>NC_082733.1:45162273-45799559 GCF_030144855.1 Hypanus sabinus | reverse complement strand
CAACGGGACTGACTGAAAGACAATGGCCCTGCGTAGGAGAGAGGACAGCAGGTGGAGTCATGGCCTCACTGCTGGACCAGTGAGTTTCCAGGCAGACAGCGAGGGTGGACTCCCCATTCAATGTACACTTCTCCTGCCAACTATTCACCAAGGGTCCAAAGTGTGGTACTGATCTAGCTGCCAATGAAGTGCACGACAAACTCTGCACATAAAGTGCTCACTCATGCAGAGCTGTGACAATCCAACATTCTCAGCCACATTGACACCTGAGAACCTCCCTGATCCCTTCCTGTAGTACCAACCTTCACCTCCACAGTGAAAGGAGGCACACACGCATTCTCTGCCCGGCCCACAATCACTTCTTCCAGGGTGTCCCACTCATTGTAGGAGTTGACTGGACAATCTTCACCCAGTGAATCCGCAGTTTTGTCCTTGGCATCATCTTCTGCAACACAAGAGCTGATGGCTGTAGCAGCAGCCTGAGTACTCTGGAACGTTCTCTGCACCCATCCCACAACGGCTCGGCCAATCTGAAAGCACAAGATAGAACCATATGTGTCTGACACCGTGCAGTGCAGTGGTGAGAGCTTGAAACAGATCTTTCAAAGCTGCAATGCAAATTGATATGGTAATTAAGAAGCATTTGGTGTGCTGGCCTTCATTAGTCAGGAAATTGAGTTCAAGAGCTGCTAGGTAATGTGCAGTTCAGTAAAACCCCTGGTGAGACCACACTCGGAGTATTGTGTTCAGTTCTAGTCACCTCATTATAGGAAGGATGTGGAAGCTTTAGAGAGGGTGCAGAGGAGATTTATCAGGATGTTGCCTGGATTAGAAACCATGTCTTATGAGAATAGGTTGAGCGAGCTGGGTCCTTTCTCCTTGTGCTGTAGGTTTTCTATGTTTCTATGTATATTTAAGACAGAGGTTGATGGATTCTTCATTGGTCAGGGCCTGAAGGGATATGAGGAGAAGGCAGGAGAATGGGGCTGAGTGGAAAATTGGATCAGCCATGATGAAATCTTATGGTCTTATGATAAATACTGCATCTTCTACAGTAATGAAAACAGCAATTTCTATATCATTAGTAACACTATTCCTAATCTCATTGACCATGGCAGAAAGCCGCGCTGTGTCCCCGTTCAGGCAATTAGTTAGGAGTCTGGGTGACTGCATTGAGAGAGCTGTATGTTTGCACAGACTGTCTATTGCCTTTCCCGTACTAGGAGATGAAAGAAATGTGAATGGTATTTTAACGCTTGTAACCTGATGATCAATCTCGAACACTGACGCGTTATGGTCATTCATGCTTCAGTGAGAGAAACGGATCATCTTTCAGCCCTTTTTCTGGATTGGCTATTAAAGGAAAATAGCTGGAGGAGACGTTTCTATTTCTGGTACAATGAGGACAAGATTTGTAAAAGGGACAACACAGAGCTGCTACTCCAAAAGGAGGCAAGCGGCTCTCGCTTTTCAAAAACAAAATCATCTTCAAATGTTTCCTCATAGGCGGCAGATACGTTCCACACTAGTTCTTTCAGTAATAGCTGGCGTTGTTTTAATGATCCTGGCGGTCGGCAGTTAGTGTCTGAATGAGATTTTTCCGGAGATTGCTACACGATAATTTGTCAAACTCGCCTGGGCCAGTTTCCCAGGGAGCGCTACTTTCCCACAGCGAGTGACCTTATTTCAACTTGGGCTCCTTCTTCATGGCGTGTCGTCTGCCAGACGGCAGTTTGGGTTCATAACCAGGGCCCTTTTTCCAGACACCCAGGGGTTTTACCTCTGAATCTTTCCAAACGGAGGTAGTCTGCATGCTTATCCGAACGTTTCTCTGATTTGGCCATTCACTTCTATACTCCAGATGCTAAACTGAACAGCTAACGTATCTACAATCAGATAGATTGAAACCAACGTCCGGAACTGACGAGAGAGAACAGACAACTCCTACCTGGGCCTCCAGCAGAAGTGAGTCCTGACCAATGTTTCTGAGGAGGTTCTCGGGGTTCCCTCCCTCCCCACACCCCCTCCCCCACTCCGTTACATCTTCTTCAGACGTGAAAATTACGGCGCAGGCCATTTGGCCCATCGTCTCCACGTTGGCCTTTTCCCGTATACGCCAATCTCATTTGCCCTCATTAGAACCATGCAGTTCTATGTCTGTTAATGAAGGCACAGTACCTCCCCTTTGTAACACTGGCCCAGGGAATACAGCACTACAGTACCGTCCCTTTACTGAACACAATAAGTCAACCGATACCGTCCCTTTACTGAACACAACAAGTCAACCGATACCGTCCCTTTACTGAACACAATAAGTCAACCGATACCGTCCCTTTACTGAACACAACAAGTCAACCGATACCGTCCCTTTACTGAACACAATAAGTCAACCGGTTTTGAGGGCGATTTGCTGTGCTCTGAAAATTACTCTCAGCTGTTGAACTGAAACCTCTGACTAACGAATGGCAACAACCAAATTCCCTTAACCACCCTCGCTGCAACTTTGAGGGATCTATGGAGGTGGGTCCCAAGATCCTAAACTTTAAAATCATTGCCTGGCCTCATTGGCTAAAATTATTGCCAGCACTTGCACTTTCAGTGTGTTTCCCTGTGTCGGAATCAGAATCTGGTTTCATATCGCTGGCATGTGCCGGGAAAAGGCAGCGCCCTGCTCTTTTCTTTGGTGTTCGCTAACATTTTGCTCAGGCTCCAGGCACCACGAACTCCATCAACGTTAAAATGAAGTTCCTGCACCTTCAGGATAGACAGCGACCCGACACCGGCTCCGGCACAGGGGTGCCTGAACTCAGAGTGGCTTGTCCCAAACCCCCGGGTACACAAGCACGGGTCCCACAACCGAAGTAACTGGTTCGGACCCCACCCCAACCCCCCACGGACACCAAAACGTCCGCATTAATCATTTCTTCACAAATCTGAGGTACGGGACCATGATCAAACACTGGGGAAATGTACAGTCCTCTACACTTTCACTGTACCGTGTACCCCACACACATTGTACAGTGTATATAGTGTACCACACAGCCCTGCCCAGTGTTTCACAGCCCGTGTACAGCGTATACAGTGTACCACACATAGTACAGTATATATCGTGTATCACAAAGGGCATATATACAGTATATATCGTGTGTACGACACGACCCTGTGCAGTACTGTGCATTATGCATATAATGTACAGTGCACTGTGTACCACATACCAGGTACAGTGTACCTATCCTCTCTACGGCTACAGACCCGTTGTCCGTTTGTTTCCGCTCTCCCCGTTTGTGACCGACTCGTGTGTTTTGGGGGTTTTGGCTGTAAACCCGTCCCACGTTTGTTTACCCCACCATTTCTGGGAATTTTAGATCTGGCTTTAACCTGATTGCTCCGAGCGTCGGTGGATATAAGCCTGGCCCCGAGCGGGAGACAGTAATTGCCGTGGGCAGGTCTGTGCCTCCGGGATACTGACCATGGCTCCTAAGAAGTGGGCGGACTCGGCACCTCTGCTACCTCCGCGCAGACACCGCACCCGGATCATGGTCCTTCTCTGGCCGCACCGTGGTCGCGCTCAGAGCGGGACCGCTCCCAGCCCGACCTTTTATATCGCTGTCCCCGCTCCCATTGGTTGCTATAACGGCCCCGCCTGACCTTTCCAAAGGAGCCTCAAGATGTCCAAACTTAGAAATCTTAGTGAGAGCTAACCACTACACCGGCTGGTTCCGGGAGCTCACAGCGAAGGCGGCGGGACCTTTCCAGCAGCCGGACTCGGGGGTAAGAGGGCGGGGGTGTAGACGGCGGGATGGGGCAGTACCGCCCGGCCGGAGTCCCCTCCATCCCGAGTTCGACTCCTGCTGCTCGTCATGTTCTTATTGTATGGTGAGGCAGACTCGACGGGCCGGATGGCCGACGTCTGTTCCAAGTCCTTATGTTCTCATCACTATTCCCTCTTTGAACTCACAGGTTTCATGCTTTTAACTACAATGTATTCAGCCAGGAACTCACACAGTTCCTACAACTCCACACGTAGATTACCGCACTGACTGACAGGACCTACTGTCTTCCCAACTAACATTTTATTCTTAATGTGTTTATAGAATACTATAGGGTCCTTCATACCTTATTTACCGGGGACATCTTATGGCCCATTTTTGGGCTAACAAATTCCTTCTCGATTTTTCTCTGGAGCATCTGAGGTTGGCTATGGTCTAATAGAAGTATGTAGTATGAGACATAGATGGCCGATAATGAAGTCTTTTCCCTAAGGTGGAAATGTCAAATACTAACGGACATTACTTTAAGGTAACAGAGCGAGAGGATAATGCAGATCTATGACACAAGAGATGCTGGAAACCCAGAGTAACACACACAAAATGCTGGAGGAACTCAGCAGGTCAGGCAGTGTCTAGGGTCAGAGCAACGCACACAAAATGCAGGAGGAACTCAGCAGGTCAGGCAGTGTCTATGGTCAGAGCAACGCACACAAAATGCTGGAGGAACTCAGCAAGTCAGGCAGTGTCTAGGGTCAGAGCAACGCACACAAAATGCAGGAGGAACTCAGCAGGTCAGGCAGCATCTGTGGAAATAAATAAACATTTGACTTTTCAGCCCGAGACTCTTCATCAGGGTTGGAGAGGAAGTGGCGGGGGGGGGGGGGGGGGGGGGGATGTCAGAATGAAAGTTGTTTGGGTTTGGGAGTGAAGATCTATGAGGCAAGTTTGTCTTTAGCAGAGACCGATGGGTGCCAGGGGAGATGCTGGAAACAGATACGATTGAGAGTCATTCCCACAGGCAGGAATCGGAAGGATAAGGACCAAGTGGACACAGATGAGATGAGTTTAAATTGGAGAATGGTGGGTGGAAGGGCTGGAGTCTGTGCAGATGTTCAGACTGCAGGTGTCTGAGCACCACAAGGATGGACCTTCTACCACACGTCTACCTGAGTCTTGTAATCATGCCCCATACTCTCATTGCCCCATACACAGTTTTCTTCTCCATCTTTGCCTTTATTTTTGTATATTTCTTTCCTTTAACATTAATCAATAAATGCTAATAATCAGATACCTGGCCTGCATTGCAGCCGAGTCCTCCAATAACCTCAGAAAGTCATTGAGTAATACTGGATCCCTTAATAACCAATCCAGGCTGTTCAATAGTACCATCGATTCCCTTCAGTTATAAACTCCCTTCAGCAAGTGAGAGAGGGGGAGCTGGAACATAAATTCCGGAGTAAACACTTCTTTAGCAGGACTCGTGTTAAACAATGTTTCTCGAGCCATTGAGTCAAACGTTACTGATTTGAGATTACAAGGGTAGTTATACAGCAACACAAGACAGCCTGGGGGTTTGCCTGTAATAAACTAATGTTACACTGACTTGCTGGGATGAAGGAAAAACAGACAAGAGCAGGCAGACTTTGAGGCTGTACATTCCCAGTGTGACCAGGCTCTCAGAGCTGTGAGCTAGTGAACCAAAGCTGACCTAAAAAAAGTGTAATGTCCAAATCCATGGATGTAGCTGAGCCAGACCTTTAGTCTGAGCTCAAGGGTTAGCAACAACTGGCTGTGTGACCTCATACAGGGCCACTGAAGAGTGATTCATTACAGTGTGTGAGTGAAACTGTGTTTGTACAAGGATCTCCGCAAGTCCATCTGGGTGCTGCAGAAGTATTAAACACCCTGATAAAATACACTTACAGCGATATTGCTGAGACACTCTGAAAGCAAGGGAGCAACTTAAAGTTCAGCTAGAGTGCTGGTGTAGCTGGTACACAGACCATAAACACTGAATACACCATATAGCTCTTGAACTTAATCCCTGACTAATGTAGGCCAACACATCATATGCTTTCTTAACAACTCTATCAATTTGTATGGCAACTTTGATTGATTTACGCATGTGGACCCAAGATCTCTCAGTTCCTCCATTAACCCTGTATTCTGCCTTCAAGTTTGACCTTCCAAAGTGAATCACTTCATACTTTGCCAGATTGAACTCCATCTGTCACTTCTGCACCCTGAAAATGTGCCATTGTACCCTACACCATCCTTCTGCACTGTCCACAACTCAGCAACCTCATATCATTTGCAAACCTACTAACCTTTCACTCCCTCAAATAAGATTTTTTTAAACACAAAGAGCAGGGGTCCCAAAGCAGATTCCTGTAGAACACCAGTCACAAAATGCTCCATCTACTATAACCCTCTGCCTTCTGTGGGCAAGCCCATTCCATATTCACAGACACTCCCCATCTCTTTGACAAGATTTTTATCAGTATTTACAGATGCGACAATATGTTAATAAGACGCTTAAAAATGTAACCAAGGAAAGTACATGCTTGATAGAGCTCTTTAGAAAAGCATATAATTCAGATAATGGTAGTGTTACGAATGTACCACAGCTCTGAGGGGCCAAAGGGTGCGGGGTAGCCCCCTCCTTTGTGAGAATCGCAAGATCACTATTGAGTCAGTTCAGGAGACTCAGGAAATGAGAGAAAGACATGCAGAATCCACAAAGAGTTGGAACGTGTCCTGGCCTCCGAAAGGCGGGGCCATTGGTACCGGCTATAGTCTCTTGCAGACGGGATTGTGTATTGAATCCTGTACGATGCATCGAAGCCCCAGGCAACGAACCGAGGGGGAGGTTGGTGGAGGGATTGCATCACCCCAACCTGATTGACATCTGAGACCCTGTGAGTCAGGATAAAAGAGGGTCTGTGGGAACAGCCCCTCAGACGCACCAGGAGAAACACTAGCGATCCCATAATAGCGAAAGCCGGTGGGAAGGTCCCGTGCGTCCGTTTCCATTTGCCCCGGAATCGGTGTGCCTTTACCACGGAAGAACGGCTTTTAGCGAACAATGGGAAAATCAACTCCCAACGACTCTCGAAGGATTGACATCATAAAAGGAATGGGCAAGTTTTAACCCGTCTTTCTCTCCAACCAAAAAGCTGCAGCTTGAATGAACTAAAGTGACATTTATATTTCCATCGGACAATACATTATCCCCCTAGACAACGATAGAGCTATTTCTTATTGATTATTATTATACCCGCGCTTTTAGATTTAGTATTGACGACGTATATTATCTGTATGTTTGCATTGATATTATTTTTGTGTATTTTTATCAATAAATACTGTTAAAAATAGTACCATCAGACTTCAACGGACCTCCCTATCTTTGCTGGTAAGTGACCCAGTTACGGGGTACGTAACAGCAGTAGAATCCTTTCAAGCGTGTATAAGGATTTGTCAAATCTTAAAACACACTCGACTTCATATATTAAAACAAAATGGGAGAATGAAGGAGGGATAATTTTATCGGAGAAGAATGGACAATAATAGAGGTATCAATGGAAGTGTACCAGTTCACAGAAATGGAGGGAGTTTGGATGGAAAAACTTGATAAGATATTTTATTACACCCTCTCAGAAATCCCATTATGATAGTAACCTCCCTGTTTGCTGGAGAAATTGTGGAAATCAAAATGCAAATCATTATCATATTTTTTGGGACTGCCCTGCTATCATAGACTATTGGAGGGGGATACACAATGGCTCTACAAGACATCTTTAAATATGAAATACCCTTAGAGAGTAAGACCATATATTTTGGGTATATACCTCAAGAATGGTTGAAAAGAGATAAATATTTAATGAATATACTGCTGGTGCCTGGTAAAAAGACTCTTACTAGGAAATGGTTATCACAGGAGAGCCCAACTTTAAATGCATGGATGGAAATTACAATGGACATTTACAAAATGGAGAAGATAACAGCATCTGTTAATCATAAGCTTCAACAATTTGATGGTTTAACTACATAATGCCTCATAGGCCTGATTTTATTCCCACAAATCAATGAATCTGTTGTAAAAAAAAATCACTCCCTACTTGTATGTAGTTCTTTCCTTTGCTTGTTTTTTTCTTTCTACTCTTTTCTATAAGTGTATACCTCAGATAAATACTATGTGATTTGTGACATATATGATTTTATATATATGTACAATGTCTGAAGTGTCTTATGGAAATGTTTGTTTGATGATGAACTTCAATAAAAAAACAAATTACAAAAAAAAGGCCAGAGGAGTTCTCTGTACTGGCTATCTCCAAGTTCCTGCCAGTCACCAAGGTGCCTGCTTCCTGCAACCTGGGGTGACTACCTCCCTGTAGTTCTGATCTATCATCTCCTCAGTTTCCCATCGAACTGCAGTTCTTGAAGGCGCTGCTGCTCGCCGTGCAGAAATAGCTGATAGGGAGACTGGGGGTCTCCCAAAGTTCCCATATCCCACACAAAGAACATAATTCTGGGCCCATTGTCAGCGCGTTAGTACTTACTAACAGAAAGAGAAAAAAAACTTTCTGGAAACTTCGAGCTAGCGCCTGAGGGCCTTGCACTTCCCCTTACATTTCTCTTCCCAAAGAGGAATACATTGGATTTGTTGGGATAAAACTCTACCAGAAATTTCCAACTGCTCTATATCCTACTGAACCCTTTGAATTTTCATCGCGATCCACATCTCCACCAAATTTTGCGTCCAATACAGATGTATTAATCAGCCCTCCGTCCCTCCCCTCTCCCGTCACTCCCTCCATTCCGGAGCTGGCGGCAGTGCACACGGAGGGGGGAATGTCGGTGCTGTGGTCGCTCATTGCGTTCGTGTTGGCGGCAGCGGTGCTGTTGCGATGGCTGTGGCCGTGGGCATGGGTGGAGGTGCCACTGGTGTGGCGGGGCCTGGCCGCGGCCTTGCGGTTGAGCTGGTGGGCCCGGCGACGGCCGCCCACCACCCTGCTTGACCTGCTGGTGCAGCGGGCACGGCGCAGCCCGCATAAACCGTTTGTGCTGTTCGAGGGCCGGTCACTAAGCTACGGGCAGCTGGAGGCCGAGAGCAACCGCGTGGGGCAGGTGCTGCGGGATACCCTCCGCCCCGGGGACTGTGCCGCGCTGCTACTGCCTAATGGTCCGCTCTTCCTCGCCGCCTGGTTCGGCCTAGCTAAACTCGGTTGCGCCGCCGCTTTCCTCAATACCAACGTCCGCGGACAAGCCCTGATTCACTGCTTCAAGAGCAGCGGAGCTCGGACGCTCCTCACCTCTTCAGGTGAGTCTGTTTTCCACACCCCTCCCCCGGATAAATACTCTCACACCCCGGAGCCCCGTGCCCTGTTTACCACCGTAGGAATGTCTAGTCTCTTCCCACCCTCTCTACTCATCGGCACCCCGCACCCTGTTCACTGCCGCAGGATAAACCACTCTCCGGGACGCTACGTTGCTCGCCGCCGCACCTGGGGTCCCCATCCGGACCTCACTATCTAGTCAGGTTCCGGGACGTCCCCGGTTCATCATCGTGGTTGGGATGGTCACCCCCCACCCCCACCCCACCCCATACACACACCCTCTGTCGCAGATTCCTGGCGTCCGAGCGGCGTTATGGCTGCTGAAAAGTTTACCGATTTGTTTTAGTGAATTATCGAGAGTTTATGTGGCCGGAGAGCGGAACGTGATGGCTTGTCATTAACGGGAGTGTTTAGTTCGGACGGTCCGGGTGCTGAAGTTTTCAGCCGCTTCTGCCGTGACAGTCGTTTGGTTTGTGTATACTAGCACTACTTGGATTTCAAAGTGCAGATTAGTGACCACCGCCTTCTCTTGTCTGCAATTCAGCTACACAGTTTGAATGTTTTTGTGACGGTCGGGTTTTGCATTCAGTAGAAAGACTATGACTCTCCACCCTCTCACCTTCCACCAGACGTTCTGGATCTTTACTTGTGTAAGGTCACCTAATGTCTTCCTCAGTCTTTGTGTTGACACAACAGGTAAATCTGTCTATTCTTCTGTAGGGTCAGTGTGTTTCTCTGAAGCCCCAAACTCTCTTCTATTTGCAGTGTGTTTCCCACACCAGGTAAGTATCTTTGTTTAACTGCTGAACAATTACTCCTTAATTAAAGATCTCTTCCCTCCTCTGCTCATCTCTCTCCACTCATGTTCCTCTTAAAATATCTGTCCCTGGCTTTAGTAGTTGTTGCGAAGGTAGAGCAGGGGTTGTGGTGTATAAGAATTTTAATAAACCATCATGATAGACATTCAAAAAGTCAAGAGACATGGGATCTTGGCTGTGCTGATACAGAAGTGGCTTGGCCTTAGAAGGTAGAGGATGGTTGTAGATGGAGAGTATTTGGCCTGGGAGTTGATGACCAACGGTGTCTACAAGGATTTGTACTAGGACGCCTGCTCCTTGTGATTTTTAAAAACGAAGAAATGGAAGGGTGGTACGTTTGCAGAAGGTTGGTGTCATCAGGATGTAGAGATGGGCTGAGAAGAGGCAGATGGAGTTCAATCAGAAAAGTGTGAAGTGATTCAGTTTGGAAGTTCTAAGGTGAAGACAGAGCAGGAGGATAATGGCAGGGTTGTGAGTGGTGTGGAGGAGTGGATTAAAGCATGTCTCATGTCTTATGAGGAGAGGGTGAGTGAGCTTTTCTCTCTGGAGTGAAGGAGGATGTACAAGGTGATAAGAGACACAGACGGAGTAGATGGCCAGAGTGGAAGTGGCTCATACAAGGAGACAGAATTTTGAGGTGATTGAAGGAAAGTATAGGAGGGATGTTAGAGGTAGTTTTTTTTACACACAGGGTGGTGGATGTGTGGAACACCCTGCCAGGGGTGGTGGGAGAGGCAGATACATTAGGGACATTTAAGAGACTCCTCGATAGGCACATGAATGATAGAAAAATCAAGGGCTGTGTGGGACGGGAGGGTTAGATTGATCTTAAAGAAGGTTAAAATCTTGGCATCGTGGGGTGCAGGGCCTGTAGTATGTTATAGTGGTCTGCGGTCTATGTTCTGGGCAGAGCTGTGGATAGCTGTTGTGATCAATGACCAATATGTAAATTTTGTTGTTTTTTCATTAGTACCTTAAATGTGTGATTTACTTTTTTTAAAGTTTTAATTTAATATTATAAATTTTATAGCATAGGATGTGGTATTTGTTATGTCACACAAGATGACCAACAGGTTACGTGAGCTGAGTGAATGAAATCTGCTGGTTTATCATTTCTAGAATTATGGAGTTTAGTAGAGGATGTGATGCCAACTCTGAGAAGTGAGAAGGTGATGGTTTTCATTCTCGATGGAGAGTATACTGGAGAAGATGTGGAAAATCTGAAGGATAAAATACAGGCTGCATCAGATGAGCCACTGCCTGCATCCCTGAGGTCAGGGGTCACCTTCCAGAGTCCTTTCACCTACATCTTCACTTCCGGAACAACAGGTACGAAGTGGTGTATCCCAACAAGCTGTGTCTCTGTAATAAAATTCAGTTTCATTTCACTGTTGTATGTACATCAAAACACAAAGTGAAATGTGTCATTTATGTTAACAACCAAGGATGTGCTGGGAGCAGCCTTCAAATATCACCAGGTATACCAGCACCAACAGAGCGTGTCCACCGTGCTTGGAAGAACAGAACACAGCAAGTGACAAAGCAACAACAGCGAAAACAGACCTGTTCCTCCCTCTCACGCACTCCATACACAGTCCTCTCTCCCAGACACCAGTGGACTTGTGTATTCTCCATCTATTCACTGACATTTTCAACAGCGAAAGCAGACCTGTTCCTCCCTCTCACGCACTCCATACACAGTCCTCTCTCCCAGATACCAGTGGACTTGTGTATTCTCCATCTATTCACTGACATTTTCTTTTTTTTTGATTTATTTTTTTATTGAAGTTCATCATCAAACAAACATTTCCATAAGATGTATTTCAGACATTGTACATATATATATAATCATATATGTCACAAATCACATAGTATTTATCTGAGGTATACACTTATAGAAAAGAGTAGAAAGAAAAAACAAGCAAAAGGAAAGAACTACATACAAGTAGGGAGTGATTTTTTTTTACAACAGATTCATTGATTTGTGGGGATAAAATCAGGCCTTTGAGGCATTATGTAGTTAAACCATTTTTCCCCGTTTGAATCAAATTGTTGAAGCTTATGATTAACAGATGCTGTTATCTTCTCCATTTTGTAAATGTCCATTGTAATTTCCATCCATGCATTTAAAGTTGGGCTCTCCTGTGATAACCATTTCCTAGTAAGAGTCTTTTTACCAGCCACCAGCAGTATATTCATTAAATATTTATCTCTTTTCAACCATTCTTGAGGTATATACCCAAAATATATGGTCTTACTCTCTAAGGGTATTTCATATTTAAAGATGTCTTGTAGAGCATTGTGTATCCCCCTCCAATAGTCTATGATAGCAGGGCAGTCCCAAAAAATATGATAATGATTTGCATTTTGATTTCCACAATTTCTCCAGCAAACAGGGAGGTTACTATCATAATGGAATTTCTGAGAGGGTGTAATAAAATATCTTATCAAGTTTTTCCATCCAAACTCCCTCCATTTCTGTGAACTGGTACACTTCCATTGATACCTCTATTATTGTCCATTCTTCCTCCGATAAAATTATCCCTCCTTCATTCTCCCATTTTGTTTTAATATATGAAGTCGAATGTTTTAAGATTTGACAAATCCTTATACACGCTTGAAAGGATTCTACTGCTGTTACGTACCCCGTAACTGGGTCACTTACCAGCAAAGATAGGGAGGTCCGTTGAAGTCTGATGGTACTATTTTTAACAGTATTTATTGATAAAAATACACAAAAATAATATCAATGCAAACACACAGATAATATACGTCGTCAATACTAAATCTAAAAGCGCGGGTATAATAATAATCAATAAGAAATAGCTCTATCGTTGTCTAGGGGGATAATGTATTGTCCGATGGAAATATAAGTGTCACTTGAGTTCATTCAAGCTGCAGCTTTTTGGTTGGAGAGAAAGACGGGTTAAAACTTGCCCATTCCTTTTATGATGTCAATCCTTCGAGAGTCGTTGGGAGTTGATTTCCCCGTTATTAGCGAAAAACCGTTCTTCCGTGGTAAAGGCACACCGATTCCGGGGCAAATGGAAACGGACGCACGGGACCTTCCCACCGGCTTTCGCTATTACGGGATCGCTAGTGTTTCTCCTGGTGCGTCTGAAGGGGTTGTTCCCCAGACCCTCTTTTATCCTGACTCACAGGGTCTCAGATGTCAATCAGGTTGGGATGATGCAATCCCTCCACCAACCTCCCCCTCGGTTCATTGCCTGGGGCTTCGATGCATCGTACAGGATTCAATACACAATCCCGTCTGCAAGAGACAATAGCTGGTATCAATGGCCCCGCCTTTCGGAGGCCAGGACACGTTCCAACTCTTTGTGGATTCTGCATGTCTTTCTCTCATTTCCTGAGTCTCCTGAACTGACTCAATAGTGATCTTGCGATTCTCACAAAGGAGGGGGCTACCCCGCACCCTTTGGCCCCTCAGAGCTGTGGTACATTCGTAACACTACCATTATCTGAATTATATGCTTTTCTAAAGAGCTCTATCAAGCATGTACTTTCCTTGGTTACATTTTTAAGCGTCTTATTAACATATTGTCGCATCTGTAAACACTGAAAAAAAAATCTTGTTTTCTAGGAAGTGTTTCTCTTTAAACATTTCCAAACTGCTGTCCATTTTCACTGACATTTTCACTCAACAGCAAAACCAGACCTGTTCCTCCCTCTCACGCACTCCATACACAGTCCTCTCTCCCAGACTCCAGTGGACTTGTGTATTCTCCATCTGTTCACTGACATTTTCATCAGCAAAACCAGATCTGTTCCTCCCTCTCACCCACTTTTTTGAGGCTCTGAATATACTTACTTTAGCTCATTTTTCTCCATATTTATTTATCATGTATTTCATTGTACTGCTGCCATAAAGTTAACAAATTTCATGGCATATGTCACTAATATTAAACCTGATGCTGATGTCACTGATGTATTCTCCCTTGGTCTGGTTTGTGAAGGAGCAAGGCTCTGTGACTCTGCCTTAGTGTATGGTGATCTTTTTATACATTGGGTACCCTGGTTTTTAATGTCATGCTATAGTTGAAAGTTTATTTAGTGAGCTGATGGATTTGAATAAATCAGAGGTTGAGCTGTTGAGATTTGATTGTTCGTACCTGCTTTAAAGGTTTACCTAAAGCTGCCATCATCAACCATCTGCGGGCCCACCGAATGGTCAATTTCATCACCTCATGTGGGCTGTGCAGTAGTGATGTCCTGTACACTACCCTGCCTCTGTATCACAGCTCAGGCTCTGTGCTGGGGATCTGCAGCTGCATTAATGTCGGTAAGGAAATTAATTGCTCTCTGTAATCTCTTCTTACTGCCGCTCGCCTCCCCAGGTGGGAAGTACCCAGAAGGGGAAAGAGGAAATTAGCCCCCAGTTCTCCTCATGGGGTTTATATATTTGTAGCTGTATGTCCTCAGTGTCTGACACTATTACACAAACTGTCCAAAATGAACATAAAGATTTGTGTCCTGATAAGGGTCTTGGCCCAAAACATCGACTGTATGCTTTTCCATAGATGCTGCCTGGCCTGCTGAATTCCTTTAGCATTTTGTGTGCTGGAGATTTGAGATATGCTTTGAACGGGTAGGTCCTGAGTGTGCGAGGTACAGTGGGCAGAAGGTCACTCCCATCCTCTGAGCAGCAAGGGTAGAGCAGGAGCCTATGAAGCTGCTTTCTGCTGTATCTCCAAGGAAGGACTGAGCTTGCCCAGGTGGATTGGAGAGGGATACTGGCGGGGATGACAGTAGAGCAGAGATGGCTGAAGCTTCTGAGAATAGCTCACAAGATTGAGGATAGATATGTTCCGCAGAAGAAGTCGTTCTCAAATGGCAGGGGTAGATAACCATGTCTGACAAGGACTGCATAAAAGCCAAGGAAAGGGCATATAAGGTAGCAAAAGTAAGTGGGAAGTTGGATGATTGGGTAGCTTTTAAAATCCAACAAAAGACAACTATAAAAGACGTAAGAAGGGAAAATATTAACTATTAGGGCAAACTAGCCCATCATATAAAGTAGGGTACTAAGAGTTTTTTTCAGTTCCATAAAGAATAAAAGGAAGGTGAGAGTTGATATTGGACCACTGGAAAATGATGCTGGTGAGGTAGTAATGGGGGTCAAAGAAATGGCAGATGAACTTAATGGGTACTTTGTATCAGTCTTCAATATGGAAGATATTACTAGCGTGCCAGAGGTCCATGAGTGTCAGGGAACAGGAGTAGTGCCTTTGCTATTACAAAGAAAAAGTGTTAGGCAGCCTAAAGGTCTTAAGGTGCACAGGTCACCTGGACCAGATGGACTACATCCCGGAGTCCTGAGAGAGGTTGCTGAAGAGATAACGGATGCATTGGTCATGGTCTTTCAATGATCATTTGATTCTGGCATGGTCTCGGAGAACTGGAAGATTGCAAATGTCACTCCATGCTTTAAGAAGAGAGGAGGGCAAAAGAAAGGAAAGTATAGGCCAGCTAGTCTAACCTCGGTGGTTGGGAAAGTGTTGGAGTCTATTGTTAAGGATGAGGTTTCGGGATACTTAGAGACTAAAGATAAAATAAGTCAAAGTCAGCATGTTTTCTGTAAAGGGAAATCTTGCCTGACCAATCTGTTAGTTTTTTTCCAGGAAGTAACAAGCAGGGTGGACAAAGGAGAGGCAGTGGATGTCATTTACTTGGATTTTTAGAAGGCATTTGTTAAGGTGCCACACATGAGGCTGTTAACAAGATAAAATTCTATGACGTTACAGGAAAGATATTGGCATGGATAGAGGAATGGCTGATAGACAGGAGGCAGTGAGTGGGAATAAAGGAGGCCTTTTCTGGTTGGCTGCCAGTGACCAGCGGCGTTCCTCAGGGATCAGTATTGTGACCGCTACTTTTCACATTGTTTGTCAGTGATTCAGATAATGGAATTGATGGCTTTATGGCAAAGTTTGCAGATGATATGAAGATAGGTGGAGGGGTAGGTAGTGCTGAGGAAGCAATGCAATTGCAGCAGGACTTAGACAAATCGGAAGAATGGGCAAAAAAGTAGCGGATGGAATATATTGTTGGGAAATGTATGATAATGCGTTGCAGTTAAAGGAACAATAGTGCAGAATATTACCTAAATGGGGAGAAGTTTCAAACATCAGAGGTGCAGGGGGACTTAGGAGTCCTCGTGCAAGACTCCCAAAAGATTAATTTAAAGGTTGAGTCTGTGGTAAAGAAGGCAAATGCAATGTTGGCATTTATTTCAAGGGGAATAGAATATAAAAACAAGGAGGTAATGTTGAAGCTTTATAAGACACTAGTCAGGCTGCACTTGGAGTATTGTCAACAGTTTTGGTCCCCTTATCTCAGAAAGGAAGTGTTGTCATTGGAGAGAGTCCAGAGGAGGTTCATGAAGATGATTCTGGGAATTAAGGGGTTTACATATGAGAAGCGTTTGGCAGTTTTGGGCCTGTACTCACTAGAATTTGGAAGAATGCATGGGGATTTTATTGAAACCTACCAGATGTTGAAAGGACTAGATAGGGTGGATGTGGAGAGGATGTTTCCTGTGGAGGGGGTATCCAGAACTAGAGGGCACAGCCTCAAAATTGAGGGGTGACCTTTTAGAACGGAGGTAAGGAGGAATTTTTTTAGCCAGAGAGTGGTGAATCTGTGGAATACTTTGCCACAGACTGCGGCGGAGGGCAAGTCCATGGGTATATTTAAAGCGGAAGTTGATCATTTCCTGATTGGTTAGGGCGTCGGGATATGGTGAGAAGGCAGGTGTGTGGGGTTAAGTGGGACCTGGGATCAGCCTTGATGGAATGACAGAGCAGACTTGATGGGCTGAATGGCCTAATTCTGCTCCTATGTCTTCTGGTCGTATGGACTCCAGTTGCCTGGGTATCCTCTCCCGCTGCTGTCTGAGCCACAGATGAGTGGAAGCCAGAAGTGGTGCAGAAGGAGCTAGAAAACCTCCAGCTTTTCCCCTGGTGGGGTCTTAATGCCCGAGAACATAGGAGAGGACAATTTTGACTAGATTAACTTTATTTGTCACACGTACATCGAAACATCCAGTGAAACAACCAGCATGGTCTGATGACGTGCCGGGGCAGCCCACCAGTGTCACCATGCTTCTGGTGCCAACATAGCATGGCCACAACTCACCAACCCTAACCCGTAAGATTTTGGAAAGTGGAAAGAAACCGGAGATCTCGGAGGGAATCCATGTAGTCACAGGGAAAACATACAAGCACCTCACAGACAACAGCGGATAGTGAACACTGATTGCCGGTACTTGGGTGGATGTGCATGATCAAGGACAATGTAGAGGGAAGAATGCAGTCAAAATCCTGGAGAAACTCAGGAAGGTAGGCAGCATCATGGAAAGGGAAAAACAGTCAATGTGACCAAGAACGGTCACCAGGAAGAGTTACTAGAGGGGATTCGGAGGGACATTTGGAAAAGTGGAGTCTTAATAGGAACAGTGGCCATGGAGTGGTGCTATAACTTATTGCTGCTTTGTTCATTGCCAATGACACAGGTGCGACTATTGTCCTGCGTCGCAAGTTCTCTGCCACCCATTTCTGGGACGACTGTCGGAAGTACAACGTAACGGTTATCCAGTATGTGGGGGAGTTACTGCGGTACCTCTGTAACGTTCCAAAGGTAAATCAGGCCAAGTTATGGGATGGGAGGCAATTTCACTTGGTTAAGTTGGCTCCTGGTGGGACAGTCCCTCAGTCCATCTCCCAGCTGGATCAGCAGAGGACTTCCACTGCCCATGTCCACCCTCCATCTGTGGTATTCTACTCATCACTGTGCACCATCCAGAAAAAAGAGCCATTCATTTCAGTGCTCTGTTTTCAGTCTGATCACTTCTCAACACATGTCAGTACCTGTTCCCCCTTTTTATGTGCTCTAGCCTCATTGGTCAACCTGTGTAGCATCAGTTTGAACCCCTTCCAAAAATCTAAATAGAACACACATACAGGTTTCCCATTCCCATCCTCAAAGGTCCAACAGATTATTCCACATGATGTTGCAAATTATCTCTCATACCCATCCATTTCCTTATTGATGGTTTGACTGATTCAGTTCCTCCCATCACAGTTAAAGTGAGTTCCAGAGACTTAATGACTCCTCGAGTAAGACCAGTCCCCGTTTCCTCCATGTCCTCTCTGCCACAAAGTGGTCCTGATCCTTGAACGATCCAGAGATAAATAGGCGCCTCAGCGCACAGCAGTTATTGTGACACCATCACAGCTCAGGTCATTGAAATTTGGAGTTCAATTCTCGCCACTCTTTGTAAGGCACGTTCTCCCCAACCCCACGGGTTTCCAAAGTCCAAAGATGTGCCAGTTAGTAGGTTGATTGGTCAATGTAGTAGGCCTCCGCTAGAGTTAGGGTTAGGGTTAATGCTCGATAGACCATGGATTTGCGCCTTGGAATGTGCACAAGCCCTGGGCAAGGTTTTTTTATATGGAAGATGAGCAGTTGCCCAAGCTGCAAGTCTCCCCTCTCCACACTACTGATGTTGTCCAAGGGAAGGGCATTAGGACCCATACAGCTTGGCACCGGTGTCGTCACAGAGCAATGTGTGGTTAAGTGCCTTGCTTAAGGACACACACTCAGCCTCAGCCAAGGCTCAAACTAGCGACCTTCAGATCACTGGACGAACACCTTAACCACCTGACCATGTGTAAAGTTCATTGTAAAGTGATTTGGCTAGGGTTAAATAAAGGGTTACTGGGCAGCATGGCTTGTTTAGCCAGGAAGGCCTGTTGTGTGGTGTATCAGAAGGGTGTGAGTAGGTGAATGATGAGAATGGGCTCCTTGCTGCACCCACTGTAAACTTTTCCACTCTTCATGCCCTTTCTGAATGGTATTTGTTTAACAAAGCTTTCTTGTTGGGTAATGGTTTAAACTCCGAGGTTTCATCACAAGTGGAATATTACAACACCAGCAAATCATGGCACCCAGACAGAAACTCTGTACAGTTAACACCACAAGTTCATTGTCATCTGCAGAAGTCCACGGCTACACAGGTGCAATGAAATAAGTTTTTGCAGCAGCCTCACAGGCCCAAAGTGTCAGGTACACAACATTCACAAGAAAGACTTAAAACAAAATTATGTGCAAGAACTTGTTTAGAATTAAATAAAACAAAATATAGCATTGTCCTAACCAAGTGCACTTGTGAAATCTGTGTAAACCCTCGTGACTTCCTCTGTGGGGGATTACAAAATAGAGGAGAGGCAAAGATTTCCTGTGTCTAGCCCAAGCCCTGGTGTTTAAGGCAGTTTCAGTTGTTTTTGATACTGTGGGAGTGAAGTTGGCAACACTGACGTAACATCAATGAAGGTTTAGCAGCAGGACAACGTGTGCAGGAGTCAAGATGAACCAGTTAAAGCTGACTGCTTTCTGGATTTAACAGTGTCCTTGGTATCTGCAGCATATTACTGGTGGCAAAGACGGAGAGTGGAAAATTTGAAGATTCTGGTATCTTTGGAAATGATGCCCATCTGGAGGAGATTTGTGTGAGAGTTGGGAGTGGGGGAGTTAAAGTTTAAAGGGAGTTAAAGAGACTCCCAACACCAGCTCACCAGACCATAAGATATTGAAGCAGAATTAGACCATTTGGCCCATCGAGTCTCCTCCGCCATTCCATCATAGCTGGTTTATTATCCCTCTTAATCCCATTCTCCCTCCTTTTCCCCATAACCTTTGACACCCTGACTTCTTGAACTCAGTTTCCAAACTAATGAAGGCCAACATACCATACACCTCAACAACCCCATCAAGTTGTGTAGGAACTCTGAGGGAAGTAAGTGGCTGAACTTTTGCCCCTTCCCCGCTGTTCATAGAAACATAGAAAACCCAACAGCACAGTACAGGCCCTTCGGCCCACAAAGCAATGCTGAACATGTTCTTACCTCAGACCTATCTAGGGTTACCCATAGCCCTCTATTTTTCTAAGCTTCATGTACCTGTCCAAAAGACCCTATCATATCTGCCTCCACCACCGTTGCCAGCAGTCCATTCCACGCACTCACCACTCTCTATGTAAAAATAACTTACCCCTGATATCTCCTCTGTACCTACTTCCAAGCACCTTAAAACTATGCCCTGTCATGCTAATTCATATTGCTGAGAGCTTGAGAGGAGCTGAGGTTCTCCGTGGCTGGCGCTGATATTCCCAGAGGGAAACAGCACTCCCCTTGTTGAAGGAATTAGATTCAAGTTTAGTTTCCAGTGAGTATTGAGCATTTGGTAAAGGTAGCAATGCACAGTGAACCATGGTTCATCTTTTCCAGCAACTGGGGTTCTGCTCCTGCACAATCTCCTGCAATGAGAGGGTGCAGACCAGTGAATTTCTGTGATGAAGGAACGACAATGATTAAATCAGGACACTCTTTGAAGTGGAGGAAGTGTGAAGGAAGTTCTGTTCACTTGACAGTGGGAGTGATGGTGGTGAGAGGTAGCATCTCTTTAACCCTTTCCTGCCGGAGGCTGCAGATGGAGAGTGGACACTGGGACATGGACAGCGAGTGTCACTGATGCAGAATATGTCTGCTTCAGACTTCCCTGGGGACCTTGCACTGGTTTGGGGTTCAGTTGTCTGGATTAGAGAGCTAATTGAATGGTAACTACCTGGTTTGAGTTACACAGCACAGCAATAGCACTGCCCACAGTGTCTATGTCCTTACTCCACTAGCTCCATTGACCAGCATTTGGCTGTAACCTTTTCAAGCATTGCCTAGAAACAAAGCGTTTCAGATCGGGACATCTCAGATCGGATGCAGGCTATTCTTGAGAACGAGGTCATGAACCCAGATGTAGTGGTCCATGTAGGTAAGGTGAGTGAGGGGGTCCTGCTTAGAGAGTTCAGGGAGTTAGGAGTGAAGCTGAAAGGCAGGACCTCCAGGGTGACAATCTCGGGATTGCTACCTGTGCCACGTGCGAGTGAGGCGAAGAATAGAATGATTATGCACATTAATACGAGGCTGAGAGCATGGTGCAGGAAGGAAGGGTTCAGGTTTTTGGATAATTGGTCTTTGTTCCAGGGACATTGGGATCTGTTTCGAAGGGACAGTCTACATCTGAACCGGAGGGGTACTAACATTCTTGCAGGAGTGTTTGCCAGTGCTGCTCGGGGGGGTTTAAACTAGATATCCAGGGGGCAGGGATCCAGATCCAGAGGGTTGGTCAGAAGGAGCATGTGGTTAAATGTGTAGAAGGTTTGGGTGATCTTGAGAAGGTCATCAAAATTCAGGGTGCAATTAGCCCGATGGAAGTTCAAGGAGCTGGGTTAGGTACCGTAGACAGTGTTTTAAGCAAAGAGAGGAGGAATGGGCTAAGAATTCTATACTTGAATGCGCGTAGTGTCAGAAATAAGCCAGATGAGCTTGAAGCTCAGATGAAAATGGGGAACTACGATATTGTTGGGATAACGGAGACATGGCTGCAAGGGGATCAGGCCTGGGAATTGAGTGTACCAGGGTATACGTGCTTTCGTAGAGACAGAAATATGGGAAGAGGGGGTGGGGTGGCCCTGTTGGTGAGGAATGAGATTCAGTCCTTAGCAAGAGGTGACTTGGGAACAGGGGAAGTAGAGTCTGTGTGGATTGAGCTGAGGAACAGTAAGGGTAAGAAGACCCTAATGGGTGTTGTGTACAGGCCCCCAAACAGTAGCGTGGATATTGGGTACAAGTTGATTAGGGAGTTAACATTGGCATGTGCTAAAGGTAATGCAGTCATTATGGGAGATTTCAACATGCAGGTGAACTGGGAGAATCAGGTAGGTGCTGGACCCCAGGATAGGGAGTTTGTGGAGTGTCTAAGGGATGTATTTTTGGAACAGCTTGTGCTTGAGCCAACCAGGAACGAGGCTATTTTGGACTTGGTGATGTGTAATGAACAGGAATTGATAAGTGATCTTGAAGTAAAGGAGCCATTAGGAAGTAGTGATCATAACATGATAAGTTTTTATCTACAATTTGAGAGGGATAAGGGCAGATCAGAGGTGTCAGTGTTGCAATTAAATAAAGGAGACTATGGAGCCATGAGGGAAGAGCTGGCCAAAGTTAAATGGACGGATGCCCTGGCAGGAAAGACAGTGGATCAGCAGTGGCAGATATTCTTGGGGATTATACAAAAGATGCAAAAGCAGTTCATTCCAATGAGAAAGAAGGATTCAAAGAGGGGGAAGGGGCCACAGTGGTTGACAAAGGAAGTCAGAGATTGTATAGCATTAAAGAAAAAGAAGTATGACAGGGCTAAGATGAGTAGGAATACAGATGATTGGGAAGGTTTTAAGGAACAGCAGATCTTAACTAAAAAAGCAATACGGAGAGAAAAAATCAGGTATGAGCTCAGTCTAGCCAGGAATATAAAAGGGAATAGCAAAAGCTTTTTTAGCTATGTGAAGAGAAAGAAGAAGATAGTTAAGAACAATGTTGGCCCCTTGAAGAATGAATTGGGAGAAATTGATATGGGAAACAGGGAAATGGCAACAGAATTTAATGCGTACTTTAGATCTGTCTTCACCAGGGAGGACACAAGCAATCTCCCAGATGTATGGATGGGCCAGGGTCATAAGATATCAGAGGAATTGAGACAGATTGACATTAAGGAAAGAAACTGTGATGAGTAGACTGGTAGGACTGAAGGCTAATAAATCCCCGGGTCCAGATGGTCTGCATCCGAGGGTCCTAAAAGAGGTGGCTCAGGAAATTGCGGATGCATTAGTAATCATTTTCCAATGTTCCTTAGATTCAGGATCAGTTCCTGAAGATTGGAGAGTGGCTAATGTTATCCCACTTTTCAAGAAGGGAGGGAAGGAGAAAACGGAGAACTATCGCCCTGTTAGCCTAACGTCAGTCATGGGGAAGATGCTAGAGTCCATTATTAAGGACGAAATAGTGGCACATCTTGATGGCAGAAATAGGATTAGGCCGAGCCAGCATGGATTTACCAAGGGCAAGTCATGCTTGACTAATCTGTTGGAGTTTTTGAGGGTGTAACAGGGATGTTAGACGAGGGTAAGCCAGTGGATGTTGTGTACCTAGATTTTCCGAAGGCATTCAATAAGGTGCCACATAGGAGATTGGTGAGTAAAATCAGAGCTCATGGCATTGGGGGCAGGGTTTCAACATGGATAGAAAACTGGTTGGCAGATAGAAAGCAAAGGGTAGCGGTGAATGGGTGTTGCTCGGAGTGGCTAGAGGTGACTAGTGGGGTACCACGGGGCTCTGTATTGGGACCACAGCTCTTTACGATTTATGTCAATGATTTAGATGAGGGCATTGAAAACTATATCAGCAAGTTTGCTGACGATACTAAACTGGGTGGCAATGTGACATGCGAAGAGGACGTTAGGAGAATACAGGGAGACTTGGATAGGCTGAGTGAGTGGGCAGATACTTGGCAGATGTCATTCAATGTGAATAAATGTGAAGTTATCCACTTTGGAAGCAGGAACAAGAGGGCAGAGTATTGTCTGAACGGTGTAGAGTTAGGTAAGGGAGAAATGCAAAGAGACCTAGGAGTCCTAGTTCACCAGTCAATGAAGGTGAATGAGCAAGTGCAACAGGCAGTGAAGAGGGCAAATGGAATGTTGGCCTTTGCTACAAGGGGAATTGAGTACAAGAGCAAGGATGTCCTTTTGCATTTGTACAGGGCCCTGGTGAGACCACACCTGGAATATTGTGTACAGTTTTGGTCTCCAGGTTTAAGGAAGGACATTCTGGCAATTGAGGAAGTGCAGCGTAGATTCACTAGGTTGATTCCTGGGATGGCAGGGCTGTCTTACGCAGAGAGATTGGAGAGATTGGGCTTGTACACGCTGGAATTGAGGAGATTGAGAGGGGATCTGATTGAAACATTTAAGATAATTAAAGGATTTGATAGGATTGAGGCAGGAAATATGTTCCAGATGTTGGGAGAGTCCAGTACCAGAGGGCATGGATTGAGAATAAGAGGTCAGTTATTTAAAACAGAGTTGAGGAAGAGCTTCTTCTCCAAGAGAGTTGTGGAGGTGTGGAATGCACTGCCTCGGAAGACAGTGGAGGCCAATTCTCTGGATGCTTTCAAGAAGGAGCTAGATAGATATCTGATGGATAGGGGAATCAAGGGATATGGGGACAAGGCAGGGACTGGGTATTGATAGTGAATGATCAGCCATGATCTCAGAATGGCGGTGCAGACTCGAGGGGCCGAATGGTCTATTTCTGCACCTATTGTCTATTGTCTATTGTCTATTAAAGAGTTGTGAGAGTCTCTACCTAAAGAGGTGGTGGAGTATCAGAAACTGGTTTGATTTCGCTGATGTATGTCATGAAATTTGTTGTTCTGCAGCAGTGGTACATAAAAAGCTCTAAGTTACAAAAAGAGATATAGACTCTGTTTCCACCTTATTGGGTAGTACGTGTACCTAATAAAGTGGCCACTGAGTGTATATTCATCTGCTGCTGTAGCCCAGCCATTTCAAAATTCAACATGTGAGTTCAAAGATGTTCCTCTTCTCACCACTGTTGTAACACATGGTTATTTGCCTTCCTGTCAGCTTGAACCAGTCTGGCCGTTCTCCTCTGACCTCTCTCATTAACGAGGCATTTTTACCCACAGAACCAGTCTGGCCATTCTCTTCTGATCTCTCATTAACGAGGCATTTTCACCCACAGAACCAGTCTGGCCATTCTCCTCTGACCTCTCATTAACGAGGCATTTTCACCCACAGAACCAGTCTGGCCATTCTCTTCTGATCTCTCATTAACGAGGCGTTTTCACCCACAGAACCAGTCTGGCCATTCTCCTCTGACCTCTCATTAACGAGGCGTTTTTACCCACAGAACCAGTCTGGCCGTTCTCCTCTGACCTCTCATTAACGAGGCATTTTCACCCACAGATCCAGTCTGGCCATTCTCCTCTGACCTCTCTCATTAACGAGGCGTTTTCACCCACAGATCCAGTCTGGCCGTTCTCCTCTGACCTCTCTCATTAACGAGGCATTTTCACCCACAGATCCAGTCTGGCCGTTCTCCTCTGACCTCTCATTAACGAGGTGTTTTCATCCACAGATCAGCCGCTCACTGGATGTTGTTTTTGTTTTTTTTGCACCATTCTCTGTAAACACCGTTGTGCTTAAAAATCCCAGGAGATCAGCGGTTTCTGAGATACTCAAACCACCCCTTCTGGCACCAAAAATCATTCCATGGTCAAGGTCACTTAGGTCACAGTTCTTCCCCATTCTGATGTTTGGTCTGAACAATAACTGAACCTCTTGACCATGTCTGCATGCTTTTATGCATCAAGTTGCTGCCACATGATTGGTTGATTAGATATTTGCATTAATGAGCAGGTGTACGTAATAAAGTGGCCACTGAGTGTGTATATAAAATTAAACATTGTAAGGCAGAGACTCACAACGTTTAACAAGCTTCCAGATAAGTATTTGAATTGGGGTTAGGATTTACGCCCTTTGTGAAAACATTCCTCCTTAGTCCCCACTTACTCCTTACCTTTGACCTCAGGTTTCAGATTTCTCTGCTCTGGGGAAATGTTTTGTTCTGCACTGATGTGGGTAGAACATAAATGGTCAATTGCTTATACCGGCAGCCAATGTCAAGAAGAGGAAGGATTGTATTTCAATATCTCCTTTCATAATCTTACAACATCTCTCAGCACGTTACAGAGAAGGGACAAATTTTGAAAATATAACCACTGGATAGATAAGGCAAGGGTTGCGCAGGGTGCCAGGGCTCCCCCAGCTCAGAGATCAGAAGACCATCAGAGCAAAATTAGGCCATTCAGCCCATTGAGTCTGAACCACCATTCCATTTTGGCTGATCCCAGATCCCACTCAACCCCATACACCTGCCTTCCCGCCATATTCTTTGATGCCCTGATCAATCAGGAAACAATCAACTTCCGCCTTAAATATACACACGGACTTGGCCTCCACTGCAGTCTGTGGCAGAGTATTCCACAGATTCACCACACTCTCGATATTGAGGCTGTGCCCTCTAGTTCTGGATACTCTCACCGTAGGAAACCTCCTCTCCACATCCACCCTATGTAGTCCTTTCAACGTTCAGTACGTTTCAATGAGATTCCCCCCACATTCTTCTAAATTCCAGTGAGTACAGGCCCAAAGCTGCCAAACGCTCCTCATATGTTAACCCCTTCATTCCCGGGGTTTGAACCCTGATGTCTGAACCTTCTCACACTATTGTTCCTTTTACAAAAATGTGTTATACATTTCCCAACACTGTATTCCATCTGCCACTTTTTTGTCTACTTTTCCATTTTGTCTAAGTCCTGCTGCAATCGCATTGCTTCCTCAGCACTACCTACCCCTCCACCTATCTTCGTATCACGCACAAACTTTCTCACAAAGCCATCAATTCCATTACGAAAATCATTGACAAACAATGTGAACCATTTTCCATCTACATCCATGTTCACAGTTGCAGCCTGATTTTTCTTTTGGAATGGATGATTAAATTTTGTTTGTAGAGGAGTAACGACCGGGAACACAAAGTGCGGTTCGCATTTGGGAATGGTCTTCGGGCAGATGTCTGGAAAGAGTTTTTAAACCGGTTTGGAAACATTCAGATTTGTGAGTTCTATGGTGCAACAGAAGGGAACGTTGGCTTCATGAACTGCACAGGCAAGATCGGTGCTGTTGGACACATAAACTTCCTGTTTAAGGTAAGGAAACAGCTGCTGGTCTAGTGTGTGTGAGGAAGTGAAATATCATTTATTTCCACATTGCTTTCTTGGGTAATATTCTCTCTTCTTCAGCCCCTTATCTCTTCCCCTTCACCCATCTCCTGCCAGATTATATTTCTTCCTCTCCCGCACCTTATTCTTTCTTCTGCCTACCTTCCTTTCCAGTCCTGATGAAGGGTCTTGGTCCAAAGCATGGACTGTTTATTCCTCTTGGTAGATGGTGCCTGACCTGCTGAGTTTCTCCAGTATTTAGTGTGTATTGGGTAGTATCTGTTGGATGTCTCTTTACCTCTTGTTCCAGTCACATTTATAGAACTCATTCTCTCAGACAGTCACCATGTTCCTCCTTTCGACCATCTCCACACAGCTTGGGTGAACTTACCCTTCCTGCTGAATTATTTCAACCAAAGATCCTTCTTTTCTCTTCTTAAAAAGAAATTCTGTAAGAAAATCCCAAGTCCAGTTTCCAGTGAACTGGTTCTGCGGCTTTTTTTTTGTTTTAACAGAACCATTTGGTGTCCAGAATCCATCTGCTGGATGAACAACCATGTTCCATCACACTTGCATTTTACATTGGATACTTTGGGAAGTTTTTAGTTAGTGCAATAATGTTTTGCTTCCAAAGAGAAGCCTGTCACTATTGTAGTACCAAGTTGCATTTCAAGAGCAGGAATAGATTACAGGAAATTTCACTTCACCCAATCCCAATAAAGATTTTCAGTGTGTCGAAATGAACTTTGATGATGCAAAGCCAAGTAATACAAATGACTGGTTCCACAACTAGAGGATTTTGGGAATTGAAGCAGGAGGTCATCTGACGTGTGGCTTTCACAACCTTGACCACTGTCTGGCCAGCTCCTCTAAGTCCATCACACCCTTATAATTGGGCACAGCCTCGTATGCAGAAGGGAAGGACTCCAAACATTGTCTGTGCAGGACAGACAAACGGTGACCCTGATCCTGGGCTCTGGTTATGCCCCAATGGTACCAGATTCTTGGTATCTGCTCTAAATCATCTAAAGTTGCTTTCCTGATGACAAACAGTGATTTTCCATATCCCTCCAGGCCCCTCCCCTCCATGTACCTCTCCAAGTAATTCTTAAATGATACTTGAACCTGCCTCAACCACCAGTCCATATATTCACCACTCTCTGGGTGAACAAGCTGCCCTTTTAAATCTGTCCCCTCTCACCCTAAACCTTTTCCCCACAGGTTTGGACTCCCCTACCTTAGGGAAAAGGCTGTCATCATCCACCATTATATGGGGGAGAGGCAGGATAAATGCAAACAAGCTTTTTCCACTGTGGTTGGGTGTGACTAGAACTGGAGGTCGTGGGTTAAAGATGAAATGTCTGAGGGGAACGTGAGGGGATTCTTCTTCACTCAGAGGGTGGAACAAACTGCCAGCACAAGTGGTGCATGCAAGCTCGATTTCAACGACTAGGAGTAATTTGGATGTACTAGGTCAGTGGAACTAGGCAGAACAATAATTTGGCATGGTTTCAATGGGCAAAAGGGCCTGTGTCTGTGCTGTAGTTTCTATTACTTTATCTTTGCCTCTCATAACACTAAAAGTAAAAATTATTATCAGAGTACATTCATGTCACCACATACAAGCCTGAGATTCTTTTTCCTGCAGGCATACTTAGCAAATCTGTAAACAGGATCAATGAAAGAGTAAAGAGCACAGAAGACAACATACTGTGGAAATACAAATATAAATAAATAGCAATAAGTAATAAGAGCATGAAATAACAAGATAAAGAGACCTTAAAGTGAGATCATTGGTTGTTGGAATATTCCAATAAATGAGTGTAGCTATCCTCTTTTGTTCAAAAGCCTGATGGTTGAGGGGTGGTAATTGTTCTTGAACCTGGTGGTGTGAGTCCTAAGGCAATTGTACCTTCTACCTGATGGCAGCAGCGAGAAAAGATCATGGCCTGGGTGGTGAGGATCTTTGATGATGGACACTGCTTTCCTACAACAGCGTTTCATGTAGGTGTGCTCGATGGTTGAGGGTTTTACCCATAAGATATAGGAGCAGAATTAGGCCATTTGGCCCATCGAGTCTGCTCCGCCATTTCAGTATGGCTGATCCATTTCCCTCTCAGCCCCAATTTCCTACCTTCTTCCCGTATCCTTTCATGCCTTGACCAATCAAGAATCTATCGACTTCTGCCTGAAGTATACATAATGACTAGGCTTCCACAGCTTCCTGTGGCAAAAAATTCCACAGATTCACCACTCTCTGGCTAAAGAAATTCCTCCTCGTCTCTGTTCTAAGGCCTTTCACAATTCGATAGGTTTCAATGAGGTCACCCCTCATTCTTCTGAATTCCAGTAAAAACAGACCCAGAGCCATTAAATGCTCCATGTGAGAAGCCATTCAATCCTGGAATCATTCTCATGAATCTCCTTTGCACTCTCAGCACATCCTTTCTAAGATAAGTGGCCTAAAACTGCTCTCAATACTTCAAGTGAGGCTTCACCAGTGCTTTATAAGGCCTCAACATTATATCCTCGCTTTTATATTCTAGTTCTCTTGAAATGAATGCTACCATTGCATTTACCTTCCTCACCACAGACTCAACCTGCAAATTTACCTTTAGAGAATCCTGCCCAAGGACTCCCAAGTCCCTTTCCATCTCAGTTTTTTTTTTGTATTTTCTCTCCACTTAGAAAATGGTCTTCCCTTTAATTTCTTCCACCAAAGTTCAAAACCATAAGTATCCCAACACTGTATTCCATCTGCCATTTCTTTGCCATTCTCCTAACCAGTCTAAGTCCTTCTGTAGCCTCTCTACTTCCTCAAAACTACCTGCCCCTCCACTTATCTCATATCATCTGCAAACTTTGCAACAAAGCCAGCAATTCCATCGTCCAAATCGTTGACATGTAATGTAAACTGTGATATTCTGGGCTGAATCCACTACCTTTTTTAGGATTTTCCACTCAAGTCATTGGTGTTCCCTTACCAGGCCATGGTGCAGCCAGTCAGTATACTCACCACTACTCATCTATAGAGGTCTGTCAAGGTTTTTGATGTCATGCCGAATCTTGGCAGCCTTCTAAGGAAGTAGAGATGCTGTCGTGTTTTCTTTGCAATTATATTTATATGATGGGTCCAGGACAAGTCCTTTGAGATAGTGACACCCAGGAATTTAAAGTTACTGACCCTCTCCAGCTCCGATCCTCTGATGAGGACTGGCTGATGGACTTCTGGTTTCCCTCTCCTGAAGTCTACCATTAGTTCCTTAGCCTGCTGAGTGAGAGGTGGTTGTTCTGACACCACTCAGCTAAATTTTCAGTCTCTCCTGGGTGATGAGATTAAGGTGAAATATTGAAGGGGAATCTGAGGGGGATCTTGTTCACCCAGAGGTTGGTAACTGGATTGAACTGCCGGTAGAAGAATGGAATGTGGATTCTATTCCACCATTTAAGAGAAGTTTGGATAGGTACATGGATGAGAGGGGTATGGAGGGATATACAGGTACAGGTAGATGGGACCTGGCAGGAAACTAGACGGGCTGATGGGCCAGGGGTCCAACTTCTGTGCTGCAGTTCTCTATCACAGTGGTCCCCAACCACCAGGCCACGGACCGGTACCGGGCTGCAAAGTATGTCCTACCGAGCCACCAGTAAATGATATGATTTTTGTGGCCTCTCTCATCCATATGTACTAGTTCTGTCCTAGCTTGGAGAAATTCTGGAAAGATGTCTTCACTACGTTATTGTGTATTCTGAATCAGCACCTAGAACCAAACACCTTAATTGCTCTGTTCGGTTTTTGGGGCGAGACAGATTTATGTCTGGGTCCAACCAAATGCCGAATATTATCCTTTGCCTCTCTCCTGGCTAGACGCTTGATCCTCCTCAGATGGAGAGATGTTGCCCCGCCCACTCATGCTCAATGGCTTAACGAGATCATGGCCTGTTTGGACCTCGAAAAAATTCATTATTCAGTTCTCAATTCGGATCTAAAGTTCCATAAGGTCTGGGGACCTTTTATCGAGTACTTTCATAACCTTCCTCTTGACTAGGGTTTTTTTTTCCTTTTCGGTCCCTTGCTTTCAGCTCCCTTTTTTTTCTGGTAGTAGGCATTATTACCCTCTGTTGCTGAGTGTATTCACAGTCTGGGAGTTTGGCTGTTCTGACTTATACTCTCTATATTGTGTTGTGGTTGGTCTGGAGTTGCTGTTATTTTTTCTTGTGTTGTGGGGCTTGGGGAGGACACTAAGCTTACTTGTCTTTAATTTAGGTGCTTTTTTTTTGCTAAATTCTCTTCCTTTGTAGCATATTGTTATTGTATGCTTAATTTTGCACTGTTTTAATGTTCCTCATTGGGATTTGGGGTTTTTAATTTGTAAAATGTTTTGAAAAACTAATTTAAAAAATTTTTTAAAAAATGATATGATTTGGTGATATGAAACAATCTGAGTCAGCTGCACCTTTCCTCATTCCCTGTTATGTCCACTGTCGAACTTGAATGCACACGAGGTCATCAGTCGCCTAAATGCAGTGATACCCTCGCGCCTGGGATCACTGGTTGGCCTCGGGTAACTGGCCACCTCGCGCCAGAAGTGAGAAGTGCCGTTGTTACTGGCCTGGAGCGTGGACAGATGGGCGTCGCCTCTAAAACTGTTTAGCACACCGAATGTTCATGGGGAACCCAGGGCTAAAATATTCGCAGAGGACCTAATTCGGGCTCAGGGTTTCGTAAGTAGCAGAGCAGCTACCTCGCTGCGATCTACTGAAAGTCATCCCTCGAGCCAAACTTTTGTCGACTGATAAATCCTGCCTACAAGGGGGCGGGTGCGCATCCTGTTGCAGTCCTCACTCTGTTGGTCACTCCCTCCAGACTGCGACTGTTGCGGCCCCAGCATGGGGACCTCCGGCCCTTACCTTGTCCTCTCACCCCACCCACGACCAGCTGCACCTGGCCAAGGTGTCTGGTGGCAGGTGGGCAGGAGGCTGGAGTTCAGGTCTGGAGGTCTCTAAAGAGGCAATGAAAATGCTTTGGCACCTTGAGTCCAAGCACCCTGCACTTAAAGACAAACCTGTTGAGTTTTTTGAGCAGAAAAAATGTGAGCAAGAGGGACAGAATCAAGTGCTGAGAGCCACAAAAACTAAATTGCAGAATAGACTGGACATAAGGAACCCCCTTCGAGTATCACTGTCTCCCATCACCCCTCGATGGGACCATCTTGTTACAGGGAAACAAGCCAAGGGCTCCCACTGATTCACCAATATTGGTGTGTTGCAATGATTTTATATGTTCGTACAAGGAAAATATGCACTGTGTGTTTAATATTAAATTTGTTAGATAAACCCTTTTAGAAACAAAATTGAGTGTATTAGCCACTTATAAGTGACTTATAGATGACTTATCACCTATATTTCGGTTGTGATTAACACCCCCCCCCCCCCACCCACCATCGGCCGGTCCGCAAGAATATTGTCAATGCTAAACCAGTCCGTGGTGCAAAGAAAGGTTGGTGACCCCTGCTCTACGACAATGACTCTTTCCCAGAATGGTAACGAGGAATTTGTGGACAAAACTAGTGAATCTATTATAAAAAGATGGAGTGTTAACCTCACAATCTACATCATCACAACCCTGTACCTCATCATTTACCTAAACTCTACTTCCTTTGCGGTTGTTATTGTTGTACCTTGTACTTTCTTGAGGCACTGTGTAATGATTTGATCTGTATGAACAGCATATTGTTATTGTACATGTGACAATAACAAACCAATTTGAATTTCTCCTTAAACTCAGTTCCAGAAAGCCACTTCAGGCTCTCTGTGATTGCCAGCTTGCATCTTTTGCTCACACAGATTCAGCGAGGCAGAGCCCAAATGAGCAGGAGGAAGTTAACTGTCCTATTGCTTCTCCTTTTCCTACTTCTAATACAAAACAGAACAGTGTCATGTGCCTTTCTCCACAACATTGAGACATAGATTGCACAACATGAGAAAAGGCCCCTCAGCCAAACTCCTCATTGCCACCCACAACCCCAACCAGAGCAGGTCTACATTTGACCCATATCTCTCTAAACCTTGTCTATCCAACCACAGCACCCTTCTGTCTGTCTCAGACAGCCCCATTCACCCACAACACCCTTCCCTCCATCCCATACCGGCCCATTCACCCACTGCCCTCTTCTGTCTGTCCCATACCAACCCATTCACTGAGTTCATCTGCCTCACCTGTCAAATTTCTTGCCTTAATATAGATTCTACCTGACTGTCAGACCTTTCTCTCTCCCTATCCTGCCTATTGAATGAAGGGTGGACACACGTGGTAACTCCCAGCCATGGTCTGGAGTGGCAATAACAACTTTATTTACAGAGCACTTTTCATACAGATGATATAGTTCAAAGTGCTTTACACTGGGATAAAGTGCAAACAAAAGTAAAATATAAAAATAAACATGAAAGTAAAAGACAGTTGTTGGTTAAAAGCAAGGTTCAATAACTAGGTTTTGAGCTGGCACTTAAAAGTGTCTGCATCCTTTCTATCTATCAGATTTAAAACAGTCTGCATCCCTTCTATCCATCAAATATTAAATCCCCCGGTAGTTCAGAAAAGCTGACCTGCCAACCGTCTTTTGAGGGAGATTGTTTACATTTAAGAGACTGGTGGAGGAAGACCTGAGAGCTCAAGAGCTTGAGCAGGATTATAAAGCAATGTGATTCTCTGATGTACTCCAGTCACAGACTAATGAGAACTTTAAAATCAAATCTAAATGGTTGAGGGAGCCAGTGCTGAGTGCCTAGTGTAAATCTGATCAGACAGATTGCCTGACATCTGCAGGCTTCCAGTGAGGCCTACTTTTGTACAAAAAGTCAGGATTGATACTGCTGTTGGTTTCTTACTGTCACTTACCAAGGTACATTGGCAACTTGCTGTTGGACTGGTGTTCTGTCACTAACGCTTCACTCTCCTACTGGTATTTCCCCTGTCAGTGGTTTTGCACTTTTCACTTGGTGAAGTACGATGCTGAGCAGGAGGCTCCAGTGCGAGATGCCAATGGCCGCTGCATTGAAGTGGCAACAGGTAAGAAGTGGCACTGGCAATGTTAGTTATTGTTCTGATTGTGGAGCTTCATTTTGCTGCTATGCCTTATGGTCTTGAAGAAATTAGGAGCAGAAGTAGTCCATTTGGCCCATCAAGTCTGCTCTGCCATTCCATCGTGGCAAACTTATTATCCCTCTCTGAACCCTATTCTCCTGCCTTCTCCCCGAAACCTTTGATACCCTGACTAATCAAGACCCTACTAACCTTGGCTTTAAATATACCCAATGACTAGGCCTCCACAGCCATTTGTGGCAATGAATTCCACAGATTCACCACCATCTGGCCAAAGAAATTCTGCCTCTTCTCTGTTATAAATGGATGTCCCTCTATTCTGAAGCTCTGCTCCTAGACTCCCGCAAGATAGGAAACTTCCACTCCATAACCACTCTATCTCTCATTGTTCTAAACTCCAGCGAGTACAGACCCAGAGCTGTCAAACATTCCTGGTACGATAACCCTTTCATTCCGGAATCATCCTTGTGAACCTTCTCTGGACCCTCTCCAATGCTAGCACATCTTTTCTTAGATGAGGAGCACAAATATCCAGCAACAGTGACAAATTGTCCCTGTTAAGTTGCTGTTTGGAACAGAAGTCTAAAGCAGGGTGAGAAGGACTTCCTTGCATACAATGAGAAGTCTGGGGTGACATTGCCCACCATATCACAAAAACTCAACAAGGAATGACAGCCTCTCAGATCCAGTGATGTGAACATTTTGGGCCCATGTCCGCCAGTCCTTAAGTGGGTGAAGCCACTATAGTCCTTCTGAGAAAAGTGCCAAGGGTTCCACCATGGTGATATGGCCCTAGATCAGCTGGGGAACTTGCAGGTGGTGATGTTCCCTGCCCTGATTCTTGGTGGGAGAGGTGGGAGGTTTGGAAAGAGTTGCCAGAGTAGCTTGTGCATTGTGTTGGTGATACACACTAGTGGATGTTAATGTTGGCGAGAGCTTGTCATCAAGCCATACCACAGAGAAATGTCCCACCAGACCAACGTGTCCCTACTGACCATTAGTGTTGGCGAGGGTCAGCTTGTCATTGAGCCGTACCACAGAGGAATGTCCCACCAGCCCAACGTGTCCCTACTGACCATTAGTGTTGGCGAGGGTCAGCTTGTCATTGAGCCGTACCACAGAGGAATGTCCCACCAGCCCAATGTGTCCCTACTGACCATTAGTGTTGGCGAGGGTCAGCTTGTCATTGAGCCGTACCACAGAGGAATGTCCCACCAGCCCAACGTGTCCCTACTGACCATTAGTGTTGGCGAGGGTCAGCTTGTCATTGAGCCGTACCACAGAGGAATGTCCCACCAGCCCAACGTGTCCCTACTGACCATTTCATTGAAGTGCCATAACCCCATTTGCTGGCATCCTTCTACACCTTGCTTCTTACACCATAAGATGTTGAAGCAGAAATTAGGCCATTTGGCCCATCAAGTCTGCTACACCATTTTATCATGGCTGATCCAATTGTTCTCTCAGTCCCAACCTTCTGCCTTCTCCCTGTATCCCTTCATACCCTGACCAATTAAGAATCTATCAACCTCTGCCTTAAATATACATAAAGTCTTGGCCTCACAGCTGCCTGTGGCAAAGAATTTCACAGATTCTCCACTCTCTGGCTAAAGAAATTCCTCCTCATATCATCCTAAATGGATGTCCCTCTATTCTGAGGCTGTGTCCTTTGGTCTTAGACTCTCCCACCATAGGACAAGTTCTCTCCACTCTATCAAGGCCTTTCACCATTCAATAGGTTTCAATTAGGCCATCTCTCATTCTTCTGAGTTCTAGTGAATACAGGCCCAGAGCCATCAGGTGCTCTTCATATGACAAGCTTTTCAATCCTGGAATCATTTTTGTGAACTTCCTTTGAACTTCCTGTTTCAGCACATCCTTTCTAAGATAAGGGGCCCAAAACTGTTCCCAGTATTGCAAGTGAAGCCTCGCCAGTGCCTCAAAGCCTCAACATTCCATCCTTGCTTTTACATTCTAGTTCTCTTGAAATGAAAGTTAACATTGCATTTCTCTTCCACACCACAGACTCACCTGCAAATTAACCTATAGTGATTCTTGCACAAGGACTCTCTCATCCCTTTGTGCCTCACGTTAATGTATTTTCTCTCCATTTAGGAAATAGTTAACCCTTTCATTTCCATGACCATACACTTCCCAACACTATTCCATCTGTCATTTCTTCGCCCATTTTTCTAATCTTGTCCATCCTTCTGTAGCCTCTCTGCTTCCTCAAAACTATTGTCCCTCTACCTATCTACCTATCCTCCTGTTGTCTACAAACTTTGCAACAAAGCCATCAATTCCATCATCGGATTCTTCTGTCTAACGTAGTGATTGTCTGGCAGTTGGACTAAGGTGGGAAATGTGGGGTGGCAGGAAGAAGAGAAAGGCATGCAGAGAAACTGCAGAATATTGGTAAAAGATTGGAAGTGAGCAAGAGGTTGACAGAATTTGGTCTTTATTGTCACAGGGACGATGTGTTTGTTGCAGTCGGCAAGGCCACATCTGGACAACAGCCTACAGATTACAGATGTGTTTGTATTTCAGGCAGACACATTGAAGAAGTACAGCTGAGTCTGAACTAAGGTGACTTGTCCCATGAGGAAAGGGCCTGATTAAGATAAAAAGATTAAAGATTAGCTTTATTTGTCACATGAACATGGAAACATACAGTGAAGTGCATTGGTTACATCAAATCAAATCAACTAAGATTGTGCTGGGCATCTCACAAGAGTGCCACACTTCGAATTCCCAGGCATATTTTCAGTAAGTGGTTAGCCATCTCAAGTAGGGAAGAAGGTGCTGTCAGGTTGTGAATGTTTAGAATTCTGAGCCCTGAGATGGGTGGAGGAAACTGAACTCATGCAAGCTGAGAAGAAATAAGTTTTTCATCTGGGAATGAGCTGAGGATTTACAGAGAGGACAGAAGCAAAGGCCAGGAACAGTCGAGCCACAATGTCAATGACAGGGGCTGTATGAGAGGCATTTGTATATGTTCTAGACTGCAGAGCCTTTAACTGTGCATAAGATGGTAGGTCCTGTCCAACCTGCTGGTGTTCTGATTTCCTAACAGGAGAGGTTGGGCTTCTCATTTCAAAGATCACCCCCAGCACTCCTTTCACTGGGTATGTGGGAAACAAGATCCTGACTGCGAAGAAGCACCTCAGGGACGTGTTCCGTGAGGGAGACCTTTACTTCAACACCGGCGATCTGATGCTGATGGATCACGACAACTTCATCTACTTCCAAGACCGAATTGGGGACACATTCAGGTCAGTGGGTCTGTGGCTCGGTGTGGGCTGGTGGGGACTCACAGGAACTGGGCACTGGTAGAGATTGGCAGTGACAAGTGGTATCCAGTGCAGGGCAGTGCGCCACAAGTCCACAGTCGGCTGGAGGCCCAGAGGCAGCCAGTCTTGAGGTTAGAAGCCTATGTATGTATGTGTGTGTGACTGTGTCTGTGTGTCTCTATGTGTGTGTGTTTTTGTGTCTCAATGTGTCTGTGTCTGTTTGCATGTGTGGGTTGCCTCCAGCACACCCTTAGGCTATGTGTCTTACCTCCTGAAGTTGAGTTGGTGTTAACCAAACAATGTCTTTCACTGTATGTTTCGATGATGTATGTTTTGATGATGTGGAGTACAAATTACATCAGGAGATGGAAAAGGCATGTCAGAAAGGCAATGTCATGATAATCGTTAGGAATTTTAACATGAACGTGGATTGGGAAAACCAGGCCTGTACTGGACCTCGAGAGAGAATTTGTAGAATGTCTAAAGGATGACTTTTTGGAACAGCTTGTTGTTGAGACTACTAAGGGAGGCTGTGCTGGATTGGGTGTTGTGCAATGATCTGGAGGTGATGAGAGAGCTTAAGATTAAGGAACCCTTAGGGAACAGTAATCACAATATGATCGAGTTCACTTTGAAATTTGAGAAGGAGAAACTAAATTCCAATGTGTCGGTATTTCAGTGGAATAAAGGAAACTAAAGTGGCATGAGAGGGGAACTGGCCAAAGCTAACTGGAAAGAGACATTATCAGGAAGGACAGCAGAGCAGAAATGGTTGGTGTTTCTGTGATAAATGAGGGAAGTACAAGACAGATATATTCCAAATAAGAAGACATTTTCGAATGGAAGGACACTACTGTGACTGACAATTGAAGTCAGAGCCAAAGTAAAAGCAAGAGAGAGGGCATACAAGGAAGCCAAAGTTAGTGGGAAGATAAAGGATTGGGAAGCTTTTAAAAATTTGTAGAAGAAAATGAAGAAGGTCATTAGGAAGGAAAAGATGGATTATGAAAGGAAGCTGATAACTAATATCAAAGAATATACTGAAAACTTTTTAAGTGTATAAAGGGTAAAAGAGAGTTGAGGGTAGATATGGGACCGATAGAAAATGACACTGCAGATATTGTAATCAGAGACACAGAGATGACAGAGGAACTGAATGCGTATTTTGCATCAGTCTGCACAGTGGAAGCCATCTTCAGTATATCGAACATTCAAGAGTGTCAGGAAAGTGAAGTTTGTGCAGTGAAAATTACGACTAAGATGGTGCTCAGGAATCTTAATTATCTGAGGGTGGATAAATCTGGACCTGATGGAATACACCCTCTGGTTCTAAAGAAAGAAGCTGGAGAGATTACAGAGGCATTAGCGATGATCTTTCAAGAATCAATTGATTTAGCATTGTAGCCGATGAACAGAAAATTGCAAATAGAACCTTAGAACATCATAGCACTGAAACAGGCCTTTTGGCCCTTCTTGGCTGTGCTGAACCATATTTCTGCCTAGTCCCACTGACCTGCACCTGGACCATATCCCAACACACACCTCTCCATGTACCTGCCCAAGTTTTTCTTAAATGTTAAAAGTGAACCGCATTTACCACTTCATCTGGCAGCTCATTCCACACTCCCACCACTCTCTGTGTGAAGAAGCTCCCCCAATGTTCCCTTTAAACTTTTCCTCCTTCACCCTTAACCCATGTCCTTGTGATTTTTTTTCTCCCCGGCCTCAGTGGAAAAAGCCTGCTTGCATTCACTCTATCTATACCCATCATAATTTTATACACCTCTATCAAATCTCATTCTCCTACACTCCAGGGAATAAAGTCCTAACCTATTCAACCTTTCTCTGTAGCTCAGTTTCTCAAGTCCCGGCAACATCCTTGTAAACCTTCTCTGCACTCTTTCAACCTTATTAATATCCTTTCTGTAATTTGGTGACCAAAACTGCACACAATACTCCAAATTCAGCCTCACCAACGCCTTATACAACCTCACCATAACATTCCAACTCTTAGACAGGTAGTCCCCGAGTTACAAACGTCTGACTTACGGACAACTCATACTTACGAGCTGAGGAAGGAGAACGCTGTCCGCCATTTTAAGTCAGACCGTGACACCGTCTGCCATTTTAAGTCGTTGCCGTTGACACTGTGTTGAGTGTTTAACTTTGTATTTGGCTTAAATTTTTCTTAGTAAAATTCACCCTGACCCCGCCCCCCTCATTCCAGTCGGCTGGTGGCGCAGTGAGATCAGCACTAGGCTGGAGAATGGAGGTTTCCGAGTTCAATCCAATGACAGATCGCTCCTGTGCTGGGTTGATGTTGATCCAGTGACTCCCGTACCATCCGTGCTGGGTTGATGTCGAGCTCGCAACTCGACCTCGTAAAAAAAACACTGCCACCTCCAGTTTAAATTCCCACGAGGAATATTGTGGAGGATCAAATACCCAAACCCTACACAGACCCCACTTGTCCCATTTAACCTGTCTCAGTGCGGACCCAGGGAATTCAGTGTGGTGGTCCTTAGGACCCAGTGGAGCTCGGGAGCCAGCGCACTTGGAACCTGCCGCACAGTGTTTCTGTTCCATTGACGGGAAGTGATCGTGATTGAAAATAAAGTGGAAATAATAAAGCGTTTGGAGAGATGTGAAACGCCATCGGTCATTGGAAAATCGTTAGGCTACAGTTGGTTAACGATCGGAACAATTTTAAAGGATAACGGATAAAGTGAGAATAATGGAGCATGTGAAAGGCCCTGCCCCGATGAAAGCTACAATTATTACTAAGCAACGCAGCGGTTTAATTATTGGAATACATATGTTTCTTAAGTGTTTCATATGCATAGAAAGGTAAAATATATACTATGTACTAAGATAAACGTTTGACTAACTGACGCTAAATAATACCGGATGTACTTGTTCCGACTTACGTACAAATCTGACTTAAAGACGGACTCAGGAACAGAACTCGTACGTAACCCGGGGACTGCGTGTACTCAATACTTTGATTTATAAAGGCCAATGTACCAGCACCTCTCTTCATGAACCTATCTACCTGTGACACCACTTTTAGGGAATTATGTATCTGTATTCCCAGATCCGTCTTTTCTACTGCACTCCTCAGTGCCCTACCTTTTACCTTGTATGTTCTACTATTGTTTGTCCTTCCAAAGTGCAATATCTCACACTTGTCTGTATTATACTCTATCTGCCATTTGCCAGCCTATTTTTCCAGCTGGTCCAAATCCCTCTGCAAGCTTTGAAAACCTTCCTCACTCCAATCTTTGTATCATCAGCAAATTTGCTGATCCAATTTATCACATTATCATCCAGATCATTGATATAGATGACAAATAACAATGGACCCAGCACTGATCCCTGTGGCATACCACTAGTCACAGGCCTCAACTCAGAGAAGCAAACTTCCACTACCACTTTTTCCATTGAGCCAATGTCTAATCCAATCCTAGCGACTGATGCTTCCTAACTAACCTCCCATGTGGGATCTTGTCAAAGGCCTTGCTGAAGTCCATGTAGACAACATCCACTGCCTTCCCTTCATCCACTTTCCTGGTAACTTCCTCGAAAAACTCTAATAGATTTGTTAAGCATGACCTACCATGCACAAAGCCATGTTGACTCTCCCTAATAAATCCCCGTCTATCCAAATACAGTACTTGGAGACCCTATCACTTAGTACTCATTCCAACAATATACCTACTACTGATGTCAAACTTACCAGCCTATAATTTCCTGATTACTTTTACATCCTTTTTTTAAACAACAGAACAATATGAGCTATCCTCCAATCCTCCGGCACCTCACCCGTGGATACTGACATTTTAAATATATCTGCTAGGGCCCCTGCAATTTCAACACTAGTCTCCTTCAAGGTCCGAGGGAATACTCTGTCAGATACTGGGGATTTATCTACTCTGATTTGCCTCAAGATAGCAAGCACCTCCTCCTCTTCAATCTGTATAGGTTCCATACCTCACTACTTGTTTGCCTTATTTCCATTGACTCCATGCCAGTGTCCTTAATAAATACAGACACAAAAAACCCATTTAATATCTCTCCCATTTCTTTTGGTTCCATACATAGCTGACCACTCTGATCTTCAAGAGGACCAATTTTATCCCTTACTATCGTTTTGCTCTTAATATACCTGTAGAAGCTCTTTTGATTATCCTTCACCTTGACTGCCAGAGCAACCTAATGTCCTCTTTTAGCCCTCCTGATTTCTTTTTGCACTTTTTATACTCTTCAAGCACCTTATTTGCTCCCTATTTCCTATACATGTCATACATCTCTCTTCTTTATCAGATTTCCAATATCCCTTGAGAACCAAGGTTCCTTATTCTTATTCACTTTGCCTTTAATCCTGACAGGAACATACAGACTCTGCACTCTCAAAATTTCTCCTTTGAAGGCCTCCCACTTACCAATCACATCCTTGCCAGAGAACAACCTGACCCAATCCACGCTTTTTAGATCCTTTCTCATTTCTTCAAATTTGGCCTTTTTCCAGTTTAGAACTTCAACCCGAGGGCCAGATCTATCTTTATTCATGATTAAGTTGAAACTAATGACGTTATGATCACTGGAACCAATGTGTTCCCGTACACACACTTCCGTCACTTGTCCTAATTCGTTTCCTAATAGGAGACCTAATATTGCATCCTCCCTAGTTGGTACCTCTATATATTGATTTAGAAAACTTTCCTGAACACATTTTTACAAACTCTAACCCATCTAGACCTTTAATAGTATGGGAGTCCCAATCAATATACGGAAAACTAAAATCCCCTACTATCACAACTTTGTTTCCTGCAGTTGTCTGCTATCTCTCTGCAGATTTGCTCCCTCCAATTCTCACTGACTATTGGGTGGTCTATAATACAACCCCATTAACGTGGTCATACCTTTCCTGTTTCTCAGCTCCACCCATATGGCCTCGGTAGACAATCCTAATTTGTCCTACCTGAGCGCTGCTGTAGCATTTTCCATGACTAACAATGCCAACCCCCACCACCACCCTTCATCCCTCTGCCTCTATCAAGTCTGAAACATCGAAACCCTGGAACTTTAAGCTGCCAGTTTCACTAATGGCTACAATGTCATAATTCCACCTGTCAATCCGCACCTTCAGCTCTTCTGCCTTCCCCACAATACTCCTCGCATTGAAATAGACACACCTCAGAAGATTATTGCCACCTCACACAACCCTTCTATTTGTGACTTTGCATGAACTTTTAACATCATTTATTTTCACCCCCACTCCACTATCTGCTCTGGCACTCTGGGTCCCATCCTCCTGCAAATCTAGTTTAAACCCACCCCACCAATAGCACTAACAAACCTCCCTGCAAGGATATTGGTCCCCTCATAGTTCAGGTGTAACACATCTCTCTTGTACAGGTCCCACCTGCCCCAGAGGTCCCAATGATCCTGAAATCTGAAACCTTGCCATCTATGCCAGTTCCTCAGTTATGTTACTCCACTACTTAAGAAGGGTGGGAGGCAGCAGAAAGGAAACTATAGACCTGTTAGCCTGACATCAGTGGTTGAGGAGTTGTTGGAATCGATTGTTATGGATGAGATTATGGATTACCTGGAGGCACATGACAAGTTAGGCCAAAGCCAGCATGGTTTCCTGAAAGGAAAATCCTGCTTGACAAAACTACTTTAAATTTTTGAGGAAACTACAAGCAGGGTAGACAAAGGAGATGCAGTAGCTGTGGTGTAAAGTACTTGGATTTTCAGAAGGCCTTTGACAAGGTGCCGCACATGAGGCTGCTTAGCAAGGTAAGAGCCCGTGGAATCACAGGGAAGTTACTAGCATGGTTGGAGCATTGGCTGATCGGCAGAAAACAGAGAGTGGGAATAAAGGGATCCTATTCTGGCTGCCTGTTACCAGTGGACTTCCACAGGGGTTGCTGTTGGGTCCACTGATTTTTACAATATATGTCAATGATTTGGACTGTGGGATTAATGGATTTGTGGCTAACTTTGCTGATGATGCAAAGATAGGTGGAGGAGCAGGTAGTGTTGAGGAAAAAGAGCCTGCAGAGAGACTTAGATTGTTTAGGGGAATGGGCAGAGAAGTGGCAAATGAAATACAATGTTGGAAAGTGCATGGTCATGCACTGTTGTGGGAGAAATAAATGGGCAAATTATTATTTAGATGGGGAGAGAATTCAAAATGCAGAGATGCAAAGGGACTTGGAAGTCCTTGTGCAGGATACCCTAAAGGTTAACCTCCAGGTTGAGTCGGTGGTGAAGAAGGCAAATGCAATGTTGGTATTCATTTCTAGAAATATAGAATATAAGAGCAGGGATGTGATGTTGAGGCTCTATAAGGCACTTGTGAGACCACACTTGGAGAATTGTGTGCAGTTTTAGGCTCCTTATTTTATAAAGGGTATACTGACATTGGAGAGCATTCAGAGAAGACTCACAAGAATTATTCCAGGAATGAAAGGGTTACTGTATGAGGAAGATCTGGCAGCTCTTGGGCTGTATTCCCTGGAGTTCAGGAGAATGAGGGGAGATCTCATAGAAACATTCTACAAGTTAAAAGGCCTGAACAGATTAGATATGGCAAAGTTATTTCCCATGGTAGGGGAGTCTAACACAAGAGGACTTCAGGATTGAGGGACGTCCATTTAGAACAAAGCTGCAGAGAAATTACTTTAGTCAGAGGGTGGTAAATCTGTGGACTTTGTTACCAGAAGCAGCTGTGGAAACCAAGTCATTGGGTGCATTTAAGGGAGAGATAGATAGGTTCTTGATTAGCTGGGGCATCAAAGGGTATGGGGTGAAGGCAGGGGAGTGGGGATGATAGCAAGAATTGGATCAGCCCATGATTGAGCAGACTTGATGGCCCTCCTACACTCTGACGATGAAGGAATGGGTCCATTACTTCAGCTGTATGTCCCGATGATGTATGTTTCAATGGTGTATATTTCACTCTATGTTTCACTGTATGTTTCGATGTATGTTTCAGTGTATGTTTGGTATATGTTTCGATGGTGTACGTTTCGATGGTGTATGTTTCACTTATGTTTCAATTATGTATGTTTCAATGGTGTATATTTCGCTATACGTTTTGATGGTGTATGTTTCACTGTATGTTTCAATGATGTCCGTTTCGATGATGTATGTTTCACTGTATGTTTCAATGGTGTATGTTTCGATGGTGTATATTTTACTATACATTTCAATGGTGTATGTTTCACTGTATGTTTGGTGTATATTTCACTGTATGTTTCGATGATGTCCGTCTTGATGGTGTATGTTTCGATGATGTATGTTTCACTGTATGTTTCGATGATGTCCATTTTGATGATGTATGTTTCACCGTATGTTTCAATCGTGTATGTTTTGATGGTGTATGCTTCACTATGTTTTGATGATGTGTATTTCACTGTATGTCTCGATGATGTTCGTTTTGATGATGTATGATTCACTGTATGTTTTGATGGTGTATGTTTCACTATGTTTCGATGATGTGTATTTCACTGTATGTCTCGATGTCCGTTTCGATTATGTATGTTTCACTGTATGTTTCAATGGTGTATATTTTGATATACGTTTCGATGGTGTATGTTTCACTGTATGTTTTGATGGTGTATGTTTCACTGTATGTTTCGATGGTGTATATTTTGCTATACGTTTCGATGGTGTATGTTTCACTGTATGTTTCGATGGTGTATGTTTCACTGTATGTTTCGATGGTGTATGTTTCACTGTATGTTTCGATGGTGTATGTTTCACTATACGTTTCGATTATGTATGTTTCACTGTATGTTTCGATGATGTCCTTTTCAATGGTGTATGTTTCACTGTATGTTTCGCTGATGTATGCTTCACTGTATGTTTCGGTGGCATATGTTTCACTATACGTTTCAATTATGTATGTTTCACTGTATGTTTTGATGATGTCCGTTTCGATGGTGTATGTTTCACCGTATGTTTCAATCGTGTATGTTTTGATGGTGTATGTTTCACTATGTTTTGATGATGTGTATTTCACTGTATGTCTCGATGTCCGTTTCGATTATGTATGTTTCACTGTATGTTTCAATGGTGTATATTTTGCTATACGTTTCGATGGTGTATGTTTCATTATGTTTCGATGATGTATGTTTCACTGTATGTTTCGATGATGTCCGTTTCGATGGTGTATATTTTGCTATACGTTTCGATGATGTATGTTTCACTGTATGTTTCAATGGTGTATGCTTCTCTGTATGTTTCGATGGTGTATGTTTCACTGTATGTTTCGATGATGTCCTTTTCAATGGTGTATGTTTCACTGTATGTTTCGATGATGTATGCTTCACTGTATGTTTCGATGGCGTATGTTTCACTATACGTTTCAATTATGTATGTTTCACTGTATGTTTTGATGATGTCCGTTTCGATGGTGTATGTTTCACTATGTTTCGATGATGTCCATTTCGGTGATGTATGTTTCACTGTTTCAATGATGTCCTTTTCAATGGTGTATGTTTCACTATGTTTCGATGATGTATGCTTCACTGTATGTTTCGATGGCGTATGTTTCACTATACTTTTCAATTATGTATGTTTCACTATGTTTTGATGATGTCCATTTCGATGGTGTATGTTTCACTGTATGTTTTGATTATGTCCATTTCTATGGTGTATGTTTCACTGTATTTTTGATGATGTCCATTTCGATGATGTATGTTTCACTGTATATTTGGTATAAATTTCACTATGTTTCGATTATGTACGTTTCGATGGTGTATGTTTCACTGTATGTTTTGATGATGTCTGTTTCGATGATGTATGTTTCACTGTATGTTTGGTGTATATTTCACTGTTTCGATTATGTACGTTTCGATGGTGTATGTTCCACTGTATGTTTTGATGATATCCATTTCGATGATGTATGTTTCACTGTATGTTTTGATTATATCCATTTCAATGATGTATGTTTCACAGTATGTTTCAATGATGTATGCTTCAATGTATGTTTCGATGATGTCCGTTTCGATGGTGTATGTTTCACTGTATGTTTTGATGATGTCCGTTTCGATGGTGTATGTTTCACTGTATGTTTTGATGATGTCCGTTTGGATGGTGTATGTTTCACTGTATGTTTCGATGATGTCTGTTTCAATGATGTATGTTTCACTGTATGTTTGGTGTATATTTCACTGTATGTTTCGATGATGTCTGTTTCAATGATGTATGTTTCACTGTATGTTTGGTGTATATTTCACTGTATGTTTCGATGACGTCCGTCTCGATGGTGTATGTTTCAATGATGTATGTTTCACTGTATGTTTCACAGTATGTTTCGATGATGTCCGTTTCAATGATGTATGTTTCACTGATGTATGTTTCACTGTATGTTTCGATGGTGTACGTTTCTATGGTGTATGTTTCACAGTATGTTTCAATGATGTCCATTTCGATGATGTCCGTTTCAATGATGTATGTTTCACTGTATGTTTGGTGTATATTTCACTGTATGTTTCGATGATGTCCGTCTTGATGGTGTATGTTTCATTATGTTTCGATGATGTATGTTTCACTGTATGTTTCGATGATGTATGTTTCACTGTATGTTTCGATGATGTCCATTTCGATGGTGTATGTTTTGATGATGTATGTTTCACTGTATGTTTCGATGATGTCCATTTCGATGATGTATGTTTCACCGTATGTTTCAATCGTGTATGTTTTGATGGTGTATGTTTCATTATGTTTGATGGTGTATGTTTCATTATGTTTGATGGTGTATGTTTCATTATGTTTCGATGGTGTATGTTTCACTGTATGTTTCGATAGTGTATATTTTGCTATACGTTTCGATGGTGTATGTTTCACTGTATGTTTCGATGGTGTATGTTTCACTGTATGTTTCGATGATGTATGTTTCACTGTATGTTTCGATGATGTCCATTTCGATGGTGTATGTTTTGATGATGTATGTTTCACTGTATGTTTCGATGATGTCCGTTTCAATGGTGTATGTTTCACTGTATGTTTCGATGGTGTATATTTTGCTATACGTTTCGATGGTGTATATTTTGCTATACGTTTCGATGGTGTATATTTTGCTATACGTTTCGATGGTGTATATTTCACTGTATGTTTCGATGATGTATGCTTCTCTGTATGTTTCGATGGTGTATGTTTCACTATACGTTTCGATTATGTATGTTTCGATGATGTCCGTTTCAATGATGTATGTTTCACTGTTTCGATGATGTCCGTTTCAATGATGTATGTTTCACTGTTTCGATGATGTCCTTTTCAATGGTGTATGTTTCACTGTATGTTTCGCTGATGTATGCTTCACTGTATGTTTCGATGGCGTATGTTTCACTATACGTTTCAATTATGTATGTTTCACTGTATGTTTTGATGATGTCCGTTTCGATGGTGTATGTTTCACTGTATTTTTGATGATGTCCATTTCGATGATGTATGTTTCACTGTATGTTTGGTATAAATTTCACTATGTTTCGATTATGTACGTTTCTATGGTGTATGTTTCACGGTATGTTTCGATGATGTATGTTTCACTGTATGTTTCGATGTATGTTTTACTGTATGTTTGGTGTATATTTCACTGTTTCGATTATGTACGTTTCGATGGTGTATGTTCCACTGTATGTTTCGATGATGTCCATTTCAATGATGTATGTTTCACTGTATGTTTGGTGTATATTTCACTGTATGTTTCGATGATGTACGTTTCTATGGTGTATGTTTCACTGTATGTCTCGATGTCCATCTCGATGGTGTATGTTTCACTGTATGTTTCAATGTATGTTTCGATGGTGTATGTTTCACTGTATGTTTTGATGATGTCCGTTTCAATGGTGTATATTTCACTGTATGTTTTGATGATGTCCATTTTGATTATGTATGTTTCACTGTATGTTTCGATGATGTATGTTTCACTGTATGTTTCGATGATGTCCGTTTCGATGGTGTATGTTTCACTGTATGTTTCACTGTATGTTTCGATGATGTATGTTTCACTGTATGTTTCGATGATGTCCATTTCGATGGTGGACATTTCACTGTACACGTGACAAATAAGTAAATTGATCTGATCTGATGTGGCTAAAACCTGCTCACTCAAATCTGACTGTCACCTTTTGGGAAGTCTGTGTGTTAGTGGGAAATAAATGAAATGAAGTAACTGTTCTGTGATTTCAGATGGAAAGGGGAGAACGTGGCCACCACTGAGGTGGCTGATGTGCTGTCCACACTGGACTTTGTCCAGAATGTCTGTGTGTACGGAGTGACTGTGCCAGGTGAGTGTTCCTAACCTGTGTCTGGGAATCCCTGGAGCCTCTGCTTAGGAAAACTGTAACCTCATCTCAAATTCCCTTGGCCAAGATGCTGGAAATAGGGCACCTTGATATCTGCTTCAGAATTCAGTGTCAGAGCATTAATTTCTTGTCTCAGCCACCTAGGTGATTCCCAATGCTGGTGGTCTCCATGTGCAATGATCTTCCAGAGATATATCTTCTTTTCGGCCTGGGTTCCTACTCTGAACTGGTACTCCTGGTGAAACACTGTTCCTGCCTGCAGCCCTTTGAACCCTTTAAGATTCTGTAAATGAGAATAAAAGAACCTGCAGCTGATGAAAATCTGAAAGCAGAAATGGGCGGGACAGGAATATAGTGCTGAAAACAGAGTGAGCCATGTTCTTGCTGAATGGCGAGGCAGTTGTTGAAGGCTCCTGTCTTTAGGTAGCGTCTGTGGAGAGAGAAGCTGTTAATGTTTCGATTTCCCCGCCAAAATATTTTCCTCCTTACTGAACCATGGCTTCTGCCCACAATATAGATGGAACCCTAGACCTCATTATTCTGCTCATCAGTGCTCCCACCTCCCCACAGACAGAGCACAATAAGGACCCTCTGTTCTTCACCTTTAATCTTGTCAGCCTCCGCATTCAACCGATTACCCTTCACAGGTTCCTCCACCAACAGATACACAATTCCCACCTCTCCCTGCTCAGCATTTTGAGGGGATTGGCCTCTGCAATTTCCTGGTCTTCTATCCCCACCATATAGAATTCCTTCTTTTCACCTCTTCCCACTGTCTCTCCAAGTGAGCCGGAGATTCTCCGGCATGCCCCCCCCCCCCCCCACCACGGTCTAATGTACTGCACCTCATGGGGGCTCCCCTACATCAGAGAGACCAGACACAGACTGGGCCACTTTGTGGGGAGCTTGTGTCCAGTCCACAGGAGAGACTGGATGTTTACGTTCCCACCACACTCCAGCCCATCAGTCAGTGACCCTCCAGCACTGTCAGACCAAACCCAACACAGGCTGGAGGGACAACTCCTTATCTGCTGCTTGCAGGGTTCAATACTGAATTCTCCAGTCTCAGAAAGCTTTGTTGGTGTCACCCCTGCTGCTGCTCCTCCCTCCCCACTTTGTACATTCTGGCACCTCCCAGGGAGGCCAATGACAGAAGGTCACCATGTAAGCAGTGTGAAACGGACAATGGAGCCATTACTTCAGCCTGCACAGTCCTCCCCCTCGTCCCCACACGGCTCTCCCACACCTCCTCTGCCAGTCAGACTGTTTTTTTAAATTTCTTGACTTTCTTTGGTCCTCCAGAGCTGAATTCTAAATGTTTCCAATCCTCATATCTATGGTAACTTTATAACTGCCAGCTTTGGTTTAAACACTATTTGTAATTTCTCTTGTCAGACACATTTGGACTGTTTCTCCTGTTGGGCTCCTGTGCCTAAAATGTAAATATTCTTTGCAACTTCAACATAAATTTTTTAAAATGCTGACCATTGCCTGTGTAGCATCACAGTTCCCCCAATAAACCACACCCTCATAAATTCATTCTTCCTTTGACTTGATCTAAGAACTTTGAACATTCCTAATCAGAATCAGTGTGAAGTTAGTTATAGCATGGATAAAGGCCCTTTGGCCCATACATGTCCGTGCCGACCAAGATGTACATTTCAGGTGATCTCATTTCCCGGCAACCCCTCTGGACTCCTGTCATCTACATACTTCATAACTGCATCTAATGTATCTGCCTCAACATCCGTTGTATTTTTTTTAAAGTTACTCTTCAGGCTGTTACTAAACCTTTCACCTCTAACCTTATAACAATATCCTGTTGCTTTCAACTCCCCTACCCTGGTAAAAAGACCACTGGCCCTGTCGACGCTCCAGTAACAATGTTCTTTCTATTCTACTACCAACAGTGCCCTCTAAAGACCTTTCACTACATTACGCCACTCTTGTACAAAACTAGATTCAAAATAACATTTTCTCATCTGAGAGTGTGGAATGAGTTGCCAGCAGGTGGAAGAAGAGGGTTCAAGTTCAACAATTTAAGAGCAGTTTGGATAGGTACATGGATGGGAGGGGTATGGTCCACGTGCAGGTGAATGGTACTCGGCAATTTAATAGTTTGACATGGACGAAATCGGCTAAATAGCCTGTTTCTATGTTGTAGTGTTCTCTGACTGTGACTCCTGTTGATGTATTTAATTAGAGAAGCACAATGTAATGTTCGATGAGTACATAGTTGATCAGTTAAAGTGTCTCATAATAGACAGGATTGACCCTGGTCCACGCACTCTTATTTCCAGTATTCCTTGCTTTCGTTTGGTGGTCCAGGTATGTAACCAGTTCATTGCTTCTGCTATTTCCTCCTTGTCAGCTTGTCTTAAATTGTTTCTCATTCAGCATTATGATCTAACAACTCAACATAATTTCAATAGACAATAGACAGTAAGTGCAGGAGTAGGCCATTTGGCCCTTCTAGCCAGCACCGCAATCATGGCTGATCATACACAATCAGTACCCCGTTCCTGCCCTCTCCCCATATCCCTTGACCCTGCTATCTATCAGAGCTCTATCTAACTCTCTCTTGAATGCATCCAGAGACTTGGCCTCCACTGCCTTCTGGGACAGAGCATTCCACATATCCACCACTCTCTGGGTGAAAAAGTTTTTCCGCATCTCTGTTTTAAATGGCCTACCCCTTATTCTTAAACTGTGGCCTCTAGTTCTGGACTCACCCATCAGCGGGAACATGCTTCCTGCCTCCAGTGTGTCCAATCCCTTAATAATCTTATATGTTTCAATCAGATCCCCTCTCATCCTTCTAAATTCCAGTGTATACAAGCCCAGTCGCTCCAATCTTTCAACTTATGACAGTTCTGCCATTCTGGGAATTAACCTTGTGAACCTACGCTGCACTCCCTCAATAGCAAGAATGCCCTTCCTGAAATTTGGAGACCAAAACTACACACAGTACTCCAGGTGGGGTCTCACCAGGGCCCTGTACAGCTGCAGAAGGACCTCTTTACTCCTATTTACCTCTTTACTCCTCTTGATATAAAGGCCAGCATGCCATTAGCTTTCTTCACTGCCTGCTGTACCTGCATGCTTGCTTTCATTGACTGATGTACAATAACACCTAGATCTTGTTGTACTTCCCCTTTTCCTAACTTGACTCCATTTAGATAGTAATCTGCCTTCCTGTTCTTGCCACCAAAGTGGATAACCTCACATTTATCCACATTAAACTGCATCGGCCATACATTTGCCCACTCACCCAACCTGTCCAAGTCACCCTGCATTCTCATAACATCCTCCTGACATTTCACACCGCCACCCAGCTTTGTGTCATCAGCAAATTTGCTAATGTTACTTTTAATCCCTTCATCTAAATCATTAATGTATATTGTAAACAGCTGCGGTCCCAGCACCGAACCTTGCGGTACCCCACTGGTCACAGCCTGCCATTCTGAAAGGGACCCGTTAATTGCTACTCTTTGTTTCCTGTCAGCCAGCCAATTTTCAATCCATGTCAGTACTCTGCCCCCAATACCATGTGCCCTAATTTTGCCCACTAATCTCCTATGTGGGACTTTATCAAAAGCTTTCTGGAAGTCCAGGTACACTCCATCCACTGGCTCTCCCTTGTCCATTTTCATAGTTACATCCTCAAAAAAACTCCAGAAGATTAGTCAAGCATGATTTTCCCTTCATAAATCCATGCTGACTCGGACTGATCCTTCTACTGCTATCCAAATGTGTCGTAATTTCCTCTTTTATAATTGACTCCAGCATCTTTCCCACCACTGACATCAGGCTAACCAGTCTATAATTCCCTGTTTTCTCTCTCCCTCCTTTCTTGAAAAGTGGGACAACATTAGCCACCCTCCAATCAGCAGGAACTGTTCCTGAATCTGTAGAACATTGAAAAATGATTACCAATGTGTCCAATTTCTCTCCACGCTATGGACCTTCTTCCATATTCACAACTCTATGACCTTTCCTGTTTGCCTCTGATTCCTAAATATTGAATACCTGGGACATCCCACAGTTGTGTTTGTACCCATTTGTATCTCAGTGCTTTTAATTAATTTTCCTTGTTTTGAAAGTAGGGCTGGGCAACATTAGATCTCCAGCTCCTCGGACTCAGAGACAGTTCCCAAGTCCAGTCAGATTCTCCTCTGCCAAGCCTCAAATACTATATGTAGCATAGCAATAGTGGCTATGGTAACCAGCAGCACTTTGACCTTTGACATGACCAACCTCACACCAAGTGACAGAGGCGCTCTCAAGCTAATCCTATATTTTAATTCTGAGTGTTTCCGTATCTATTACCATTCGAAGGATGGTGGACGTGTTGTCACTGTGCACAGGGCTCGGCTCTACGCTGTCAGAGAAACATTTCTGGGTGCTTCATCCTGGTATCCATTCCCTGCAGGGCACGAGGGGAGAATTGGAATGGCTGCAATCCAGCTGCAAGCTGGGGTGGACTGGGATGGAGAACAGCTGTATGAACACGTTGTAACCCACCTGCCGAGTTACGCTCGCCCGCGCTTCCTGAGGCAACAGGTGAGGGAGGCTCCAGCCCTGTGCGCTCTGTGTTTGTCAATGACGTTTCCCAATGAGCTGGACTAGACCAGGTACCAGAGCCTGTTTGAGTCATCAGCATGTCTCTCTCCCCGCCGACTTCACCCATGGCCCTGCTCCCACTTGTCTCAGTGTCTGTCGTTTCTACTACTGTGGGCTGAAGCTGATCCAGTCTCTGGTGTGAGCAGTCAGCCGTTGTAAGAAAGGTGGATGAGCTTAGAGCATGGATTGATACCTGGAAATATGTTGTAGCTATTAGTGAAACATGGTTGCAGGAAGGGTGTGATTGGCAACTAAATATTCCTGGATTTAGTTGTTTCAGGTGTGATAGAATCGGAGGGGCCAGAGGAGGAGGTGTTGCATTGCTTGTCGGAGAAAATATTACAGCGGTGCTCTGGCAGGATAGATTAGAGGGCTCGTCTAGGGAGGCCATTTGGGTGGAATTGAGGAATGGGAAAGGTGCAGTAACACTTACAGGGGTGTATTATAGACCATCTAATGGGGAGCGAGAATTGGAGGAGCAAATTTGTAAGGAGATAGCAGATATTTGTAGTAAACACAAGGTTGTGATTGTGGGAGATTTTAATCTTCCACACATAGACTGAGAAGCCCATTCTTTAAAAGGACTGGATGGTTTGGAGTTTGTAAACTGTGTGCAGGATAGTTTTTGCAGCAATACATAGAGGTACTGACTAGAGAAGGGGCAGTGTTGGATCTCCTGTTAGGGAATGAGATAGCTCAGGTGACGGACGTATATGTTGGGGAGCTCTTCGGGTCCAGTGATCACAATACCATTAGTTTCAATATAATTGTGGAGAAGGATAGGACTGGACTCAGGGTTGAGATTTTTGATTGGAGAAAGGCTAACTTTGAGGAGATGCGAAAGGATTTAGAAGGAGTGGATTGGGACAATTTGTTTTATGGGAAGGATGTAATCGAGAAATGGAAGTCATTTAGAGGTGAAATTTTGAGGGTACAGAATCTTTATGTTCCTGTTAGGTTGAAAGGAAAGGTTAAAAGTTTGAGAGAGCCATGGTTTTCAAGGGATATTGGAAACTTGGTTCGGAAAAAGAGGGAGATCTACAATAAATATAGGCAGCATGGAGTAAATGAGGTGTTTGAGGAATATAAAGAATGTAAAAAGAATCTTGAGAAAGAAATTAGAAAAGCTAAAAGAAGATATGAGGTTGCTTTGGCAAGTAAGGTGAAAATAAATCCGAAGGGTTTCTACAGTTATATTAATAGCAAAAGGATAGTGAGAGATAAAATTGGTCCTTTAGAGAATCAGAGTGGACAGCTATGTGTGGAGCCGAAAGGGATGGGGGAGATTTTGAACAATTTCTTGGGTATTTACTAAGGAGGAGAATATTGAATTGTGTAAGGTAAGGGAAACAAGTAGGGAAGTTATGGAAACTATGACAATTAAAGAGGAGGAATTACTGGCACTTTTAAGGAATATAAAAGTGGATAAATCTCCAGATCCTTACATGATATTCCCTAGGACCTTGAGGAAAGTTGGTGTAGAAATAGCAGGGGATCTGACAGAAATATTTCAAATGTCATTAGAAATGGGGATGGTGCTGGAGGATTGGCATATTGCTCACGTAGTTCCATTGTTTAAAAAGGGTTCTCAGAGTAAACCTAGCAATTATAGGCCTGTCAGTTTGACGTCAGTGGTGGGTAAATTAATGGAAAGTATTCTTAGAGTTGGTATATATAATTATCTGGATAGACGGGGTCCGATTAGGAATAGTCAGCATTAGGGTTAGGGTCTTGTTTGACAATCCTTACTGAATTTTTTGAAGAGGTTACGATTAAAGTTGATGAAGGTAAAGCAGTGGATATTGTCTATATGGACCAGTAAAGCCTTCGACAAGGTTCTGCATGGAAGGTTAGTTAAGAAGGTTCAATCGTTAGGTATTAATATTGAAGTAGTAAAATGGATTCAACAGTGGCTAGATGGGAGATGCCAGAGAGTAGTGGTAGATAACTGTTTGTCAGGTTGGAGGCCGGTGACTAGTGGTGTGCCTCAGGGATCTGTACTGGGTCCAATGTTGTTTGTCATATACATTAATGATCTGAATGATGGGGTGGTAAATTGGATTAGTAAGTATGCAGATGATACTAAGGTAGGTGGTGTTGTGGATAATGAAGTAGGTTTTCAAAGCTTGCAGACAGATTTAGGCCAGTTAGAAGAGTGGGCTGAACAATGGCAGATGGAATTTAATGCTGATAAGTGTGAGGTGCTACATTTTAGTAGGAATAATCCAAATAGGACATACATCGTAAATGGCAGGGCATTGAAGAATGCAGAAGAACAGAGTGATCTCGGAATAATGGTGCATAGTTCCCTGAAGGTGGAATCTCATGTGGATAGGGTGGTGAAGAAAGCTTTTGGTATGCTGGCCTTTATAAATCAGAGCATTGAGTATAGGAGTTGGGATGTAATGTTAAAATTGTATAAGGCATTGGTAAGGCCAAATTTGGAATATTGTGTACAGTTCTGGTCACTGAATTATGGGAAAGATGTCAACAAAATAGAGAGAGTACAGAGAAGATTTACTAGAATGTTACCTGGGTTTCAGCACCTAAGTTACAAGGAAAGGCTGAACAAGTTAGGTCTTTATTCTTTGGAGCGTAGAAGGTTGAGGGGGGACTTGATAGAGGTATTTAAAATAATGAGGGGGATAGAGAGAGTTGACGTGGATAGGCTTTTTCCATTGAGAGAAGGGGAGATTCAATCAAGAGGACATGATTTGAGAGTTAAGGGACAAAAGTTTAAGGGTAACACGAGGGGAAATTTCTTTACTCAGAGAGTGGTAGCTGTGTGGAATGAGCTTCCAGTAGAAGTGGTAGAGACAGGTTCGGTATTGTCATTTAAAGTAAAATTGGATAGGTATATGGACAGGAAAGGAGTGGAGGGTTATGGGCTGAGTGCAGGCCAATGGAACTAGGTGAGTGTAAGCGTCAGCATGGACTAGAAGGGCTGAGATGGCCTTTTTCCATGCTGTAATTGTTATATGGTTGTATGGTCAATGGCTGCAGGAGGAGAGACACCATGGCAGGATGTGGACTGGTGCTGAAGGGCTCAGAACTGGGGAGGGTTCGTTGTCCTGGGACAAGATGGGGTACAGTGAAGGTGGTTTGAGGGTCAGTTGTCCTGGGACAAGGTGGGGTACAGTGAAGGTGGTTTGAGGGTCAGTTGTCCTGGGACAAGGCGGGGTACAGTGAAGGTGCTGTTTGTCCCAGTGTAGTGCAGGTAACCACACTGTTCCCTCAACGCCGCATGGCTGTGCAGCCAAGCAGTAACTGCAATGCTTCCCAGCACATAGCCGTTGTGAGAGGGAACATTGGTAAAAATGTTATTTCCTTTCAGGGAGCAATAGAAACGACAGGAACATTTAAATACTATAAGGTCACTCTGACAAAGGAAGGATTTAACCCGGCGACAGTCAAGGATGCGCTCTTCATCCTTGATGACAAGAGAAGAGCTTATGTGCCAATGGACGAGGAAATCTATCAGTCTGTCATCAACAACCTAATCAGACTGTAAGCACAGCTGGGTCAGGGTGTGCTAAGTTGGGCAACCATCGAGATTTTGGGTGTTTTACTGGTTTCCAGGTTCTACAATGACTCTGGATCATCTTTTTGATGAAAGATGATGGCACGGACTAGGAGGGCCAAGATGGCCTGTTTCCGTGCTGTGATTGTTATATGGTTATATGGTTATAAGATGCTGTAGTCATGAATCAGTTTCACAGAACAAATGTTGAATCAAACTTTTATATAATAATGGAAATTAATATTTCTGTAAAAGGACAGGAAAGTACAACTAATAAAAATAAATTACTAGATGTGTTTAAAAAGGTCTTTGAAATTGTATCCTTTGCAACAGCAGAATGTTCCATGACCCAGAAACTTAAGCCTCAGATATCCACTGATTTGGTGTGTGGGGAGAAATCCCCGATGAGCTCCCCTCCCCTGTGAGTTTTGTCACAGGCACTTGAGAAATGTACTTGAGAAATGATGACCAGCTCTGTATGTCGATAATTTTTTTTATTTTCCATTGGCCTCTGGGATGGTTAAATTAACAGGTAAACTCAAACACATTTGCCTTTTGCCAAGTACAGGTACTTGAGATCAAAACCAGAGTAGGGGTGGGTGAATCAGCCCCACCTACTCACTCCCTGTATGCCTCAATTCCCTGAAGTTTAATTGTCTGAACATTTGTACTATGAAAATGACTGTCCACAATGGGACTGGGCAATTCCAAAGATCCACAACTATTTGAAGGAAGAAATCCCTCTGTATCTTGAATGAATGAGTGTTCGCTTATTCAATGGGATATCCTCCCAGTGTCCAACAGTAAATGCCCCTCAGATCTTAAAAATGTTTCAGTGAGATCCCCTCTCATTTTTCTCCACTGTTAGTAGTAGAGCCTTAAATCAAGTGGATGTTGAGAACATTGGTTGTTAGTGATGGAAAAAAGCACATTGAAGTGAATGAGGGGGAGCAGGTGACCGTGCATTAGGGTTAGCACAGCGGGGTGGGGGGAAAAATTTCCAACCATTAAGCGAAGTGTCTATAGACCCCAGGTTGGGAACCCTAGAGATGGTGCTTAAATTGCAAAATAAGTGTGTTCTGTGTTGTGTAAGGCAGAAAATGCCCATAAGGAAAAGCAATTCACCAGTGTCTGAGAAACCAAGTCAAAAGGGTGTATTGTGCAGGAGAGCACATGCCCTACAAACTTGGAGATTTTTGAGGAGATGAAGAAAACAATTGATAGGGGTAGGGCAGAGAATGTTGTCTATATGCATTTTGCAATGTTTTCAATGATGTACCTCATGGTATGTTGATCCAGGTTAAGGTGGCTGGGTGTATTGGATTCTACATTGGTGTGGCTAGAGGGCAGTGGTGGTGTGTTATTCTGCCTGAACTTCTGTGTCCAAGTGGTATTCTACAGGGATCAGTCCTGGGACCTCTTGCTCTGATTTGGACAAAAATGTTGATTAGTAAGCTTGCAGATGACACAGAGGTAATGAGCTGTGGATAGGGAAGAAAGTTGTTAAAGGGTTGTCAAAGGATCAGTGGCAAATATGGTCAGAAATAGCAGGTGAAATTTAATCTGGATTTTAAGGTGGTGTACTTTGGGAGATCAAGTGGAAGAGAAATTTGCCAAGTCATATTGCAGCAGTGTTACATTACAGAAAGGATGTAAAGGGTGCAGAGGTAGTTCACCAGAATGCTGCCGAGACTGGAGTGTATCGGCTATAAAGAGAGGTTGGACATGTGGCTTGTTTTCTCTGGAGCAGAGGAGACTCGGATGTATAGACAGACGTTTAGAAATTGAGAGGCTTAGGGTAGAGTTCCCCCACACCTAAGAGTGGGAATGTCAAATGCTGGAAAGCACAGGCTTATAGTTATGAGGCATTTTTAAAATAACAGACACCAGCATGCCTTGGACGTGTTGCCAGGGGAGATGGGGGAAAGCAATAGTCAAGGCTTTTAGACAGGCACGTGAACATGCAGGGAACATATCCAAAGCAACACACACAAAATACTGGAGGAACTTGGCTAACCAGGCAGCGTCGATGGAAAAGGTGACATTTTGGGCCGAGGCCCTTCTTCAGCACTGCAAAGGAAGGGGAGAAATTAGAGTAAGAAGGTGGGGGTGAGGGGAGGAAGCAATACAAGAAGGCAGGTGGTAGGTGAAACTGGGAGGGGGGGTGAAGTGAAGAGCTGGGAGGTTGATTGGTGAAAGAGATAAAGGACTGGAGAAGGAGAAATCTGACAAGAGGACAAAAGAGCATGGAAGAAAGGGAAGGGAGGAACACCAGGAGGTGGTGATGGGAAAGCAAGAAGAGGTGGTGTGAGAAGGGAAACAAGAATGGGGAATGGTGAAGGAGAGGGTGGGGTGGCGGGATATTACCGGAAGTTCAAGAAATCTATGTTCATACCATTAGGTTGGAGCCTACCCAGGCAGAATACGAGGTGTTGGTCCTCCAACCTAACCAACTGAGATGTCCTCCTTCAAATAAAGGGACTTCCTTTCCTCCTCCATCAACACTGCCCTCAGTGGCATCTCTTCCATTTCGTGCACATCTGCCCTCACTCCATCCTCCCACTGGCACACCAGGAATAGGGTGCTCCTTGTCCTCACCTTCCGCTCTGCATCCAACACACAATTCTCTGTAACTTCTGCCATCTCCAATGGGATCCGCTCATTAAGCACTTCCCCTCCCCCCCCCCCCATTCTGCTTTCCACAGGATCACTCCCCACGCGACTCCCTTGTCCACTTGTCCATGGAACATCACAGCACAGAAACAGGCCTTTTGGCCTTTCTTGGCTGTGCCGAACCAATTTTCTGCCTAGTCCCACTGACCTGCAGCTGGGCCAAATCCCTCCAAACCCCTCTCATCCATATACCTGTCCAAGTTTTTCTTAAATGTCAAAAGTGAGCCCACATTCACCATTTCATCTGGCAGCTCATTCCACACTCCCACCACACTCTGCATGAAGAACAGTGTTCTAGTGCCCTAATGTTCCCTTTAAACTTTTCCCCCTTCACCTCGGAGGTTTTTTCTCCTCTAGCCTCAGTGGAAAAAGCCTGCTTGCATTCACTCTATCTGTACCCGTCATAATTTTATATACCTCTGTCAAATCACCCCTCATTCTCCTACGCTCCAGGGAATAAAGTACTAACCTATTTAACCTTTCTCTGTAACTCAGTTTCTCAAGTCCCAGCAACATCCTTGTAAACCTTCTCTGCACTCTTTCAACCTTATTAATATCCTTCCTGTAATTAGGTGACCAAAACTGCACACAATACTCCAAATTTGGTCTCACCAATGTCTTAAACAACCTCACCATTACATTCCAACTCTTATACTCAATACTTTGATTTATAAAGGCCAATGTACCAAAAGCTCTCTTTACAACCCTATCTACTTGTGACGCCACTTTTAGGGAATTATGTACCTGTACTCCCAGATCCCTCTGCTCTACTGCACTTCTCAGTGTCCTACCATTTACCTTGTATGTTCTACCTCAGTTTGACCTTCCAAAGTGCAATACCTCACTTGTCCGCATTAAACTCCATCTGCCATTTTTCAGCCCATTCCTCCAACTGGTCCAGATCCCTCTGCAAGCTTTGAAAACCTTCCTCACTGTCCACTACACCTCCAATCTTTGTATCATCAGCAAATTTGCTGATCCAAATTGCCACATTATCATCCAGATCATTGACAAACAACAATGGACCCAGCACTGATCCCTCTGGCACACCACTATTCACAGGTCTCCACTCAGAGTAGCAATTCTCCACTACCACTCTCTGGCTTCTCCCATTGAGCCAATGTCTAATCCAATTTACTACCTGTCCATGTATACCTAGCCACTGAATCTTCCTAACTAACCTCCCATTCGGGACCTTGTCAAAGGCCTTACTGAAGTCCATGTAGACAACATCCACTGCCTTCCCTTCAACCACTTTCCTGGTAACTTCCTCGAAAAACTTTAATAGATTGGTTAAACATGACCTACCACGCACAAAGCCATGCTGACTTTTTCTAACAAGTCCCAGTCTATCCAAATACTTGTAGATCCTATCTCTTGGTATTCCTTCCAATAATTTACCTACTACCGATGTCAAACTTACTGGCCTATAATTTCCCAGCTTACTTTTTGAGCCTTTTTTTTTTTAAAACAACAGAACTACACGAGCTATCCTCCAATCCTCCGGCACCTGACCTGTGGATATCGACATTTTAGATATTTCTGCCAGGGTCCCTGCAACTTCAACACTAGTTTCCTTCAAGGTCAGAGGGAATAACCTGTCAGGTCCTGGGGATTTATCTACTCTGATTTGCCTCAAGACAGCAAGCATCTCCTCCTCTTTAATCTGTATAAGTTCCATGACCTCCCTACTTGGTTGCCTTGTTTCCATAGACTCCATTCCGGTTTCCTTAGTAAATACAGATGCAAAAAACCCATTTAATATCTCTCCCATTTCTTTTGGTTCCATACATAGCCGACCACTCTGATCTTCAAGACGATCAATTTTATCCCTTACTGTCTTTTTGCTCTTAACTTATCTGTAGAAGCTCTTAGGATTATCCTTCACCCTGACTGCCACGTCTTCTTTTAGCCCTCCTGATTTCTTTCTCATTATCTTACTCTTTTTATATTCCTCAAGCATCTTAATTCCTCCCTGTTGCCTATACATGTTATACATCTCTCTTCTTATCAGAGCTCCAATACCCCTAGAGAACTAAGGTTCCTTATTCTTACTCACTTTGCCTTTAATCCTGACAGGAACATACAAACTCTGCACTCTCAAAATTTCTCCTTTGAAGGCCTCCCACTTACCAATCACATCCTTGCCTGAACAACCTGTCCCAGTCCACGCTTTTTAGATCCTTTCTCACTTCTTCAGATTTGGCCCTTTTCCAGTTTAGAACTTCAACCCGGGGACCAGATCTATCTTTATCCATGATCAAGTTGAAACTAATGGCGTTATGATCATTGGAACCAAAGTGTTCCCCTACACATACTTCCGTCACCTGCCCTAATTCATTTCCTAATAGGAGATCTAATATTGCATCCTCCCTAGTTGGTACCTCTATATATTGATTTAGAAAACTTTCCTGGACACATTTTACAAACTCTAACCCATCTAGAACAGTATGGGAGTCCCAATCAATATGTGGAAAATTAAAATCCCCTACTATCACAACATTGTTTCCTGCAGTTGTCTGTTATCTCTCTACAGATTTGCTCCTCCAATTCTCACTGACTATTGGGTGGTCTATAATACAACCCCATTAATGTGGTCATACCTTTCCTGTTTCTCAGCTCCACCCATATGGCCTCAGTAGACAAGCCCTCTAATCTGTCCTGCCGAAGCACTGCTGTAATATTTTCTCTGACTAGCAAAGCCACCCCCCCCCCCACCCCACCCCACCCCATCCTTCATCCTTCTGCCTCTATCACGTCTGAAATATCGGAACCCTGGAACATTGAGCTGTCAGTCCTGCCCCTCCTGTAGCCAAGTTTCAGTCATGGCTATAATGTCATAATTCCATGTGTCAATCCAGGCCCTCAGCTCTTCTGCCTTTCCCACAATACTCCTCGCATTGAAATATACTCACCTCAGAAAATTATTACCACCACACACAACCTTACTATTTCTGACTTTGCATGAACTACTAACATTTTTACCCTCGTTCCACTATCTACTCTAGCACTCTGGTTCCCATCCTCCTGCAAATCTAGTTTAAACACAAAGTACACTGCAGATACTGTGGTCAAATCAAGACGTACAAAAAAGCTGGATGAACTCAGCAGGTCAGGCAGCATCCATTGAAAGAAGCAGTCAGTGTTTCGGGTTGAGACCCTTCGTCAGGACTGCTTTCAACGGATGCTGCCCGACCTGCTGAGTTCATCCAGCTTTTTTGTAAATCTAGTTTAAACCCTCCCCAATAACACTACAAACCTCCCTGCAAGTATATTGGTCCCCTTGTAGTTCAGGTGTAACCCTTCTCTCTTGTACAGGTCCCACCTGCCCCAGAAGAGGTCCCAATGATCTAGAAATCTGAAACCCTGCCCCCTACACTAGTTTCTCAGACGTGTTCATCTGCCAGAGCATCCTACTCTTACCCTCACTGGCACATGGCACAGGCAGCAATCTGGAGATTACTACTCTAGAGGTCCTGTTTTTCAACTTCCTACCAAACTCTCTGTACTCACTCTTCAGGACCTCCTGACTCTTACTACCTATGTCATTGGTACCTCTGTGTACCACAACATCTGGCTGATCACCCTCCCACTTCAGAATGCTGTGCACGTGATCAGAGACATCCCTGACCCTGGCACCCGGGAGGCAACAAACCATCTGGGAGTCTCTGTCATGAACACAGAATCTTCTGTCTGTACCCCTGACTAGGGAGTCACATAATACTACCGCTCTCCCCTTCTTCCCCCCTCCCTTCTGCACTGCAGAACCAGACTCAGTGCCAGAGATCCGGCTGCCACAGCTTGTCCCAGGTAAGCCATTTCCCCCCCTCCCCCAAACAGTATCCAAATCGGTATACCTGTTTTGGAGGGAAATGGCCACAGGGGAACCCTGCACTACCTGCCCTTTCCCCTTCCCTTGCCTGACGGTAACCCAATTACCTGTGCCCCATTCCTTAGGTGTAACTACCTCCCGGAAGCTACTATCTATAAACTCCTCATTCTCCCGAATGATCCGGAGGTCACCCAGCTCCTGCTCCAGTTTGCTCCAGTTTCCTAATATGGTTTGTTAGGAGCTGCAGCTGGATGCACTTCTTGCAGGTGTCATTGTCAGAGACACCAGAGATCTCCCTGACTTTCCACATCCTGCAAGAGGAGCATTCCAGCATCCTGCCTGGCATATTCTCTAGTCTGAACCAAAAAAAAACAGAAACTTACCAGAACCTACCCTCGCCTCTGCCCGTTTCTCGCTGAAGCCTGATTAAGCCAAAGCTGTCCCACTCTGACTCAGTCCACTCCAATGATGGCTGCTGTATATGGCGGTCTTTCTTTTAAACCTTGGCACGCTATGTCACACGCCTGCACAGTCTAGCCTCTTTTCCCCAAGCTGTTAGAGAAAAACGACCTTCTCTCAGTGATGCTTCAGTCTTCCTCTCTCAGCCTCTTGCTTCGATTGAAAAGACTGTTGAAAGTTTTTCTCTCCCTTTTTGAACCTTGGCATGCTACCCTCCCCTTATCCCTCCCCTCTGATCTCCTTCCTTGCAAGCAGAACAAGTGTTACACCTGTCCCTACACCACCTCCCTCACTACCATTCAGGGCCCCAAACAGTCCTTGCAGGAGAGGTGACCCTTCATCTGCGAGTCTGTTAGGGTCATTACTGTCTCTAGTGCTCCTGGTGTGGCCATTGGTGAGACCCAACGTAGATTGGGAGACCACTTTGAGCACCTTCGGTCCATCCGCCTCAAAAAGTGGGATTTCCCAGTGGCCACCCATTTCAATGCTACTTCCACTTCCCATTCTGACACATCAGCCCATGATCTGCGTTGCCAGAATTGGGTCACATTCAGCTTGGAGGATCAACACTTTATATAGGTATTCCATCTGGGTAGCCTCCAAACTGTTGGCATGAACATCAATTATAGTAATTTCCCCCCCCCCCCCTTTCACCATTCCCTATTCTAGTTTCTCTCTCACACATCTTCTCTTAACTGCCCATCACCTCTCTCTGGTACTCCTTCCCTTCCCTTTTCCCCCATGCTCTTTGGTCTTCTACTATCAAATTCCCACTTCTCCAGCCCTTTCATCAATCAACTACCCAGCTCTTCACTTCACCCCCTCTCCCCTCCCAGTTTCACCTATCACATCTTCCACCCCTCTCCCCAACTTCTTATTCTGACTTCTCCCCTTCCTTTCCAGTCCCAATGAAGGGTCTCGGCCTGAAATGTTGACTGTCTACTTTTGCCTTCCTCCAGCATTGTGTGTGTTGCTTTGGATTTCCAGCATCTGCAGATTTTCTCATTTTAGGGAATGTATCCATGTTTTCTATCCTGACGAGCTGTGTGGACCCACCGATAGTTTCCTGGATATTCTGAGGTAAGAGGATTATGGGGAGTTGAATGGGTGAGGACCAATGACCCTGAAGTGTCGGATACCAACACCTGTTCTTTTCTGTGACCCACCTATCCTGACAGTCTCTCCCACTAGCACCCCCCTAGCCATGGTACATCGTTACCATGTGGTACCTCCCACTCCATCGCTCAGGAGGCCAGCTGATGTTGGGGACTTGAGGACTTTGGCTGCACGTTGCTCGATGATGTTCCAGTCCCGCAGGACGTCTGTACTGGTGGTGTACTGAGAAGTGACGGTGAAGCGGATGATGAAGAGCTGCTGGATGTTGGCTGGAACCAGGTACATGCTTCCTGACTGGATGAGTTCAGCCAGAAGTTCTTCGGTCAAACTGTTGGGTCCCTGTTTATTCAAACAAATGTTCACTGGAGCCACTTATCGCAGAAATCAAAACAGAGAACAACACCTTCAAGTTCAATTTGTCAGGACTCAACCTGGACTTATAGCCTCAATGGTGTGACTATTGATGCTGCTAACTTTGTCACTTTTGCCCTCCACAGCCTCACCTGCGAAGGATAAGTGTGGCATGAACCTTCTTTATCACCTTCTCTACTCGCGTAGACAGGCTCAGTGAAGTGTGGACCTGAACTCCAACATTCCTCTCTACCTCAATGTTACAAGGGATCTACCTTTCATCTGACATCACAAAGTGCAACAAAGTTTGAAAAATGATGAGCGATGTGGATAGAGTAGAATCCTTTTCCTAGTAAAGGTGTGTCAAATAGTCAAAGATTTAAGGCAAGAGGGGATGTTTGAAAGCAGTTTACAAAGTGTTTTTATTTTGCACGTGAAACATTACCAGGGAAAAATTGCAGAAACGCATGAAACTGACATTTAGACATGCAGATGAACAGGGAGGAATACAGATCACATGCAAGAAAATCAGCACAGACAATTTGGGCTGAAGGGCCTGTCATTACTGGCTTATACTCTTCTACATTCTTAGCTGCTTCATCAATGATATTCTGCACATCATAAAGGCTTCAAAGTGGAAGTTCACTGATGATGTACAATGCAAGGATTAGCTTTGTATGTCAAAACATAAATAGACAGTCCTCTTGTTCGGTACACCTGTTCATTAATGCAAAGATCTAATCAGCTAATCGCGTGGCAGCAACACAATGCATAAAAGCATGCAGACATGGTCAAGAGGTTCCGTCGTTGTTCAAATTAAATATCAAGAGGGCAAAAAAAAAGTGATCCCAGTGACTTTAACCATGGAATGATTGTTGGTGGCAGATGGAGTGTTTTGATTATCTCGGAACCTGTTGATCTTCTGGGGATTTTCACACACAAGTCTCTACTTTACAGAGAATGGTGTGAAAAACCAAAGAATATCCAGTGAGCGGCAGTTCTGTGGGTAAGAATGGCCAGACTGATTCAAGCTGACAGGAAGGTGACAGTAACTTAAATATCCGCACATTATAACAGTGGTGTACAGAAGAGCATCTCTGAATGTACAATGCATCAAACCTTGAAGTGGATGGGCTACAGCAGCAGCAGACCACGAACATACACTCAATGGCCATTTTGAGTACAGGATCGATTTAATAAAGCAGTCACTATGTACAGTGAAATGCATAGTTTTGAGTCAATGACAAGATGGGCTGGGGCAGCCCACAAATGTCATCACACTTCTAGCACCAACATAACATGTCCACATTGGACAAACCCTAACCCTTATGGAGGGGACCAGAGCACCTTGAGGGTACTCATGTGGCCACTAGGAGAATGTACAATCTCCTTTGAGACAGCAGAGGGAATTGACCCAGGTTATTGGGGTTATAAAATGTTACAGTTATGTACCTTGCTGCCCTGTGTTCAATTCCATTCACAACTGTTCGATGTGAAGCATTCAGACCAGGACCAGACAATGGGAAAGTCCAGTGACTCATCACCAGCATCCAGGGCATTAGCATAGGTGACCAGCCACAAATATGACATGCACTGCTCACTCCTGATATCCAGCAGCAAATATTGGATGTTACAATACCCTTAAAATGTACAAATACTTTACAATCAATTACCATAAATAGAAGAGGCAGTGACCAGTCTTAACTGATAAATTTCCTCACCTTTAAACGAAAGACCACCAACCCAAGATGTCTTTTGGCCGGGATTTCAAAATTTGAATCACTTTGAACCAAGGACTCAAAATACTTGGCCATCTCAATTCCCTGTTCATTGAAAGGATTCATCTGTTAGAACTGTTGATCCACTAGAATTCAGCAAATCAATGTTTATGCGCAGGGAGCAATGGAAGGCAGTGGAAATGTTGGAAAAATGGGAGCACTCTACTGCCCACTACGCAGGGAAGGGAGTTAGCCCTGTTGACAGACATTACAGTTGGTGAAAGGAACTCCAAAATTGGGAGAATTTTCTGAAAGGCTCTGTTAGTAGGAACAGTTTTGAGTGAGAAGGGATATTAGCCTTCATGAGATATTACCTTCATGAGAAGGTAGCTGTTTATTAGCCTTCATGTGGCTCATATGACAGAAGTAGAATTAGGCCACTTGACCCATCTGCACTGCTATTTCATCACAGCTGATTTATTCTCCCTCTCAGCACCATTTTCCTGTCATCTCCCAGTTTATATTCTGGCCAGAAAGGGGCCTCTCATTAGCTTTCCCGTCAACTGCCTTGAAAACCACTTGAAAATTCAAATCCACATCTACAGGTTTCTAGCTATTCTAACTGTTATTTCACCAGAAAACCTGCAAAGTTAGTCAAGCCCAGATAGCCTTCCCCAGAAAACCTGCAGATGCTGGAAATCAAAACCAGAAATGAAATGCTGGGAAGGCTCCAGTAAAGTCATATCTGTGGGAAGAGAGTCAGAGATGGTCAGAGATCCTTCAGAATTCTGACTGGATTTGTTAGTACACGGACTGCTGAGCATTTCAGCACTTTGATTTATGTTGCCAACTCTGTTGCCGACACAATTCAATGTTTTTAAGGTAACCACGTCCTTCAGTGGATTCCAGCGCTGTCCTCACCGCAGGTCCCTGTTGTCTCTCTCCCTTGTTGTGAGGTACTGGGGTCATCTTATTGCTCCAGTCCACAAGAACAATTCCACAAAACTTCAGAAGATAGTAACTAAATAACCATTCGTTTGAAGGATCCCCACAAGACCATAAGACATAGGAGCAGAATTAGGCCATTTTACCCATCAAGTCTGCTCTGCCATTCAATCACAGCTGATCATTTTTTCCCTCCTCAGCACCACACCCTGGCCTTCTCCCTGTAACGTTTGATGTAGTGTCCAAATCAAGAAACTAGCGAGCTCTGCCTTAAATGCACCCAACAACCTGATCTCCACAGCTGCTGGTGGTAATAAATTCCACAAATTCACTGGCCAAAGAAATTTCTCCACATGTTTTAAATGGACACCCCTCCAGCCTGAGGCTGTGCCCTCTTGTTCTAGTTCCCCCTCCCCCCGACCATGGGAAACACCCTTTCCACATCTACTCTGTTTAAGCCTTTCAACATTCGAAAGGTTTCAATGAGATCCCACCTCATCCTTCTAAATTCTAGGGAGTACAGGTGCACATTCCTCGTATGATAACCCTTTCATTCCCAAAATCATCCTTGTGAACCTCTGAATCCTGTCCAATTCCAGCACATCTTTTCTTAGAGGGGCCCAAAACTGTTCACAACACTCAAGGTGAGGCCTCACCAGTGCCTTATAAAGCCTCAGCATCACATCCCTGCTCTTGTATTCTAGGCTTCTTGAGGTAAACTTTTAGGGTGTTCTGCACAAGCACTCCCAAGTCCCTTTGTATCTCAGATTTTTGGATTCCCTCTCCCAAAAGTAGACTCCACATTTATTTCTTCTACCAAAGTGCATGACCATTTGCCACTTTCTTGTCTATTTTCCTAATCGAAGTCCTTCTGCAACCTTCCTGTTTCCTCAACACTACCTCCCCCTCCACCAATGTTCATATCATATGCAAACTTAGCAACAAAGCCATCTATTCCATCATCTAAATCATTGATGTACAGCATAAAAAGCAGTCCCAACGCCAGCCCCTGCAGCCAACCAGAAAAAAAAGATCTTTTTATTCCCACTCACTGCCTCCTTCCGATCAGTCAATGCTCTAACCATGCCATAACTTTCCTGTAATACCATGAGCTCTTAAGTTGGTAAGCAACCTCAAGTGTGGCACCCTAAGGGTGCAGTTCATCTGGTCTGGGTGACTTGTGTACCCTTAGGTCTTTCAGCTTTTTGAGCACCTTCTCCCTTGTAACTCATTTCTCTTCCCTCAAACGCTTCAACACCTAACACAGTCCTAATGCTTTCCACAGTGAAGGCTGATGCAAAATACTCATTTAGTTCATCCGCCATCTCCTTGTCCCCCATTATTATTTCTCCTGCCTCATTTCTAGCAGTCTTATATCCAATCTCATTTCTTTTATTTTTAACATACTTGTAAAAACCTTTTACTACCCACTTTGATACTGTTTGCTAGCTTGCCTTCATATTTTATCTTTTCCCTTCTAATTTTAGTTGCTTTCTGTAGGTTTTTAAAAACTTTCCAACCCTCTATCTTCCCACTAATTTTTGCTTTGTTGTATGCCCTTTCTTTTGCTTTTACAACAGCTTTGACTTCCCTTGTCAGCCATGGTTGTATTATATTTCCTCATTTTTGGAATACATCTATCCTGCACCTTCCTCATTTTTCCCAGAAAAGCACACCATTGCTGCTCTGCTGACATCCCTGCCAGGAGCTCCTTCCAATTTACTTTGGCCAACTCCTCTCTCATAACACTATAGTTTCCTTTATTCAGCTGAAATACTGCTACATCAGACTTTACTTTCTCCCTATCAGCTTTCAAGTTGAACTCAATCATATTATGATCACTGTCTCCTAAGCTCCCTAATATCCTCTGGTTCATTACACAACACCCAACCCAGTATAGCTGACCCCTTAGTAGGCTCAACAACAAACTGCTTTAAAAAGCCATCCCATAGGCATTCAACAAACTCACTCTCGAGATCTACTATCAACCTGATTTTCCCTAATCCACCTGAATGTTGAAATCTCCCATGACTACCATAACACTGCTTTTGGCTTGCCTTTTCTATTTTCTGTTGTAATCTGTGGTTCACATCCCAGCTACTGGTGGGAGACCTGTATATAACTGCCATCATGGTCCTTTTACCTAAGCAGTTTCTTAGCTCAACCCACAAGGAGTAAACATCTTCTGATCCTATGCCACATCTTTCTACTGATTTGATACCACATTTTACCAGCGGAGCCATGCCACCCCCTCTGCCCCCTCTGCCTATTTCCCTATCCCTCTGATGCAATGTGTAACCTTGGACATTCAGCTCCCAACTACAACCATCCTTCAGCCACGATTCCGTGATGGCCTCAACATCATACCTGTAATAGGTTATCCACCTTATTTTCTTATACTCTGTGCATTGAGATTCCACACTTTTAGAGCTGTATTTGCTACCCTTTGCATCCCTAATGCCCTGATACTCAACCTGCTGGCTGCAAATTCGTCCTATCATCTGCCTGCCCCTCCTGCTTGGATAGGACAGAATGGTAAAAAAGCAAAGATAGCATGCAGTCAGATTGAGTCCCTTCACTTCAGTTCCCATCTCCTGCCAAATTAGTTCAAACCCTCCCCAACAGCTCTATCAAACCTGCCGATGAGAATATTGATCCCCCTCAGGTTCAGGTGCAACCCATACTGGTCATACCTCCCTCAGAAGAGATCCCAGTGAAGCCCTGTTCCCTGCACCAGCTTCTCAGCCAGGTGGTTTTATCTCCAGATCATCCTGTTTTTATGTTCACTGGCTTGTGGCACAGGCAGCAATCCAGAAATTAGTAACCTGGAGGTCCTGCTTCTCAGCTTTTCCACCCAGCTCTCCAAATTCCCTTTCCAGGACCTCTTTACTTTTCCTTCCCATGTCATTAGTACCAATATACACAAATATATCTTGCTGCTCACCCTCCCCCTCCAAAATGCTGTGCACGCGATCCGAAGCATCCCTGACCTTGGCACCCGAGAGACAACACACCATTCGGGTGTTCCGTTCACGTCCACAGAACCTCCTGTCTATTCCCTTGACTATTAAGATCCCCATCACCACCGCTCCCTTCTTCTCCCTCTTTCCCTTCTGCATCACGGACCCATGCTTAGTGCCAGTAACCTGGTCTCCATAGCATTCCCCTGGAAGGTCATCCCCCATAATAGTATCCAAAATGGTATACTTACTGCTGAGGGGAGTGGTCACAGGAGTGCTCTGTGTTAACTGCCTGTTCACACTTTCCTTTCTCCTGACAGTCACCCAGCTACCTGCCTCCTGCAACTTAGGGGCGACTAACTCCAATCAATGATCTCCTGACTCTCCCGTACAAGCTGAAGGTCATCCAGCTGCTGCTCAGATCCCTTACAGTCTTCATGGAGCAGCAGCAGGATGCGCTTCACACAGCTGTAGTTCCCCGGGAGATTCCGTCTCCCAAGACTCCACCGTCCAGCATGAAGAACACACAACAGCCATTTACTACACCAGGCCCAGTAATGAAAGGGAACCTTAAACTTTCCCAGAGCCAATGCCTCTTTCAAGCCGAAGTCTCCTTTGAGCCAAAGCCTCCTGCTCTCACCACTGGCCGACTCCCAACTATGGCCGCTTCGCTCGTCCCTACAAGTGTCGCCGACCGTCGCTGTGGTATGCTCCTGCTGCTGGTTGGGGCGCCGGAATACCCCCAAATCACTTCGAGACAAAGTTCTCTTCCTGTAGTTTGTGGGAGCCCAGGGATACACTGAGCAATGTTTTAATCCCCCAGGATGTTAAGACTTTCAACCTCCCCTTCACTGGAATCTTTGCTGACAGCCTCCAGGAGAATCCAAACTCCTTCGCAGAACCACTGACCTAACATTAAAAAAGACCAGCGAGTTTGCTCTGACCCTCTCCTTGCTTCTGTCTGGAGTGGATGTGCACCGGGTGTCAACCTTGTTCCACCTTCTTGATCCCACCCAAAGAATTAGGAGACATTCACCGACTCTTTCCAAAGCAGTCATTGGATAAAGAGGGCTGTTTTTAACGCAACAGTGGGAACAGAGACCAGACCTCTGAGGGCGCCTGTCAGGAGACCAGCGGAGGGCTCCGGTTCGAGCTGAAGCAGCCAGGACGCGGCAAATTTCGCTACTCACGTGACGGATATGCGCCTGTAAACCAACCACTCCGAACGAACGGATCACAAACCAAAGCTTCAGAGATCGAAACCGGCGGCTCAAAGGGATCTGCCAGTTCTGTGGGAACACACAGCACTCCTCCACATCGGTTCCCAATTCCACTGCCCCCCCGAGTGCCCCGGAAGAGCCCTGGGCCCCTAATCCCAGTGTCTTTGGAAATGCTGCGGGTCCACGGCTCGGAGCGCGGGGAGTAGCCGATCCCAGCGTCTTGGAGATGGCCGGGACTGATCTCCAATGCTGGTGTCCCGGGAATCCCCTCTGACTGTGGATCGGATTGGTTTCACGCTCAGGGTGCGATTTAAGAAGTGGGCTCAGGGGCAGTGATACCAGATGCAGCCAGTAACGGTGACTGAATGCGTTCCCGTTTTTCCGGAGAGAACCACCCCTCCCCCCCAGCCCGAGAGCTGGACACCAGCTCCCCTCTGCCCTCCGGGTCTCACCATAAAGTCCACGGTCGTTCCCGAGTCGGCGTGTTGCAGGTAGGTGGCACCCACTCGGAGCGTCTGCTGCAGCTTCCACTGGTCTCTGACCCTGCGGGAAACAGGCCTGGGCTAGGCAGGTGGAGGGGAGAATGGCCGCGGGAGATAGCAGCGGGTGGGGTGGTCTGGTAAGAGTGGTTGCTGGGATAGAAGCGGGAAAATGGCTACGGAAGTTGTGTCCATAGAGGATAGGAGTGACCGCGGGGATCGCGGTTGGGAGATGGCTGTGGTTGCGAGTTAGCAAAATGGCAACAGGGATAGCAGAGAGGAGTGCTTTGGAATGAATGGCCGCGGGGAGAGGCCGTGGAAGGAACAGCCTCGGTGATAGCAGAGGGCAGATGGCTGTGGAAGGAATAGCCTCGGAGCTTGGCTCATTCGCGTAGAGCTGCGCCAATCTCCAAGCGCAGCGGGAGCCAAGATGGGGAATGTTTGGGGCAGTGGGTGTATGGCGCTGATCAGTGGGCCGGGGTGCAGAACGGACTCACCAGAGCGCGGCGCAGTCAAAGTGAACCATCATCCATTTGGCAGGGTTGAACGTGAACGAGTCGGCGTGCTGCACCCCCCGGAGACAGTCGCGGAGCTCGGGACACACCAGGGCGGCGCCGGCGTACGCTGCATCTACGTGAAGCCACAGACCTTCCCGGGTACCTGGCGGTGGGGTGAGGCGATCAGGACAACCCTAGCGCCTACAATAGAGACCGATGTACCACCAGCGAGGTCCTGGAGCCGAGCACCAGGACACCGGCCATCCAACCAATGTCCAGATTCACTCACCGGGTGGGCTGTGATTTGTTGCTCGGTGACGCTGACAGAGTGAGCGGTACACACGGCGATAACATAGAACAAACATGCCGATAAGCACAGGTGCGCCATACAGCGGACTGCCGTCTGCAGGCTGAACTGTGAACCTTTCCCACAGTCGCTCACGTTATCGGAGACCACCATCTGCACCGGGAGCAAGCACAAGCCCTCTCAGAGTTTCTCTCCGAGCTGTGCCGCGGTTCGACATCCTTGGGCAGAGCTTTCCCAACAGCAGAACTACCGCCCAGTTGCTCTCATCTACCGTGATAAAGTGTTTTGAGAGGCTGGCTATGCCTAGAATCAATTCCTGCCTAAGCACGGGCCTGGACCAGCTGAAATTAGCCTACTGCCACACCGGGTCTCACTGGCTCTCCACACGGCTTTGGATCTCCTGGACAACAGCAATACACACGTCAGGCTAATGTTTAGACAATAGACAGTAGGTGCAGGAGTAGGCCATTCGGCCCTTCTAGCCAGCACCACCATTCACTGTGATCATGGCTGATCATACACAATCAGTACCCCGTTCCTGCCCTCTCCCCATATCCCTTGACCCCGCTATCTGTAAGAGCTCTATCTAACTCTCTTGAATGCATCCAGAGACTTGGCCTCCACTGCCTTCTGGGGCAGAGCATTCCACATATCCACCACCCTCTTGGTGAAAAAGTTTTTCTGCATCTCTGTTCTAAATGGCCTACCACTTATTCTTAAATTGTGGCCTCTAGTTCTGGACTCACCCATCAGCAGGAACATGCTTCCTGCCTCCAGTGTGTCCAATCCCTTAATAATCTTATGTTTCAATCAGATTCCCTCTCATCCTTCTAAATTCCAGTGTATACAAGCCCAGTCGCTCCAATCTTTCAACATATGACAGTCCCGCCATTCCGGGAATTAAACTTGTGAACCTACGCTGCACTCCCTCAATAGCAAGAATGTCCTTCCTCAAATTTGAAGACCAAAACTGCACAGAATACTCCGGGGGGGGTCTCACCAGGGCCCTGTACAGCTGCAGAAGGACCTCTCTACTCCTATACTCAATTCCGTTATAAAAGCCAGCATGCTTATTATTAAAGCTCGCTGTCCAACACCATTATCCCCTCATTATAAATCAATAAGCTTCAAAACCTGGGCCAGTAGACAACAAATTTCACCATTATGGTGCCTATTAAAATATTCACCCCATCCTACCCCCCTCCCGGAAGTTTTCATGTTTTATTGTTTTACAGCATTGAATCACACTGGCTTTAGTTTGGGTTTTTTGACACTGATCAACAGAAAAATACTCTTTCCTATCATAGTGAAAACAGATCTCTACAAAGTTATCTAAATTAATTAGAAATATAAAAACTCAAAATAATTGATTGCATACTATTCACCCCCTTCAAGTCAGTATTTAGTAGATGCACCTTTGGCAGCAATTACAGCCTCGAGTCTGTGTGGATAGGTCTCTGTCAGCTTTGTACATCTGGACACTGCAAATTTACCCCATTCTTTACAAAACTGTTCAAGCTCTGTCAGAATGCATGGGGATCATGAGTGAACAGCCCTTTTCAAGTCCAGCCACAAGTTCTCAATTGGATTGAGGTCTGGAGTCTGACTTGCCCACTCCAGGACATTAACTTTGTTGTTTTTAGGCCATTCCTGTGTAGCTTTGGTTTTATGGTTGGGGTCTTTATCTTGCTGGAGAACAAATCTTCCCCAAAGTTGCAGCTCTCTTGCAGAAATCCTCCAGGATTTCTCTATATTTTTGCTGCATTCATTTTACCCTCTACCTTCACAAGCTTTCCCCACAGCATGGTGTAGCCACCACCATGCTTCATGATAGGGATGGTGTGTTTTTGATGATGTGCCATGTTTAAGTTGTGCCAAAAATAGCATTTAGTCTGATGACCAACAGCTCAATTTTGTTTTCATCAGATCATAGAACCTTCTTCCAGTTGACTTCAGAGTCTTCCACATGTCTTCTGGCAAACTCTAGCCAAGATTTCATGTGAGTGTTTTTCCAACAGTGGCTTTTCTTTGCCACTCTCCCATAAATCTGTGACTGGTGAAGCACCCGAGCAACAGTTGTTGTATGCACAGTCACTCCCATCTCAGCCACTGAAGCTTGTAACTCCTCCAGAGTTGTCATAGGTCTCTTGTTGGCCTCCCTCACTAGTCCCTTTGCACGGTCACTCAGTTTTTGAGGTCGGCCTGCTCTGGCAGATTTACAGCTGTGCCACATTCTTTACATTTCTTGATGATTGACTTAACTGTACTCCAAGGGTTATTCAGTGACTTGGAAATTTTCTTGTATCTATCTCCTGATTGTTCTTTTCAGGAACCTTTTCACAGAGTTGCTTGGAGTGTTCTTTTGTCTTCATGGTGTAGTTCCCCCCCCCCCCCCCCCAGGATACTGACTCACCAGCAGCTGGACTTTCCAGATACAGGTGTATTTTTACTACATCAATTGAAACAGTAGATTATATAACTGATACAAGTTTTATATAATAAAACATTTATTAAACTCTGCTAAAAAAAACCCCTCAAAAGTAAACAAATGACTAACTTAACCGGAAGTTGGCTGCTGTGCAGCAGCTTGAACAGTTCTTAAAGCGACAATACAAAAACAGTTATTTAAAATAGTATTGCAAAGAGTCCAAAATGATTTACAGTCAGTTAAAGGAGAGACTTTCCTTGAATTAAATCCTCTTTCTCAATGTTACTGCTGATCCCAGCCGAAGTATGCTTTGCCAAGGGATTTACAATTGAAGAAAAAAAAACGGCTTGAAGACACTGACCTTTCCTTAGCGAAGTTCTGCATCCAACTCTTTCTGCTTTTTTTTTTTTGGCAAAACAGGAGTTAACACAGACACAGGTTATTAATTTCTCGTGCGAAGATTAAATAAAGGTTGAACCTGCTTCACGGCCAAAATCAACTTTCTTCGATCTTTCAGCTTCCTGAACTTCAACGAATCTTCACACTCCGACTAGATTTTAACTGGTAGTATTGTAGCAAAACTGTCGGCAATAACCTTTGACTTAAAGGCAGAAAGTAAAACTCCAGTTTTAAACAAAACTGCATCATAACATCAAAATATGCAGCAACATGGAGTCAGTGGCGAATTCAGCCATGAACTGCCCCACCTCGCAGGGCGGGGTTCTCCTTTTATACCCCATTGAAAAAACTACCACATGACCTCTCACTGGCAGGAAAATGACATCATTCCACCATCACAAGACCATTACCTCATGTCCAGCATAGCTTCAATTACGTCATGGTCATGTGACAGGTACGAGATACACACGGGTGCATAACTAAACACCCTGACTGCACACAGGTGATCTCCATTTAACTAATTATGTGACCTCTAAAACCATTTGCTGCACTAGTGGTTTAGTCATATTAGAGGGGGTGAATACATGCAATCTATTATTTTGTGTTCTATATTTGTAATTAATTTGGATCACTTTGTAGAGATCTGTTTTCACTTTGACTAGAAAGAACCCTTTTCTGTTGATCAGTGTCAAAAAAAGCCAAATTATATCTGTGATTCAATGTTGTAAAACAATAAAACATGAAAACTTCCCGGGGGGGGGGGGGGAAGAGTGGGAATACTTTTACTTTTCCTAGGCAGTGATAATAAACCTGATTCTAATTACTCATTTCAATTCCATCTCCCACAATGTGGCCACACTCCAACTGAAGGAGCAACACCTCATATTCTGTTTGGTTTGGGTAGCTTCCAACCTGATGGCATGAACATGATTTTATACAAACTCTGGTAATTTCCTCCTCCCCCTTTCTTGCTTTATCTGTTCTGGTTCCCCCTCTCATCTATTGTCCTCTCAGCTGCCCATCACCATCCTCCTGCTCCCCTCCTCCCCCCTTTTCTTCATTGTCCTCCCATAATAGATTTCTTCATCTTCAGCTCTTTACTTTTTCCACCTATTCCCTCCCAGCTTCTCACTTACTGCCTCCTCCTCCACCCAATCACATTCCCCCTCAGCTAGTCTCACCCATTATCTGACAGCTTGTATTCCTCCCCTCCCCTTCTTTCCCCTTTCCAGCCCTGATGAAGGGTCTCAACCCAAAACAGCAGCTATTTATTCCCCTCCATAGATACTGCCTGATCTGCTGAGTTCCTTCAGGATTGTGTGAGAGAGACGGAGACAGAGAGTATAGTGGCTAAAAAGGCATGTGAATGCTTGCCTACACTGGCTAAGAATAGAAGACACCAGCAGTAAGAGCTCACTGGAATTGTTTGACCCAGCTACACATTCTTGTGACTTCTGCTTATTCTGTTTCTGAGGTGTCTGGTGAGGTCCAAGTGAGAGCTAGACTCTGGCATGGGTGGGGCAGGTGGGAGGTGCTCTCCACTCCGGTGTCACTGACAGGTCCCAAGGTTCTCCACACATCCACTGCCTCCTGCTGGACAGAACTCCCAGCCTATCCAGGAGCATCTTCCCAGCCCAGTGCTTCAGGGGGCTTTCCTCAGTCTTGCTTTGCAGGAATGAAACACCACCACAGCCACTTTTTTCAAAAAAAACCCTCAAACTAGAAGCCATTTAACAAGCAGCAACTTACAGAGGGGTCCAAGTTCGTTCAGGCAATCGAATGCGCACACACCCGTAGTTCCCAATGTGGCACAGAGCTGAAAGGAAAGCAAGACCAGGGTCAGGCACAAAGACCAGGGCACTACAATCTCTATAGCAGTTATGCTGGGGGGAATTCAGCCCCAATTTTAGGCAGCTCCCAGGAAGAGACACCCCTCGAGTGAAGGCCCTTGATATTGGAATTCAGAAACTGCTCTGAAGATTAGGACACCTCCAAACCCTGATGGAGGAGTTCCACACTTGGGTGGACTGATCCCAACTGCAGACCCCACAAACAGGCCGGCTTTTCAAACAATGTTCCTTTATAAAGTTCAACAACAATAAGCCTGTCGGTTCTTGGTCAGGGGACTAAAGAAAAGCAATGTGGAGAGAGAGCCAGCTACATATTGATTGAGAAAACTTTCCTGGACACAAATTCCACCCACCCAAGCCCTCTAGACCATAGCGATCCCAGTCAACATTGGGGTTGTCAATATTCCCCATTATTACTCCTGTTATTCCTACAGCTCCTGATGTATTTTCTTGAACAATTCCCATTGATATTGGGGAGCCTATAATATAGTTCAAGTTTATTGTCATTCAACCATATACATGTATACCATCAAACAAACCAATATTCCTCCAGACCAAGGTGCACAACAGTGTGTATAACTCACACACATAGCATAAAGTAATATTACCACAAATAAATTAACAAATAATAAAATATATTCCAGATAATTGACATTTAACACAAGATGCATTTGAAACAAGTTAAAAAGTAATCAGTGTAATTCTACTGGTGTTTCATATGTGATGAGAACTGGGAGGTTGCAGGGAGTTCAGTAATCTCTCGGCCTGGGGAGAGAAGCTGTTTCCCCATCCTAACAGTTCTTGTCCTAATGCTATGGTACCTTCAGCCTGATGGTAGGGTTTCCGCTCCTGATTAATATCTTGAATGGTTTGAGAGAGACCCTGATGATCCTCTCAGCAGTCCTTGCAATACTTTGCAAGGTCTTGTGGTCGGATGCCTTGTAATTCCTGTACCAGATGGTGATGCAGCTGGTCAGGACACTGCAGATGGTGCTCCTGTAAAAGTTGGCTAGAATGGGGCATGGGAAGGGGTGGGAGAGCTTCACTCGCCTCAATCTCCTCAGGAAAAAGAGACACTGCTGTGTGTTCTTGAACAAAGAGGTGGTGATGACTGACCAGGTGAGATTGTCCATTCTGTGCACTCCCAGAAATTTGGTGTTTCTAACTCTCTCCATGGAGGAGCTGTGTATGTGCGGTGAGGAGAGGTCAGCCTACTCCTTCCTGAAGTCCACAATCATCTCTTTGGCCTTGTCCACATTGAAACTTAAATTGTTGTGCTTAGACCATTCTGCCAGACATTCTGCCTCCTCTCTGTAAGCAGTCTTGTCATCATTTTTGATGAAGCCAAACATCAGTGAATGTGATGATTCAGTTTGAACTGGATCTGGCTGTACAGTCATGTGTCAGTAGGGTGAACAGCAGTGGGCTGAGCTCAGCCCTGGTAAGTACCAGTGCGCACATTATGGAGCTAGAGATCTGGATGCGACATGGACTGACTGTGACCTCTGTCACATCCAGTATCCGTTACCACAGAGAGATGTTGAGACCTAATGAGGATAGTTTACCAACATCTTCTGATGGATGATTGTAGTAAGTGATCGCCCCTTTCCATGTCTGAGTTCCACCCATACACATAACCTCAAAGGACAATCTCCAGGTACACCCTCTAAGTACCATTATGATGCTCACACTGATCAAAATCACAATTCCACTCCTCTTACCTCCATCTCTGTCACCCCTGCAGCATCTGTACCCCAGAACACTACCCGCCAGTCCAGTCTCTTCCAGTAGTAACAGATGTAATATCCCCATCTCATGTACCAGTCCATGCCAAGTTCCTGTGCCTCACCTGTCAGGTTTCTTGTACTGAAACAAATAAAGCGAATATTCCCAGACTTACAAAGAATGGAACAAGACCACGTTTTCGATCAGCTTCCAACGCTTGCATCAGAGTCACAGCTCGTAGAGAGAAGTCACCACCTGTCTCCAGTAAGCGGAGTTTCACTAAAGCAATGAGAGCACCTTTCTGCACCGAGGAGTGGGCCTGTCAAACATTAGGTCAAGAACACACACACAAAATTAATAGTGTTAAAAAAGTGCAAAACTATTGAGGTAGTGCACATTGATTTACCACTCATTCAGAAATCTGGATGATGGTGGGGAAGATGTTTCTGAAATGTTAAGTATGTGTCCTCAGGACCCTGTACTTGATCCTTGATGGTAACAAGGAGAAGAGGGCATGTCCTGGGTGGAGGGGGTCCTTAATGGTGGATGCTGCCTTCTTGAGGCATCACTCCTTGAAGATGTCTTGGATACTATGGAGGCTAGTCCCCTGTCATGGAGCTGACTGAGTTTACAACTTTCTGCAGCTTTTTCCAACCTAGCCTGTTAGAAAGCTGTCCATGATACATCTGTAAACATTTGCAAATGTCTTTGACATACCAATTCTCCTCAAACTCCTAATGGAACATAGCCACTGACATGCCTGTTTTGCAACTGCAATAATATGTTGGGCCCAGCGTAGATCCTCTGAGACGTTGACATCCAGGACCTTGACCTCCTGGGATTTCCTTTTCACTTCTGATTCCTCTAGGAGGACTGATGTGTGTCCCCTCGTCTTACCCTTTCTGAAGTCCACAATCACTCCTTTGGTCTTACTGATGTTGAATGCCAGGTTGCTGCTGCAACATCACTCAACCAGCTGAACTATCTTGCTCCTGTATGCCTTGTCATCACCATCTGAAATTCTGCCAAGAATAGTTATGTCATCAGCAAATTTATAAATGGAATTTGAGCTATTCTAGCCACAGTCAGGGGTGTAGAGAGTGTAGAGCAGTGGGCTAAGCACACTTTCTTGAGGTGTGTTGGTGTTGATCGTCAAGGAGGAGGTCAGATCGGCATGGATTGTGGAGGATCCAGTTGCAGAGGGAGGTACAGAGGCCCAGGTTTGAGCTTTTTGATCAGAACTGCAGGAATAATTGTGTTCAATGCTGAGCTGTAGTCAATGAACAGCAGCCTGACACAAGTATTATTGCTGTCCAGGTGATCCAAGGCCGCTGTATACCTGTACAGCTACCTATACGAGTACAGATCACACCTGCTGTATACCTATTGTGGCGATAGGCAAATTGCAGTGGGTCTGGGTCGAGCTTAGGCAGGGATTGATTCTGACCATCACCAACCCCTCAAAACACTTAATCACTGTAGATGTGAATGCTACTGGACGATTGTTGAAATGGTTTACATGGTATATTTACAGAATTTTCACAGAGTCTTCAGTGACATGCCAAATCTCAAAGTGAAATTTTAGCAGCAAAATCCGACTGAATAACAGCAGAAAAACAAGGCTTGGTCACCTAGAACACTAACAGTGAGCACAGGATCAGGCAGGGTTCACCTGGAGCACTGATATTGACAAGAGAATTAGGCAGAGGGAAATTAAAGTTCAGGGCCAAGGAAGCTGAAGGAAAGGTCACCACTGGGGCAGTGACGGAGAGCGACGATAAACACACATACAAACTTGGAGATCTGAGAGATTTCGGAGGGTTGTAGGGCTGAACAGGATTACAGGGACGTGAAGGGCTGGGCATTTTATCGGTAAGATTTCGTTTAAAGGAAGGGGTTCCCAAACTTTTTTCTTCATGGACCCCCACTATTAACTGAGGTTGGGAAGCTCTGGTTTAAAGAGAAGCAGGCCAAGCACAGGGATGAGAGATGGACATCCTCAGATTCCTGGCTCTCGGTATTTGATTACCTCCTCCACACAGCTTGCCACCATTGCTGCTCCACTTGCATGTGGTTTTCCGGGATTCAGGAATGCTGCTCCTGCTCCTGCTCCTGACATGAATGTTTGAACTCCTCCGACTCCAATATCAGGAGAGTGCAGCCTGTGGTCATGGAGAACTACAGCACAGAAACAGGCCTTTTGACCAAACTAGTCTGTGCTGACCTATTATTCAGTCTACTCCCATCAGCCTGCGCCTGAACCACATCTCTCCCAACCACGTACTTATCCAAACTTCCCTTAAATGATACAATCAAACCCACATCCACCACTTCCACTGGTAGCTTGTTCCACACTCTCACAACCCTCTGAGTGAAGAAATTCTTCCTCATGTTCCTCTTTTACCCTTCACCCTTAATCCATGACCTCTACTTGTAGTCTCACCCACCCTCAATGAGAAAAGCCCGTTTGCATTTACCTTATCTATACCCCTCATGATTTTGTATACCTCTATCAAAGCACAACTGCAAAACTACACAACACGAGCAGCCCCTGTACTGGCAGCTCAGTGAATGAAGTTGGAATAATTACATCAAGTTTGCTGTTGACGCAGTCTGACTCCTTGAGTACAGGGAGAAGATCAAAGGGGTGATAAGGGCAGATCTTACCTGGTCCGAGGCATATGCCACAAGACGGGAGGTGAGCACAGCATCATCTGTGTTCGGCTCACTGCTCTTTAGCTGAGCAATCTTGGCCTTTCTTGCAGCCAGCATAGCAATCAGTGTTGACTCGCTGACCGTGCTCTACCGTGGATAAAAACCCTAGGTTAACACATGGCTTGGCACACTCACATTTAGTAACAAGATTCCTACAGTGCTTTCAGCTTCTGCACATGCCCTAATTACCAGTACTGATCTCTGCACCAATTCAAACTCAGACGCTCAATAACAACTTTCCTCTCGGTGTGCATTTTCACTCTGCTGACAAATCTGCTGTGTAGATTTTAAGCAAAATGTTTGGTAGGATCCAATGTATCAGATTTAAATGAAAATCATTTCAGCAATTCCAGATATCAATAAGCCTGACAGTCTGCAGAAGATGTTGCCAGAACTTGAGGACTTGAGTTATAAAGAAAGATTGAATAGGTTAGGGCTTTATTCCCTAGAGCATTGAAGAATGAGGAGAGATTTGACAGAGGTGTACCAAACTATTGTCCGAAGCTACAGCACGATGCAGATCAGATGGAGTGTTGGCAGATGGGCAAGTGCGAATAGGTGCATTTTGGAGAAGTCAGGGAGGGGCAAGACATACCCAGTCGACGAAAGGTCGGAGAGGGGCAAGATGTACCCAGTCAATGAGAAGGCACCAAGAAATGTTGATGAACAGAAACACCTTGGTAGTCAAGAGTAGAAAGTCAAAATCATTTTCCCCAATGGTACAGACATCAAAAACAAAAGGGCAATAGTTTAAGATGAGACAAAGGAGTCATAAAGAGAATTTGAAGGGAACAAAAGTGATTCTTCTCTGGAACTTGGCGGAAGTGGTACAGTTACGATATCCGACAGATATGTGAACAGACAAGGCAGAAAGATTCAGACCTTGTAATGGGAAAAGGGATGGGCAAGAAAGGCCAGCATTGCAACATTGGGCTGAGTGACCTGTTTCTGTTCTGTACAACTGCTAAAGGAGGAAAGGTGAATTTTAGTGATGGGAGGCTGTGAGCTCTGGGGATTTACAGGTTCTCTGCTGTCCCAGCTGATAATCAATAGTTTATACAACTAGAGTCATGAAAAGGAAGACACCTAAACTTGGTCATCTGAGGAAATAGCTTTGCGGTTACTGGAAGATATCGACATACCAATGAAATGGGCTCCAGGTAGTAACTAGAGTTTAGTGGGGAGTGGAAGACCAGGCATGGAGGCAGGATACTGAGAAATATGGAGAATCCCGCGGTAACAGGGTTAGGTGCAGAACATGGTAAAGGCGGCTGGCCACAGAATACAAGAGCGTATCATGCACTTGTCAGACCATGCACTACTCCGGTGTGAGGACTCTGCAGAGACAGTTCTCACAGACTAGAACATTTGAGGTATTAGCAATCTGGAATTCACACTGTTAAGAGTGGGAGATCAATAAACTGTGCTGGCACAGGGTTTTCAACAGCCCTGTCCCGGACAGCTGTGAACCAAGAGTTGCAAAGTGGGATTGTGACCAACATGAGCATAAGTGGCCAAATGGCCTCCTCTTACCCATGCAGTTCCATTATGCTGCACAATTGGGCTGTTGAATTTGCTGTTAAACCATGGACAGGAATTTAATGGAAAGTTCTGCCTCATTCTCAGGAAAAGGTACTGGCTGTAAAAGTCCATTTGTCAGGACATTGGACAGTCCACCCTGGCCCCAGAGTCTCCGGTGCTTACATCTTCACCCACTCATCAGCAGTGAGTCCGAGATAGCACCAGCAACTGTGGGTGCAAAGTGTCCAGCTCACATTGTGAAATGTGGGAGCAGAGAAAGGCCGAGAGGCAGAAACCCTTCTCCACCGATCCACTCCCTGCACCAACTTCCACAGCAGTCTGAGTGAATGGAACGTTTATCAATGTGGGGCCAGCCTGCAGTGTCCCAGAGGACTGACACAGCAAGAGGACCTGGGAACAAGACTGAAGAATGTTTGTCAGCACTGTAGAGGAGACAGGTTGGAGCTGAGGTACCTGCAGCACTCCCCCTCCATGGCTCTCAGGGTGATAGTGCAGGAACTGACTGGGGAGACCCAGCATGGTTGCCAGCCAATCCAACACACACATCTCCAGCTCGGTACAGATGGGGTTAGAGGCCTGCAAATCAAAAATCAGACAATCAGAGAGAGAGAGAGAGACACACACATGCACACTCCCCCCCCCCCCCATAATCTCTTCAACCACCTCTTTCAGAACCCTGGGGTGTACACCATCTGGCCCAGGTGCCTTATCTACCTTCAGACCTTTCCGTTTCCCCAAGATCCTTGCCCCTAGAAACAGTAACTTCACACACTTCATGACCTCTGACACTTGGAACTTCCACCATACTGCTAGTGTCTTCCACAGTAAAGACTGATGCAAAATATTTATTCAGTTCATCTGCCATTTCATTGTCTCCCCCCCATTACCACCTCTCCAGCATCGTCTTCCTGCAGTCCAATATCCACGCTCACCTCTCATTTATACTTAGTGTATCTGAAGAAACTTTTGGAATCCTCTTTAATATTATTGGCTAGCTTACTTTCATGTTCCATCTTTATCTTCTTAATTATTTGTTTAGTTGCTTTCTAATGGTTTTTAAAAGCTTCCCAGTCCTCTAACTTCTCTAAGTTTTGCTCTATTTTATGCCCTTTCTTTGACTTTTATGTTGGCTTTGACTTCTCTTATTAGCCACAATTGTGTCATCTTACCTTTAGAATGCTCCTTCCTCTTTGGGATGTATATATCCAGTGCCTTCTGAATTATTTCCAGAAATTCCAGCCATTGCTGCTCTGCTGTCAGCCCTGCCAGTGTTCTTTTCCAATCAATTCTGGCCAACTTCTCTCTCAAGCCTCTGTAATTCCTTTTATTTCACAGATACATCTGACTAACTTCTCCTTCTCAAATTTCATGGTGAATTCAATCATATTATGATGACTTTCCCTGAGGGTTCTTTTACTTTAAGCTCTCTAATCAATTTTGGTTCATTGTACAGCACCCAATCCAGAATAGCTGATCCCCCAGTGAGCTCAACCACGAGCTGCTCCAAAAAGCCATCTTTTAGGTATTGTAGAAAGTCCCCTCTTGGGATCGAGCACCAACCTGATTTTTCCCCAATCTACCCATCAGGAGTTATATACAGTTTTGCCCTTAACTCTTGCAGTTCCTTAGTTTTATTCACATGATTTAATACCTTCCAACCCTATGTCACCTCTTTCTAATGATGGGATTTAATTTTTTTTTACCAACAGAACAATGCCACCCCCTTTGCCTTCCTGCCCTTTCCTTTCAATACAATGTATCCTTGGACTTTAAGCTCCCAGCTATAATCTTCTTTCACCCATGATTTACTGATGCCTACAATATCATACATGCCAATCTATAACTATACTACAAGTTCATCTACCTTATTCCATATACTGCGCATATTCAAATACAACACCTTCAGTCTTGTATTTTCCCTTTTCGATTTTGTCCGCTTGATGTTGCAATGCATCCTATTGATTGCAATTTAGCCCCATCATCAGCCTCTCCTTGCCAGGGGTCTCACTACACATTGCCTCTGTTTGTAAACCAACTACATCACCTTCAGTTCCCGATCCCTACCAAATTAGTTTAAACCCACCCGTACAACTCAAGCCAACCTGCCCGCAAGGATATCGGCCCCCTCAGGTTCAGGTGTAACCCATCCCTTTTGTACAGGTCATACCTTCCCCAGAAGAGCTCCCAATGATCCTTAAATTTGAACCCCTATCCCTGCACCAGTTCCTCAGCCACATATTCACCTGCTAAATCATCTTATTCTTACCCTCACTGGCATGTGGCACAGACTGCAATCCAGAGATTACTACCCTGGAGGTCCTGCTTTTCATCTTCCTATCTAGCTCCCCAAAATCTCTCTTCAGGATCTCCTCATCTTGTCTACCTGTCACTGGTGCCACTTCTGGCTGCTCACCCTCACCCTCGAGAATAAGGCCATAAGACACAAGAGTAGAAGTAGGCCATTCAATCCACTGAGCCTGCTCCACCATAACCTTTGATGCCCTAACTAATTGTGAAACTATCAGTTTTTGTTTAAATATACCCACGGTCTTGGCCTGCACCGTAGTCTGTGGCAGAGCATTCCACAGATTCACTACTCTCTGGTTAAAAAAATTCTAAAAGGTCACCCCTCAATTTTGAGTCTGGGCTGTCTAGTTCTGGACACCCCCACAACGGGAAACATCCTCTCCACATCCACTCTATCTAGTCCTTTCAACATTCTGTAGGTTTTAATGAGATCCCCCTGCATTCTTCTAAGTTCCAGTGAGTACAGGCCCAAGGCTATCAAACACTCCTCATATGTTAACCCCTTCATTACATTGTGCATTATCATACATTTCCCAATACTGTATTCCATCTGCCACTTTTTTTGTTTAAGCCCTGCTGCAATCACATTGCTTCCTCAGCACTACCCTGGCACCAGGGAGGCAACATACCATCTGGGTCTCTTTATTGTGCCCACAGAACCTCATCTCTGTTCCTCTGACTACTCCTATCAACACTGCAGTCCTCTTCACCTCCCTTTCTTTGAGTCAAAGCACCAGACAGTGTAGCTCCCCCAGATGGTGGTCCCCCACAACAGTATCTAAAGTATTATTCTTATGGAAGGGGATGGCCACAGGTGTACTCTGCACTGGTTGTAGATTTCCCTTCCTTCTCCTGACAATATCCTAGGGACTACCTCGCTGCAGCTCGTTTTTCGCCTCCTCGTTCTCCTTTAAGAGTCGGAGGTCACCAAGCTGCAGCTGCAGTTCCTTAGTACGTTCTCTGAGGAGCTGTAGCTCAGTACACCTGGTGCAGAGGTCTCCCAGACTCCCCACACCTCATACAGTACAAAACACCGCCCTGGAGCCATTCTCATTGAACTACAGATGAGGAATGAACAAATAAGAGCAAAAAGTAATTGACAAGAATCATTACCTCACCCAAGCCTGACGAGCCAAAGCCACTCTTAAGACTGGCGCACTCACAAGAATCAGCGTTCTACTTGCACTGGTGCTATTTTTAAATCGGCCCTTTCTAATAAATCTCTCTTGTTGACCTGTCTCCAGTCCTGATGAAGGATCTCAGCCCGAAACATCGACTGTACTCTTTTCCAGAGATGTTACCTGGCCTACAGAGTTCCTCCAGCATTTTCTCTGTGTGTTAATTAAAAGTTAGCTCTTGTTACGCAGCTTTGACATTATAACCATATAACAATTACAGCACGGAAACAGGGCATCTTGGCCCTTCTAGTCCGTGCCGAATGCTTACTCTCACCTAGTCCCACTGACCCACACTCAGCCCATAAGCCTCCATTCCTTTCCGGTCCATATACCTATCCAATTTTACTTTAAATGACAATACCGAACCTGCCTCTACTACATTGATTGTCCAACTTAGAGAAAACTGCCACGAAGCTCTGCTTTTTAAATCTGAACCACCCTCTTAATTAAAAGGTAGCTCTTTTTACACAGCGCTGATGTTGATCGTCCAACTACAAGTGTGGTCTAAGGTTTTAGAGAGCTGCAACATTGACGGCTCTTGAACTCAACCCCCACCACCCCCGAGTTGTGAAGACCAACACACCATACACCTTCCAAACCACCCTGTTAATGGACAGTAGTCTTTCAAGCAAATTGCCTTCTTTTCCTTGGGTTCTGGGATGGTAGTGGTCCTAGAGCAGCTAGGAGCCTCAGAAAGAAGCAGGGAGAGGTTAAAAATATTTACAAATACCCCAGACAGGATCTAATGACACAACTGGGGTCACCATTTGGGCCAATGTTTTCTGTGGGTTTCCCTCCCTGGCCCATGGGTTCTGAGGCCAAAGCCCTCCCTCACCGCCTGGAATCCACACTTTACTGAGTGGCTGTGCTTCTTACCCAGGTGAATCCCAAGCAGTTCACGGCATCCGACAACATGTCCCCGAGCAGCGATGGCCAGGAGCAGAGAGCCGGGAAGTAAGCGTGCATGTGCGGGCTTTGCCAGTGGACGAGCTGTAGCGGGACATGGGAGGGTTAGAGTCTGCCAGCACCCCCTTGCCCAGAATCTGCTAATCCCACTGCTTGGAGCTCGCTAATTCCCCCAGTGAGGAGAGCACCAACTCCCCTGCCACCTGGAGCCCACTAACAGCCCCCGCCCGCGACCAGAATCCACCAAACCCCTGCCGCCTGGAGTCTGCCAACAGCCCCCGGCCACCAAGTGGTGGGAGAGGGTCTTATTGGAAGACTACTACAGTGCAACCCAACCCCCCCCCCCGACTGACCTCCACCTTGCTGAGCCCAGTGACATCTGTCAGACACCCCCTGTAATTTACCTTTCGAACAGGATCCCACTAAGGACCACCAGGCCATTGTCTCCCACACCATCGCCAACCGCATTAACTCTGGAGATCTCCCATCCACTGCCAACAACCTCATCGTTCCTTCACCCTGTTTCTACCTCCCACCCAAGATCCACAAACCAGCCTGTCCAGGTAGACCCATTGTTTCTCCTTGTTCCTGTCCCACTGAACTCATATCAGCATCCCTCGCCTCAGCTTTATCCCCCACTGCTTCAGTACCTTCCTACCTACATTCATGACACTTCACACAGTGGATTCCCTGGCCCCCATCATCTTATCTTCACTCTGGATGTCCAGTTCTTATACACCTCCATCCCCCACCAGGAAAGCCCCAAAGCTTTCTGTTTCCTCCTGGACATCAGGCCTAACCAGTTCCCCTCCACCCAGCAGAACTTGTCCTCACTCTCAATTTTTCCTTTGGTTCCTCACACTTCCTTCAAACAAAAGATGTGGCCATGGGCACTCACATGGGTCCTGGCTACGCCTGCCTGTTTGTCAGCTACTTGGAACAGTCCACGTTCCAAGCCTACACCGGTATGACTCTCCAACATTGACAACTCCATTGGTGCTGCTTTCTGCACCCATGCCGAGCTTGTCAACGTCATCAACTTTGCCTCCAACTTCCACCCTGCCCTCGAATTTACCTGGTCCATTGCTGACACCTCCCTCCCCTTTCTTGATCTCACTGTCTCCATCTCTGTATACAGTTATCTACTGATTCTATTATAAACCCACAGCTACCTGGACTATACCTCTTCCCTTATTTGTAAAAAGCCCTTCTGTTTCTCTCAATTCCTTTATCACCACCACATCTGTTCACAGGACAAGGCTTTTCATTCGAGAACCAAGGAGATGTCCTCCTTCTTCAAAGAAAGTGACTTCCCTTCCTCCACCATCAACACTGCCCTCAACTGCATCTCCTCGATTTCATGCATGCCTATCCTCCCACCACCACAGCAAGGATAGGGTTCCTCTTGTCCTCACCTTCCACCCAAGCAGTCTCTATATACAGGACTTTCACCATCCCCAAAGGGATCCCAGCACCCAGCCCATCGTCTCCCCACCACCCCACTTTCTGCAGGGATTGCTCCCTTGTCTATCTGTCCCTCCCATCCTGGCACTTACCCTTGCAAGCAGAACTTGCCTCAATACCTCCTCCCTCTCTACCATTCAGGGCCCTAAAAAGTCCTTTCAGGTGAGGCGACATTTCACCTGCGAGTCTGTTGGGGTCATTTACTGTGTCCAGTGCTCCTGGTGTGGCTTCCTGTACATCAGTGAGACCCAACATAGTTTGGGTGACTGTTTCACTGAGCACCTATGCTCCATTCGCCATAAAGAAAGTGGGATCACCCAGTGACCATCCATTTGAATTCCACTTCTCATTCCCATTCTGACATGTCAATCCATGGCCTCCTCTACTGTTGTGATGAGGCCACACTCGGGCTGGAGGAGCAATGCCTTATACTGTATTCCACTTGGGTAGCCTCCAACCTGATGGTATAAATATTGATTTCTCAACCTTCCGGTAATGTCCTACTCACCATTCCCCATCCCCCTTTTGCCTCTCTCACCTTATCTCCTTGCCTGCCCATTGCCTCCCTCTGCTGCTGCTCCACCTTTTCTTACTTCCATGGCCGTCTGTCCTCTCCTATTAGATTCCCCCTTCTCCAGCCCTGTAAATCTTTCACCAATCAACTTCCCAGCTTGTTACTTCACCCTCCCTCACCCCTCAGTTTCTCCTATCACCTCGTGTTTCTTCCTCCCCTCACCCTCCTTTCTAACTCCACTCCTCATCATTTTCTTTCTCCAGACCTGCCGAAGGGTCTCGGCTTGAAACGTCGACTGTACTTTTTTTTTTAAACATGGATGCTGCCTGGCCTGCTGAGTTCCTCCAGCGTTTTGAGTGTGTTACCCAATGGTGGGGGGTGTTTACGGCAGAGCAACAGCTGGTGGGCATTGCAAACAACACCCCCACCAACAAGACAGAGCGCCAACTCCACCGGGACGGTGGTAGCAGAGAGAGGAACCTTTGGTGGAAATGGAAACAGTGGGGGCTGAGGGAGAGTCTGGATCCTGGGAGTGGGTGACTGGTTGGGAGGATTTTCTTACCCCAGGCATAATGACCCTCTCAATGTCGGCGAAGATGCTACTCCAGCTCTCGGGGTCCTGGGGAGCAGACATCGGGATCAGGGGCCGCAGGAACCCGGGCTTCACATCCGGGAAAACGCGGCGCTGGCGCACCGTTCTCATATATTCCGCAATGTAGTCCACCAACTCCTTCCCTGCCAAGACAGTGGGGCTCGTTCACTGGGACTGTCTTACCAACGGCTCCAACTCTCCTGTTTCAGCTAACTCACCCTCATTCCTACCATCACCTAGCACTCTTCTACCACCACAATACTTACCGTCCCACAGCCAGTGCCAAACCCACTCCCCACCCCTCCCACCTTCCCTCCCCTCACCGTCCCACAGCCAGTGCCAAACCCACTCCCCAACCCTCCCCACAGCCAGTGCCAAACCCACTCCCCACCCCTCCCACCTTCCCTCCCCGCCCCACAGCCAGTGCCAAACCCACTCCCCACCCCTCCCCACAGCCAGTGCCAAACCCACTCCCCACAGCCAGTGCCAAACCCACTCCCCACCCCTCCCACCTTCCCTCCCCGCCCCACAGCCAGTGCCAAACCCACTCCCCACCCCTCCCACCTTCCCTCCCCGCCCCACAGCCAGTGCCAAACCCACTCCCCACCCCTCCCACCTTCCCTCCCCGCCCCACAGCCAGTGCCAAACCCACTCCCCACCCCTCCCACCTTCCCTCCCCGCCCCACAGCCAGTGCCAAACCCACTCCCCACCCCTCCCACCTTCCCTCCCCGCCCCACAGCCAGTGCCAAACCCACTCCCCACCCCTCCCACCTTCCCTCCCCGCCCCACAGCCAGTGCCAAACCCACTCCCCACCCCTCCCACCTTCCCTCCCCGCCCCACAGCCAGTGCCAAACCCACTCCCCACCCACCCACCTTCCCTCCCCTCACCGTCCCACAGCCAGTGCCAAACCCACTCCCCACCCACCTTCCCTCCCCTCACCGTCCCACAGCTAGTGCCAAACCCACTCCCCACCCCTCCCCACAGCCAGTGCCAAACCCACTCCCCACCCCTCCCACCTTCCCTCGCCTCACCGTCCCACAGCCAGTGCCAAATCCACTCCCCACCCCACCCACCTTCCCTCCCCTCACCGTACCACAGCCAGTGCCAAACCCACTCCCCACCCCTCCCCACAGCCAGTGCCAAACCCACTCCCCACCCCTCCCACCTTCCCTCCCCTCACCGTCCCACAGCCAGTGCCAAACCCACTCCCCACAGCCAGTGCCAAACCCACTCCCCACCCCTCCCACCTTCCCTCCCCTCACCGTCCCACAGCCAGTGCCAAACCCACTCCCCACAGCCAGTGCCAAACCCACTCCCCACCCCACCCACCTTCCCTCCCCTCACCGTACCACAGCCAGTGCCAAACCCACTCCCCACCCCTCCCCACAGCCAGTGCCAAACCCACTCCCCACCCCACCCCACAGCCAGTGCCAAACCCACTCCCCACCCACCTCCCCTCCCCACAGCCAGTGCCAAACCCACTCCCCACCCCACCCACCTTCCTTCCCCTCACCGTCCCACAGCCAGTGCCAAACCCACTCCCCACCCCACCCACCTCCCCTCCCCGTCCCACGGCCAGTGCCAAACCCACTCCCCACCCCACCCACCTTCCCTCCCCTCACCGTCCCACAGCCAGTGCCAAACCCACTCCCCACCCCACCCACCTTCCCTCCCCTCACCGTACCACAGCCAGTGCCAAACCCACTCCCCACCCACCTCCCCTCACCATCCCACAGCCAGTGCCAAACCCACTCCCCACCCCACCCACCTTCCCTCCCCTCACCATACCACAGCCAGTGCCAAACCCACTCCCCACCCCACCCACCTTCCCTCCCCTCACCGTCCCACAACCAGTGCCAAACCCACTCCCCACCCCAGCCAACTTCCCTCCCCTGGATGCCTTCATCCCCTCCCTTCTACCCACCGCCTCCCACAATCAACACCAACTAACCCCCTCATCCCACCCACCTTCCCTCCCCTCACTGCCGCACAGCCAGTACCAAACCCACTCCCCACCCCAACCACCTCCCCTCCCCTCAATGCTTCACTATCCCAACCCTCCCCCTCCCACAATCAATACCAACTAACCCCTCCCCCCACCCCACCCACCTTCCTCCACACCTGGACTCACCCATCACCACAAGATCACAAAACATAGGAGCAAGGAAAATCAACACGTTTATGATTCATCCACTCTGTGCTGCTTGTTATGGGACATAGCAAAATGGTGTTCACCACATTCAACTCCTGTACACAATATTTTGATTTATGAGGTGTAACTACTCGTGTCATCACTTTCAAGGAATTCTAGATCTGTATTCCAAGCTCCCTTTATTCTACTACATTCCCAAGTACCTTACTGCTTACCATGCAGGATCTACCCTGGTTGGTCCCACTGAAGTACAACACCTCACACTCATCTGCATTAAATTCCATCTGCCATTTTCAGCCCATTTTTCCAGCTGGTCCAGATTCCTCTGCAAGTTTTGATAGACTTTCTTGCTGTCCACTACACCTCCAATTTTGGTGTCATCCACAAATTTGCTGATCCAGTTTACTACATTACGATACAAATAGTTGATACAGATGACAAACAACAACGGAGCCAGCTCCGATCCGTGGCACACAACTAATCACAAGCCTCCATTCAGAGAGGAAGCCAATTACTACTACTCTCTCGCTAAGACAATGTTGAATGCCAAACAACTAAACCTTCTGGACCAAACTTCCATGTGGGACTTTGTGTGGAAATGGAATTTGCATTGTCCCAAAAAAAACTCAGTCTAATGTCCTGGTCATACATACAGCTAGTTCACTTGCTATCATCTCTATCAGCTGGTGTCCATTCTTGTCCACTTAAGCTGCAAGACAAGTGGGGATGTGCTGTGACTATTGGAGAAGGTCTTGTCTCACATCCTTGGCAAGGATGTACTTTCAATAGAGAGACTATTGTGAATGTTCACTGGGGAGGGGTTTATCTGAAGGGGGAAAATGAAGAAGATTGGCCCTTTAGAAGAATGTTAAAAGTTATAAGTAGAAGGTCTCACAGGAGATGGTGAGTGCAGGGGGTCAGTCTCAAAACCACTGGATGCCCTGAGAGAAGAAATAGCTTCACCCAGAACTTGGGGAGTGTTGAGAATTTTGGACCCCTATCTGTTCTGTCCCTGGAGAGGGTCCAGAGGAGGTTCACAACCTGGGGCAGTGTTTGGTATCCCCAGTCCTGTTGAGTTCAGAGGATAGGGGTGAGGGGATATTATTGAAACTTACTGAACACCTAAAGCCTGGATAGAATGAATGTGGAGAAAATGTTTCCATCAGCGTGAAATTCTAGGATCCAAGAGCATAGCCTTAGAATAAGAGACATCCCTTTAGAATGGAGCTAAGGAGGATTTTCTTTAGCCAGAGGGTGGTGAATCTGTGGAATTCATTGTCACAGAGAGCTGTGAAGGCCAAGTCATTGGCTGTACTTAAGGTAGAGCTTGATATGTGCTTAACAGGTAAATGGGTTAAGGATCAGAGAGAGAAGGTGGCAGAATAGAGTTGAAAATAAATCAGCCATGATCAAATGGTAGAGCTGACTCAGGGAAAGACCACCTTAGATTGAGTGTTGTGTAATAACTCGGATCTTATTAGGGAGCTTAATGTAAAGGAATTCATAGGAGGCAGTGATCATAAATATGATTGAATTCATACTACATTTTGAGAGGGAGAAGCAGAAGTCACACGTATCAGTATTGCCATGGAATAAAGGGAATTACAGAGGCATAAGAGAGGAACTTGCCCAGGTGGATTGGAGTGGGATACTGGCAGGTATGACAACACAGCAGAGATGATTGAAGTTTCAGGAAATAGTTCACAAGTCGTAGGATAGATATGTCCCACAGAAAAAGTACTTCTCAATGGCAGGGGTAGGCAACTGTGGCTGACAAGAGAAGTTAAGGACTGAATAAACCCTAGGAAAGGGCATATTAGGTAGCAAAAGTGAGTGTGGCAAGGTGGATGATTGGGAAGCTTTTAAAGGGAAAAGGTGGAATACAAGGACAAACTAGCCAATAATATAAAGCTTTTTTTCCAGTATTACAAAAAGTAAAAGGGAGTTGAGAGTTGATATCGGACCACTGGAAGATGATGCTGGTGAGGTGGTATTGAGGGAAAAAGAAATGGCCGATGAACTTAATGGATGCTTTGCATCTGTCTTCACTATGAAAGACACAAACAGTGTGCCAGAGGTCCTTATGTGTCCATGTGGGTGCCATTGCTATTACAAAGGTAAAAGTACTAGGCAAGGGTCTTAAGGTGCACTAATGATAAAACAAGTCAAAGTCAGCATAGTTTCTCTAAAGGGAAATTTTCTTGACAAATCTGTTAAGAGTTCTTTGAGGAAGTAACAAGCAGGGCAGACAAAGGAGAGGTGATGTCATTTACTTGGATTTTCAGAAAGAATTTGATAAGGAGCCACATGAGGCTGCTTAGCAAGATAAAATCCTGCTAAGGAAAGATACTGGCATGGATGAGGAATGGCTGAGAGGCAGGAGGCAGCGAGTGGGAATAAAAGGGGTCTTTTCTGGTTGCCAGTGACTAGTGGTGTTCCTCAGGGGTGCAGACTATTATCTATATGGGGAGAAGGTTCAAACATCCGAGGTACAGAGGGACTTAGGAGTCCTCATGCAAGACTGAGGTTAATTTACAGGTCAACTCTGTGGTAAAGAAGGCAAATAGAATGTTGGCATTTGTTTCAATGGGGAATTTAAAATAAAAGCAAGGTTGTGGTGACCCACTTCCTAGTGCACTTGAACCGGCTCACAAATAGCCAGTGCGCCAGCATAAAGGCCAGCCCCAAAAGGGCACCAAGTCTGCTTCACCAGCAAGGGGAAAAGCCCACGCGGGACTGTGAATACATGCTCCCTACAGCATCTACGCCCAGGGAGGGTGGGATCAGAAAGGCTTTAAAGCGAGGCCGTGAAGTTCAAATAAAATCTTTTTATAACTGCAGTTCACCGACTCTGTCACTATTTCAGCACTGCGTTTAGCACACCGCTACAAGGTGATAAATCTGAGGCTTTATAAGATACCTGTCAAGCTGCACTTGGAGTATTGTCAAAAGTTTTGGGCCCCATATCTCAGAAAGGATCTGTTGGCATTGGAAAGTCCAGAGGAGGTTCACCAGGATGATTCCAGGAATGAAGGGGTTAACATACGAGTAGTGTTTGGCAGCTTTGGGCCTGTACTCACTGGAATTTAGAAGAATGCAGGGGTTTCATTGAAAACCACCAAATGTCAAAAGAACCAGTTCGGGTGGATGTGGAGAGGATGTTTCCTTTGGTGGAGGTACCCAGAGCTACAGGGCACAGCCTCAAAATTGAGGGTGACCTTTTAGAACAGAGGCAAGGAGGATTGTTTTTATAGCCAGAGACCAGTGAACCAGTCGCGTGCTCTGCAGACTGGGGTGAAGGCCATGTCCGCGGGTATATTTAAGGCGGAAGTTGATCGTTTCCTGATCGGTCGGAGCATCAAAGGATATGGCGAGAAGCCAAGTGTATGGGGTTGGTTGGGATCCGGGATCAGCTATGCTGGAATGGCTGAGCAGACCCTATGGCCTGATGACCTACTCCAACAGAATCCATCCATACCCCTGCCTTCTTGCCATTACTGCGAGAGTCGAGGAGTACGGTTCGAGGGGGAAGATGGTGTTTGGGCGCTATCTTACTAAATGGTAGAATTAGGCACGAAGGGCCGAACTGTCACCAACAGAGCATCGTCTAGCTGCGTGCAGGGTCAGGCGGGGAGTTAGAAACCAAGAAGGCGGAATGAGAAAGGTGGAAAGGAAGTGAGAGCGTTCCCGATGGTTTACCGGCCCCTCTTCACGCCAGCACTAGTCCAGAAATGTGTATTCTCAGTCCCTCGTAAACCATCTCTCCCCCGTCCCCGTCCCCGTCCCCGTCTCGGATACGGTTACAAGTTCCAGCCAGGGCTCAGGTGCAAGTTGTTGGACCAGCCGTTCCAGTCCAGTCTCTCACCGGCTCAGCCTGTCGGGGTAGCTCGGTACGCTTGCGGCTTTGGACCGGCAGGACAGGTTACTGCTGCGGGACATTCGGGTCGGTTGTTGGCGCTGGACGGATTCAGGGGTTTGCACAAGCGGTTGGGGTAGTCGCCGGGTTTAGGACGATGCATAGTTACTCACCATAGCGCCGATATTCATCCAGCTCCATCGCCGCTCCCTTCCCTGACGCGGCGGCGGGCTCTTTAAATGCACAGAAGCCCCGCCCGTTGCAGGAGGCCACGCCCACTTACGACCCCGCCCACCACGGGGGGGGCCGAGGGTGTCGGGGTTTTGCTGTTACCTCGATTTGTTCAGGAATTCACCGTGGGTCCCACTTTTTTTGGGTGACGAAGGGGCGCGGGGCTCGGATAGTGGGTGAAGTGACAGGTGGTGTGAGTGGGGAGGGTTTTGGACCAGAATTAGGCCATTTGGCCCGTCGAGTCTGCTTCAACTTTTCATCATGGCTGATCTATTAACAGCCTCAATCCCCTGCCTTTGTAAATTTGTGGTTGGGTGATAAGGTTTTGGGGTGATGTCAGGAGGCTGGGTTGGTGCTGAAGTGGGATAGGAGGGTGCTCAGAAGGGTTGAATGGGTGTAAGTTGGGAGGGGTTGGTGGGATGGGATTTGGGTGAGGGGAATGGGAGGGGCAAAGGTGCAGTTGGTGGGGTTGGAAGGGAGAGTGTGTGGGGAGAATGGTACTTGGATAAGAAGGGTTTGGTGGGAAGGTTGGGAAGACAATGGGATGGGAGGGATTGGATCCAAAGTGAGGTCAGAGATCATAAATCTTCAGTGGTGAAGACAAGGTGATTTGAATTCTTACTGGGTCCCAGCAGAAGGATGGGGAAGGGTTTGTGTTGGTAGGACGAGCAATTAGAGAAATGAACAATAAACATAGAGCTGGGGGGGTGTGTGTGGTGAGGTTGAGATGGCAGATGGGTGGGTTCTGGTCAATGAGCGGAGATCAGGAATTTACTGTTTTTTAAGAGAGGCTGGTGTATGTTTTACAGGAAGTTTCAGAGCAGATTCTGACATATGCTTTTCCCAGTTATAAATGTACAAATTAGGAGTAGGCCATTTGGCTCATTGCATGTTCTACTAGTCACTGTGACCACAGCTGAACATCTCCGTGTTCTTTGATCCCTTAATATCCACAAAACCTATCAGTCTCTGTTTGGAATTCATTCGACAACTATCCACAGGTTTGCCACATTCTGAATGAAGGGCCAAGTGCAGGCAAATGGGGCAAACTTGGTGCACACCACGGTTCGCATGGATGAGATGGGCTGGAAAATCTGTTTCTATACAGTATTACTGTCAAACATTTTTCCTCTACTCAGTCCTAATATATTCCTTATCCTGAATCTGTAATTCCCCTCCTCACCTGATACACTCCCTCATCTGATTACCTTCCTTATCTGCCTGCATCCAAAACACCTGTAATTCTGAGATCAGTCCTCGCCTTCTAAACCATGAAGGCCTCTCTCTCCTCACGTGCCAAACCTGCTGTAGTCATATGAATTTATCTACTTTGCCTCTCTAATAATTATGTTCTTCCCACCGCAGGACACCAACCCCAATCCAGCACTCCATGTGCAAATGCAGTTTCCTGCCAAATGCAGTAAGCATGTACAGCAGTTCACCTCTGCGACAGGAGAACACACATCATGGTACAATAGTCTCTGCTTTTATTATTTTGTACATTATTATTTCACATTGGTAAATTGTGATTGTGTATATTATTATTCTGTACTTTATTATTAGTTGTTATTAGTTATTGCACACTGCTAAGTGTGTTTTTAAATGTCACTGCTGTAATGAAAGAATTTCCCATTCGGGATGAATAAAGTATTATTATTATTATTATTATTATATTATTTTTATTAAGTGCCTTCCCACCAGGGTCCACACAGTAGCAAAGAAATGTCCTTACTGCTCTTATCAAACACCCCCACTACAAAGGACAACATATAATTTGAACAGCCTGTATGTAGGCCACTCATCACCATGGTAACTGTTGGTCACAGTCTGCTGACTGGAGAATGATGTATTTACTCTCATACTTCGATTTCTTTTTGCTTACTTGCACTTCCAGGAAGGTCAGTAACATTAAATTCCTTGGTATTATCATGCAAGAGGATCTGTCCTGATACAATCATGTAAGTGTCATTGCACAACAAAGCACAACAGCACCTCTACCTCAGTTTGCATATATTCAGCATGCCACCTAATACTTGGATGAATGTCTATGGGGTGCACAGTGGAGAGTATATTAACTGTTTGCATTTTGCCCTAGTATGAAAACACCAATGCCCAGGAATGGAAATGTCTATAGAAAGCAGTTGATACAGCCCAGACCATCGCCTCCCCCCAGTCCTTCCTTGGAACAGAGGGAGATTAAGGGTGACCTGATAGAGGATAAGATCTACGGAGGCATGATTGGGGTGAAAAACCCTCCCCACCACTGAGCGTATCTCCAGGGACTGCTGTTGCAGGAAAGCAGCCTCCATCAACAAAGCATAAAAACAGGAGAGTCTGGACATAGAGAGCAGTCCTCATGAAGGGTCTCGGCCAAAAACACCATCTGTTTAGTCCCCTGACCAGCATTTTGTGTGTGTTTCTCTAGACTCCCAGAATCTGCAGAATTTCATATGTTTATGACTATCTATTATCATCTAAATTTACTTTGAACTTTAAATCCCCCCCCCCCCCCCCCATTCTCCTACAGTCTAGGGAATAAAGTACTAACCTATTTAATCTTTCATTAAAACTCAGGTCCTCAAGTCCTGGTGCCATCCTTGTAAATTTTTTCTGTGCTCCTTCAATCTTATTGATGGATAATATGAAGATAGGTGGAGGGGTAGGTAGTGTTGAGAAAGCAATGCCATTGTAATAGAACTTAGACAAATTGGAAGAATGGGCAAAAAAATGGCAGATGGAATACAGTCACAAAGAAGAGAAAATCTGCAGATGCTGGAAATCTGAGCAACACACACAAATTGCTGGAGGAACTCAGCAGGTCAGGCAGCATCTATGGAAAAAAGTACTGTCGACATTTCAGGCTGAGACCCTTCAGCAGGACTGGAGAAAAAAGAGCTGAGGAGTAGATTTAAAAGGTGGGGAGGGATTAGGGGAAACCGAGGTGGGGGGGATGAAGTAAATATTAACCTGGGAGTTAATTGATGAAAGAGATATAGGGCTGGGGAAGGGGGAGTTTGACAGGTGGGAATAGAAGGCCATGAAACAAGGAAAAGGGGGGGAAGGTGATGGGTGGGCAAAGAGATAAGATGAGAGGGAAAAGAGGTTGGGATGGTGAAGGGGGGGGGGGGCCGCATTACCAGAAATTCGAGAAATCGATGTTCATGCCATCGGCTGGAGGTTACTCTGTTATGGTCCGGTCCGGAGACTGCATTCCGGGTCGTGATCAGGTCCGTGTACTCCGGATTCCGGGTCTTGTAGCCGTCCCTCCTTTCACCCTTGAGCCCAATTAGTCACACCTGTGGATCATCGTGGCTTGTTGGGACTCCAGGAGGCGACCCTGATGCCCATTGGCTGATGGTGTATATGGGGGCTCTGGGACTGAGTGCAGTTGGGGTGGGGGTGCTGCTTTGGAGTTCCCCTTTGAGTAAGTCTGGTAGTCACACTGGACCTAGTTCCCTTCCTATTCCTTGCCTCTGTTGGTCAAGCCTGGCTGGGGATTCTGCCCCTTTCCATCCCTTACTGCTGATGGGTTGTGCCCTGTGACCTGCTCAGGTCCCCGTGTTCCTGCCTGGGATGTCCGGGCCCTGCCTAGGAGTTATGTGGGCCGCCCAGAGGTCTCTGCCCCTATCTACCTCTCATTGTTGATGGGTTGTGCCCTGCAACCTACCCAGGTGCCCCGTGACCTGCTCAGGCCCCTGTGTTCCTGCCTGGGAGGTCTGGGCCATGATGAGGAGTTATGTGGCATGCAAGGAGAACTCCAGGATCCTCCTGCCTTGCCTGAACTCTAAGACTCTTCCGGAACCCCAGAATCACCTTGAACATCATGTCCCTCACGCACACCACGGTCACCATTGTTTAGTTGTTCCTGTCCTGCCTCTAGTACTTCAGTGCCTGTGTCCTGCACTTGGGTCCAGCCTCCTGTCCCCCTTATGACATACTCAGCTGGAATATAAAGGGTTGTTCCTCATCACGGCAGTAGCGGAGGCCATTGATGCACATATCAGAATGGGAATGGGAAGTGGAATTAAAATGGGTGTGGCCATTGGGAGATCCCACTTCTTCTGGCAGACAGCGTAGGTCCTCGCCAAAAAGATCTCTCAATCTACATCAGGTCTCACCGATATACAGGAGACCACACCCAGAACACCAGACATAGTAAATGACCTCAACATACTCACAGGTGAAGTGTCATCTCACCTGGAAGGACTGTGTAGGGCCCTGAATGGTGGTGGGCCATGGCATCAAAGGTTACGGGAAGAAGGCTGGGGAGGGGGGCTGAGGAGGGGAAAAAGGGATCAGCGATGACTGAATGGCAGAGCAGACTCGATTGGTCAAGTGACCTAATCCTGCTCCTATGTCCTGGCTTCTGTGGATTTTCAGCTAGCAAGATCGAAGCCATTCCATCAGTGTCGCCTGCAATAAATATCTGAAGTGGACTCTCGGTACCCCTTAAAAAAGGACACGATGGTACGTTCCATTCTCATCAAATGGGACACTCAGTCACGTGTCTCATGCTTAATGACGACATTTTATAGAAAACTTAGTTTGATTTCCTTTTATTGTTTGGGAGGAATTTCTTTTCATGCATTACCAGTATCTTACACAGGGGTGTAGAGTGAGCCCAGGGAAGAAGAAAGGAAATTCAGAGGGTTCAGGTTTAAGGGGAGAGGCTACCAGACAGGCAACTTCCTCACCTAAAGGATGGTGTGCTGTCAAAGGAAGTGCTTGAGGTGGGTACTGTACATTAAAATTTAAAAGAAATGTCAGAATACTTCTGACAAACACGGGCAGGTGAGACTAGCATAGCGAATGTAAAGGGTTCAAATTTCAGAGTGATAACAGGAGCTGGAACCGCTTTAATGAAGAGTTTTTCCATTTCAATCTGAGCTTTGATCTGCTCGACGCACGAGATGAGAAAACCTCCAGGTGTTCTGATGAGAATCAGCTGATTTAATTGGAAATGAAAATCAAAGTCCAAGTAAAATTTATTTTCAAAGTACGTATATGTTACCATATACCACCTTGTGATTCATTTTAAAATCAGTTTTATAATGAACTGGTCAGTACCTTGTACCCAGTCACCAGTGTGTGGGACACACAAGCAAAGCCAAAGCTGGGTGCAGTCAGAACATGAATGTTCCCCATCATTTGGAGGAATGGTTAGACGGAGATGTTGTCCCTGTAACAGCAATCACCACTAACCTTCCCAGCCCTGAACAGCAAACTGGGAACTCCTGGAACAGCCAAAGATTTAGACTCAACTGGAAGGGTGGTATGCAAAGTTAGAGAGAATGAGGAAAGAGAGTAGGCTGCCTGAAACAGGTAAGAAAAGGACAGTCCAGAGAACTGTCAGATCTTTTGGGAGATCAAGCCTGTGTAGGACTTGTACAGTGAATAGTCAGGGCCTGGGGAATGTGATGGAGCGAAGGGGTGGAGGTACACCATTCTCTAGAAGTATGTCATAGGTAGATAGGGTAGTGAAGGTGCTGTGTGGTACACTGGCTACAGGAACTTGCGTTGTAGTTATATGTTGTATAAGGCATTGGTGAAGCCTCACTTGGAGTATTGTGTGCAGTTTTGTTACAGGAAAATAACTTATAGGAAAGATGTTATTTTAAAAGGAGTGTGGGAAAGGTTCAAGGGACGTTTCCTGGAAGGGTGGCTTGAAGGCAAGGTCAGGTTTGGTAGGCAAGGAATTCATTTTTTGGAACAGATGCAAAGTAAGGGTGACCTGGTAGAAGCTAATATCTCTGGGGGCATGGATGGGGTGAAAGCACAGTTTTTTCCCCAGGGAGGGGTGCTTAAAACAAGAGGGAATAGGTTTAAGGTCAGAGGTCAGAGATGTAAAAGTGACACCAGGGGCAGATTTTGCTTCTTCTTCACTAAAAGGGTGGGGTGTGTTTGAAACGAGTTGACAGGCAGGCTCAGAATCAGAATCCGTATCAGTTTTAAAATCACTGACATGAAATTTGCCATTTTGCAGCAGTAGTACAGTGCAATGCATAAAACGATAAAATACAATATGAAAAAACACATTAAATTAGTGCAAAGAGAGCAACAATTGTCCATTTAAGTAATTCATGACTGAGGGGAAGAGGCTGTTCCTGAAACAATGAGCGTATGCCTTCAGGATTCTGTACCTCTTCCCCGATGGTAGCAATGAGAAGAGGGCACATTTATGGAAGCAGGTCCTATCTACATAGATAAGTGCTTTGATAGGAGAGGTTTAGAGGGCTTTGATGGGACTAGCTCACTGAACAGAACAGTCAGCACGGATTAACTAGGCCAGGGGTCGGCAACGTTTACCACTGAAAGAGCCAATATGGACCCATTTCCCACAGAAAAGAAACACTGGGAGCCACAAAACCCGTTTGATATTTAAAATGAAATAACACTGCATACAACAGTTTTTTTTTGCCTTTATGCTATGTATAAACAAACTGTAATGTGTTGCATTTATGAAATTGATGAACTCCTGCAGAGAAAACGAAATTACATTTCTGCATGCAACAAAAACATTTTGAACTCCGAAAAAAAGACGCTGGGTTGAAGGTTACTCCATAGTTAGCCTACCATGGATCGAAGAATTAAAAGAAAGCGCGCACTGGCGGGTGTCAGGCATTGGCAGTGGTGATGTATATTAATAGCGATAAAAAACACGTTGTAGCGGTGTGCTACACGCAGCGCTAAAATAAAGACACTGCAGTCAAAGGTAGCTTTATTCAAACTAAACAGCCTTGCTTTAAAGCCTCCCTCAACCCGTCCCCGTGGGCACGGATGCTCCAAAAGACACGTACTCACAAACCCCCGTAGGCTATCTCCCTTAGCCGGAACGGTGGCTAATTGTGAGCTGGTTCGGATGTGCCAGGAAATGGGGTCTCCACAAAGTTTTTAGATTGTACAAGATCACCATAATCTTCAAATTTCGAATTACATTTCAAAAACTAACAAACCACGGGGAGCCGCATCACAGAGATCAAAGAGGCGCATGTGGCTCCGGAGCCGCAGGTTGCCGACCTCTGAACTGTTTCTATTGTTATGTCCGTAGCCCCCTCCTTTGTGAGAATCACCAGATCACTGTTGGGTTGAGTCAAAAGGGGGCCCAAGACATGAGGGGGAGACGTGCAGGATGTCACGTTTCTCTCCCCCCCCCCCCCCCCATAGCGATGTAAAGCTACGGGACATGGCCATTGTCTCTTGGAGACAGATTTGTGGATTGAGATGCTCTGCTATGTGAATGCCCTCAGGCAAAGTGGGCTGGTTGAGGGAGAGATTGCATCACCCCCAACCTGATTGACATCTACGACCCTGCGAGTCAGACTAAAAGAGGGGCTGTAGGAACAACCCCTCAGGCGCACCAGAAGAAATGTTAAGCAACCACATAACAGCAGACGGTCATCGGAAACCAAGCCACGTGCGTTCAATTCCGTGGCTGGAATTGGTGGCTGAAACCACGGAAAACGGCTTTTTAGCTAACAACGGGGAAACCCGCTCCCCTGACTCAACGGATTGGCATCATAAAAGAATTGGGCAAGTTTAAACGCCTCCTTCTCTTAAACCCAAAACGCTGCAGCCTGAACGAGCTAATGACTTTTATATTTCCATCAGACAATACATTATTCCCTAGACAACGATAGATTTACGTTTTATTGGTTATGATCATACCTGCGCTTTAGATTTAGTATTGACGACGTATATTATCTGTATGTTTGCATTAATCTTATTTTTGTGCCCCTTTATCAATAAATACTTTTAAAAATAGTACCATCAGACTTCAATGGACCTCTCTATCTTTGCTGGTAAGTGATCCAGTTACGGGATTTCGTAACAGTTGGGGTTCTCGTCTCGAGATTTGACACCAAAATGGAGGGCCAGTGAATCGGGCTTGTAGGTCCAAGACTTGGATCTGGTTGCGCGGGTAGCCAGACCGGAAACCAGCAAAGATGACATGGATGAATTTATAGAAAACCCGACTCTGGAGGCGCTAAAGGCGGCCACCAAATCAGACTTACTAAGTTTGGCGAAGGGGTTAAACCTCATAGGGGTGAAGTTGTCAATGAAAAAGCGGGAGGTGCCAAGGGCAATAACTCAGTATTATATTGGGAAGAATGTGTTTACAGACGAGGTATTGGAAAATATCCCTGAAGAGGCACCCGCTAGTGGGATGGCTCAGTTAAAGTTGGAGAAATTAAAGTTGGAACATGCAATTAAGTTAAAGCAGCTGGAGGCAGCCGAGAGAGAGAAAGAGAGGGAGAGGGCCGAGAGAGAGAACTGAGAGAGAGAGAGAGAGAGAGAGAGAGAGAGCGTGAAATGAAGTTAAAACAGCTGGAAGCAGATGAAAAAGAGAAACAGAGGAACCATGACTTGGAGATGGAGAAGTTACAGCAGGCACGAGTTCCAGGGTCAGACCGAGAGGAGCGTTTCAATGTTAGTCGAGAATTGAGGCTAGTACCTCCGTTCGAGGAAACGGACGTCGATAGTTACTTCTTGCTTTTTGAAAAGGTGGCAGTGAATCAGAAGTGGCCCAAAGGTCAGTGGGTGGCGCTGTTACAAAGTGTGTTAAAGGGGGCATATACAGTGTTGGCCATAGAGGAGGAGAGTTATGACAAAGTAAAGGCGGCCATTCTCCGGGGTTATGAACTGGTACCTGAGGCTTATAGACGAAAGTTTAGAAGTTTAAAGAAAAGATGGAATCAGACACATACCAAGTTTGCCTATGAGAAGGGTGTGCTCTTGGACCGGTGGTGCACCGCAGAGAGAGTGTGAGAAGATTATGGGAGTCTCAGGGAGTTAATTCTGATTGTGGAATTTAAAGGGTGTGTTTCGGAGGATATCCGGACGTATCTGAATGAGAAGCCGGATAAGTCCATCTCAGGATTTGCTAGGTTCACAGATGAATATGCCCTAACCCACAAGACAAAAGTTTTCCTCGAATAAAAGTACCCAGAGAGACCGTGGGAACGATCGAGAAAGTCCACCAGCTGAGGCAGAGGTCCCGCCAGGAGCTAGTGGTAAGGTCGAGGGGGAAAGGCCATACGGCCAGAGATTTCCGGGCTTGACCTGTTTTAATTGTGGAAAAGTGGGACATATTGCATCGCGGTGCTTTGCTCCGAGGAAAGAAACAGGAAAGGGGAAAGCAGCAGTCCCTATCGGATGTGCCGTGGTAATCAGTAGATCGACAAGAGAGCCCCGGGTAGACAGAGTGCGAGAAGAGTCTGAGACTTGTCTGTCACACGGAACCATGTCTGTGAGGGAGGGAGACACACCAGTTCCAGTACGGATCTGGAGAGACACGGGGGCTGAGCTGTCGTTGATCAGCAGGAAGGTACTAGAGTTTGGTTGAAAGACGAGAATGGTAGCTGTAAAGGGACAGAAATGGTGCCCTTACATAAGGTCATTATGGATTGTGAGCTGGTATCTGGACCAGTTGAAATAGGGGTGCGATCAGAATTCCCGAGGAAGGACGTGGACGTCCTTCTCGGTAACGATTTAGCAGGTGGTAAGGTTTGGGCAGCCATGACGATGGCCAGCCTGCTGGTGAGTGCTGCAGCCCCACCCCTACAGTCCCAGATCTATCCCGCGTGCACGGTCACTCGCAGCCTGCCGAGAGAGGCAGCTGAGAACGAGAGCAGTTTAAATCTGGCCAGTTTCGATTTGGCCGAGATGTTTCTACCGACCTTGTACCATGAGGGTTTAGAGGGTGGTAAAACAAAGAGTAGTAAAGTAAAAGAGGGTAAGGAAACGGAGGTAGATCTGCCCTCAGCGAGGAGAAAGGTCCTAGAGGCAGAAAATAAAGATGAGGAACCAATAGTGCGGTTAAGAGGTCCGGAGTTGGACAGGGATGATCTGTCTGGTTTGGCAGAACTGTTTGAAGAAGTTGAAAATTCTAAAGGTGTTCCCGATAATGAAATGAGGGCAGTCCTAAAGGGAAAGGATGCCATTACCTCGAAGAAGTCTGCTGGGTTGGCAGATGAGGTTGTTTCAGCCCGCAGGGTTGAGTTTAGTCCGGAAGGGAGTTGCCCAGAGAGTACCTGGGAGGATCAGGGGAACTTAGAATTTGAAAAGGGTACGGGTATTGAAAGCCTGGAAGAGGCCAATGTCCCGTTTGAGTGTGTCCAAGATGGGGATGCACGTGGTACTGAACCTAGTAACGGAGCTCAGAAAAAGTCTGAGGTATTTGATTCAGTGGAACGGGACGGCCGTCCTTGTGGGTCAGATAGACTTGGTTCAGTGAAAAAAGGGTTAACCTTGGTAACAGTGGGAAGTGAGAGTTCCCAGGTGTTTGTGCACGAAGGTGTGTTCAAAGTTAATGCAGAGTTTAAGAATGGGGAGATAAGAATTATCATTGAAGGAAACAGGAAATCTGTAGTTCCCAAATCGAATGAAGAAATTTTAAGTCCTGCAGATCGCTCACAGATTAAGCCGGAATATGACAGGGCCCCCCATGCTATTGTTATTCCAGCGTGTGGTGTAAAAGGGCAGAATTTGAAATGCTGCTTGAGCAAGGAAGTCAAACTGAAACCACATAGTCTGAAGGGGCCTGACGAGAGGGTTAGCCACCTGTGTAAAATTACAGAGGTGGGTGGAAATTCAGAAGATGGGCTAAGTTTGGGACACAGTGTTGATAAAAATAATTCCTATGGAACAGGCGGGCGAGGGTTTATCTCACCACCTTACTCAAATTCCCCGGAAAAGAGGCGACGGTTAATGAGGACGCCATTTTTAAATAGCAAAGCCGGTTGTACGGGATTTCGACAAAGCCTGTGAATAATAAAGACAACCCCCTTGGAAGCCTGCCTGTTCAGTTTGAAAACGACTGAAAGATTAGTATTTACATAAACTTTTGTAGATGCACGTAAGCTAAGAGCACACCTCCTTAGTATTGTTGCTGAAAAAAATAATAATAAAATAAGTGGTTATTAAATTGATGTCTGATGCTACAAGACATTAGTACAGTACAAGATGTTAAGGTATTAAAGAAAGTGACACTGTAATCGTTAACTGTTTAGATACTGAATTGAATGTATAACTGTATTACTCTGTAGAAAAAAAAACTTTGGTGTTGTGTTGGATTCTAACCCCCTGTAAGACTCGGTATTATTTCGTTTTTTTCCCGATGGGGAAAAAACACGTTGAAGAAAGTGGGTGTTATGTCTGTAGCCCCCTCCTTGGTGAGAATCGCCAGATCACTGTTGGGTTGAGTCAAAAGGGGGCCCAAGACATGAGGGGGAGACGTGCAGGATGTCACGTTTCTCTCCCCCCCCCCCCCCCCCCCATAGCAATGTAAAGCTACAGGACATGGCCATTGTCTCTTGGAGACAGATTTGTGGATTCTGCTACGTGAATGCCCTCGGGCAAAGTGGGCTGGTTGAGGGAGAGATTGCATCACCCCCAACCTGATTGACATCTACGACCCTGCGAGTCGGAATAAAAGAGGGTCTGTAGGAACAACCCCTCAGACGCACCAGAAGAAATGTTAAGCGACCACATAACAGCAGACGGTCATCGGAAACCAAGCCACGTGCGTTCAATTCCGTGGCTGGAATTGGTGGCTGAAACCACGGAAAGCGGCTTTTTAGCTAACAACAGGGAAACCCGCTCCCCTGACTCAACGGATTGGCATCATAAAAGACTTGGGCAAGTTTAAACGCCTCCCTCTCTTAAACCCAAAACGCTGCAGCCTGAACGAGCTAATGACTTTTTTATTTCCATCAGACAATACATTATTCCCTAGACGACAGTTACGTTTTATTGATTATGATCATACCTGCGCTTTAGATTTAGTATTGATGACATATATTATCTGTATGTTTGCATTAATCTTATTTTTGTGCCCATTTATCAATAAATACTTTTAAAAATAGTACCATCAGACTTCAATGGACCTCTCTATCTTTGCTGGTAAGTGATCCAGTTACGGGATTTCGTAACACTATTTTGTATGGCCATGACAGAGCACACAGAGATCTTCAGTTGGAGTTGGAGCAGGGAAAATTGCAAAAAGCTTAAAAGATCCATTACTGTGAGTAAAGCCCTTGTTATGAAAGACCACTGGGCATAATTGGAGATAAACGGGTAAAGGTTTCTTTTTCAATATTTTTATTGATTTCTTACATAAAAGAATAGAGTACAGTAGGATATATAATATAGTTTACAATATATCACAAATATAGTCTCATTACCCCATATCCATATACATTAAATTTAAACATATTACTGAAAAAAGATAATTTTATTATACAAAAAAAATCTAAACCCACTACTAGAAAAAAAAAACAGCTGTTTGGTTTAAAAAATAAAAAGGAAAAAATCCTTATCTTGTAAAACATTATTAGCCAACATCTGTGCTTTGTAGCAATTCAAAGATTTTGAAAGTAATTCACAAAACATCCCCACAATGCTAAAAAATCTTGTTTAGGTTCAGAAATTGAACAGCAAATCTTTTCTAAATTTAAACATTACATAACATGTAACCAATGAGTATGAGTAGACGGAGTGGCATCCTTCCACTTAAGCAACAATGCCCTCCTGGCTATAAGAGAAATAAAGGCCAAAATATGCATATCATGTGTCTCCAAAATAATATCATTTCCTCCAACAATACCAAATAAGACTGTCAAAGGATTAGGTTTAAAATTTAGTTTAAAAAGTAACGAAAAAGTTTGGAATACTTCTTTCCAATATTTTTCAAGACTCTGACATGTCCAAAACATATTAATTAGTGAAGCTTCTCCATTGTTACATCTTTCACAATAGGGAGATATATCAGGATAAAAACGAGACAGCTTGTCTTTAGTCATGTGAGCCCTATGAACCACTTTAAATTGTAGAAGGGAATGACGGGCACATAACGATGAGGTATTAGCCAATTAAAAATTTTCATTCCAAGTATCCTCAGAAATTGGAAAATTGGAATCCGTAAATCTTGTTCCCAGAGATTTTTTAATTTTGTCTAAAGGAATATTTCTCATTCCGAACAACATACCATAATTATTAGATATAGATCCATTATGGATGGGTTTCAAATTAAAAATTGTATCAAGTAAATTCTTATCTAGACTTTTAGGAAATGTATATACTTGAGAATGCAAAAAGTCTCTAATTTGTAACTATCAAAAAATGTTGGTTTTAGGTAGGCTATACTTAGCTGACTGTTGTTCAAATGAAGAGAGACCATCTCCAACAGATCCTGAAAACATTTAATATCCTATCTATTCTGCCCTTTAAAAACTACATCAGTCATAGAAGGTTTAAAAAAATAGAAAAAATGGGACTTGAAAGTGAAAAACTCAATAAACTAAAATATTTTCTAAATTGTACCCAAATCCTCGAGGTGTGTTTACCTACAAAATTATCAATCGAATTACTTAAAGATAAAGGAATTGAGGATCCGAGAAGAGAAATGATAGAAAATTTATTAACAGAATTAGTTTCTAAAGAAATCCAGACTGGACAGTCCTCTCAATTAATATAATATAACCAAAACGTAAGATTCCATAGATTGACAGCTGAGTAATAAAACTTAAAATTGGGTAAGGCTAAACCTCCATTCTTTTTAATTTTTTGAGGATGAACTTTATTTAATTGAGATATTTTATTTTTCCATATATAATAAGATACAATAGAACCCAGGAAATCAAAAAAGGATTTAGGAATAAAAACAGGTATGGCCTGAAATAAATATAAAAATTTAGGCAAAATTTCATTTTAATAGAATTAATTCGGCCAATCAATGATAAAGAGAGGGGTGACCAATTTGATAGTGTCTTCTTAGCATAATATAGAAGTGAGAAAAAATTTTCTTTAAAAAGAAATTTATAATTCCTAGTAATTGCTACACCCAAATAAGTAAATTGATTTCTTATAATTTTAAAAGGAAGGTTAGTATTCACTAATTATTAATTATTCAAAGGAAAAAGTTCACTCTTATGAAAGTTAAGATTATATCCTGAAAACTGACTAAAGCAGGAGAGTAAAGAAAGTATGGAAGGTAAAGAAGACTCCACATTAGAAATGTAGAGCAAAAGGTCAAAAGCATAAAGTGAAACTTTGTGGGTAATACCCCTCCTTAAAATACCAGTGACATCATTAGATTCCCAGAAAGTAATTGCTAAAGGTTCTAAGACCAAATCAAAAAGCAAAGGACTCAAAGGACAACCTGGTCTAGTTCTACGTTGAAATTTAAGAGGTTTAGAATTCTGAGTAAGAACCTGAGCAGAGGGAGATAGATAAAGTAATTTAATCCATTGAATAAAATAGGGCCCAAAGTTAAATTTTTCTAACGTTTTAAATAAATAATTTCATTCAACCTGATCAGAGGCTTTCTCGGCACCTAAGGATATCACACATTCCAATATCTCTTTAGAAGGAGAATAAATAACATTCAATAAACGATGAATATTAAAGTGGGAGTATCAATTATTGATAAATCCAGTCTGGTCATCAGAAATAATAGATGGCAAAATATTTTCAATCCTACAAGCCAAAAGTTTAGATAAAATTTTAGTATCAACATTAAGTAAGGAAATTGGTCTATAAGAAGAACATTCAGTTGAATCCTTATTCTTTTTAAGAATAAGCAAAATAGAGGCTTCATAAAAAGATTGTGGCAACCTACCTACTTTAAAAGATTCCAAAAGGACTTTGAATATAAGTGAGGTACAGTATAAGCAAAGAGGAAAAAGCCTTATAAAACTCTCCAGAAAATCCATCAGGACCCGGGGCCTTCCTCAAGTAAACAACCTCTTCATAAGAAATGGGTTGAAACAGTAATTTTCGATTATCCTCAGAATGTAGGAACGTTTAATTGATCTAAGAAATTAGTCATTACAGTATTATCTTCAGGAGGATCAGAACTATAAAGTTTAGAATAGAATTCTCTAGAAGTATCGTTTATTTCTAAATGATCAGATGTTTTATCACCATTAGCTTTATAACTTTCTTTAATTTGGCATTTAACTATAAAGATCTTTAACTGGTTAGCCAATAGTTTACCTGTTTTATCTCCATGAACATAAAACTGACTTTTATCTTTTAAAAGTTGAGTTTCAATTGGATAAGTCAAAAGCAGATTGTATTTTGTTTTAATTTCAACACGTCTTTTATATAAAACAGGATCTGGAGTCAAAGCATATTTTTGGTCTGATTGTTTCAACTGATTGGCTAAATCAATTCTCTCCTTATTAGCTTTTTTCTTAAGACTTGTAGTAAAAGAAATAATTTGTCCTGTTAAATGAGCCTTAAAAGCATCTCATAAAATAAGACTAGAAGTCTCTTCTAGTGTATTCTCTTAAAAAAAGAGTAATTTGTCTCTCCAAAAAAATTTTAAAATCCTTATCAGATAACAGAGTTGGATTAAAATGCCAAAACCTGTCTATTTTGGAGATACCCAGAAGATTTAAAGATAAAAACACAGGAGCATGATCTGAAACAGCAATTTCTTTATATTCACAGGATCGAACCAATGGAATCAATTGATTATCAACAAAAAATAATCAATCCAGGATTACGTATGATGAACATGAGAAAAAAATGAGTACTCTTTATCTGTTGGATGCAAAAAGCACCAAATAGTGAAATATCACATTTCATTAGAAAAGATTGGATAAAGGAGGCAGATCTACTAAAAGTCAATCTTTTAAAAGATGAGCAATCTAAAACAGGGTCTAAACAGCAGCTGAAGTCTCCTCCTAAAACCAGAGAATACTGACTTAAATCTGGTAAAAGTGAGAAAAAAAAGCATTCAAAAAAACCTGTATCATCTATATTTGGGGTATACAAATGAGAAAAAACCATTAATTTATTATCTAATTTCCCTCAGACTATAACAAAACACTCATTGGTGTCAGACACTGCATTATGTTGAACGAAAGAAACTGAATTGCCTATAAGAATCGAAGCTCCTCTGGCCTTAGCCAGCGGCTGAAAAGACATAAATTATCACATTTACGAACATGTGTTTCTTGTAAAAAAAAATTGAGACATTTAATTTCTTAATATAATTAAATGTCTTATTACGTTTCACAGGATGGTTAAATCCTTTCACATTAAAACTAACTAAATTAATAGCATGATCCATATTAAATATTACTTAAGAGGTTAGAATAAAAACCGCAAGAATATATATTAAATCCAAACACAGAGCTTTAAAATACAGTAACTAAGCAACAAATGAAGCTAATAGAACCAAACAGCTGATAGAAAAGAAATCTACCCCCCACCCAAAGAGAGAAAGTCAACCAAAGGGCAGTTGACAGCTAAATCTACCCACATTACCCTCTCAAACAATCTAATGGCTGAGCTCCAAAATATTTTCAAGGCTAACTGCATTCCAACAAGACACAACAAAAAACAACAAAATTAAACTTATTTTTAAAAAAACCTCATGAGAAATATAGTATAAAATATTAAAAAGAACTAAGAAAATTCAGAACAGTTTAATTTGGAAAGTAATAACTCAATAAAATCTTACTAATGTTAAATCCTTAATTTTCGAAGCAAAGAAATAAAAGTACAAAAAAATTAGATACAAAGGTATACCAGAAGTAAAAAAAATTCATAAAAGAAAGTAATAAACAGTTAGACTGCTGATTCTAAAAATAGGATCCATCAGGCAGATACAACATAGATTTACGTAAGGAATTATTGAACAGTTAAACTTCTGATACTGATTCGGAAATTTAAAAATCCTGCACCTCTTGAGCTGAATGGAACCATTTCTGAGAGCCAAGTGGGGTAATGGAAAGAGGGTTTAAAACCTTTATTATACGATTCAGACATGACCTTTTTAAACTTGTTCATTCAAATCAGGTGAAAAATCCTCCACAATTCTGATCTTCTGGCCATCATAATCAATCATACCTTTCCGACAAGATTCATGAATTAAAATTTCCTTTGTTTGAAAGTCGTGAAGACAGATTATCACTGAACGGGGTCATTCTTCTGGAGGAGGTCTCGGTACTGCCGATCTATGAGCTCGGTCTATTTTAGGTGGAGATTTGAAAATATTCAGAAATAAATTAGCCAAAAGGTTTGCAAAAAAATTCTGAAGGCTGATTGCCTTCCATTAACTCTTTAAAACCCAGGATTCATGCATTATTTTTTCTGCTTCTATTTTCCAAGTGGATAATCTTCTGTCTTAATTTTTCATTAACCTTTGACTGCTTATCACACATCTTTTCCAGGTCATCAGTCTTCGCATCGAACATCGTCAAAATGTCTTCAGTCTCTTTTATCATTTGTCATGTTCGCTTAAAGTTTTTTGAATAGAATCCAATTTTACATCCTGTGGTGAACTACATATACCTGTCTGGACACACCCCCTACTGACTGCTCCTGTGGCTCCTCCCACAGACCCCGGTATAAAGGCGATCAAGGCTGAGCCCGGCCTCTCAGTCTCCAGGATGTAGTGTGGTGGTCACTCACTGCTTGTTCCTTCTTCCGGTCAATAAAAGCCGATATCTCGCCTTTACGTCTCAGAGTGAGTTATTGATGGTGCATCACATCCATTTGCTTAAATTTAGCACTGAGTTGCCAGAACTTCTGCTGGAACTCCTCCAAAAGTTCATTTTTATGCTTCCGAAGTGCCTCCATAATAGATTCGAAAGTCATAGGAGGCTCCTCTTCTATTTTAGGAGCTTTGGAACCCCTCATCGTAAAACAATATTGTGTTTAAGTTTTCAAAACAAGTTGGAAACAGTAAATTAAATAGAGTAGGAGCAGCTATAAAAACACTGCAACTCCATTGACAGCCAGTAGAGTTTTCAGGAAAAGGTTTGCAGAGTGATCAAGGTTGGGAACTCTATGTTTTAGAATGAATAATTTGTAGAATTAGTCTCAGAGCAAAGGCAAGGGGGAAGAGTCCTGGCCATAAAGATTATCAGCTTTAGAATCAGAATCAGGTTTATTTTCGCTGACATATGGTGTGAAATTTGTTATTCACCAGTCCTACTGAAGGATCTCAGCCCGAAACATTGACTGTTTATTCTAGCATTGTGGAATAAGAAAAGATTGCAGTTTGGTAATCTTTGGAGAAGAGTGAACATATCAAATTTAGTACAAAGGCTGAATGGGATTTAGTTCAGTCTGAACCCACATGAAAGCAGCGATGAAGGTATGAGGTAGGAAGGAGTTGGCTCTGGTGGATTGGGAAAGTGCATTGAAATGTATGACTACAAACCAACAGTGGCTCATCCAAACAGGAAAAATACTTCAGTGTTGTTTAAGCTACACACACTAGTGGCACTCAGCAGGTCAGGTAGCATTGATGGAGGGAAATGGACTGTCAATGCTTTGGGCTGAGACCCTTCCTCAGGATAAGAACATAAGAAATAGTAGCAGAAGTAGGCCATCTGGCCCATTGAGCCTGCCTCGCCATTCAATAAGATCATGGTTGATCTGTCTGTAAACTCAGCTCCATCTACCTGCCTTTTCCCCATAACCCTTAATTCACTTACTAGGTAAAAACCTATCTACAAGGGTTGACTGATAAGTTCGTGGCCGTAGGTAGAAGGAGTCAATAGACAATAGGTGCAGAAGTAGACAATTCGGCCCTTCCAGCCTACACCACCATTCTGAGATCATGGCTGATCATATACTATCAATACCTGGTTCCTGCCTTGTCCCCATGTCCCTTGATCCCCCTATCCGTAAGATACCTATCTAGCTCCTTCTTGAAAGCATCCAGAGAATTGGCCTCCACTGCCTTCCGAGGCAGTGCATTCCAGACCCCCACAACTCTCTGGGAGAATAAGTTTTGCCTTAACTCTGTCCTAAAAGACCTACCCCTTATTCTCAAACCATGCCCTCTGGTACTGGACTCGCCCAGCATCTGGAACATATTTCCTGCCTCTATCTTGTCCAATCCCTTAATAATCTTATATGTTGCAATCAGATCCCCTCTCAATCTCCTTAATTCCAGCATGTACAAGCCCAGTCTCTCTAACCTCTCTGCGTAAGACAGTCCGGACATCCCAGGAATTAACCTTGTGAATCTACGATGCACTTCCTCTACAGCCAGGTTGTCCTTCCTTAACCCTGGAGACTAAAACTGTACACAATACTCCAGGTGTGGTCTCTCCAGGGCCCTGTACAAATGCAAAAGGATTTCCTTGCTCTTGTACTCAATTCCCTTTGTAATAAAGGCCAGCATTCCATTAGCCTTCTTCACTGCCTGCTGCACTTGCTCATTCACCTTCAGTGACTGATGAACAAGGACCCCCAGATCTCTTTGTATTTCTCCCTTACCTAACTTTACACTGTTCAGATAGTAATCTGCCTTCCTGTTCTTACTCCCAAAGTGGATAACCTCACACTTATTCACATTAAATGTCATCTGCCAAGTATCTGCCCACTCACCCAGCCTATCCAAGTCACCTTGAATTCTCCTATCATCCTCATCACATGTCACACTGCCACCCAGTTTAGTATCATCAGCAAACTTGCTGATGTTATTCTCAATGCCTTCATCGAAATCATTGATGTAAATCATAAACAGCTGTGGTCCCAATACCGAGCCCTGTGGCACCCCACTAGTCACCACTTGCCATTCCGAGAAACACCCATTCACCTCTACTCTTTGCTTTCTATCTGCCAACCAGTTTTCTATCCATGTCAATATCTTCCCTCCCATGCCATGAGCTCTGATTTTATCCACCAATCTCCTATGTGGGACCTTATCAAATGCCTTCTGAAAATCGAGTGGATCCACTGGATCTCCCTTGTCTAACTTCCTGGTTACATCCTCGAAAAACTCCAATAGATTAGTCAAGCATGATTTGTCCTTGGTAAATCCATGCTGGCTCGGCCCAATCCTATCACTGCTATCTAGATATGCCACTATTTCATCTTTAATAATGGACTCTAGCATCTTCCCCACTACTGATGTTAGGCTGACAGGTCGATAGTTCTCTGTTTTCTCCCTCCCTCCTTTCTTAAAAAGTGGGATAACATTAGCCATTCTCCAATCCTCAGGAAATGATCCTGAATCTAAGGAACATTGGAAAATGATTACCAATGCATCTGCAATTTCCAGAGCCACCTCCTTTCGTACCCTAGGATGCAGACCGTCTGGACCTGGGGATTTGTCAGCCTTCAGTCCCATCAGTCTACTCATCATCGTTTCCTTCCTAATGTCAATCTGTTTCATTTCCTCTGTTACCCTATGTCCTTGGCCCATCCATACATCTGGGAGATTGCTTGTGTCTTCCCTAGTGAAGACAGATCTAAAGTATTTATTAAATTCTTCTACCATTTCTCTGTTTCCCATAACAATTTCACCCAATTCATTCTTCAAGGGCCCAACATTGTTCTTAATTATCTTCTTTCTCTTCACATAGCTAAAAAAGCTTTTGCTATCCTCCTTTATATTCCTGGCTAGCTTGCGTTCGTACCTCATTTTTTCTCCCCGTATTGCCTTTTTAGTTAAGTTTTGTTGTTCCTTAAAAATTTCCCAATCATCTGTCCTCCCACTCACCTTAGCTCTGTCATACTTTTTTTTTAATGCTGTGCAATCTCTGACTTCCTTTGTCAACCACTGTGGCCCCTTTCCCCGCTTTGAATCCTTCCTTCTCCGGGGAATGTACTGATTTTGCACCTTGTGCATTATTCCCAAGAATACCTGCCATTGCTGTTCCACTGTCTTTTCTGCTAGGATATCCATCCATTTAACTTTGGCTAGCTCCTCTCTCATGGCTCCATAGTCTCCTTTGTTCAACTGCAACACTGACACCTCCAATCTGCCCTTATCCTTCTCAAATTGTAGATAAAAACTTATCATATTATGGTCACTACCTCCTAATGGCTCCTTTACTTCAAGATTGCTTATCAAATCCTGTTCATTACACAAGACTAAATCCAGAATAGCCTTGTCCCTGGTCGGCTCTCGTACAAGCTGTTCCAAGAATGCATCCCGTAGGCACTCTACAAACTCCCTATCCTGGGGTCCAGCACTAACCTGATTCTCCCAGTTCACCTGCATGTTGAAATCCCCCATAACTACTGCGACATTACCTTTGCCACATGCCAATGTTAACCCCCTATTCAATTTGCATCCAATATCCATGCTACTGTTTGGTGGCCTGTAGACAACACCCATTAGGGTCTTTTTGCCCTTACTGTTCCTCAGTTCGATCCACGCAAACTCTACTTCTCCTGATCCTATGTCCCCCCTTGCAAAGGACTGAATCTCATTCCTCACCAACAGGGCCACCCCACCCCCTCTATCCACATTTCTGTCCCTACGATAGCACGTGTACCATTGTACTTTCATTTCCCAGGTCTGATATCCCTGCAGCCACGTCTCCGTTATCCCAACACCATCATAGTTACCCATTTGCACCTGAGCTTCAAGCTCATCTGCCTTATTTCTGACACTTTGTGCATTCAGATATAGAATTTTCAGCCCATATCTCCTCCCTCTGTTTAAATCGCTGCCTATTGTGCTTAACCCGGCTCCCCAAACTCCCATCGGGCTATACGCCCCTTGAATTTTGTTGTCCTTCCTAAATTTACTTATTCTTTCTGCACATTTAACTCCATGTTCCGTCAGACCATCCCTCTGTACATGTGTCCTTCTCATCACTTGTTCCGCCTCACCTTTCTCTACCACACACTTAATATTCCAGAATCGTGTAGTCCCCACCTGTCCTTTATTCTTCATCTCGCTATTCTCTCTCACATTCTGGATCCCTGCCCCTGCAAATTTAGTTTAACCCCCCCCCCCCCCCCCCCGAGAAGCACTAGCAAATTTTCCTGCAAGAATGTTAGTACCGCTCCAGTTGAGGTGTAATCTGTCCCATCGGAACAGATCCCACCTTCCCTGGGACAAAGCCCAATTATCTAAAAACCTGAAGCCCTCCCTCCTGCACCATTCTCTCAGCCACGTATTAATCTGTATAATCCTTCTGTTCCTTGCCTCACTCGCACGTGGCACAGGTGGCAATCCTGAGATTGTTACCCTGGAGGTCCTGCCCTTCAGCTTTGCACCTAACTCCCTGAACTCACTACACAGGACCCCCTCACTCATCCTACCCACGTCGTTGGTCCCTACATGGACCACAACATCTGGGTTCTTGCCCTCCCTCTCAAGAATAACCTGCACCCGATCTGAGATGTCCTGGACCCCGACACCAGGGAGGCAATATACCATCCGAGACTCCCGACCTTCCCCACAAGATCTCCTATCCGCCCCCCTGACTACAGAATCCCCTATCACTACCGCTCTCTTCTCTTCCCTCCTCCCCTTCTTAGTTGAGTCAATGTTAGGAGATGAGTTATACAGCTCTCGTTATATGCACATGCAGCTCAACTCTTTGAGTGATTATGCAGAAAGTTTGAAGTTAATAACTCATTGCCTTCTACCTTAGGCCATAAACATCAATTACCCCTGCTGTGGACAATTTCTGGAGAACTAAGATCCATATGCTCACAACCACTGGACTAGGTGTGTACATGTAGGAGGACTATGTTGAAAAATAAACGTGCTAGGTTTTCTAAAATTAACTCCTTCTACCTTAGGCCACGAACCTATCAATCACCCCTCTTAACTGTTTCTTAAATATATTTAGTGAGAAAGCCTCAACAGTTCCCCTGGGCAGAGAATTCCACAGATTCATCACTCTCTGGGAAAAACAGTTTCTCATCTCTGTCCTAAATCTTCTCCCCTGAAATGCAGCATCAACTGAGTCTCTTGTCTTGGTGGTGGTTAATGGGAAGTTAGGCAGTGTTGACCAAAGGAAAATGAACCCAGCAGGTTGATTATTCTGCTGGTGTTATAGAAACATAACCATATGTCCACTGCAGGCTGAGTGTAGATGCTCTGAAAACAGTTACCCTGTCTGCATTTGTTCTCACTGATGTAGAGGAGGCCACAGTTGGATCACCAGATGCAGTAGACAAGGCTGGCAGAAGTACACATGATCCTTTGCCTCACCTGGATGGTGGTGAGGTAGGTATACAGTCAAGCGTTCCATCTTCTGCAAGGGCCGTGTGGTTACCCTGAGCTTCCAGTTGTTTACCATTTCAGTTCCCTTCCCCATTCCCACACTGACCTTTCTCACCCTTCTCTACTGCCCAATGAAAACTGGCGGAACAACACCTCTTATTCTGCTGTGCTAGTCTATAGCCCAATCACATGAACATTCAGTTTTCCAATTTTAGGTAGCCCCCTACACTTTTTCTCCTCCCCCACAATGACCTAGGATACACTTGTTTAGACCCTGGGATGTAACCACCTTGCTGCTTTAAGACCACCTCTGTTTGTGATGTGGATTGTTTCATGTGGATCCTCTTCCTGGCCTCCACAGATGAAGAATATTCATCAAGACCTTGTCTATCCTATGGCTCCACACATTAATGGCAGATTGATCCCATTCTCTACATGGGTATCCTTTTATTCTTTATCAAATCTCTTATGACTGTCCTTCACTCTAGCTTATGAAGAGAGGACATAAGACAAACTTGTCTTGTGTCCTCCCGATCTCCTTAAGTGAACTCCTACACCCCTTATACTTTGCAAAGGATTCATAGAACAATACAGCACTAAACAGATCCTTCGGCTCATGATGTTCTGCCAACCATTTAACTTACTCCAAGATCAATCTAACCCTTCTCTCCTACGTAGCACTCCATTTCTCCACCATTCATCTTTATATATAAAAACCTCCTTAATGTCCCTAATGTATATGCCTTAACTGCCACTCCGGCAGCACATTCCATGCATCTGCCACTCTGTGTAACAAAACCTATGTATTACATCCATAATTTCCCTCCAACACCTTAAATTTGTGCACCCTCATATTGGCTGTTTCTATTCTGGGGGAACAAATCATCAGCTATCCACCCTATTTATCCTGTTTTATACAAGTTTTGCTTGATACCAACCATATGTCAATGAGAGATACCACCTCCTTCCTCTGGATTAGGGCCTCACTATCTCTCGTCACCATGATTCGCTGCTACTGCCAGCCTTACCCTTCACCCTAACAGGAACATGGTAGCTGTGTACTTGCCCTATCTCAATGGGAGACTCATGAATGTAAGGTTTCATTTGCGTTGGGCAGACACACGGTGATTGAACTTTCCTGTTAAAGATCGCTCTGGAGTCACGGTAATGCTTTAAGGGCAGCAAACAAAACTACTAACTATTCTATTAATTACACTTTTTCAGTATCCAGAAAGATTCAGCAACTGGACTCTCAAGAACGCAGGTAGAGCCAGTTATTGCTGGAGTAAACTTGAGGCTGAATTGAAGCGACAGGGCCTGAGCCTAAGAGCAAAAAATTAATTGATGTTTGACCAATTTAAGTGACAAACCAGATAAAAAAGATCAAGGCGTCATAGTCAAGAGCAAAACACAAACCAATGTTCAGCTCACTAATTAGTGAGGCTTTACTCACCTCAGTGCAGGACTGACTCTGCAGTTGAGGCCTTGGCACTCTCTTCAGCACTGTGACCTACAGTCACTGGGCTCCTGGACTGGCTTCACTCTCTTCAGCACTGAACTGGCTCCATGGCTGTGACCTACAGTCACTGGGCTCCTGGACTGGCTTCACTCTCTTCAGCACTGAACTGGCTCCATGGCTGTGACCTACAGTCACTGGGCTCCTGGACTGGCTTCACTCCTCAGCACTGAAATGGCTCTGTGGCTGTGGCTGGGCTCCTGGACCAGCTACAAAATTGAACTCAATCCATGACTCACTCTCGGGGACTCTACAGTTTAGTTCATGTTCTGTGTGCTTTTTGTACACATTTTTAATTGTTTGCACAATTAGTTTTTCCCCCGCACACTGGGTGTTTGACTGTCTTTGTCGGGTGGGGTTTTATTGTATTTCTTTGTTGTATGGTTGCCTGCAAGAAGACAAATCCCAAGGTTGTACATAGTATACATACTTTGATAATAAATGTACTTTGAATGGGGGTTCCTGCATTCTTTGATCACAGCCACTATTGATAAGAAATTAATTTAAAGAAATCATTATTTAAGAAAGTTTTTATTTGATACAAAATTATACAGTGGAAGATTTGTAATCATCTTTGTTTATACAATTACAAGGGTAGGCTGAAAGAGAAATCTGAGGAAATGCTCTGAATTCACTGTAGTTTTTAATAAACTGGATCTCAATTTACATGAAGCCAGGAGTTGAAGTCTGGCAGTCTCTTTCATACTTGATCAAGTCCTGCTGCTTAGTGAGATGCCAGCACTCCCAATTTAAGTGGTCACTTGAGAACCCTCAGTGGAAAATGTCCCAACTAAATACTAAACAAAATCATTGGCCAGGCAGGTAAAGGGCACTGGGCACAGATGGGGTGGCAGGACACGAGCTGGCCCTCCAGGAACAGATGCTGAACACAGAACATAAACAATCTACAGTGTCTTCCCTTTAAACACGTTGGACAGCAGACAGTAGTCCTCAGCTACCTAACCCTGTGCTATCTTGTCAAACACCGGCCACTAGTGAAGGAATGAGCCTTTTCACATGGCATAAATTAATAGTAATTAAAATGGAGTATAATTGTTTAGCTCAGCTCAGTGGGTTGAATTAATGTCTTGTTATGAAGACACGACCGTTCATGGTCAGAGCAGCATCAGGATCAACAACAATGTATAAAATATCATCACCTACCATTTCCTGAACAATACACTGACTCACTGCCAATTGGGCAGCATTCTACCTTTCACACAGTGAATAATTCACCCCAGGAATCTTTCCAGTGTTGTGTTCTCACACTTGACTTTTAAAAGTATCTTAATTCATTGACACAACTTGATGGCATTTGAATTGAACCCATTAGGAAAATCAGTGACAAGAATTATGAATCAAATTCTCATTTTTGCAATTGTTATTGTTAATTACAAGAAAAGTTGGTTATTTAATTTAGAGTTCAAATTGTTTTTATAGCTTAAATGTATTCCTGCTGTTAAGAGTTCCTCTTTCGAATTTCTTTAAAAAAAGAGCCATTATTAAAGTTCTATGACTCAACTTTTTAAATGATCTTAGGAAGGGGAAGAGTCACTGCAAACCCATAGAGCATTCTTCACACTTACAATGAAATAAGAAAGCCTCAGTTACCTCTGTGAGTGGCAATTTCTACCCACATTGTGCAATGGCACCTCCACTACATTTCACTAATCGCCAGCATGACTCCTTTCTGCTTTTGTCTAGATAATATTTCACACTTGCAGCATCTCACAGAGGCAATGCAGTAGTCAACAGATAAAGCCAAGAGTCAGAGCCTTCTAATTTAATAACAGGTTTCTCTTGGGCATTGAGGAAAGGTGTGAATCTGACTGTGCTTTTCAGAAGGACTCAGTCTTGGTGGAATATTCTGGGTACAGGTAGATTCCTTTGTGTCTCATCTCTTTGTCCTCAACCTGCATCTTGTCCATCCTTTCATCCACAGATTGCTGTTCAATCACCAGGATTTCAGCGACCATAAAGCACAACTGCCTGAGCCATGTTCTGCCCGCAGGACTGTTATACTTGGGTTGCTGCCGTGCCCTTTTGTGTCACAGTGATAGAGAAGGCTGTCCTTCCCATAGGATCTGGAACCACTGGCTGTTTGAGTGCTGTGTTTGCCTCCATGTCCACCTGACTTTTTAAAGTATCTGCTTGTTTGAGGGCAGGTGCCCAAAGGCTTCCAGCTTCTGTCGATAGGCCTCAGCCTCCTGCTCCTTCTCGAAGAGCTGCTGCCTGTACTTCTGTGCCTCACGGTTGGCTTCTTCCAGCTGTTTCTGTAACGCTTCTTTCTCCTAGAACCAAAGCACAGCAGATCAGCCGGCAGGGCAGGGTAGTGTGTTGCTCTGTCAATTTCTTTCAGCCAAGGGGCACAAAGAACTGCAGATTCTGGGATCCAAAACAAAAAAGTCAAAGCACTGGGGCAACTCAGTGAGTCAGGCAGCATCCGTAGATACTGAGGGATGGCTGAAGGAGGCTAAGGGACAGTCAAGGAAGACCATGTTTTTGGATTACTATCTGTCTGCCTTCACAGATGCTGCCTCACCTGCTGAGCTCCCCAAACAGTTTGTTTTTTTAAAATTTTTCACTGGATAAAATCTGTGGCCAATCACACAGGCTGGTGTGAGATGAGGCCTTTCGCCCTGGACTGTTGTGCACGGTGAGGGAGTTGTTCCAGTTCTGCATTAGAGCCATGAGGGATGCGGGGAAGAGAATGTGCCAGGTTCCTGTTGCCAGTTGTTTGATGAGATTTCAGCAGTGAAATGTGAATGTGCTATTGTCTTCCAGTACCAACAAGCTGCTGGCAGGATGCCCTTCCTCCCCAGACCCTGTGAATCCTCCTTCAGTGCCAACCAGGCAGGCATCTGGATCAGGGTGGATGCTTTCTTCCAGCACCACCACCCCCCCATTCAAAAATAACTTCTTGTGTTGTGTTCTATAGAACATTATGGGCATACTTTGTTGGCACTAGGAAGGGAGGTGACACTTGCGGGCTGCTCCCAGCACATCCTGGGTGTGCCGTTTGATAATACAAATCAGAGTGCCACTCCATGTTTTGATGTACGTGTGACAAATAAATCCAAATGTGAATGTGAATCAAATCCCAAAATCAGGGAGAAAGAATTAGTCAAGTGTTCATTCTCTCATTCCACAAAGTGGTGAAATACTTGTTATCAGTTCATTAAAAATATTTACTAATTGAATTTGAACTGGAGTTACAGATTGCTGCTGACAACCTGCACCAGGTAGTGGGCAAGTAATGTCTTCCTGCAGCAATGTTCAATGCTCCCAGGCTGGGGAGACACAGGTTTTTATCACCAACCATACTCCCCCATCCCTTGCCTGGGGCATCATATCCTTCGACCTGTTAGATCTCTGCTTCTGAGGTGTAAACTGATTCACCATACACCATGGGTTTCGCATTGCCAACCCTGTCAGTGGTAACACTTGCTGCGTGCCCCCAGCTACTGCAAGTAAGCGATGTACAGAAGAGAGGGCACAGTAGCATGAATATACCTTCCCAAGGAATTTAACCTGTACAAATCGTGAAAAATATTTGTGTTACCTCTGAGAATTCCACAGAGTCCAGGGTACAAGTTTCTGGAACAGAACTTTCTTGTATCTGAAAGGGAGGAAAACAAAACCAAAAGATGATAAATATTTGTTGCATGTATTATTTACAGAAAAACACTACCGCATTATAAAGAAAAATAGTAAGTTTCATTCCTTCGTTTGCAGATACTTTATTTTTGCAGTCAGTTGTGATTTATCTCCAGTTACTGGAAACCTACCCGTGTCTACTAATTCCAAACCCCTTGTGTGTTTTCCATGTCTGTATTATTACCCTCAGATCTCCAACTATTTTGTTAAACAAGATTGTATAGAGATGTTGGTAGCTGACTGGAGTCTGGATTCCAGTGGGAATGTGGCTCAGAAGCTGTGGCTGGATTCCATTTCCTTACACACCTTCCTACTCCTGTAAACTGCCTGCTGCTTCCAGTGTAAGGAAGGGTGCTGGATGTCTGTCCACTTTCAATTCCAGGTAATTCTACCCTCAAAACTTTACAAGATTCAAGATTGTTTAATGTAATTTCCAGTACAAAGGTGTAATGGAGAATGAAATAATTGTTAATCTGGATCCTTTGCAACATATAGTGTAATGTTGCACAGTTACAGATTGTCAGTTTGATGTGGCCATCACTGAATCATGGCCAATGGTTGCTTACCGTTGCTTAATGAAGCCTGCTGAATAATCACGGGCACACTGCGCCCCACACCCACTAACATCATTTACAGACTTGCAGGCATTGCTCCCCCAGAGATCCGAAGACACACTACAACAAAAATTGAAAAAGGTAAACAGAACTCGGATCCACGGCACCCACTACATCATCACGTGCCAGTTTTCAACCGCCTAAAATTGAGGAAAAGTTTCAATACAGTGGAGGAACTACCACACGCAACATCCCCCCAAACATACAGGATTGACCTCTGGTAACAAAGAGAAGCCAGAACCCCAACAAACAATACAGTGCAAGACCCCACAGAAATGTTGCCAGATGGGGCACTACTTGATGATGGAAGTGGTGCACTCTTAACAGGATGGGAGTGGGAGTTTGTAGGATGGGAGACAATATGGTGAAGTGGGGTTTAAAGACCAGCGAATCCTGTGAGTGTGGCGAAAGGGTGCAGAACATTGAACAGGTTCTGCGCAGCTGCCCACTCTCACCTAATTTAGCTGACACTGACCAGCTCAACATCAACCAACAACACCAGAGTGGCTGGCTGTCTGGTGTGACAAGCTATGATGATGAATCATGGTTGAAGGATGATTGTAGTTGGGAGCTGTATGTCCAAAGTTACACGTATCAGAGGGCTAGGAAGGTAAACAAGGGGGTAGTGTGGCTCTGCTGGTAAAGAATCACTAAATCAGTAGAAAGATATGACACAGGATTGGAAGATGTTGAATCCTTGTGGGTTGAGTTAAGAAACTGCAAGGGTAAAAGAACCCTGATGGCAGTTACACACAGACCTCCCAACTGTAGCTGGGATGTGGACCACAGATTACAATGGGAAATAGAAAAGGCAAGTCAAAAAAGGGAGCAAGGGAAATTACAGTGGTGTGAGAGAGGAGTTGGCCAAAGTAAATTGGAAGGAGCTGCTGGCAGGGATGACAGCAGAGCAACAGTGCCGTGAGTTTCCGGGAAAAATGAGGAAGGTGCAGGATAGATGTATTCCCAAAGCAAAGAAATACTCAAATTGCAATATGTACAACTGTGGTTAATGAAGGAAGTCTAAGCTAACATTAAAGCAAAAGAGAGGGTATACAACAAAACAAAAATTAGTGGGAAGATAGAAGGTTGAGAAGCTTTTAAAAAGCTACAGAGAGTAACTAAAAGAATCATTAGGAAAAGAAATATGAAAACAAGCTAGCAAACAATAACAAAGTGGATAGTAAAAGCTTTTTCAACTATGTAAAAAAAGAGAGATAAGAGTGGATATAGGGCCACTAGAAAATGAGGACAGAGAAATAATAATAGAAACATAGAAAACCTACAACACAATACAGGCCCTTTGGCCCACAATGTTGTGCTGAGTATGTCCCTACCTTAGAAATTACTAGGGTTACCGATAGCCCTCTATTTTTCTAAGCTCCATGTACCTATCCAAAAGTCTCTTAAAATAAACTATCGTATCCGCCTCCACCACCATTGCCGGCAGCCCATTCCATGCAGTCACCACTCTCTGCGTAAAAAAACGTAATCCTGACATCTCTGTACCTACTCCCAAGCACCTTAAACCTGTGCCCTCTTGTGGCAGCCATTTCAGCACCGGGAAAAAGTCTGTAACTACCCACACGATCAATGCCTCTCATCTTCTTATACACCTCTATCAGGTCACCTCTCATCCTCCGTCGCTCCAAGGAGAAAAGGCTGAGTTCACTCAACCTGTTTTCATAAGGCATGCTCCCCAATCCAGGCAACATCCTTGTAAATCTCCTCTGCACCCTTTCTATGGCTTCCACATCCTTCCTGTAGTGAGGCGACCAGAACTGAGCACAGTACTCCAAGTGGGGTCTGACATTATCTCTTGGCTCCTAAATTCAATTCCATGATTAATGAAGGCCAATACACCATATGCCTTCTTAACCACAGAGTCAACCTGCACAGCTGCTTTGAGCGTCCTATGGACTCAGACACCAAGAGCCCTCTGATCCTCTACACTGCAAGTGTCTTACCATTAATACTATATTCTGCCATCATATTTGACCTACCAAGATGAACCATCTCACACTTATCTGGGTTGAACTCCATCTGCCACTTCTCAGCCCAGTTTTGCATCCTATCAATGTCCTGCTGTAACCTCTGACAGCCCTCCACACTATCCACAACACCTCCAACTTTTGTGTCATCAGCAAACTTACTAATCCATCCCTCCACTTCTTCATCCAGGTCATTTAGAAAAATCATGAAGAGTAAGGGTCCCAGAACAGACCTCTTGAGGTACACCACTGTTCACCGACCTCCATGCAGAATATAACCCATCTACAAACCACTCTTTGCCTTCTGTGGGCAAGCTAGTTCTGGATCCACAAAGCAATGTCCCCTTGGATCCCACGCCTCCTTACTTTCTCAATAAGCCTTGCATGGGGTACCTTATCGAATGCCTTGCTGAAATCCATATACACTACATCCACTGCTCTTCCATCATCAATGTGTTTAGTCACATCCTCAAAAAATTCAATCAGGCTCGTAAGGCACGACCTGTCCTTTACAAAGCCATGCTGACTATTCCTAATCATATTATACCTCTCCAAACGTTCATAAATATTGCCTCTCAGGATCTTCTCCATCAACTTACCAACCACTGAAGTAAGACTCACTGATCTATAATTTCCTGGGCTATCTTCACTCCCTTTCTTGAATAAAGGAACAACATCCGCAACCCTCCAATCCTCTGAAACCTCTCCCGTCCCCATTGATGATTCAAAGATCATCGCCAGAGGCTCAGCAATCTCCTCCCTCACCTCCCACAGCAGCCTGGGGTACATCTTATCCAGTCCCGGTGACTTATCCAACTTGATGCTTTCCAAAAGCTCCATCACATCCTCTTTCTGAATATTTACATGCTCAAGCTTTTCAGTCCGTTGCAAGTCATCACTAAAATCACCAAGATCCTTTTCCATAGTGAATACTGAAGTAAAGTATTCATTAAGTACCTCTGCTATTTCCTCCGGTTCCATACACACTTTCCCACTGTCACACTGGTTAAGTCCCATTCTTTCACGTCTTATCCTCTTGCTCTTCACATACTTGTAGAATGCCTTGGGGGTTTTCCTTAATTCTGCCCGCCAAGGCCTTCTCATGGCCTTTTCTGATCCTCCTAATTTCCTTCTTAAGCTCCTTCCTGTTAGCCTTATAATCTTCTAGATCTCTAACATTACCTAGATCTCTGAACCTTTCGTAAGCTTTTCTTTTCTTCTTGACTAGATTTACTACAGTCTATGTACATCACAGTTCCTGTACCCTACCATACCTTCCCTGTCTCATTGGAATGTACCTATACAGAACACTACACAAATATCCCCTGAACATTTGCCACATTTCTTCCATACCTTTCCCTGAGAACATCTGTTCCCAATTTAAGCTTCCAAGTTCCTGTCTGATAACCTCATAATTCCCCTTACTCCAATTAAACGCTTTTCTAACTTGTCTGTTCCTTTTTCTCTCCAATGCTATTGTAAAGGAGATAGAATTATGATCACTATCTCCAAAATGCTCCCCACTGAGAGATCTGACACTTGACCAGGTTCATTTCCCAATACCAAGCCAAGCCTCCTCTTGAAGGCTTATCTACATATTGTGTCAAGAAACCTTCCTGAACACACCTAATAAACCACCCCATCTAAACCCCTTGCTCTAGTGAGATGCCAATCGATATTTGGAAATTAAAATCTCCCACCACCACAACTCTGTTATTATTACACCTTTCCAGAATCTGTTTCCCTACCTACCACTAGATGTCCCTGTTACTATTGGGCAGCCTATAAAAACACCCAGTAGAGTTATTGACCCCTTCCTGTTCCTGACCTCCACCCACAAAGACTCCGTAGACAATCCCTCCATGGCGTCCACCTTTTCTGCAGCCGTGACACTATCTCTGATCAACAGTGCCACACCCCCATCTCTTTTGCCTCCCTCCCTGTCCTTTTTGAAACACCTAAAACCCAGCACTTCAAGTAACCATTCCTGTCCCTGAGCCATCCAAGTCTCTGTAATGGCCACCACATCATAGCTCTAAGTACTGATCCATGCTCTAAGCTCATCTGCTTTGTTCACAATACTCCTTGCGTTAAAATAGATACATCTCAAACAATCGGTCTGTGCATGTCCCTTCTCTATCACCTGCTTATCCTTCTTCTCACACTGTCTCCAAGCTTTCTCGATTTGTGAGTCAACTGCCTTTTCCCAGTCTCTTCAGTTTGATTCCCACCCTCCGACAATTCTAGTTTAAACTCTCCCCAGTAGCCTTAGCAAATCTCCCCACCAGGATATTTGTCCCCCTGGGATTCAAGTGCAACCTGTACAGGTCACACCTGCCCCAAAAGAGGTCCCAATGATCCAGAAACCTGAATCCCTGCCCCCTGCTCCAATCCCTCAGCCACGCATTTATCCTCCACCTCATTCTATTCCTATACTCACTGTCACATGGCACAGGCAGTAATCCCGAGATTACTACCTTTGAGGTCCTGCTTCTCAACTTCCTTCCTAACTCCCTGTAGTCTGTTTTCAAGACCTCTTCCCTTTTCCTGCCTAGGTCATTGGTACCAATATGTACCACAACCTCTGGCTGTTCTCCCTCCCACTGCAGGATATTGTGGGCGAGATCTGAAACATCCCAGACCCTGGCACCTGGGAGGCAAACTACCTTCCAAGTTTCTCTCCTGCGTCCACCAAATCGCCTGTCAGACCCCCTAACTATAGAGTCCCCTATCACTGCTGCCTTTCTCATCATTTCCCTACCCTTCTGAGCCACAGTACTGAACCACTGCCACTTCCCCCAGGTAGGCTGTCCCTAATGGGGGACAACAAGATGGCAAGTGAACTAAATGAGTATTTTGCATTAGTCTTCACTGTGGAAGACGTGAGCAGTGTGCCAGGTGTTGAAGGGTGTGAGGGAAGAGAAGTGAGTGCAGTTACTATTACAAGGGGGAATATGCTCAAAAAGCTGAAAGGTGTAAGGGTACATAAGTCACCCAGACCAGGTGATCTGCACCCTCAGGTTCTGAAAGAGGTAGCAGTAGAAATTATGAAAGCATTCATAAAGTTCTTTCAAAAATCATTGTATTCTGGCATAGTGCCAGAAGACTGAAAAATTGCAAATGTCATTCCATTCTTTAAGAAAGGAGGAAGGCAGCAGAAAGGAAATTATAAACTGGTTAGACTGACCTCAGTGGCTGGGAAGGTGTTGGAGTCAATTGTTAAGGATGAGGTTATGGAGTACTTGGTGACATAGGACAAGATAAGACAAAGTCACCATGGTTTCCTAAGTGAAAATCTTGCCTGACAAACCTGTTGGAATTCTTTGAGGAGTTTACAACTAGGATAGATAAAGGGGATACTGCAGATGTTGTATATTTAGACTTTCAGAAGACCTTTAACAAGGTGCCACACATGAGGCTGCTTAGCAAGTTAAGAGCCCATGGAATTACAGTAAAGTTACAAACATGGTTAGATCATTGGTGAATTTGTGGAGTTTATTACCATAGACAGCTGTGGAGGCCAAGTTGTTGGGTTGTTATTTAAGGCAGAGCTTGATAGGTTCAAGATTGGGCAGGGCATCAAAGGTTATGGGGAGAAGGCTGGGGAGTGAGTCTGAGGAAAGGAACAAGGATCAGCCATGATTGAATGGTACAGCAGACTTGATGGGCAAAATGACCTAATTCTGCTCCTATGTCTTATGGTCTTCCTCCTCCTGAAGTCTATAATTAGCTCCTTGGTCTTGCTGACATTGAGTAAGAGGTTGTTCTTATGGCACCACTCAGCCAGATTTTCAATCTCCCTCTTATATGCACATTCATCACCAGATTTGATTCAGCCTATGACAGTAGTGTCATCAGCAAACTTGAAAATGACATTGGATCTATGCTTAGCCACACAGTCACAACTGGAAAGCAAGTAGAGCAGGGGGTTAAGCACACAGTCTTGTGGTGCACCTAAGAAGGAGATCATGGAGGAGATATGTTCCATCATTGTGGACGTTCGTGCCATTGAACTATAATCATTCAGGTAGGTCACCATGTTCTTCTTGGATAATTGAAGCCTGTTTGAAGTGAGAGGTTAAAGATCTCAGTGAACACTACAGCCAGCTGATCAGCACGTGTTTGGCACTTGGCCAGGTACCCTATCTGAGCCGGATGCTTTTTGTGGGTTCACTCTCCTGAAGGCTACTTGCACATCGACCTCAGAGACTGAAATCATAGGATCACCGGGGGCTGTAGGAGCTCGTGATGGTTCCTCCATATTTGACTGTAAAAGTGGGCAAAGGTGGCATTGAGCTTATCTGCAAACCTCCCGTGGTCACCTCTTTGTTGTTCTGATCTCTCGAACTTAGCTCTTTAGCCTCTGCCTGTATTCAGGTAGAAGGACAGCCAAGTGATGCAATTTACCAAAATGCAGTCTGGGTAAGGAACAGTACGCATTCCTTTTCTTAGTATAACAGAGGTCTAGTGTGTCAGGTCCTCTGGTGCTACAGGTATACGCAGTAATTGGGCAGGGTTTTCTTCAAGCAAGTCTGACTGAAGTCCCTGACTATGATCTGAAATGCATTGGGATGTACTGTTTCTTGTTTGGAGACAGCATCACGCAGTATTTCAAGTGCTTCATTATAGTCGGCCACAGGTGGTATACAAACTGTGTTCAGGATTATGGAGGAGAACGCGCTAGGTAAATAGAATGAAAGGCATTTGACCATTAGGTGTTCAAGGTAAGGGGAATGCGAGTTCGATAAAACTGCCACATTGGAGCACCAGCAAGAGTTTATCATGAAACACACACCTCCACCTTTTGCCTTTTCTGAATCAGCAATTAGTCCATATGGAAAGTTGAGAAGCCTTCCATTTTGATTACTGTACCTGCTGTGTAGGAGAAAAGCAAGTCTCACTCAAACACAGAACATTTGGTGGTTTTGGGATTAACCTCTCATGCTCATTACCAGGAGCAGAAGTCCTGTACTGTGGCAAATCCAGGTCAGTTCAAAAGAAAGGGCAGATTAACTAAGTGTTCCTAACCATTAAGCCACACGGCACTGGCTGCGACCACACTTCCCCGTCCACCAAGTGAGAGCCTGGCACTCATTGTCCACTTCAGGACACAGATCCTGTGGAGCGCATTGAATGCCCAGATGATGAAATGCCCTAATATAGAGAGTGGGCAGTCTAAAGCAGCATCTGACTTCCAAATAGGCACAGTAAATATGATCAATAACATTGCATGTCACAACTTTCAGTTAAAAATAAAAATAGAAATAAGAGTAAAATTATTCTACGTTTCTGTTACCCTTATCAATGGGTGCCAGATGACATCTGATAAAGAGGAGACTCAAATATCAATACCACATCCTCAGGAACGCACTTGGCAGAACCTTAAAGCACATTAACTGGTGACAGAATAGACTTTCAACTGGAGAAGGTTTCTGCTTGTGTCCTGAGTTTTCAGTGTAGTCCAGGACTGATCACACTTCACCAGGTTAATTGATCTGTGAAGGGATGGAATGTTCCAGGAACCACGCCCCGAAATGTTATTCCAGACAGGATAAAGGTAGCTCAGTGCTCCAAAACAGTCAGCCATGTAGTCTTCAAGCTTAAAGAGTTTTTGTTCAATGTTGATGTGTTGCATTGAATGAACCTTTAATCTGGCCCCAGGAATGATGACCAAAAACATGTCACATGACTGAACCAGATTTTTTTTTAACTTCAAATTTCAAACATCTCTGTGTCTGTGGGGCAATGACATTAAACTACAACCAGAACTTCTGGAGATTTATTAACACAGATTCTGCAGATGTTGGAATCCAGAGTAACACACACAAAATGCTGGAGGAACTCAGTGGGTCAGGCAGCATATATGGAGGGGAACAAACCTAGCTGATGTTTTGGGCTGAGAGCCAAACTGGAGAGTTTGTTGAAGTTTTGCAGACTTGTGCAGATGGCAAATGTATGCAGCCTAACCACCATCAGTTATTACATAGTTCTCACCTACTGATTCTCCAGCCTGCATGTTTTTTCTCAGTGTTCCCCTGCAAACCCAAGTACTAATGGTGTAGTTACAGCTTACTTCCTGTTTCTGTAAGATCACCTTTTGGTTAACCAATTTAAAAATACATAAACCCAGATTACGCTGTTTTTGACCCAAGGGCTTGGATGTGTTCCCTGTCACTCTAGGATTTGATTGCTTCCTTTGTGACCTAGCCCTTCTGGTAAACTCATGCTAATTTCTCTAGGGGAGAGGGGATTCATCCCACTTTCACACCAGAAATACAAAAGGGAACAAAGCCATGCCCACTTCTCAATGACAGCATCAGGGAAAAGGTACGGGAGCCCGAAGGCGCACACTCCAACATTTTAGGAACGGCTTCTTCCCCTCTGCCATCAAAGTAATGAATGGTATATGAACCCACATACTTTACATCTCTATTTTTGCTCTCTTTTTGTACTACATATTTAAAATAGAGTATATACATCTTTTTATTTGTAATTTTTTAATGTATTACTGCCACATAACAAATTTCACGACATATGCCAGTGATATTAAACCTGATTGTGTTTCTGATTCTGGCCCTAATGTCCCAAGGTGGATGTAGGGTGAGGTCTAGGCAATCCTCCTCACAGGACAGTATTGTGATTTTGAGGATCATCTGGATGAGAGTTTGTGAAGTTATTGTTGCCATTAAGCTTCGACAGAAAGAGAAACAAACAGTGCTGATTTGTGTACAAATTATATCTTTGTCTGAAAATGCCTGATAAGAATTAGTGAAGTGGTTTTAATACGGGAATAGACTGAATACCAATAGCCTGCAACACTGAAAGCTAATAGTGGAAAATAATAATAAATTACTATTTCTTGAGATGTCACATGATCACATTGTTACTGGTGACTTCCTACAGATAGCTGTGTAGCCCATCAGTTTTATAAAGCTCTCATCAATCGGCCAATTGGCCTAATTCTGCTCCTATATCTTATGGTATGGTCTCTTCAATGCATCAGTGAAGGTTGGAACACCACTAAGTGCTCAGTGTTTCAGCCTTACAGCCCCACAAACTCTGGTTCAATCCTGACCTTGCACTCTCTGCTTCCTTCCACTTGCCGGTGGTGGTGTGGATTGGAAGGTTAACTGGACATTATAAACTCCACCAGTGTAAGAGGCAGGAGAACAGAAGATGAGGAGGAGCTAATGGGGATGTGAGACGAAAGATGGGATTAGGGGAATCATCAAAACAGCATCTGACTATGCATGGCATCACAGAGCCTTTAAACTGAAGTCTATCAGCAAAAGGAAAAAGTCTCTTGTGTATATGTAAGTAGAGGGTTTGATAAGGTTCTTCATGGTAGACTCATTCAGAAAGTCAGGAGACACAGATCCAAAGAAAGTTGGCCGTGAAGATTTGGGATTCGGTTGGCTTAGCTGTGTGTATTTGGGATTGGATTGGCTTGACTGTGTGGATTCAGAATTGGCCTGGGCTGGTCGTGAGGATTCAGGATTGGCTTGGCCTGGCAGTGTGGATTCGGGATTGGCTTGGCTTGGTTGTGTGGATTCGGGATTGGCTTGGCCGTGAGGATTAGGGACTGGCTTGCCCACAGAATGCAGTGTGGTTGTAGATAGAGAGTACTCTCCCTGGAGGTTGGAGCCCAATGGTGTTCTGCAGGGATCTATTCTGGAACCCTTGCTCTTTGTGATGTTTAGAAATGACTTGGATGAGGAAGTGAAAAGGTGGGTTAGCAAGTTTGCAGATGACAATTAGATTGGAGGAGTTGTAGACAGTATAGAAGGTTGTTGTAAGTTACAATGGGACATTGACAGGATGTAGAGCTGAGCTGAGAAATGGCACATTATAAACACAAGAAATTTTGTAGATGCTGTAAATACAAAGTAACACACACAAAATGCTGGAGGAACTCAGCAGGTCAGGAGACCTAATGAAGGGTCACAGCCTGAAACATCAATTGTTTATTCCATAGATGCTGCCTGACCAGCCGAGTTCCTCCAGCATTTTGGATGAGAAGTGACAGATGGAGTTCAAACTGGAAAAGTGTGAAGTGATTCTTTTTGGAAGGACAAATATGAAGACAGATTACAGGGTTAATGACAGGGTTATTGGCAGTGCGGAGGAACAGAGGAATCTTGGGGTCCACATCCATAGATCCTTCAAAATTGCCACATAACTTTTTTACCCAGACAGTGGTGAGTGTGGGGAATGCACTGCTAGGAGTGGTGATAAAGGAAGATACGTTAGGGGCATTAGGTAGGTACATGGGTAATAGAAAAATGGAGCACTATGTAGAAGGGAAAGGTTGGATTAATCTTCAGATTAGGTTAAAAGATTGGCACAAAAATTTGGGCCAAAAGGCCTGTATTGTACTATAATAGTCTATGTTTAGAAAATAACAAGCCGAGGGTTGCCTAGGTTCAACCTCCTCCCTCAGGACATCACAGCGGTTCCATAGGACAGTGTCCTAGGCACAACCATCATTGGAGATTTACCAGAGACATTCCTTCTGACTGTAAGGAGATTTGCTGATGACTGTACAACATTCTCTCCCTGTTTACAACATTTCAGCAAATAGTCTCCATGTCTGAGTGCAGCAAGACCCAAACATTCAAGCACTGTTTGATAAGTGGTGAAGACTAAGTCTAATAAGAGTCAAATCACCTACTCTTGATATTAAGACTATCATAATCAAGTTCCCACCCATAAATACTTTATTGATCCCAAAGGAAATTACAATGTCATAGTAGCAATATAAGTGCACAGATATACAAATATTTGAAGAGAAGAAAGAATAAAAGTTTTAGCTTGAAAATAAGATGTACAAGATTTACAAATCAAAGATTACAAGACCACTTCCCCAGCTATAGTTTGACCCATTATAGAGCCTGATGGCCGGGGGGTAAGAATGACCTCATAGAGCGCACTTTGGAGCAGCACAGTTGTCTTAATCTGTTACTAAAAGTGCTCCTCTGTTCAGCCAAGGTGGCATGCAGAGGGTGAGAAACATTGCCCAGAATTGCCAGGATTTTCTGTAGGGTCCTTTGTTCTATCACAACCTCCAGTGTGTCCAGTTCGACTCGTAAAATTGAGCCAGGCTTTCTAATCAGTTTATTGAGCCTGTTGGCATCACCCATGTTGATGTCATTGCCCCAGCACATCACCATGCAGAAGATTGTACTGGTGACAACAGACAAGTAGAACATGTGAAGGAGAGGCCTGCATACTCCAAGACCTTGGTCACCTCAGGAAGTAGAGGTGGCTCTGGCTCTTGTACACAGCCTCTGTGTTGGTGCTCCACTCAAGTCTGTTATCCAGGTGTACCCCCCAGGCACTTGTAGGTCCTCGCTATCAATAGCAAAAGGGAGCAATGCAGGCTTGGTCTTCCTAAAGTCCATCACCATCTCCCTTTTCTTACTGATGTTGAGCTGCAGATGATTCAGCTTGCAACATTCAACAAAGTTGTCCACCTGTATTCATCCTCCCATCTATACACTCAACTATTGCTGAGTCATCAGAGAATTTCTGCAGGTGACATGACTCAGTGTTGTATCTAAAGTCTGAGGTATACAGGGTATTTAGGAAAGGAGCCATTAGAGATCCCTGTAGGGCCCCAATGCTGCTTATAGCCATGTCTGACACACAGCTCTAAAGCTGTACAAACTGGTCCACCATTCAGGTAGTCCATTATCCAGGATACAATGAAAATGACAACCTGCATTGAATGGAGCTTTTCCCCCAGCAATGAGCGTTGTAATGTATGGAATGCACTAGAAAAAAGATCAGAAACCTTGATCCTTACTGTACTGCCTTGTTTATTCAAATATGCTGGAGGTCACTCAAGACCAGAAGCCCAAATGGACCCCTGACACTTAAAGCTTTCCCAGCATTGACAAGATACAGCTCAGGAGTATGATCCCCGGCTTTACGAAAGTTCGCTTTATGCCACTTGGTTTTTATGAAAGACCTACATTAGTACCTGTTTTCACTAACCGAAAGAATTCCGAAGAGGATTTTCGCTTTTACGAAAAAAAGGCGCCCGCTTTAAACTTGAGTTTACCCCGAGAAAGACTACCATGACCGTGAAGCCTTGCGCAGGCAGGTGTGTGCACATGTGTGTACATCCCGATTTTTTTCCCACAGATCAGTTTTGGCTAAATCTTCCCAATTCTGGTAAGTGAAACTACACTGTACATATATTATTCTACTTTATACAGGCTGTGTATTTATCATGTCATTCCTGCTTTTACTCTATGTTAAAGTTATTTTAGGTTTTACGTGCTATTTGGTATGATTTGGTAGGTTATCTTTTGGGTCTGGGAATGCTCAAAAATTTTTCCCATATAAATTAATGGTAATCTTTTTCGGCTTACTGAAGGTTTCATAGGAACAATCTACTTTCGGATAGAGGGGGAAACCTGTAAAATACTAAAGATTAACTTTATTTGTCAAATGTACATTGAAACATACAGATAAATGTGTCATTTGCATTAATGACCAACACAGCCCAAGGATGTGCTGGGAAGCTTAAGTATTGACACGCTACTGGCACCAACATAACTTACTCACCCTAACCTATACATCTTTGGAAAGTGGGAGGAAACCATAGCACCCAGAAGAAACCCATGCAGTCATAGGGAGAATGTACAAACTCCTTACAGACAGTGAGGGGAATTGAACACGGGTCACTGGTGCTGTAATAGCGTTATGCTAACTGCTACGGTACTGTATCACCTATCCACTGAGTGCAGCCCCAATGACTCAAGAAACAGGGAAGCTGGTCTAAGCAGTTCATTTGATTGACTTTGCATCCACTACCTAACTGTTCCCTCCACAATGGCACACAATGTGTACCATCTGAAAGATGTACTGTACTTACTCTCAGATACATCCACACCAGCTCCCAAATCTGTGACTTTTTTCACCTTGAACAACAAGGGCCATAAAAACACCATCAGCCACAGACTCCAGAAGTCTCTTACTACCCTGAGTTGGAAATTTATCACTTTCCTTCATCATCACTGCGTTTTCCACTGGGGGTGCCACGGTAGCGTTGTAGTTAGTACAATGCTATAACAGCTCGGGGCGTTGGGAGTTTGGAATTCAATCCAGACAGCATCTGTAAGGAGCTTACACGCCCTCCCTGTGATCATGTGTGTTTCCTCTCACTGTCCAAAGATGTACCAATTAGTAAGTTGACTGGTCATTGTAAATTATCCTGTGATTAGGCTTGGCAGTGTGCTTCATTGGGCCAGAATGGCCTGTTCTCCCCGTATCTCTACATAATATATATTAAATTAAATGCAGAAGCTCCCTTTCTAATGAAACTATGGAGCACCTTCACCAGGTCAGTAATGGTTCAAGGTTCAGAGATCAATTAGAAATGAGATGTGAATTTTACAAAAATTAAGGTTTCTCTGAGACAACAGAGTTCCAAGCAAAGTTAAGGAGAATGAGTAGAAAACTTGTGTTGCCGATGTCTTTCAAAGCAACACAAAACAAATCCAAGAGAAATTACTGAAGGATGAAGGTTTAAAACAATGCAATTCCCCTTCCAGATACCAAAGCATTTGTGATTATATGCACTGCTGATATTTAGTGATGTACCTGTTACTAATTTATATAAACAGGAACTTCGGATACATTTATATATCAATTCTTAAGCAAAACTTCATGAGAATTAAGTTGTAACAAAGGCCCCTGCATGAAGATCGAGGAACATATGGACAGACATTGATCTTATCAAGAACAATGACAAGTTGGAGTACAGAGAGGAAGTGCAGTGGCTTGGTATGAGAAGAATAACCCAAGCGTGAACATGGAAAAGACAAAGGAAATAATTGTGCGCTTCAGGAAGGTGCAGACAAACCATCTCATCCCCTCTGCGAATACATGGCTCCTCCATACAGAGAGCTAAGTGCACCAACTTCCTGGGAGTTCACATCACAGATGGTCCCTTCATATCACTTCCCTGAACAAGAAGGCACAGCAGCACTTTAAGAAGACTGAGGCAAGCAAGGCTCCCACCCCACATCTTAACTGCGTTTTACAGGAGCAGCGTTGAGAGCATCCTGACAAGTTACATCGCCATCTGGTATGGAAGCAGTCGAGCACTGGACCTGAAGTCACTACAAAGAACTGAGCAGCTGAGAGGACTATAGTGGTCTCCCTACCATCCATCGGGGACATTTATCAGGAGCACTGCTAGCACAGGGCACTTGGTATTATTAAGGATCCCAACCATCCATTCAGCATCATCCTTGACTTTCTACCATCAGGCAGGAGACTCCAAAGCACAAAAGCAAGATTGGTGAGGATGAGAAACAGTTTCTTTCGCTAGGACATTAGGCTTCTGATCTACCTGCTGCAGCGTATTCGAAATGTTACTGATTAATCTGTTCCATACCCGACAATATTTAATATTGATGCCCTTTAGTTTGTTATTTATGTCTGAATCATCTGTAGATTTTCTCCTTATTTTCATAAGTTATCGTGTATTATGCATACAACTGTGTTTTACACCCTGGTTCGAAGAAACGGTGTCTCATTTCTATATACATTATATAGTTACATACGTACATAGTTTAATTGTGACCATCTAGAAATGATCATTATAGAGGAAATATGAAATAGAGAGATATGAGAATCTGTGAAATTCAATGATAATAATGTACAGAACTCTACACAGTCAATAATAGCTCCTAATGCAAAGCCATCAGAAAATTTGCGTGGTTGATTGAAGTGCAGGTTTTATTTGCAGAAGATTTTTAAAGAGAAAACCTAGATGACAAGATTATTGGATGGGCCAAAGGCACTGTTATTATGTTCTATTGTTCTATGTCAAATTTCTGACTGCTGCAGACATAACCAGAGAGCAAAGATTTTAGTCTTCATTTTTAAATATAACAAAAAAATAAGAAAGCAAAAAAATCTTTATTACATGATGTTCCCAACAGAAACACATCAACTGTTTTCCACTTCGTAAAGAATTGCAAGCTGGAAACCGCACTACACAAGTTGGAAAACGTACTACACCATGTGGATGAGATTTTAATAGTTCAGTAGACATGCAGAACAGACCCAGTGTGAAACAGACTGTGGTGCCTATTTGAAATTTCAAGGGCATCCTCTCAGGACAGAGGAATACACTGTCATTTCTCAAAGCTCCTGATTTTGCCCTCTCCTCTTTATACATTCAAAGTATTTTGGTAGTTACTGATACTAAATGATGGTCAGCAACAAGATAATTGGAAGAAGGTATCATATCAGAAGAACCTTTAAGTCCTTGATTTGAATTTTGACATGAGCTTACAGTATTTAATTGAAACAAAACATGTAGGCTTCTTTTTCATTTACTTGACTTTGATGAAGGCTATTTTCTGCCTCCTCTCCCACAGTAATGTGCGCAGCTTCCAGAATTATTTGAAATGAGCATTTGTTTAAAAAAGTCTTTTGTTCAGTTCTCTAAGTTACTAATCTCCATAAGTAAACAATATCCACAAGAATGTGAATTCTGATGTAATTTTTTGTTTATTAAAATAAATTTTGTTACCCTGTCCATTTCCAGAGAAATAAAAATATAATTTTTTTCCCCACTCACAATAGCATTATAGACCATCTTCACATTGAGGACTCTTCACATATGAACATAATTGATTATTTTTGGTTATATAAAGGATTGAATTGGGGGGACGTATGAGAAACTGGGTTTTTACACATTTTAAGTTTCTCAAATAAGGAAGAATTCTTTTTTACACTTACTCCAAATACAAAAGCAATTTGAAAAATGTCTAAGTGTTACTAAAAACAAAATTATTGGCTTTCCTGGTGTCTTTTGGTATATCTTGGCATTTAATTTCATCCATTCTTCTAAGTACATCACTGTGTTTGCGCTAATTCATGCTCCTTTTCCATTAGATTAACCAGCAGTGTTTGTGTATTTAACATCTCACTGTGAACCTAAAACAACAACAGAATCACAAATTAGGTTTCTCCAAAAGTGTTGCAGGGCAAGATTGGTCACAGTGAATGTACCCACTACACCTTATATTTATTAATATGAATTTTGTATCCTGTGCTCCATAGTTCCCAAGGAGACGTTAGACTGAGTAGTGGGAGAGAGATTTCAAAAAAATCAAGCAGAGCAAATCAAGACATTCTGTGCTCCACAGTTCCTGAGAAGGCCCTGGAGTGTGCATAACTAGACACTTGGCAAGGTCGAGTAAAAAGAAAAGAAATTGGGTTTAAGCCGAGTGGCCCTTGTGGGAATGGGCCAGTGTTAGTGGGGAGTTCAGGCTTTGATTCAGCAAGGAGAGCAGAGGCTTTAGGTAATTCTTTTTTTATCTAATTTTTCTTTCCTTCTTTCTTATTGCATTGTTGAAACAGTGGGGATGCTAGGCAGTATAGTGGATTGCTCCTCTTGCAGGATGTGGGAGGGCAGGAAGACCTCCAGTGTCCCTGATGGCTACACCTATAAGTAGTGAAGCCAGCTGCAGATAGTAGGTGTAAAGGAGTTACAGCTTGAGCTGGATGTATTCTGGATCATTCAGGAGGCTGAGGGGTTGACAGACAGAACTTACCGGGAAGTAGCTACACCCAAGGTGTAGTACACAGTAACAGGGTGACAATCAGAAAGGAGAAAGGGGATAGGCAGCCAGTGCATATACCCCTGTGGCCGTTACAGCTGTACCACCTTGGATACTGTTGGGGGTGTGGTGGCAGAGGAAAGCAACAGTTATTAGGTCTCTGAGTCTGGCTCTGTGGCTCAGAAGGGAAGGGTGGAAGAAGAGGCAAACTGTAGTGATCGGGGATTTATCGGTTAAGGGAATAGATAAGAAAGTTCTGTGGATGAGAATGGGATTCCTGGATGATGTTGCCTCCAGGTGCAGAGTCACAGACAACTTGGATTGAATCCAAAGCATTCGTAAGCAGAAGGGAGAGCAGTCAGAGGTCGTGGTCCATGATGGTAAAAGTGAAATGGCTAGGAAGAGTGACGAGGTCCTGCAGAGCTCAGGGAGTTAGGTGCCAAGTTAAAAGACAGGATCTCCAGGGTTGTGATCTCAGAACTGCAATCTGTGCCACGTGCTAGTGAAGCCAGAAAAAGGAAGACTATACAATTTAACACACGGCTAAGGTGATGGTGCAGGAGGGAGGTATCGGATTTCTGGATCATTGGGCTCTCTTCCAGGGAAGGTGAGACTTGTACAGAAGGGATGATTTTGCACCTGAACTGGAGGGGGAGACAAATATCCCTGTGGCAAGGTTTGTTAATTCTGCACAGAGGCGGGGTGGTGGGGGGGAGGTGTTGTAAGAGTTGCATGAGAATGGGAATCAGAATGCCAGAACAGATAATGGCATTGTTGTGGGGAAAAATGTTTTTAAGCCTATGTACAAAGTCAGGATTAGAACAACTGAGCATGGTGGGACTAATGTTCTAAGTTGTGTATACTTCCATGCAAGGAGTATTGTAGGAAAGGTGGATGAGGTTAGGGCATGGATCAGCAAGTTGAATTATGATATTGTAGCCATTAGTGCAACTTGGTTGCAGGACAGGCAGCTCAATATTCCATTATTTTAGACACAATTGAGTGACAGTTTAAAGGGGGTCGGGTGGCATTATTAGTCAGGGAAAATATCACAGCAGTGTTCAGACAGGACAGACCAGAGAGTTCATCTACTGAGGCTAGATGAGTGGAATGAGGAAAAAGAAAGGGATGACCGCATTAATGGGATTATATTATAGAGCTCCTAATAGTTAGTGAGATTTCGAGGAGCAAATTTGTAGAGACACTGCAGACCATTACAGAAAACGTAAGATTGCAGTAGTAGGTGATTTTAACTTGCCATATATTGTCAGGGACTACCATATTGTAAATGGGCTGGATGGGATAGAGTTTATCAAATGTGTTCAGGAAAGTTTCCTTAGTCAGTGCATAGAAGTCCCAACTAAAGAGAGTGTAACACTATGCATGGAGCCAAACGAGAGGTGGAAATCTTAAATGGATTTTTTGCATCTGTGTCTGCTTGGGAGATGGACACAGAGTCTACAGATGTGAGGCAAAGCATGGAGTCATGGACCCTATACAGATTACAGAGGAGGAGGTGTATGTTGTCTGGAGGCAAATTATGGTGTTTAAATCCCTAGGAGCTGACAAGGTGTTCCCCTGAACCCTGGGGGAGGCTAGTGCATAAATTGCAGGCTGGGAAACTTAAGAGTCCTTTGCAAAGGGTGAGGTGCTGGAGGATTGGAGGATAGCTAATATTGTTTAGTTGTTTAAGAAAAGTTTAAAGAATAAACCAGGAAATTATAGGCCAATGAATCTGACATCAGTAGTGGGTAAGTTACTGGAAGGTTTTCTAAGGGACCACAAATAAAAACATTCAGATGGACAGGGATATTTATTAGGAACAGTCTACATGCCGGCTGGTGGTGTGGTGGCAGATATTTCCAAATGTATCCATACATTCTGAAAAGAGAGGGTGAGCAGCCAGAAGTCTGACATGGTCCTGGAGAGCTGAAAAATTACAAATGTCAGTCCAGTCTTTAAGAAGGGAGGAAGACAAAAGAGAGGAAATTATAGGCCACTTAGCTAAACCTCAGTGGTTAGAAAAGTGTTGGAGTGCATTACTAGGACAAGGTTTCAGGGTAATTGGAGATAAAATAAGTCAAAGTCAACATGATTTCTGTGAAGGGAAATCTTGCCTGACAAATCCGTTAGAATTCTTCAAGGAAGCAACAAGCAGGGTAGTCAAAGGAAAGGCAATGGATGTCATTTACTTAGATTTTCAGAAGGTATTCGATAAGGTACCTCAGATAAGGTTACTTAAAAAGATAAAATTCCATGGCATTACAGGAAAGGTACTGGAATGGATAGAGCAATGGCTGACAGGCAGGAAGTATCGAGTGGCAATAAACTGGACCTTTTCTGGTTGACTGTCAGTGACTAGTACTGTTCCTCAGGGGTCAGTATTGGGACCACTACTTCTCACATTGTTTGTCAATGATTTGGATAATGGAATTGATGGCAACGTTTGTGGATGATACGAAAATAGGAGGAGAGGTAGTGCTGAGGAAGCAATGTGATTGCAGCAGAACTTGGGACAAATTAGAAGAAAGGGCAAAAAAGTGGCAGATGGAATACAGTGCTAGGAAATGTATGATAATGCATTTTGGTAAAAGGAACAATAATGCAGACTATTATCTAAATGGTTCAAACATCAGAAGTGCAAAGGGACTTGGAAGTCCTTGTGCAAGACTCCCAGAAGGTTAATTTACAGATTGAGTCTGCAAAATGTCCTGGTCCTGCTGTGTCCCAATTAACTGGAGTCCGCTGTATTTGTATTTGAATTTGGACTTGATTCTAAGTATTTTTCATTTTTTAGCGTCTTTTTATTAATACATAATCTTCTACAGCTATAAAATGATACAAAACTTCAACAAATTAATATATATACAATTAATAAAGCTGAAGAAAATAAAAAACTGATTGTAATAGATAAAAATGAAAAAAAAATTATGTACAGAAAATAAGGAAAAAAAAGAACCCCATCTAACTAAAAAAAAACCCACTGACTACAGAAAGAAAAGAAGAAAAAAAAACTCATTAGGAATCAATCCCCAGAGCAATACGACTTTTATTCATATATATATATATGAGAGAGAGAGAGAGAGAGAGAGAGAGAGAGAGAGAGAGAGAAATCATCAAATGCCTATTCATATTTATATAAAATAAAATTGGAAGGAAACCATATAAAATAACTCAAATTAAATGATAATATTTAGCAAAAGAGCCCCATCTTCTCTCAAAATCGAATCAGGGATCAAAAGTTCTACTTCTAATTTTTTCCAAACTGAGACATAACATTACTTGAAAAAAAACATTTAATTAATGTAGGGACAGAAGTATCTTTCCATTTTAATAAACTAACCCTTCTTGCCAATAATATAACAAATGCAATTACATGTTGATCTGAAGATGAAATACCCTGAATATGATGTGGAACTATTCCAAATAGAATAGTCAATCTATTAGGTTGTAAATTAATTTTCAGAGCTTTAGAAATTGTAGAAAATAAAGATTTCCAAAACGGTTTTAATAAAGAACATGACCAGAACATATGTGACAAAGTAGCTACTTTAGTTTTACACCTATCGCAATGGTTACCTATACTAGGAAATATTTTAGATAGTCTCTCCTTTGTTAAATAATAACAGTGAATAATTTTAAACTGAATTAAACAGTGATTGGTACATATAGAAGAAGGATTTATGTTTTTCAAAACTCGCAACCAATCTTCATTAACAAAGGTCATATTAAGTTCTCTCTCCCAGTCTTGTTTAATCTTTAGTGAGAGGTTTTCTTTTTGTAACAAAAGCAAATTATAAATTCTGCTAATAGAACCTCTCACTAAAGGATTCAACTTCAAAATGGTATCCAACAAATCAGATTCTTGCAGATATGGAAACTTAGATAAGTATTGTTTTAAAAAATGTCTAACCTGAGGATACTGCAGAAGATGTGTATAAGTGAGAGAATATTTGTTAATTAACTCTTCAAAAGTCATCAATTGACCATCACAAAATAAATCTGTAAAAGAACGGATCCGTTTATTTCTCCATAGGAGAAAAATGGGATTGGTTATTGAAGGTTTAAATTAAAAGTTTTAATATAAAAAACAAGACAACTTAAATTGTTTAAAATTAAAAATATTGCAAAATTGAAACCAAATCCATAAGGACTGTTTAATAACAGGGTAAAGATTTAAATTTGGAATTTTAGAGAGTTGTAGAGGTAATGGAGCTCCTAATATTGAAGTTAAATGAAATTGTTTAATAGCTTTTAGTTCCAAATCAACCCATAGTGGTTTTTGGCTCTTGTCAAGCCAATATAGCCAAAAACATAATTATCTAAATTAACAGCCCAATAATAGTCTTAAATTAGGAAGTGCAAGTCCACCATCTTTATTAGATTTTTGTAAATGATACTTATTAATTCTTGGTCTTTTATTGTTCCAAATAAAGGAAGAAGTAAGAGAGACACTTAGATCAAAAAAATTTTTAGTTAAAAAGATAGGTATATTTTGGAAAATATATAAAAATCTAGGTAAAATCATAATTTTCACAGCATGGATACGGCCTATTAAAGAACAAGTAAGTGGATTCCATCTAGAAAATAATTGTTTCATGGAGTCCATTAAAGGAACTATATTAGCTTTATAAAAATCTTTATATTTTTTAGTAATAATACCTAAATATTTATAAGTATTAATAATTCTAAAAGGAATATCATTATATATAAAAACAGGGGCATTTAATGGGAACAATTCACTTTTATTCAAGTTAAGTTTATATCCTGAAAATTTACCATAGTTTTTTAGTGTTTCCAAAAGATTAGGAATTGATACCTCAGGATTCGAAATAAACACCAAAAGATCATCTGCATAAAGAGAAATCTTATGCCTGGTTCCATTCATAAAGATACCATGAATATTTTTGGCTTCACGTATTGTTATAGCCAAAGGCTCCAATACAAGATTAAATAATAAAGGGCTTAATGGACATCCCTGTCTAGTACCACAAGAAAGTGAAAAAAAAGAGGACCTAAAATTATTAGTAATAACCATGGCAATACGATTCTTATAAATCATTTGAATCCACCTATTAAAATTATTACCAAAACCAAATTTTTCTAATACTTTAAACAAATATGGCCACTCAACTCTATCAAACGCTTTTTCTGCATCAAGCAAGATAACACATTGAAGTTGCTTAGATATTGGTGAATATATAATATTCATCAGTCTCCGAACATTAGAGAAAGAGTAACAACCTTTAATAAAGCCCGTTTGAACCATAGAGATGATTTTAGTTAAAATATTTTCCAAGCAGTTAGCCATTATCTTAGAGAGAACTTTTGCATCCACATTTAATAGTGAAATAGGTCTATATGATGAACATTCAATAGGATCTTTATCTTTCTTAAGGATTAAGGAAATAGATACTTCATAAAAGGAAGAAGGTAAACTACCCTTCTCAAAGGATTCATGAAATATTTCTAAAAGATACGGAGAAAGTAATCTTTCAAATTTTTTGTAAAATCCTACTGAATAACCATCAAGTCCAGGAGCTTTACCTGATTGTATTAATAAAATAGCTTTCTGAATTTCATGCTTGGTAATTGGAGCATCAAGCATCTGTTGATCTTCCGCAGAAATTTGAGGAAATTTAATCTTATGTAAAAAAAGCCTTCATTTTGGAGGCATCTGCAGGAAATTGAGATCTATAAAGATCAGAATAAAAATCTTGAAAAATATTATTAATATCTTCATGGTTACTTGCTGCATCTCCATTAATTTTACGAATCTTTAAAATTTGCCTTTTAGCTCTAGCTGCTTTTAATTGGGAAGCTAAGAGCTTATTACTTTTATCCCCGAAAATATAAAATTGACTTTTCAATTTAAGCAAATATCCTTCAATAGGATATGTTAATAATAAATTATATCATAATTGTAATTCTACTCTTCTTTTAAATGAAAGATTTGGAGAGATTGCATTAATGTTACCGAATTCTTTAATCTGTTTAGAAATTTTATCTAGTTCTATTCTTGTTTGTTTCTTCAGTTTAGCTATATACGAAATAATCTGACTAAATAAGCTTTTAATGTATCCCGAATTACTAACTTTGAGACATTTCCTGTATGATTAAAGAGAAAAAACACTTTTATCTGAGTTTGAATGAACTCAACAAATTCTGAACTTTATAACAAGTGTTCTGGAAAATGCCAAAATGGTCTAGTAGAAGTGACATCTTTCAGTTCAAATATTAGATTTAAAGGAGCATGATCAGAGATAGCAATTGCATCACACTCACATTTCTAAGCATTAAATAGAAGTCGAGGGTCAACTATAAAATAGTCGATTCGGAAATATATATTATGAACATGTGAGAAAAAAGAGTATTCTCTATCGCTAGGATGCATATGCCTCCATACTTCAATTAGACCATAATCAATTAAAAAGGAATTAGTAAGTGATGCAGAACGATTAGAGAGTTGATGTTTTGGTGATGACTTATCCATTAAAGGATTTAAACAAGTATTAAAATCACCACCCATTAATAACATATATTCATTTAAATCAGGTAATAGAGCAAAGACAGCTTTAAAAAAATATAGGGATCATCTATATTTGGTCCATAAATATTAACCAAAACCATTTTCCTATTATAAATTAATCCTTTAACAATCAAAAATCTACCATTAATATCAGCTACAATGTCCTCCTGATTAAAAGGGATATCGGAATCAATAAAAATAGAAACATCTCTAATTTTACTCTGAGAGTTTGCATGAAACTGAGGACACATCCAAGATTTAAAAAATCGAATCTTATCACATAACCTGATATGTGTTTCTTGAGCAAAGATTTTATCAGGTTGGAATTGGTTAATAATTTAAAATGTTTTCTTACGCTTAATAGAATGACTCCAACCACGGACATTCCACCTTAAAACATTTAACTGTTTAGATATCATCATGAGACTTTGTATCTAAAAATTTTCAAACAAAGCAAGAGGCTGAGAGTGGAAGACTGAAGCACCGCGGAGGGAAGCTCGTTTTTCTTTTCTTTAACTGATCGTGGAAAAGAGGCTAGACTGCGCAGGCATGTGACGTAGTGTGCTGAAGTTTAAAAGAAAGGCTGAAATATACAGCGGCTATCGTTGGAGTAGACTGAGTCAGAGTGGGATGGCTTTGGCTCAATCAGGCTTTGACGAGAACAGGCAGAGGCGAGGGTAGGTTCCGGAGAGTTTCTGTTTTTTTCTTCTTTTTTTGGTTCGGACTAGAGAATATGCCAGGCAGGATGTTGGAATGCTCCTCTTGCAGGATGTGGGAAGTCAGGGAGACCTCCGGTGTCCCTGACAATGATACCTGCAAGAAGTGCATCCAGCTGTAGCTCCTAACAGACTGCATTAGGGAACTGGAGCAGGAGCTGGATGACCTGGGGATCATTCAGGAGACTGAGCAGTTTATAGATAGTAGCTTCCAGGAGGTAGTTACACCTAAGAAACAGGGCACAGGTAATTGGGTTACTGTCAGGTGAGGGAAGAGAAAAGGGCAGGTAGTGCAGGGTTCCCCTGTGGCCATTCCCCTCCAAAACAGGTATACTGATTTGGATACTGTTGGGGGGAATGGCTTACTTGGGGCAAGCTGCAGCAGCCAGATTTCTGGCACTGAGTCTGGTTCTGCAGTGCAGAAGGGAGGGAGGAAGAAGAGGAGAGCGGCAGTATTAGGCGACTCCATAGTCAGGGGTATAGACAGAAGATTCTGTGTTCGTGACATAGACTCTTGAATGGTTTGTTGCCTCCCGGGTGCCAGGGTCAGAGAGGGTCACAGCATTCTGAAGTGGGAGGGTGATCAGCCAGATGTTGTGGTACACAGAGGTACCAATGACATAGGTAGTAAGAGTCAGGAGGTCCTGAAGAGTGAGTACAGAGAGTTTGGTAGGAAGTTGAAAAACAGGACCTCTAGAGTAGTAATCTCCAGATTGCTGCCTGTGCCATGTGCCAGTGAGGGTAAGAGTAGGATGCTCTGGCAGATGAACACGTCTGAGAAACTAGTGTAGGGGGCAGGGTTTCAGATTTCTAGATCATTGGGACCTCTTCTGGGGCAGGTGGGATCTGTACAAGAGAGACGGGTTACACCTGAACTACAAGGGGACCAATATACTTGCAGGGAGGTTTGCTAGTGTTAAAACTAGATTTGCAGGGGGATGGGAAGCAGAGTGCTAGAGTAGATAGCGGAACGGGGGTAAAAATAAATGATGTTAGTAGTTCATGCAGAGTCACAAGTAGTAAGGTTGTGAGTGGTGGTAATAATTTTCTGAGGTGTGTGTATTTCAATGTGAGTATTGTGAGAAAGGCAGAAGAGCTGAGGGCCTGGATTGACACATGGAATTATGACATTATAGCCATGACTGAAACTTGGCTACAGGAGGGACAGGACTGGCAGCTCAATGTTCCAGGGTTCCGATGTTTCAGATGTGATAGAGGCAGAGGGATGAAGGGTGGGGGGGGGGGGTGGGGGTGGCTTTGCTAGTAAAGGGAAAATATTACAGCAGTACTTCGGCAGGACAGATTAGAGGGCTTGTCTACTGAGGCCATTTGGGTGGAGCTGAGAAACAGGAAAAGTATGACCACATTAATAGGGTTGTATTATTGACCACCCAATAGTCAGTGAGAATTGGAGGAGCAAATCTGCAGAGAGATAACAGACAACTGCAGGAGACTGAAAATTGTGATTGTAGGGAATTTTAATTATCCACACATTGATTGAGACTCCCATACTGTTAAAGGTCTAGATGGGTTAGAGTTTGTAAAATGTGTTCAGGAAAGTTTTCTAAATCAATATATAGATGTACCAACTAGGGAGGATGCAATATTAGATCTCCTATTAGGAAATGAGTTAGGGCAAGTGACGGAAGTGTGTGTAGGGGAACACTTTGGTTCCAGTGATCATAACATCATTAGTTTCAACTTGATCATGGATACAGATAGATCTGGTCCTCGGGTTGAAGTTCTAAACTGGAAAAAGGTCAAATTTGAAGAAATGAGAAAGGATCTAAAAAGAGTAGATTGGTACAGGTTGTTCTCTGGCAGGGACGTGATTGGTAAGTGGGAGGCCTTCAAAGGAGAAATTTTGAGAATGCAGAGTTTGTATGTTCCTGTCAGGGTTAAAGGCAAAATGAAAAAGAATAAGAAACCTTGGTTCTCGAGGGATATTGGAACACTGATAAAGAAGAAGAGAGAGATGTATAACATATATAGGCAATAGGGAGGAAATAAGATGCTTGAGGAGTATAAAAAGAGTAAGATAATACTTAAGAAAGAAATCAGGAGGGCTAAAAGAAGACATGAGGTTGATTTGGCAGTCAGGGTGAAGGATAATCCTAAGAGCTTCTACAGATATGTTAAGAGCAAAAGGATAGTAAGGGATAAAATTGGTCCTCTTGAAGATCAGAGTGGTCGGCTATGTATGAAACCAAAAGAAATGGGAGAGATATTAAATGGGTTTTTTGCATCTGTATTTACTAAGGAAACCGGAATGGAGTCTATGGAAACAAAGCAAGCAAGTAGGGAGGTCATGGAACTTATACAGATTAAAGAGGAGGAGATGCTTGCTGTCTTGAGGCAAATCAAAGTAGATAAATCCCCAAGACCTGACAGGTTATTCCCTCTGACCTTGAAGGAAACTAGTGTTGAAATTGCAGGGACCCTGGCAGAAATATCTAAAATGTCGATATCCACAGGTCAGGTGCTGGAGGATTGGAGGATAGCTCGTGTAGTTCCGTTGTTTAAAAAAAGGCTCAAAAAGTAAGCAGGGAAATTATAGGCCAGTAAGTTTGACATCGGTAGTAGGTAAATTATTGGAAGGAATACCAAGAGATAGGATCTACAAGTATTTGGATAGACTGGGACTTATTAGAAAAAGTCAGCATGGCTTTGTGAGTGGTAGGTCATGTTTAACCAATCTATTAAAGTCTTTCGAGGAAGTTACCAGGAAAGTGGATGAAGGGAAGGCAGTGGATGTTGTCTACATGGACTTCAGTGAGGCCATTGACAAGGTCCCGCATGGGAGGTTAGTTAGGAAGATTCAGTGGCTAGGTATACATGGACAGGTAGTAAATTGGATTAGACATTGGCTCAATGGGAGAAGCCAGAGAGTGGTAGTGGAGAATTGCTACTCTGAGTGGAGACCTGTGAATAGTGGTGTGCCAGAGGGATCAGTGCTGGGTCCATTGTTGTTTGTCATCTATATCAATAATCTGGATGATAATGTGGCAAATTGGATTAGCAAATTTGCTGATGATACAAAGATTGGAGGTGTAGTGGACAGTGAGGAAGGTTTTCAAAGCTTGCAGAGGGATTTGGACCAGTTGGAGGAATGGGCTGAAAAATGTCAGGTGGAGTTTAATACGGACAAGTGTGAGGTATTGCACTTCAGAAGGTCAAACCAAGGTAGAACATACAAGGTAAATAGTAGGACACTGAGATATGCAGTAGAAGAGGGATCTGGGAGTACAGATACATAATTCCCTAAAAGTGGTGTCACTAGTAGATAGGGTCGTAAAGAGAGCTTTTAGTACATTGTCCTTTATAAATCAAAGTATTGAGTATAAGAGTTGGAATGTAATGGTGAGGTTGTTTAAGACATTGGTGAGACCAAATTTGGAGTATTGTGTGCAGTTTTGGTCACCTAATTACAGGAAGGATATTAATAAGGTTGAAAGAGTGCAGAGAAGGTTTACAAGGATGTTGCTGGGACTTGAGAAACTGAGTTACAGAGAAAGGTTGAATAGGTTAGGACTTTATTCCCTGGAGCGTAGGAGAATGAGAGGTGATTTGATAGAGGTGTATAAAATGATGATGGGTATAGATAGAGTGAATGCAAGCAGGCTTTTTCCACTGAGGCCAGGGGAGAAAAAAAACTAGAGGTCATGGGTTAAAGGTGAAGGGGGAAAAGGTTAAAGGGAACATTAAGAGGGGGCTTCTTCACACAGAGAGTGGTGGGAGTGTGGAATGAGCTGCCAGATGAAATGGTGAATGCAGGCTCACTTTTGACATTTAAGAAAAAATTGGACAGGTATATGGATGAGAGGGGTTTGGAGGGATATGGCCCAGGTGCAGGTCAGTGGGACTAGGCAGAAAAATGGTTCGGCACAGCCAAGACATGGTGGAGGATTACAAATACTTGGGGATAGGAATTGACAATAAACTGGACTGGTCAAAGAAAACTGAGGCTGTCTACAAGAAGGGTCAGAGCCGTCTCTACTTCCTGAGGAGACTGAGGTCCTATAACATCTGCCAGACGATGCTGAGGATGTTCTACGAGTCTGTTGTGGCCAATGCTATCATGTTTGCTGTTGTGTGCTGGGGCAGCAGACACCAACAGAATCAACCGACTCATTTGTAAGGCCAGCGATGTTGTGGGGGTGGAACTGGACTCTCTGATGGTGGTGTCGGTAAAGAGGACGTTGTCCAAGTTGCATGCCATCTTGGACAATGTCTCACATCCACTCCATAATGTACTGGTTAGGCACAGGAGTACATTCAGCCAGAGATTCATTCCATCGAGATGTAACACTGAGCGTCATAGGAAGTCATTCCTGCCTGTGGCTATCAAACTTCACAACTCCTCCCTCGGAGTGTCAGACACCCTGTGCCAATAGGCTGGTCCTGGACTTATTTCCACTTGTCACAATATAATAATAATAATAATAATAACAATAATAATAATAATAATAATAATAATAATAATAATAATAATAATAATAATTATTATTATTATTATTATTATTATTATCATCATCATCATCATTTAATTATTTATGGTTTATATTGCTATAAAATGGGCTGATTCTATTCTTGGTTGGTGTGACTAACAAAACCCAATTTCCCTCGGGATCGATAAAGTATGTCTGTCTGTCTGTATGCTCCGGGATTCAATAATGGGGATAGAAAAAGAGAAAAAAAAACCCACCCAAACTAAAAAGCCCAGAAAAAAGTCGATATCAATCGACGCAAGCCCCAAGAAAAGCAAAGAAGCCATAGACTTGATTCTAAGCAGACTGAATGATATGCCTCAATAACACAATGACCAGTACACCAACTGATTCTTAAGCCACTGCTTAATCTAGTCTGAGCAGTGGATCATCTTAATGTTGTTTACATTCAAATTAATTCTTTATGACTGCCTTGAAACTAATTCTTAAGCTCCTTAAATCACATTACTCGCCTTGAAAATTTACATTCCACAAGTTACTGTCTTTTTCCAAAGGAAAAAAATTGTATTTATAATGGACAAGCATTTACACAAGTTACATAAAAAGTATAGTAGGCAAAACCATTTTGTACAAGAGCTCAGCATCTATTTAAATTGCACTGTATCGATAGGACAGGCAGGAAGACATTAGTGATAGTGTGGCTCTGTTGGTAAGAGATGAAATTACATCTTTAGAAAGAGGTGACGTAGGGTCAGAGAATGATGAATCTTTGTGGGTGGAGTTATGAAACTGCAAGGGTAAAAATACCATTATGGGATTCATAAATAACAGGCCTCCAAGTAGTAGCCAAGATGTGGGGTTGAGATTGCAAAGTGAGCTGGAAAAGGCATGTATTAAGGGTAATGACACAATTCTAATGGGAAAATTAGGTTGGTGTTGGATCACAAGAGAGGGAGTTTGTTGACAATAGACAATAGGTGCAGAAGTAGACCATTCGGCCCCTCGAGTCTGCACCGCCATTCTGAGATCATGGCTGATCATTCACTATCAATACCCAGTCCCTGCCTTGTCCCCATATCCCTTGATTCCTCTATCCATCAGATATCTATCTAGCTCCTTCTTGAAAGCATCCAGAGAATTGGCCTCCACCGTCTTCTGAGGCAGTGCATTCCACACCTCCACAACTCTCTGGGAAAAGAAGCTCTTCCTCAACTCTGTTTTAAATAACTGACCTCTTATTCTCAATCCATGCCCTCTGGTACTGGACTCTCCCAACAACTGGAACATATTTCCTGCCTCAATCCTATCAAATCCTTTAATTATCTTAAACGTTTCAATCAGATCCCCTCTCAATCTCCTCAATTCCAGCGTGTACAAGCCCAATCTCACCAATCTCTCTGCGTAAGACAGCCCTGCCATCCCAGGAATCAACCTAGTGAATCTACGCTGCACTTCCTCAATTGCCAGAATGTCCTTCCTAAAACCTGGAGACCAAAACTGTACACAATATTCCACGTGTGGTCTCACCAGGGCCCTATACAAATGCAAAAGGACATCCTTGCTCTTGTAACAAAGGCCAACATTCCATTTGCCCTCTTCACTGCCTGTTGCACTTGCTCATTCACCTTCATTGACTGGTGAACTAGGACTCCTAGGTCTCTTTGCATTTCTCCCTTACCCAACTCTACACCGTTTAGACAATACTCTGCCCTCTTGTTCCTGCTTCCAAAGTGGATAACTTCACATTTATTCACATTGAATGACATCTGCCAAGTATCTGCCCACTCACCCAGCCTATCCAAGTCTCCCCGTATTCTCCTAACGTCCTCTTTGCATGTCACACTGCCACCCAGTTTAGTATCGTCAGCAAACTTGCTGATATAGTTTTCAATGCCCTCATCTAAATCGTTGACATAAATCGTAAAGAGCTGTGGTCCCAATACAGAGCCCCATGGTACCCCACTAGTCACCTCCAGCCAGTCCGAGAAACACCCATTCACTGCTACCCTTTGCTTTCTATCTGCCAACCAGTTTTCTATCCATGTTGAAAACCTGCCCCCAATGCCATGAGCTCTGATTTTACTCACCAATCTCCTATGTGGCACCTTATCAAATGCCTTCTGAAAATCTAGGTACACAACATCCACTGGCTTACCCTTGTCTAACATCCTTGTTACACCCTCAAAAACTCCAACAGATTAGTCAAGCATGATTTGCCCTTGGTAAATCCATGCTGGCTCGGCCTAATCCTATTTCTGCCATCAAGATGTGCCACTATTTCGTCCTTAATAATGGACTCAAGCATCTTCCCCACGACTGACGTTAGGCTAACGGGGCGAAAGTTCTCCATTTTCTCCTTCCCTCCCTTCTTGAAAAGTGGGATAACATTAGCCACTCTCCAATCTTCAGGAACTGATCCTGAATCTAAGGAACATTGGAAAATGATTACCAATGCATCCGCAATTTCCTGAGCCACCTCTTTTTGAACCCTCGGATGCAGACCATCTGGACCCGGGGATTTATTAGCCTTCAGTCCTACCAGTCTACTCATCACAGTTGCTTTCCTAATGTCCATCTGTCTCAATTCCTCTGATATCTTATGACCCTGGCCCATCCATACATCTGGGAGATTGCTTGTGTCCTCCCTGGTGAAGACAGATCTAAAGTACGCATTAAATTCTGTTGCCATTTCCCTGTTTCCCATAACAATTTCTCCCAATTCATTCTTCAAGGGGCCAACATTGTTCTTAACTATCTTCTTTCTCTTCACATAGCTAAAAAAGCTTTTGCTATCCCCTTTTATATTCCTGGCTAGACTGAGCTCATGCCTGATTTTTTCTCTCCGTATTGCTTTTTTAGTTAAGATCTGCTGTTCCTTAAAACTTTCCCAATCATCTGTATTCCCACTCATCTTAGCCCTGTCATACTTCTTTTTCTTTAATGCCATACAATCTCTGACTTCCTTTGTCAACCACTGTGGCCCCTTCCCCTTCTTTGAATCCTTCCTTCTCATTGGAATGAACTGCTTTTGCATCTTTTGTATTATGCCCAAGAATATCTGCCACTGCTGATCCACTGTCTTTCCTGCCAGGGCATCCGCCCATTTAATTTTGGCCAGCTCTTCCCTCATGGCTCCGTAGTCTCCTTTATTTAATTGCAACACTGACACCTCTGATCTGCCCTTATCCCTCTCAAATTGTAGATAAAAACTTACCATGTTATGATCACTACTTCCTAATGGCTCCTTTACTTCAAGATCACTTTTCAATTCCTGTTCATTACACATCACCAAGTCCAAAATAGCCTAGTTCCTGGTTGGCTCAAGCACAAGCTGTTCCAAAAATACATCCCTTAGACACGCCACAAACTCCCTATCCTGGGGTCCAGCACCTACCTGATTCTCCCAGTTCACCTGCATGTTGAAATCTCCCATAACGACTGCATTACCTTTAGCACATGCCAATGTTAACTCCCTAATCAACGTACCCAATATCCACGCTACTGTTTGGGGGCCTGTACACAACACCCATTAGGGTCTTTTTACCCTTACTGTTCCTCAGCTCAATCCACACAGACTCTACTTCCCCTGTTCCCAAGTCACCTCTTGCTAAGGACTGAATCTCATTCCTCACCAACAGGGCCACCCCACCCCCTCTTCCCATATTTCTGTCTCTACGATAGCACGTATACCCTGGTACACTCAATTCCCAGGCCTGATCCCCTTGCAGCCATGTCTCCGTTATCCCAACAATATCGTAGTTCCCCATTTTCATCTGAGCTTCAAGCTCATCTGGCTTATTTCTGACACTACGCGCATACAAGTATAGAATTCTTAGCCCATTTCTCCTTTCTTTGCTTAAAACACTGTCTACTGTACCTAACCCAGCTCCTTGAACTTCCATTGGGCTAATTGCACCCTGAATTTTGATGACCTTCTCAAGATCACCCAAACCTTCTACACATTTAACCCCATGTTCCTTCTGACCAACCCTCTGGATCTGGATCCCTGCCCCCTGCACATCTAGTTTAAACCCCCCCCGAGCAGCACTGGCAAACACTCCTGCAAGAATGTTAGTACCCCTCCGGTTCAGATGTAGACCGTCCCTTCGAAACAGATCCCAATGTCCCTGGAACAAAGACCAATTATCCAAAAACCTGAACCATGCTCTCAGCCTCGTATTAATGTGCATAATCATTCTATTCTTCGCCTCACGCGCACGTGGCACAGGTAGCAATCTCGAGATTGTCACCCAGGAGGTCCTGCCTTTCAGCTTCACTCCTAACTCCCTGAACTCTCTAAGCAGGACCCCCTCACTCACCTTACCTACATCGTTGGTCCCTACATGGACCACTACATCTGGGTTCATGCCCTCGTTCTCAAGAATAGCCTGCACCCGATCTGAGATGTCCCAGACCCTGGCACCAGGGAGGCAACATACCATCCGAGACTCCCGATCTGCCCCACAAAATCTCCTATCTGCCCCCCTGACTATAGAATCCCCTAAAACTATCGCTCTCTTCTCTTCCCTCCTCCCCTTTCTAGTTGAGGGTTCAACCTCTGTGCCAGAGGCAGGACCACTACAACTCATTCCTGGTAGGTCATCCCCATCAACAGTATCCAGTATGGTATACTTAATGTTAATGAGAATGGCCGCAGGGGTGCTCTGCTCTCTTTGCCTGCTCCCCCTGCCTCTCTCGACCGTCACCCATCTGCCTACTTCTTGGTTTTTTGGTGTGACTACCTCCTGATAACTCCTATATATCTCTGCCTCCCGAATGATCGGTAGTTCATCCAGCTCCAGCTCCAACTCCCTAACTCGGGCTGATAGGAGCTGCAGCTGGACGCACCTCTTGCAGGTGTGGTCATCAGGGACAACTGTATTGACCCTGACTTCCCACATACTGCATACGGAGTACACCACTGCTCTGACTGTCTCCCCCATACCTGAACTGGATTAATAGAATAAGTCTAAAAAGCACCTAGCGACCTTACCTTCTTCCCCTCAGCGAGCAATCACACAGGCTTACCAAAGTCCCCTTACGCCGAAGCCCACTTAGCCAAAGCCCAGGACTCTGCTTCCACGGACTCCGCTGCCCGCTCTGAAAAGAAGTCCTGCCTTTTAAAGTGTGCGCTCGACGCTGACGTCACTCGCGCCTGTGCAGTTCCCCCTCCTCCACAGGTATTGACCAGGTAGGCTTAAATCCTACCTACACGGTTGAATTCTCTGAGCTCCCAGCTGAATCACAAGCTGTAACTTGCTCCCGATTCAAATGACCACTCTGAAAAGAAGTGAATGCCTACAAGATGGCTCTTTAGCACAGCTTGTGCTTGAACCTACTCAGGGAAAGGCTATCTTAAATTGGGTGTGCATAATAACCCAGATCTTATTAGGAAGCTTAATGTAAAGGAACCCTTAAGGAGCAGTGATCATAATATGATAGAATTCATACTGCAATTTGAGAGGGAGAAGCAGAAGTTACATGTATCAGTATCGCCATGGAATAAAGGGAATTACGAAGGCATGACAGGGGAGCTTGCCCAAATAGATTGGAGGAGGATACTGGTAGGGATGATGGCAGAGCAGAGATGGTTGAAGTTTCTGGGAATATTTCACAAGGCACAGGATAGATAAGTCCCATGGAAGTAGTAGTTCACAAATGGCAGGGGTAGGCAACTGTGGTTGATAAGGGAAGTTAAGGATTGCATAAAAGCCATGGAAAGGGTAAATAAGGTAGCAAAAGTGAGTGGGAAGTTGGATAATTCGGAAGATTTTAAAACCAAACAAAAGGAAAAGATGAAATATGAGGGTAAACTTGCCAATAATATAAAGCAGGATACTAAAAGTTTTTTCAGCTATATAAAGAATAAAAGGGAGGTGAGAGTTGATATTGGACCACTGGAAACATATGTTGGTGAGGCAGTAATGGGGGACAAAAAAAAAAGGCAGGTGAATTTAGTAAGTACTTTGCATCAGTCTTCACTATGGAAGACACTAGCAGTGAGCTGGAGGTCCATGAGTGTCGGGGAGATGGGATGAGTGCCATTGCTATTACAAAAGAAAAGGTGCTAGACAAACTCAAAGGTCTTCCGGTGGATAAGTCACCTGGGCCAGATGGACTACATCCCAGAGTCCTGAGAGAGGTTGCTAAAGAGATAATGGATGCATTGGTCATGATTTTTCAAGAATCATTTAATTCTGGCACGGTCCAATCGAAAATTGCAAAACTCAAACAAATAAAAAGAGGGGTAGCTCAAGCAAAACAGCCAGTGAGTGAGTGGCCCAGTGAAGGAGTGGAGCTTTGAGGCTTTGGCTCGAGAGGCTTCAGCGAGAAGAGGTGGAAACGAGCTTGTTCCTAGTGAGGTAAGGCTGGGTAAGTTTCTTCAATTAAATTAAATTAGGAGTTGGTAATGGAAGTAATAGATAGGACAGTCCGGTGCTCCAATTGTAGGATGTGGGAAGTCAGGGACAGCATAATTGTCTCTGATGACTACACCTGCAAAAGGTGCATCATGCTGCAGCTCCTCAAACTGAGTTAGGGAACTGAAGCTGGAGCTGGGTGAACTTTGGATCATTCGGGAGACAGGCAGTAATAGATTGGAGTTTCAGGGAGACAGTCACCCCTAAAAGTCAAGAGACAGGTAACTGGGTGACTGTCAGGAGAGGGAAGGGGAATAGACAGAAACAGCAGAGCACCCCTGTGGCCAATCCCATCAACAATAAGTATACTGTTGGTGGGGTCCACCTACCAAGGACAAGTTGTAGTGGTCGTGTCTCTGGCACTGAGACTGGACCCTCAGCTCAGAAAGGATGGAGGGAGAAGAGGAGAACAGTAGTGACAGGGGATTCAATAGTTAGGGGGACAGATAGGAGGTTCTGTGAGAGAGATTGAGAATCCCGGATGGTCTGTGCCTCCCTGGTGCCAGGGTCCGCGATATCTCAGATCGAGTTCTCAGTATTCTCAGGAGAGAGGGTGAGCAGCCAGATGTCATGGTCCACGTGGGGACCAATGACATATATAGGAGTAGGGATGAGATCCTGAAGAAGGAAAATAGGGAGTTAGGAAAGAAGTTAAAAAGCAGGACCTCAAGGGTGGTAATCTCGGGATTGCTGCCTGTGCCACGAGACAGAGAGGGTAGGAACAGGAAGTTATATCAGATGAATGCGTGGCAGAAGAGTTGGTGCAGGGGGCAGGGGTTCAGATTTCTGGATAATTGGGATCTCTTTTGGGGAAAGTCTGACCTGTATAAAAAGGACGGGCTGCACCTAAACTGGAAAGGGGACAATATCCTGGTGGGCAGGTTTGCTCAAGCTGTTGGGGAGGGCACAAACTAGTTTGGCTGAGGGGGGGGGGAATCAGAACGTGAGTGCAGAGATTAGGGAAGAAGGACAAAGGCATGATGCTATGTGTTCTGAGTTGGTGAGGAAGGACAGGCAGGGGTCAAAACATAAATGTAGCCAGTTAGAGGGGTTGAAATGTGTCTATTTCAATGCTAGGAGTATTAGGAATAAAGGGGATGAACTTAGAGCATGGATCAGTACGTGGAACTACCATGTTGTGGCCATTACTGAAACTTGGCTGGAGGAAGGGCAGGATTGGCTGATGCAGGTACCGGGGTTTAGGTGTTTTAAAAGGAATAGGATGGGAGAGAGATAAGGTGGGGGAGTAGCATTACTGGTCAGGAATAGTATCACAGCTATAGAAAGGGAGGACGCTGCAGAGGGAGTGGGTGGAAGTCAGAAATAGGAAGGAATCAATCACTGTGCTGGGGGTAGTCTATAGGCTCCCAAATAGCTCTCAGGACACCAAGGAGAAGATAAGGAAGCAGATTTTAGAATGGTGCAGGAAATACAGAGTTGTAGTTATGGGTGATTTCAACTTCCCTCATATTGACTAGCACCTCCTGACTGCAAGGGGGATAGATGGGGCTGAATTTGTCAGGTGTGTTCAAGAAGGATTCCTGACACAGTATGTGGACCGGCCAACAAGAGGAGAGGCTATACTGGATCTAGTTCTGGGTAATGAACCTGGTCAGGTGATAGACCTCTTGGTGGAGGAGCATTTTGGTGAGAGTGACCACAACTCCCTGAGTTTCAGCATAGCTATGGAGAAGGATAAAAACAGACAAAATGGGAAAGTGCTTAACTGGGGAAGGGTTAACCATGAAGGGATGAGGCCGGAACTAACGAGAGTAAATTGGAAACGGTTCAAGGGTGAAAGCACAGAAGTAATGTGGAGGGAGTTTAGGGACCACTTGTGCTGGGTTCAGGATAGGTTTGTCCCACTGAGACAAGGAAAAAATGGTCGGAAAAGGGAACCGTGGCTGACGAAACGTGAGGCAACTCGCCAAAAGGAAAAAGGAAGCGTATGTTAAATATAAGAAGCAGGAAGCAGGAAGAGTTCATGAGAAATACATGGTAGCCAGGAAGGAGCTTAAGAAAGGAGTTAGGAGAGCTCAAAGGGGGCATGAGAAGGCCTTGGCATGTACGATTACGGAGAACCCCAAGGCATTCTATGTGTATGTGAAGAACAGAAGGGTGACAAGAATGAAGGTGGGGCCACTAAAGGATAAAGAAGGCAACATGTGCCTGGAGACGAAGGAGGTTGGGGAGGTCCTAAATGAATACTTTGCTTCAGTATTCACAAGTGAAAAGGATCTTGATCAGGGTGAGGTCAAAATAGAGCAGGCCTGTGCACTGGACAATGTGAAGATTAAGGAAGAAGTGTTGGATCTTCTTATAAACATCAAGATTGATAAGTCTCCAGGACCGGACGTGATATACTCCAGGTTGCTGTGGGAAGTGAGAGAAGAGATCGCTGGAGCAGTAGCTATGATCTTTGAATTCTCTTTGGCTGCAGGGGAGGTGCCAGAGGATTGCAAAATGGCAAATGTAGTTCCCTTATTGAAAAAAGGTAATACGGAGAATCCTGGGAACTATAGACCAGTGAGTCTTACGTCGGTGGTCTGCAAACTATTGCAAAGGATTCTTAAGGATAGGACCTACGAGCATTTGGAGAAGTACAGTCTACTCAAGGACAGTCAACGTGGCTTTGTGAAGGGAAGGTCATGCCTCACGAGCCTAATTGAGTTTTTTGAAGAGGTAACAAAAGAAATTGATGAGGGTAGGGCAGTAGATGTGGTATACACGGATCTTAGCAAAGCATTTGACAAGGTCCCCCACGAGAGACTCATCCAGAAAATCATGAGGCGTGGGATCAGTGGAACCTTGGCAGTTTGGATAAAAAATTGGCTTACAGGAAGAAAGCAGAGGTAGTAGCGAAAGGAAAGTATTCTGTCTGGAGATCGGTGACTAGTGGAGTGCCACAAGGATCTGTCATGGGACCCCTGTTCTTTATGATTTTTATAAATGACCTGAATGAAGAGGCAGAAGGATGGGTGAGTTAGCAGATGACACAAAGAATGGAGGAGTTGTGGATGGAGCTGTAGGTTGTCGAAGGTTACAAGAGGGTATAGACAGGATGCAATGTTGGGCAGAAAAGTGCCAGATGGAGTTCAATCCGGATAAGTGATGCATAAGTGAGGTGATGCATTTTGGAAGGACAAACAAGAAGGCCAAGTACAGGATTAATAGTCAGTTACTTAAGAGTGTGGATGAACAGAGGGACCATGGGGTTCAAATCCATACATCCTTCAAGGTTGTTGCACAGTTTGATAGGATAGTTAAGAAGGCCTATGGGATGCTAGGCTTCATTAATAGGGGGATTGAGTTCAAGAGTAGAGAGGTCATATTGAAATTCTACAAATCTCTGGTGAGACCGCACTTAGAGTACTGTGTTCAGTTCTGGTCAGCTCATTATAGGAAGGATGTGGAAGCTATGGAGAGGGTGCAGAGGAGATTTACCAGGATGTTGCCTGGATTGGAAAACAAGTCTTATGAGGCAAGGTTAGTCGAGCTGGGACTTATCTTTTTGGAGTGTAGAAGGATGAGGGGGGACTTGATAGAGGTCTACAAGATTATGAGAGGCATAGATAGGGTGGATAGTCAGTACCTGTTTCCCAGGACACGAATAGCAAACACCAGAGGGCATATGACAAAATTAAAGGGGGAAGCTTAGGGAGATATCAGGGGAAAGTTGTTTTTTTTTTAAAACACAGAGGGTTGTGGGTGCCTGGAATGACTTGCCAGGGATGGTGGTGGGAGCTAAAACATTAGGGGTACTTAAGAGCCTCTTGAACAGGTACAAGGATGAAAGAGAAATAGAGGGTTACGGGGTAGTGTGGGTTTAGTGGGTTTTTAAGGAATTATAGGGGTCGGCACAACATCGAGGGCTGAAGGGCTTGTATCGTGCTGTAGTATTCTAGTGTTCTAGACTGGAAGATTGCAAATATCACTCCATTCTTTAAGAAGGGAGGAAGTCAAAAGAAAGGAAATTATAGGCCAGTTAGACTAACCTCTAGTGGTTGGGAAAGTGTTGGGAGTTTATTATTAAGGATGAGGTTTTGTGGTACTTGGAGACAATGATAAAATAAGTCAAAGTCAGCATAGTTTCAGTAAAGGGAAATCCTAAGCTTGCCTGAAGTAACAAGCAGGGTGGACAAAGGAGAGGCAGAAGGCATTTGATAAGGTGCCACACACGAGGCTGCTTAACAAGATAAAATCCTATAACTTTGCAGGAATGGAGCGAAGGCTGGGGAGTGGGGATGACTGGAAGAATTGGATCAACCTATGATTGAACTGCATAGCAGACTTGATGGGCCGAATGGCCTACTTCTGCTCCTATGTCTAATGGTCTTATAGGAAAGATACTGGCATGGATAAAGGAACAGCAGACAGGCAGGAGGCAGTGAGTGGGAATAAAGGGGGCCTTCTCTGGTTGACTGCCAGTGACGAGTGGTGTTCCTCAGGGGTCAATATTGGGACCGCTACTTTGCACATCATTAGTCAATGACTTGGATAATGGAACTGATGGCTTTGTGGCAATGTTTGCAGATGATACGAAGGTAGGAGGTGGGCTAGGCAGTGCTGAGGAAGCAATGCAATTGCAGCAGAACTTTGACAGATTGGAAGAATGGGCAAAAAATTGGCAGATGGAACAGTCGACCAGTCAGTACTCGACCAGATTCCCAAGAGCCCAGTCCATGAGCACCTCAACAACCCCACCCCCCCCACCCACCGACCAAGGTCAGCACAGCCATCAAGCAGATGAGCTGTGGCAAAGCACCAGGCAAGGATGGCTTCCTGCAGAACTGTTCAAAGCTCTCAACCAGGAGTCACTCGAAGCATTCCAGGACGTCCTGGTCAGTATCTGGGAAGAGGAAGTAATGCCACCTGACCTTCGGGATGCTGCAATAGTTGCCCTATACAAAAACAAAGGCCCACGCACAGACTGTGGGAACTATGGGGGCATCTCCCTACTTTCCATTGCCAGCAAAATCCTGGCTCGCATCATCCTCAATACAATTATTTCAACAGTATCTGAAGGAAACCTCTTAGAATCGCAATGCAGCTTTCGGCCTAAACGCAGTACTGTGGATATGATCTTCACTGTTAGACAAATGCAGGAGAAATGCCTGGAGCAGAACATGAACTTGTACTTTATCTTCATTGATCTGACTAAAGTGTTTGATACTTTCAACAGAGGAGCCTTGTGGATCATCCTCGGGAAACTTGGCTGCCCTCCAAAGTTCTTCAACCTCGTACGCCTTTTCCATGACAACATGACTGGAGAGATTCTCTCAGCTGATGAACCTAGCGAGAAATTTGACATTTCCAATGGCGTTAAACAGGGCTGTGTGCTTGCACCAGCACTTTTCAAACTTTTCTTCACTCAAGTACTAATGCATGCCGTCAAAGACCTAAACCTGGGCATTTATATCAAATACCTCCTGGATGGGTCACTCTTTGACCTACGTCGCCTTGCAGCACACACAAAGACCCTCCGAAAGCTTTCATAGAAGCACTCTTTGCAGATGACTGTGCACTCATGGTGCGCCAAGAGGACCACCTACAAACAATGGTCAGCAGATTCTCCGTTGCATCTAAATTGTTCAGCTTGACAATCAGCCTCAGTAAAACAGAGGTCCTCCTGCAGCCTGCATCTAACAGCACCCCAGCCATGCATCACCATCAATGACACACAACTGCAGAACATTGACAACTTCAAATACCTGGGGAGTACTGTTATGAACCCCGTTAACTGAGTGTCTTACCAGCAAAGAAAGAAGTGTCCTTTGGAGTCTGGTGATACTATTTTCAACAGTTTTTATTAGTAAAAATACACAAAAATAATATCAATGCAAATATACAGATAATATACGTCATCAATACTAAACCTAAAAGTGCGGGTATAATAATAATCAATAAGAAAGAAGCTCTATCGTTGTCTAGGGGATAATGAATTGTCCAATGGAAAATAAAGTTCAGTTCATGCAGGCTGTGGTAGTTGTTGATCGCTGTGTTGCAATTGTTGGGAGGGGGGAGAGGGAGGGAGGGAGGGAGAGAGGGAGAGAGGGAGAGAGGGAGAGAGGGAGAGAGAGAGAGAGGGGGAGAGAGAGAGAGGGGGAGAGAGAGAGGGGGAGGGAGGGAGAGGGGGAGAGGGAGGGAGGGAGGGAGAGGGGGAGAGGGAGGGAGGGAGAGGGGGAGAGGGAGAGGGAGAGGGAGAGGGAGAGGGAGAGGGAGAGGGAGAGGGAGAGGGAGAGGGAGAGGGAGAGGGAGAGGGAGAGGGAGAGGGAGAGGGAGAGGGAGAGAGAACAGTAACAGCTATTGACTTGCCAACTTTCCTTTACGATTTTGATCCATCGATGCGTTGTTGCTGTGGCCATTCACGTATGACCCCTCCGTCCTTTAGCTAGACTGTTCTTGCGTGGTGGACTCGTCACCCAGGCAAGGGTGGACACACACACAAGCCCCCACCGGTCTCACTACAAAAACCTTGTGAGTTAAAATTTACCGACCCTCCATTCGGTTTCCGATCTCCCACCCTGTCTCGTGGGGGTTCTGATGCTCACTAGCATTTCTCCTGGTGCGTCTGAGGGGTGTTGCTCCAGACCCTACTTTTATCCCCACTCACGGGGTATCAGGTGTCAATTATGTTGGGATGATGTAACCCATCAAACCAGCCCACTCTGGTTGCCCTCTGAGGGGTTTCAATGAATAGAACAGTACCAAGTACACAAACCTTCTCCAAAAGACAATAGCAGTAATCAAGTTTCGTTCTCTTTTGTTAGCTGGAGACATTCCAACCTGAGCTGTGTCTCTTCTCTCATTAATTTTCATGAGTGGTTGCCAATATCAACTGCCTTTGGCAGATTTCCTTTTGTCCCTTTCATTTCCTTGGTAGCAGCCTTGAAATAGTAGCGATTTGCGATTTCTCCAAAAGTTGGGGGGTATGGGGACTTTGCACCCTTCTGCCCATCAGAGTTGTTCCTCATTCGTAACAGTACCATCTCCAGCGACGGTGCCCTTGATAAAGAAATCACGTCAAGGATCCAGAAAGCAAGCCAGGCACTTGGAAGGCTCCAGGTCAAAGTTCTGCAGCACAAAGACATTCGCCTCTCCACTAAACTGAAGGCTTACAATGCTGTTGTGGTCTCATCACTTCTATATGGCTGTGAAACCTGGACACTGTATCGCAGACATGTCAAAAAGCTTGAACAATTTCACAATCGCGTTCTGCGATCAATCATGCAAATCCGCTGGCAAGACCGTATCTCCAATCTGACAGTCCTGGACCAAGCCAATTCCACAAGCATTGAAGCCAAGGTTTTGAAGGCTCAGCTCGGATGGACAGGCCATGTGATCCGCATGGATGAGTCCAGAATGCCGCGTCATTTGTTCTACAGAGAACTGGAGCAGGGCAACTGTGCCCAAGGTTGCCCAAGGAAGAGGTACAAAGACAACCTCAAGTCAAACCTTAAGTGGGCCAAACTCCAGCCCTGCGATCTCGAACACACTGCTGCTGATCGGTCCGAGTGGTGCAATCTATGCTCCAAGGCAGCAAACAACTTCCAAGCCAACTGGTGCATGCAGCGCCTCAAGGCGAGTCAAGAAAGACACAGGAAGGCGTCCGCTCCTGCCCCAACAGGCGGTGCTCCTTGCCCCATCTGCAACCGTACATGTGCTTCGGACTTCGGCCTCAGAAGTCATATGCGTGCCCACAGACATTGACTGCGTAACACATTCATCTTCCTCAGTCTTCGAGAGACTACTACTAAACTAAATGTATGATAAGGCATTTTGGTAAAAGGAACAATAGTGCAGACTATTATCCAAATGGGGAGAATGTTCAAACATCAGAGGTGCAAAGGAACTTAGGAGTCCTTGTGCAAGACTTCCAGAGGTTAATTTACAGGTCGAGTCTGTGATAAAGAAGGCAGTTGACTACTGTTCTCTGTTGTCTTTTCCCACAGTGCACAGTGGCAAATCATGCCTAAACTGGCTGGGAAAGAGTTGTTGAATTTACTTCCAGCAGATTGAAAATCTGGTGGAGTGGTGCCACAAAAATATGCTCTCATTGAACGTCATTAAAACCGAAGTGATTACTGACTACAGGAGGAAACAACTTGGGCAGCATGGTAGCACAGCAGTTAATACAACGCTTTACAGTACCAGTGACCCAGGTTCAATTCCTACCACTACCTGTAAGCAGTTTGTACATGCCTCCCACAGTCCAAAGACGTACCTGTTGGCAAGTTAATTGATGTTTGTAAATTGTCCTGTGATTAGACTAGGATAAAGCTTTGGTTAGACCACATAGTACATTTCTGGTTGCCCATTTATGTGGAGACTTTAGAGACAGTTCACCAGGACATTGCCCAGATTACAGTGACTATAAGCAGGGACTGGACAAGCCTGGAGCACTGGAGGCCGAAGGGAGACTGATAAAGGATTATAAAATTATGAGAGGCACAGATAGAGTAGACAGTCCTTTTCCTCAGGGTAAAATTGTCAAACTCTAGAGGACATAGATTTTACAATGAGAGGGGGAAAGTTTAAAGGAGATGTTTAGGGTGAATTTTTAGTGGTACATGCTTAGAATGCTTTGCCAGAGATGAAGGCGAAAGTAGTGTTACTTTCAATGGTATTTAGACAGGGGCATGATCATGTTCAGAATCAATGGAGATGAATCATGTCCAGGCAAGCAAGTTTAGTGCAGTTTGGTATCATAGTTGACACTGGCATTGTAGGCCGAAAGGCCTGTTCCTGTGTGCCATATGTATTAACCTAAATTACAGCCACGTTATAAAAACCATGATACATTTCTACCGCTGTCTTGATTTACTTCATTTTTTTGAAATTATATTTTCAAACGGACTCTTACTAAATTGTTTTGGCTAATATCACTGGCCAAATCCCAAAGATCCAAGTAAGGGTCCTTCTCCAGCACCTGTCATTTAACCAGTTTATTCTCCTAATGACATGTGCAACTGTTATCAAATTATTACCATCACACTGTTCACATATTTGGAGGATAGTTCTGTTTTGAAAACCAGGCATAAATAGAACAGCAGTGAAACCGTCAATGAGCCAAGTATGCTCTAATATGGACATGGTACCTTCACACCTTTATGTACCCTCTGTCAAACTGTCAAGTACAGTTGATGATCGTGCTGCCCTTCATTTCTTTCTTGGTTTCATGGCTACCCAGAGAAATGATGAATTTCAGAGTTGTATACTTTGATAATAACTGAACCTTTGGTCTACCATGGGCATAGTACTTACACACCTTGTATACCCTCTGCAGCACCCTAAAATCTCCAACGAAACCAGGAAACAAGGACTGAATTAAGGAATCCATAACCATAGCAAGAGTTGTCATTTACAAATGGGTTTCCTGATCTCATCCGCTAGATGGCTAAACTTCAAACACAGCTGTACTGTGACAAGGACCTGTGGAGCTAATGGTAGTTCCATTAGAACAGGCAGAGAAATGCACAGACAGCAGTCTAGAACAAGAGTCTCAACAATACTCAAGGACAATAACCTAACAAAATCACAACAGGGTGAAAACAGAACTGATAATATCTCAGACTGAGGAAGCGCTTTCATGACCACCAAGCAGTTAATACAGGGTAGACAAGCTGAACATCAGCAAATAGTTCCTTAGTCTGCTTGCACAGATTATAGTTTGCTGGAGAAATTTGCATCAAGAAAAGTATCATAGATTCCTCAAAAGAACAAAAAAAAATTTGAATAGAATGTAAACACGAGGAAATCTGCAGATGCTGGAAATTCAAGCAACACACACAAAATGCTGCCTGGCCTTGAATAGAATGTAGTTTGTTTAGCTTTATACCAACACTTGCATGACAGAGTAAGTGGCACAGTTAATTAATTGAGAGCAGCCTACCTTTCAGACAACTGTGGTGCAAGAGAATCGGAGATATCATGGAGCTACAATACAAAACTATTACTCAACCCTGAGCAACTCCTTATTCACTTTAGCACCAACTCACTCCAGGACTGTTAACTTCCCATGTGTTCAAGACCTTCACCCACCAATGATAAAACCTTGAGCAACAAACAAGAAGCTCTGTGAGTCAGGCAGCATCTTGGAGGGAAACAGTCAACAGCTTGGGATTCCAGTGTAGATGAGGGGGTCTTGAGCCAAGTTCTTCCACTGTCTTGCTTGTTGCTCAAGGTTCAGTACCTGCATTCTCTTGTGTCTCCAGCGGCAAAACCTTGTGGCTGAATGGAAATTTTGAAACTATTCTGAAAATATTGACAGTTAAGACACAAATCCCAAAATCACTGTGACCAAATGGCTAATGGAGCAACAGGAAGAAGCTAACATGGAACAGAGCTTCCGCATAGCTGTGCCACTGTGTTAAATCCATCAGATCAAGTGAAGAAACGTGTTGAGCAATGCGCTTGGTCTCAACGTTGACTACCCGACCCACAGTTAATGGTAGAATCAAGAGACCAGTCAATACAACTGTACCAAATATAACATGGAAACTCATCAAAAATATTGTATAGAGTTTGCTTGGCAATTGAAAAGATGCCATAAGCCCAGAGAGCTGAACATTGAATTACTGTTTAAAATGGCAAGAGGTGATAACTTAGTGACAGGTCACTTAATTTAACTTCAATAACTTCAAATTAATGGAACCAATTCCAAGTGAGAATAAAAATTTTCATTCAGAAAGTTACAGGTTAATTAAGTCATGTATTTGTTAAGAAAAGGTGTCTGACTAACAAAGGAATTTTTTGATGAGGTTAGTAGGTGATCCATAAAAAATGGTGCACTTGATATGGCCTATATGGATTTTAGCAAGACTTCTGACAAGGCTGCACATGGCACCCCATACAAGAAAATATAATAACAGTATCCAAAGAGTCCAAAATTATCCAATGATAGGACACAAAGGTAGTAGTTAACAGGTATTTTCTGACTACAGGCTGTGACCAGTAGTGCTTCATACTTAGTCCTTTGCTTTTTAAAATATAAACAATGAGATGGACTGAAATGTAGAGAGCATGATGAAGATGTTTACAGATGAACAAGTGGCTGAAAGGGAGGATGAAAGCTTTATATTGCAGGAAATTATAAGTGGTCCAGTCAGGTGGGCAGAAATAATGTAAATAATATTTGAAAATATTAATGATAAATGAAAGGTAATGCATTTATGGGGAATATTGGAATAACAGTACAAGACAAGGCACAATAAATGGGAAGATACTAAATAGTATGTTGGAACAAAGGAACTTTGGATGGTACGGTGATAAATCCTTAAAGATAGCAGGCCAGGTCAACAAGGTGGCTTAAAAAAATCATAACCATGCTTTTTTTTAAGTAGCCAAGGCATTAAATTTAAGAACAGGGAAACTTGTACACAACACTAGTTAGGCTATAGTGTGGGCTCAGTGACCACCACTTTTTAAGAATGATTTGCGTTCGCGGGAGAGCTGAGGCTAATTACCAGGAAGTTAATATGCCTGGAAATTTTCAAAGAAAATTAAATTTATTTTGAAAAGTGGTGGCTGAGAGGAGACAAAATAAAATAAAAAGGGCCTATTTCCCTTGCAGAGGTGTTAGGAATTAAAGGTCTAGAACTGAAATAATTAGTAATTGGTTTAGGAGGGAGTTGAGCAAAACTCAGGACCCAGATTCAACCCTGGCCTCTGATGCTGTCTGTGAGTAGTCTGCAGGTTCTCTCTCAGATTGCGTGGGTTTCTTCCCACTTCTGGCAAGATACAGTAAATTTAGTGTAGGTGAACAACAGAGAGTCAAAGAGGAAATCTAAACGCATGTATGAATATGTTGCAGAGCTGAGGGAAAGGAGGTGGACTAACGGAACTGCATAGCAAGAATCCAATAGACCAAATGACCTGTATTGTTTTAAGTCAGTGATTCAGAGAAAGGCAGGGGACTGGAACTTAGAAATGTATGGAATTACTTCAATATGGCAGTCAAGTGCTTAGCTCTTCCAATTGCTGTACCAAATTATATGTCAAAGTATCCAGTATCACTTTGGTGTAAGAGTATATATGGCACCTCTCCTACAATGAGATAACATAAATACAATGGTCTGTAAAGATTATCATATTTGCTGAGATTTATAATCAAATGATTGAAAGGATGACATTGCTTCAGTGGACAGTCAGAAAAAGTGATAAAATAATACTTGGGATAGGTCTTTGAGAAAAACTCAGTAGTGTTTGATCATATTTTAACCAATGTGGCATCATAAAAAACTGGTGGAAAAGTTCTGTGACTGGAATTCTTACAGAAACAAATAATGAAAATAACCACAACACAGGTCAAGTTCTAAACAATACCTCAGTTGAGAGTATCTCTCTGCCACAAACAAATGATTCTGGACACTTACCTCAATCTCTGTGCTATCAATGTGATTTTCAATTATCTCAACACAACGCCTCTTCATCAACGGTTCTTCAGTGATTACTGTCTCCTCAGCAATATCAGTCGCTGGAACAGTCAAAACTAGGAGATGGAAATACAAACAGTTTCAACAGAACTTCAAAAACAGAACACTATTAATGGCTGCACTATATTTTTAATGATTATGAGTTGTAGATCAGCTGTTGTATTTTATTGTAAGTATTTAATTTACAAGGTGATTGCATCTACAAAATACTAGAAAGAAAAGTTATTTTTATTGACACGGAGTGTAGCCACAGTTAGTATGTTAATCCATTGAGTAAAAGTGCATGTGTTACATCTGTTTAATTACCCTGGCACATTCACCTTTGCAGTATGTATCTTGTATCAATAGTTGGAGGGAATATCACTCCCATTGTATTTTATCATTTAATTACACTTTACCTTGCTGTCCATCCTGCATTGTGACAATGATCGGATGATTCATACTGTCACTGGCTGCCTGCAAGTTGCTCAGCTGAATATCATCAGTAACTATGGTAATCACTTGCTGACCTCCACTGCTGACAACCTGTTGTATGGCACTGTCTACAGAGTCGGCTGTTACCACTTCTTCCGTAGCAACTGCTGAAACAAGAAGCAACATTTCTCAATTAAACTTCAACTTTTGTTCCATTATGTACCAAACAAAACTCAATATTTATTTTGATTAAGTGGAAAGACTGTTCTCAATCAGAACCATCCACTAGGTAGCAGGAAGAGAGTTACAGATTAACTGGACTTCTGAAGATGTTAACTTCCCAGGAGAGATTTGAAATAAATTTGTAATGATGCATCACCAAGCCTTACATGGCCAGGTGCAACAGGGTGCTTGCCTAGGTAAGCTGTTTCCTCCTCATCACACAACTTCCACGCTACCCATCAATCTCACCCACTGCCAGTGCTCAGGTGCAGCAAGCTGTCATAATTTTGGCCAAAACCAAGAGGCACATGTAAGTTCACCACCGTCTCAACTGATTTATTGCACTGTAACCATTACACACAGCCTTTCCGCTATAGGATTAACAATTTACTACAGGGGCAACTACACATCTATGGTCAAGAAACAAGAAATACGCTGAAGGAGAGTGCTGCAGTTACAGAAAAATAGTGGTTAAAGTTTGCTGCATTGTACTTGGTTCTCTGCTTTACTCTCCAAGCCAATCAGACATAGTGCAGAATGCTTACAGGATGAAAGACATCATGATTTTCAAAATTCCTTTGAGAATTCATCAACAGAATTAATGGAAATAGATTATTTTACATCACATTAGATGTTACACATTGTGCCTGGAGATGAAGGATATTTTCGATTAACAGCAATAAATAATATACCTCACACAATATTACGGAACATCAAACACAGGTTTGATCTGATAATCTTACAGACCACTGAAGAAAGCAACAAATAAGGCAAGAGGTTAATGAAAGACCTTTCAAAATATTCCATCCTCAGTGACAACATGAATACATATCCACAATGAAAGCAAATGATAAAACATCAAAACAATAATGTTGGGTGGGCACCGGTGTCAGCATGGACTGGACAGGCGGAAGGGCCTGTATTTGTACTGTGTTGCTCTACGACTCCAATAGTAAAAAGTAGCTAAGAAATCTCCTCTCTTCTGATGGATCTCAGACCTGAAACAATAGCTGCTCCACTTTCCACAGATGCTGCCTGACCTGCTGAGTTTTTCTAGCATTTCTTATTTAAGCAGCACACACAAAATGATGAAGGAACACAGCAGGCCAGGCAACATCTAGGAAAGCAGTACAGTCGATGTTTCAGACCGAAACCCTTTGGCAAACAAATCCTTGTTTGTGATTTAACATTACTATTTAACTTCAGGTTTCCAGCACCTGCAGGTTTTTATTTGATTTTGAATATTCTCTCTTCCACATATACCATTTGTTACAGTTCCCATGTGTCCCCACAGTACTGGGTATTACTGAGCCGTGTCCTTGTTATTCATCACAATGATAACTTTGCCTCAATATACACCAAGTAGAGAAAGTGAATAACCTTCTTAGAAAAATTGTTTGCTTTCAGCACAGATGCAGCTGTCAATTGCTGTTCCCTTGAAAATGAACAGAAGTTAATCAAGCAATATTAAATGGAAAATGACTCAATTATTCATAGAATTTATTCAAGTATATCTGTTATCAGGATAGACCAGGAGGTATTTAATGTGCCTGTGCTCCTCTACATTGACGTTAGATGACATCAACACCTTCACAGCCAAGGGGAGAGTGTTCAGCAGTAGGAAATTAATGCTACTCTGCAGATACATCAATCACTCTTTTACCCAATTTTAATTCCTTGAATATTCTAATATGCAAAATGTAAACATGCATTTTAATTAGATCTGAAAATAATTCTGAAGTTTAATTCAGAATCAGGTTCATTAACACCAGCATGTGACGTGAAATTTGTTAATTTAGCAGTAGCAGTCTCTGTCACAAAGACAGAGAGATTTTTCTTGCCTTGGTAACACTCCATGCATCAGACATGCAGAGTTTTCAAGTTGTAGGAATTTAATTCATTATAGGAACAAATTATCCCAAAACTGCTTGATGTAAATTTTAAGACAAAGATTCAGATGCAATTATTCTATTGTAGCTTTCCCAGTGGTCTTTACCTCATATCATTTGCAATGCACAGGGAATCTTCTCAAAACCAACTTACACATTAGAGACAATCTTTGTGTTAAAATTCATACTTACAGAATTTATACGAGGGATGACGGATAAGTTTGTGGCCTAAGGTAGGAGTCAATTTTAGAAAACTTAGCATATTTATTTTTCAACATAGTCCCCTCCTACATTTACACACTTAGTCCAGCGGTCATGGAGCATACGGATCCCTTCTTTGTAGAAGTCCAGAGGTAGACCGCAGCAGGGGTGATTGATAAGTTTGTGTCCTAAAGTAGAAGGAGATGAGTTATACAGCTCTCGTTACATGCACTCTTTGAGTGATTATGCAGAAAGTTTGCAGTTAATAACTCATCTCCTTCTACCTTAGACCATAAACTTATCAATCACCCCTTTTGTGTGGGGAATCAAATTAAAAAATACAACATGCAGAAGTATCAACACATTTTGTTCAATTTTGCTCTTTTCAACTCACACTTACACACACACACACACACACATATATAATGTGGTAGACAGGCTTAGCAGTTTCATTTTTCTCTCTAGTAGTTCTTTACCACACACCCTAGAGTTTTCCAGCAAAAGTGCTGAAAGAGGACTAGTAACATCATGAAAGATTCCATACACCAGGCTCAGGGATTTTTCATCCCATTCCCATCAGGAAGGAGGCTATGTAGCATCCACAGCAGGACCACCAGACTGGGAAAAAATTACTTTCCCCAAGCAGTAACACTGACACCCACTAACCCACCCCTCCGTACACCTCGTCACTACTTTATTTCCTGTCAAAGTCAAATATGTACAGACACTGCTGTGCCTAGAGTCACTTTATGAACAGATAAACAATCAATTTATATAACCTATCTCATGCATTATATTTAATTTTTACTGATCATGTTCTTTATCTTATTGTTTTTTGGGCTGCATTGGATCTAGAGTAACAATTATTTCATTCCCCTTTACAATTGTGCACTGGAAACGACATCAAACAATCTTAAATCCTTAGGATGTCTGAAACAGGGTCAGCAGATTTAGGTGCAGGTCGTAAATTTTAAAGACTATTGTTATTTCATGTGAGTTATATCATTAACCAATCTTACCTACATTTGATAAGCATTCAAAGTGCATGTCTCCATTTGAACAGAGGGCTGGAAGATGATTTGTGTCTGTACAGACAGCTGCTGGGCAGCTCAGAGAAAGCAAATTTCCAAAGCTAATCTCTTATTTGGATCCCCCATCGTGAACTAGCAGCTGCAGTACTCATCATTGCTCTGGAGAAGAACATCCCACAGGAACAGATCTCCACTCACAAAATGGTGTTCAACAGCAAGTAGGGGTTCATATTACAGAGAAATTGCAATATGGAGATTTTCTAGGAACACAAGCACTCCATAACATGGAAGCCATTTGTAGCTAGTTATCTTCCAGCAACTGGAAAGTTGGATAGAGTAGAATTTAAAATTCAATACAATTGACAGAGATCCTTTGTAGTGTTGTTGAACTGAGATTTTTGGGTGCAAATGTGACCCAGGTGAGAATATTGAGAAAGGAATTTGGCATGTGTGCCTTCATAGGCAAAGAGTTTGAGTAGAAAAGTTAGGATGTCATCTAGCAGTTGTAAAACCATTGGTTAGAATTCAGGTGGACTATTTGGTACAGTCTGGTCACCACACTACAAGAAGGATGAAGATAGTAATAGGAATAATGTAGAAGAGATAAACCAGGACATTGCCTAGAATAGAATTCTGTTGTTATAAGAAGAGGTTAGAATCATTATGTTTATTCTCCTGGCAATGTAGAATGACGAGAGATAACCTTACAAAATTATGAGGCATAGGTAGGACAGATAGTCAATCATTTCAGCATTCAGAGTCTATTATTGGAGAGTACAGGTTTACTGTAAGTCAGAACATTACAGCACAAGAACAGGCCCCTCAGCCCATCTAGTCAACTATATCCAGATGCACCTAGACCACAGCTCTCCCTTCTTCCCTTCCATGTACTTATCTCTTAAAGGTTGTCTTATCTCATATCCACCACTTCTACTGGCAGCTCATGCCACGCTCTCATCACTCTCTGAGTGAAGAAGATTCTCCTTGGGTTCTGCTTAAACATTTCACCATTCACCTTTAACCAATTATCTCTCGTTCTAGTCTCACCCAACCTCAGTGGGAAAAAAACATGTTTGCATTTACCTTATCTATACTCCTCAAAATTTGAAAATAAAAGAGAGGCCCAGGAAATCTGAGAGGTAACACTTTCTACAGAATGGGGTGAATATCTGAAGTGAGCTGTCAGAAGCAGTAGAGGTAGGTCTATCTTAACATTTAAAAGATATTTCGACAGGAACAGAAGGAAGAAAATATGAACAAATAGGACTAAGGTAAATGGGTATTAAAGGTGGCGTGGATGAGGTTGGCCTTAAGGGTCCACTTCTGTACTACATATTTCCACAGTTCATCTCTTTCAACTACTGTAGTTATGAAAGCCGCCATTAGCTGAGAAAAAAACAAAAACAAAAGGCAGAAATGAAGAATTATAGAATACCTACAGAGATAAGGTAAACACACAAGGTTAGGTAGCCTCTAACTGTTCACAAGAACATCAATTTTGCCTTCTGGTAATTTTTTTTTCTTTTCCCTCTCCTTTGCCTCTTCTATTCCCCACTCTGGCCTCTTAATTCTTCTCCTCACCTGCCTATCACATTCTCCTAGTGCCCCTCCTTCTTCTCTTTCTCCCATCGTCCACTTGCCTCTATCAGATTCCTTCCACTCCAGCTCTTCTACTTTTCCTGCCATTCTTGTTTCACCTATCACCTTCCCCTTCCCCACAACTTTTTATTCTGTCATCATTCCCTTCCTTTCCATTCCTGAAGAAAGGGTCTTGATCTAAAACAGATTGGCAGATATGATATTGTGGCCATCACTGAGACGTGGCTAAAGGATGCATGTCTCTGGGAGCTGAACGTCCAAGGATACACGGTGTATCATAAGGATAGGCAGGTAGGGAGAGGGGGTGGCGTGGCTTTAATGGTAAGAAATTATATTAAATCATTAGAAACAGTTGACATAGGATCGGAAGGTACAGAATCTTTATGGGTTGAGCTAAAAAATCACAGGGGTAAAAGGACCGTGATAGCAGTTATCTACAGGCCTCCAAACAGCTGCAGTGATGTGGACTGCAAATTACAACAGGAAATAGAAAAGGCTTGCCAGAAGGGCAGTGTTATGATAATTGTTGGGGATTTTAACATGTGAGTGGATTGGGAAAATCAGGTCAGCAATGGATCTCAAGAGAGAATTTGTAGAATGTCTACAAGATGGCTTTTTAGAACAGCTTGTTGTTGAGCCCACTAGGGGATCGGCTGTACTGGATTGGGTATTTGTGTAATAAACCAGAGGTGATTAGAGATATGGAAGTGAAGGAACCCTTAGGAGGCAGTGATCAAAACATGATTGAGTTCACTGTGAAATTTGAGAAAGAGAAGCCGAAATCTGATGTGTCGATATTTCAGTGGAGTAAAGGAAATTACCGTGGCATGAGAGAGGAACTGGCCAAGGTTGACTGGAAAGGGACACTAGTGGGAAGGACAGCAGAACAGCAGCGGCTGGAGTTTATGTGAGAAGTGAGGAAGGTGCAAGACAGATATATTTCAAAGAAGAAGAAATTTTCAAATGGAAAAAGGATGCAACCGTGGCTGACAAGAGAAGTTAAACCCAAAATAAAAGCAAAGCAGAGGGCATACAAGGAAGCAAAAATTAGTGGGAAGACAGAGGACTGGGAAGTTTTTAAAAGCTTACAAAAGGAAACTAAGAAGGTCATTAAGAGGGAAAAGATGAACTATGAAAGGAAGCTAGCAAATGATATCAAAGAGGATACTAAAAGCTTTTTCAAGTATATAAAGAGTAAAAGACAGGTGAGAGTAGATATAGGACAGATAGAAAATGACACTGGAGAAATTGTAATGGGAGATAAGGAGATGGCGGAGGAACTGAATGAATATTTTGCATCAGTTTTCACTGAGGAAGACATCAGCAATTTACCGGACTTTCAAGGGTGTCAGGGAAGAGAAATATGCGCAGTCACAATTATGACAGAGTAAGTACTCAGGAAGCTGAATAGTCTAAGGGTAGATAAATCTCCTGGACCAGATGGAATGCATCCTCATGTTCTTAAGGAAGTAGCAGTGGAGATTGCAGAAGCATTAGCAATGATCTTTTAAAAGTTGATAGATTCTGGCCTGGCTCCGGAGGACTGGAAGAGTGCAAATCAAGTCAAGTCAAGTGAAGTCAACTTTTATTTTCATTTCGACCATAACTGCTAGTACAGTGCATAGTAAAAATGAGACAACGTTTTTCAGGACCATGGTATTACATGACACAGTACAAAAACAAGACTGAACTACGTAATAAAAAAAAGAGAAAGCTACACTAGACTACAGACCTACACTGGACTGCATAAAGTGCACAAAAACAGTGCAGGCATTACAATAAATAATAAACAGGACAGTAGGGCAATGTGTCAGTCCAAGCTCCGGGTATTGAGGAGCCTGATAGCTTGGGGGAAGAAACTGTTACATAGTCTGGTCATGACAGCCCGAATGCTTCAGAGCCTTTTCCCAGATGGCAGGAGGGAAAAGGGTTTGTATGAGGGGTGCATGGGGTCCTTCATAATGCTGTTTCCTTTGAGGATGCAGCATGTATTGTAAATGTCCGTAATGGTAGGAAGAGAGACCCCAATGATCTTCTCAGCTGACCTCACTATCCGCTGCAAGGTCTTGCGATCTGAGATGGTGCAATTTCCAAACCAGGCAGTGATGCAGTTGCTCAGGATGCTCTCAATACAACCCCTGTAGAATGTGATGAGGATAGGGGGTGGGAGATGGACTTTCCTCAGCCTTCGCAAAAAGTAGAGACACTACTGGGCTTTCTTTGCTATGGAGCTGGTGTTGAGGGACCAGGTGAGATTTTCCGTCAGATAAACACCAAGAAATTTGGTGCTGTTTAATGTCACTCAGCTATTTAAGAAGGGGGCAAGGAAGCAACAAGGAAATTATAAACCTGTTAGCTTGACATCGGTGGTTGGGAAGTTGATGGGAGTTGACTGTCAAGGACGAGGTTACAGAGTACCTGGAGGCATATGACAAGATAGGTAGAACTCAGCATGGTTTCCTTAAAGGAAAATCCTGCTTGTCAAACCTAGTGCAATTTTTTGAGGAAATTACAAGTAGGCTAGACAAGGGAGATGCAGTGGATGTTGGGTATTTGGATTTTCAGAAGGCCTTTGACAAGGTGCCGCACATGAGGCTGCTAAACAAAATAAGAGCCCATGGAATTACGGGAAAGTTACACACGTGGATAGAGAGTTGGTTGATTGGCAAGAAACAGAGAGTGGGAATAAAGGGATTCCATTCTGGTTGGCTGCTGGTTACCAGTGGTGTTTCACAGGGGTCCGTGTTGGGACCACTTCTTTTTACGTTGTATATCAACGATTTGGATAATGGAATAGATGGCTTTGTGGCTAAGTTTGCTGATGATACTAAGATAGATGGAGGGACTGGTAGTGCTGAGGAAACAGAGAGTCTGCAGAGAGACTTGGATAGATTGGGGGAATGGGCAAAGAAGTGGCAAATGAATCACAATGTGGAAAGTGTATGGTCATGCACTTTGGTAGAAGAAATAAATGGGCAGACTATTACTTAATTGGGGAGAGAATTCAAAGTTCTGAGATGCAACGGGACTTGGGAGTCCTCGTGCAGGATACCCTTAAGGTTAACCTCCAGGTTGAGCCGGTGGTGAAGAAGGTGAATGCAATGTTGGAATTCATTTCTAGAGGAATAGAGTATAGGAGCAAGGATGTGATGTTGAGGCTCTATAAGGCACTTGGAATACTGTGTGCAGTTTTGGGCTCCTTATTTAAGAAAGGATGTGCTGACATTGGAGAGGGTTAACATATGAGGAACATTTGACCGCTCTTGAACTGTACTTCTTGGAGTTTAGAAGAATGAGGGGGGACCTCATAGAAACATTTCGAGTGTTGAAAAGCAAGGACAGAGTGGATGTGGCAAAGTTGTTTCCCATGGTGGGGGAGTCTAGTACGAGAGGACATGACTGAGGATTGCAGGGCACCCATTCAGAACAGAGATGTGAAAATTTTTTTTTAGCCAGAGGGTGGTGAATCTATGGAATTTGTTGCCACGGGTGGCAGTGGAGGCCAAGTCATTGGGTGTACTTAAGGCAGAAATTGATAGGTATCTGAGTAGTCAGGGCATCAAAGGTTATGGTGAGAAGGCGGGGGAATGGGACTAAAGGGGTGATTGAATAAGCTCATGATGAAATGGCGGAGCAGACTTGATGGGCTGAATGGCTGACTTCTGCTCCTTTGTCTTATGGTCTAAAACATCATCAGTTTATTTATTTCTAAAGAGGCTACCTGACCTGTTGAGTTCTTCCAGTACTTTGTGTGTGTCACACAGATTTTGCTGCTGAGAGCTGATGACCTACTTAACTAACACATGTTCTTCTAGCAACAACACACACAAAATGCTAGTGGAACACAGCAGGCCAGGCAGCATCGATAGGGAGAAGCGCTGTCGACGTTTCGGGCCGAGACCCTTCGTCAGGACTAACGTCATGTTCTTCTAGCCTTGTTATGGAAGCAATGGCATCCAGAACTTCTTAAAGATGAACGAAGAAAATATAAAGCAGATGGTATGATAAGGGAATTACAGCAGAAATATTGTCCCTATGTAATAATACATTTGTTGTGTTGCTGAAGTAAAAGCTCTGTCACTTTGCACTTCTTGTATTAAAAATAAAATGCAACTAAAATTGAGACTATGGAAGAATTGTTATTGCTGCTGAAATGCTCTGCTTGCAACTCTGCAGGTAACACTCTCTCTCACTCAGGTTACAATCTCACATTTCCCAAGCAGGTCACACATCCTGAAGAAGGAGCAACTTCTAACCTGGTGCTTCAGGTGCTTGGGTCAACGGTGCCGATGCTTCTGCCAAGGCAGCTAATGTAGCCAACACCGACGTAGAGGAATTCCCAAATTGCACTGCAGAAATGCCCGACTCTAAAATTTAAAGAACAAATTTTACACGGTTCTTCCCAGGTAACAAATAGCAAGAGTTTTTTTCAGACTGGAACAGAAAGCACTTTAAAAATGCTTTGTTTTTCTAAATAAATGATGACGGGTATTGACAGGGTAAATGCCAAAGTTTTTTCTTCAGAGGTTGGCTGGGACTAGAGGCCATAGGTTAAAGGTGAATTGTTTAAGGGAAATATGAGGGGAAAATTCTTCACTTAGAGGGTTATGAGAGTGTGGACTGAGTTGCTAGTGCAAGTAGTGCATGCAAGCTCAATTTCATCATTTAAGAAGAGTTTCAATAGATACATGGATGGCAGGGATATAGAGGGCTATGGCCCAGGTGCAGGTCAATGGGACTAGGCAGATTAAATGGTTCAGCAGGGACTAGATGTGCTGAGGGGCCTGTTTCTGTGCTGTACTTTTTTTTAATAATTTATTGAATTTTCAAATAGGTTACAGAAAGAAAAAATTGTCAACCCTTCCCCCCCTCCCCCTAACATATCCCTATAGAAAAAAAAGAGAAGGAAACAGAAAGAAAGAAAGAAAGAAAGAATGCCAGGATATCGGAAGATCCCCACATGCTCCATGGAGTTCATAATAGCTTTAATATGTATATTTATTTATTTCCCCAGATAACCAATAATTTTATCTTTGGAGCACCTATATATTTAATCCTATCTTTTGTAAATAAGGGCACCAAATTTTCAGAAATATTTCATATTTATCTCTTAAATTATACGTAATTTTTTCAAGTGGAATGCAGCTAAAAATTCCATTCTTCCAATGATCCATATTTAAGTATGAATCCGATTTCCAAGTAACTGCAATAGCCTTTTTGGCTACTGCCAATGCAATTTTTATGAATTCTTTCTGATATTTATTCAATTTGGATTTCGATTTTATCTCTTCAATATCGCCTAGTAAAAATAATGTTGGATTATGTGGAAATTGTATTCCAATAATTTGTTCCAGTAAAACTCTTAAATTTGTCCAAAAAGCTTGATTTTTAAAACAAGACCAAGTAGAGTGTAAAAAGTGTAAAAATATTTTCTCCTATTTTATCTAGTTCTATTCTAATCCACGCCGGTTTATCTTCATCAAAAAAAATGCAATAAATCTAAGTTGATTTGCTTTATAATAATTTTTAAAGTTTGGAAGTTGTAACCCTCCTAGGTCATTTCTTGATTACATCGGAAGCATTGATCAGATAAATTTGGGTTTAATTTATTTAATTTTTGTGGTGTAATATATAATTGCTGTAAAAAATTACATTGCACTAATCTTAGCCAGACATTTGTTGTATTTGTCATACTGTCAAGACATAGTCTTGACCAATTTGTTTCTTCAATTTTAATATTCAAATTGGTTTCCCATTTTTGTCTTGACTTATGAATTCCTTGTTTAATTGCCTGCTTCTGAATCAAACTATACATACAAGAAATAAATTTTTTAATTTTTCCTTTTTGAATTAAAATTTCTATTTTAGGTTTTGGCAATAACATTATTTGACCCAGTGTATCAATTATATAAGCCCTTAATTGGAAATAACAAAAAAGAGTGTTGTTTGATATTTTATATTTATTCTTTAATTGATCAAATGACATTAATATACCTCCTTCAAAATAATCTCCTATATATCTAATCCCTTTTTGAAACTAGTTGAATAAAAATGTTGGTTATCCATTGTAAAAGGCTTAAGTTTATTTTGAATTAAAGGTCTCTTTGCTAATAAAGATTTCTTTATCGCAACATCAACATTTATCTTATTCCATAAATCAATCAAATGTTTTAATATAGGAGATTCTTTCTTTTCCCACATCCATTTAGATTCCCACTTACCTATAAAATCTTCCGGTATATTTTCTCCTATTTTATCTAGTTCTATTCTAATCCATGCCGGTTTATCTTCATCAAAAAAAGATGCAATAAATCTAAGTTGATTTGCTTTATAATAATTTTTAAAGTTTGGAAGTTGTAACCCTCCTAAGTCAAATTTCCATGTCAATTTTTCCAATGATATTCTTGACATCTTACCTTTCCAAAGGAACTTCCTCACACATTTATTTAACTCTTGAAAAAACTTCTGTGGTAATTGTATTGGTAGTGTTTGGAATAAATATTGTAATCTAGGGAATACATTCACTTTTACAGCATTTCCTCTGCCCACTAATGTTATTGGTAACATCATCCATTTATCAAGATCTTCTTGAATTTTTTTCAATAATTGTAAAAAATTTAAATTACATAAGTTCTTTATATCATTATCAACTCTTATACCTAAATATTTTATACCATTTATCAGCCATCTAAATTGAGTTATTAATTAACATTGACTATAATCTCCTTTAGTAAGGGGTAGAATTTCACTTTTATCCCAACTTATTTTGTAGCCTGATATTTTCCCATATTCTTCCAATCTAGAAGATAATTTACGCAGCGAATACAATGGGTTTGTTAAATAAAGCAAAACATCATCAGCAAATAAATTAATCTTATATTCTTCCTGGTTAACTCTGAAACCCATAATATCTGGGTCTGTCCTAATTAATTCAGCTAATGGTTCTATTGCCAACACAAATAAAGCAGGTGATAATGGACAACCTTGACCAGTTGACCTTGTTAACTGAAATGATGTTGAAATTTGACAATTTGTCATTACTTTAACTTTGGGATTAGTATTTAAGGCTTTAATCCATTTTATAAAAGATTTTCCTAACCCATACTTTTCCAATACCTTAAATAAAAAATCCCATTCCAATCTATCAAATGCTTCTTCTGCATCTAAAGCAACCGCCACACTCATTTCCTCCCTCTTTTGTGCCAGATGTATTATACTAAGTAACCGAGTTACATTATCTGCTGATTGTCTATTTTTGATAAATCCTGTTTGATCCATATGTATTCATTTTGGTAAGTATTCTATCAGATAAAATTTTTGCTATTATTTTATAGTCAGTGTTCAACAAAGAAATAGGTCTATATGATCAACAACACAGACAAAATGCTGGTAGAACACAGCAGGCCAGGCAGCATCTATAGGGGGAAGCGCTGTAGACGTTTCGGGCCGAGGCCCTTCGTCAGGACTTCTCCTTAAAGCACCTCCCTGTAGATGCTGCCTGGCCTGCTGTGTTCTACCAGCATTTTGTGTGTGTTGTTGTTGTTTGAATTTCCAGCATCTGCAGATTTCCTCGTGTTAGGTCTATATGATGTTGGCTTTAAAAGATCTCTATCTTTTTTTGGCAATACTATTAAAATAGCTGTTCATGCATTCTTTCCGCTTGGTGTATTAACTCCATAAAAGGAGGAATTAGTAAATCTTTAAACTTTTTGTAAAATTCAGGCGGAAAACCATCTTCTCCTGGGGATTTATTACTCTGAAGTGATCCTAGAGCTTCTTTGACTTCTTTTAATGTAAAAGGCATATCTAATCCCTTCTGTTCTTCCAAATTCAATTTTGGAAAAGTTATTTGTGATAAAAAACCTTTCTATCTCAACATTATCATTTTGTGATTCTGATTGATACAGTTCAGAATAAAAATTCTTAAAAATTTAATTAATTTCTAAAGGTTTACAAGTATTGTTCTAATTGCATTTATTGTTTTGGAAGTCTGGCCTGTTTTTAACTGTCAAGCACGAATCTTATGTGATCTTTCACCTAGTTCGGGGGTCGGCAACCCGCGGCTCCGGAGCCACATGTGGCTCTTTTACGTCTGTGCTGCGGCTCCCTGTTACTTTGGGAAATAATTGGTTGTGGCGACCCTTTTCCTGGCACATCCGAACCGACTCACAATTAGATAGCCTACGGGGGTTTGCGAGCACAGAGCTTTGGAGCCTCTGCGCCATGGGGGGCAGGTTGAGGGAGGCTTAAAAGTGAGGCTGAAGATTTCGAATAAAGTTTTATCCTTCGACTGCAGTTACCGACTCCGTGTCGTAATTTTAGCGCTGCGTGTAGCACACCGCTACATGGTCAGTATTTAATTAAAATGTATTTTATGTTAGTTTGTTAGTTTTTGAAATGTAAATCTAAATTTGAAGATTATGGTGATCTTGTACAATCTAAATAAGATGTGTGGCGACCCATTTCCTGACACATCCGAACCGGCTCACAATTAGCCAGCGTTCAGGCTAAGGGAGATAGCCTACGGGGGTTTGTGAGTACGTGTCTTTTGCAGCATCCGCGCCCATGGGGGGCGGGTTGAGGGAGGCTTAAAAGCAAGGCTGTTTAGTTCGAATAAAGCTATCTTTGACTGCAGTTTACTGACTGCGTGTAGCAACCGCTACGTGTTTTTATCGCTGGCTGTCCAGAGGGGAGGTGCTGAAACGCTTTGTCGCGTGTCTGGAAGAAGTGAAAACTTTCCTGGGCAGCAAAGGGCTCAACTTTCCTGAGCTGGAACAGCCAGAGTGGCTGGAAAAGCTACACTTCATGGTAGACATGACAGCGCACCTGAACACGCTGAACACAGGTCTTCAACGGGGTAAGGACGTACAGCCCTGCACATGTTGGAGGATGTTTTGGCATTCGAGCGCAAGTTGACGTTGCTTGCCAGAGATTTACAGAAAGGCACATTGTCTCACTTGCCCAATTTGAGAGAGTTCAAACAATGTCACGACATGATAAATTCGGAGTATTTACATTCTGCAATCATCGCAATGCAAACATCGTTTGGGAAACGCTTCTGTGAGTTCAGAGAGGAAAAAAACACATTATCCTTCCCGGTCACTCCCCTAAGCATCGATCCATCCCTACTGAATACGACTGCATTGTCAGGTGTGAGTCAACCTGAACAAGTATGATAAATATTTTAATTGCCTATTATTTTACGTATATTCATATGTTTTCATTGTTCAGTGAAATAGTCCTTTTATTTTTCAGGCTGACAGCTGGCTGATGTTATTTTTGATTTGCTGCTGACGGCAAATTTAAGTTTGGCGTTTTTCATAAATACAAGAAGGACTCAAATAGACGTTGAGTATTTTACTTAAAAGTAACCTTTAACCGAACGTCTTTTTTTCGGAGTTCAAAATGTTTCTGTTGCATGCAGAAATGTAATTTCGTTTTCTCTGCAGGAGTTCATCAATTTCATAAATGCAACACATTATAGTTTGTTTATACATAGCATAAAGGCAAAACAAAACGTTGTATGCAGTGTTATTTCATTTTAAATGTCAAACGGGTTTTGCGGCTCCCAGTGTTTTCTTTTCTGTGGGAAACGGGTCCAAGTGGCTCTTTCAGTGGTAAAGGTTGCTGACCCCTGACCTAGTTCGTAATGTCTCTGTTTAGCTCTCATAATTGCTTTTTCTGTTCAGTATGTCTGAAGTGCATTATATTGTAACTTCTTGCTAACAAGTTGTCTTCTTTTTTCTTCTGTCATATATCTTTGAGATTCTTTTTCTAATTTTGTAATCTCTTTCTCCAATTGATCTGTTTCTACCATATATTCCTTCTTAATTTTAGAAGTATAACTTATTATCTGACCTCTCAAATATGCCTTCATTGCTTCCCATACTATAAATTTATCATCAACTGAATGTAAACTTGTATCTAAAAAAAAGGAATCCGCTTTTTCATGAAATTACAAAAATCTTGACGTTTTAATAATATTGAATTAAATCTCCATCTGTAAATTGATTCCTCTTTATCCATCATTATCATTGTCATTATCAAGGGGGAATGATCCGACAATATTCTTGCTTTATATTCCATATTTTTCACTCTGTCTTGAATATTCATTGATAATAGAAAAATATCTATCCTTGAATAAGTTTTATGTCTATTTGAATAAAATGAATAATCCCTTTCTTTAGGATTAATTCTTCTCCACATCTCAATCAAATTTAAATCTTTCATCAATAATAAAGTTAATTTTGCTACTTTTGATTTTGTAACAACCTTTGTTGATCTATCTAAAACTGGGTCTAAACAAAAATTAAAATCTCCACCTATTAATATTTTGTCATATGCATCAGCCAAATTCAAAAAGGCCTCTTGTATAAATTTTACATCATTTTCATTTGGTGCATAAATATTCATAAGAGTCCATAGTTCTGAAAAAATTTGACAATGTATGATTACATATCTCCCCGCAGAATCAATTAATGCATTTCATATTTTAATTGGTAACGTTTTATTAACCAAAATTGCAACTACCCTCGCCTTTGAGTTTAATGAAGCTGCAATAACATTTCCAACCCAATCTCTCTTTAACTTCTGATGTTCTATCTCTGTTAAGTGTGTTTCTTGTAAAAAAGCTATATCTATTTTCATTTTCTTAAAATTCTTTTTCTTTTCACCAGTCCATTAAGCCTATTAACATTAAAACTTTAAAAATTCAGTAAATTAGTCATTATCTTAAACAGGGTTACTCCAATCTATAATAATACCTAATCTTTCAACTTTCGTAGTAGTTGGGGAATCTTTTTAAAATTCTTCATGTTGCTAAGTGTCTCTCCCCCCCCACCCCCCCGATCGTCCAGGCAAAGAAAGAAAGATAAAAGAAAAATAGATTATAAAGAAAAAAATAACAAAATAACAAAATACCCCCTACTAATGTTGTGAATGAAAAAAAAACACAACATTACCCCCCTCCATTGTACGGGTCATGGCAATCACCATGATTACACACGTGAATTCTGTAGCAATCGATCCGAAGCTCCCCCAGCTCCCCCGTAACATAAAAAAGTATATATAAGAGAAGAAAAAAAAAATATCACTACTCTTGATTAATATTTCTCAAATTTTAACCTTTCTCCCCCTGTATCATATAATTAAAAATATATTTAAATATTCTTCTGTCCTTAAACATCCATCAGTTCCATTCACTGTCCCTATCTCCATCTTTAATCCATTTCACTTTTAAATCTTTGACTGTAATTAGAGAATATTTGGGAGTTCTTGTGCGAATTCTTCTGCATCCCGATAATCAGTAAAAAATCTTCTTTTTCCATCATCCAAAAAAATTATCAGGGTTGCCAGGTGGTGCAATATAAATTTATAGCCTTTTCCCCGTAAAACTTTTTCGCTGGGTTAAATTCCTTCTTTTTCTTCAAAAGTTCATAACTTACATCAGGATAGAAAAGAACTGTTTTCTCTCCTATCATCAATGGCCTGTTTCTCTTTCTGGCATGTTGGGCAGCCACCTTCAGGATCTTTTCTTTATCTTGATATCTTAAGCATTTTATCAAGATTGATCCTGGGTTTTGATCAACTTGAGGTCTTGGTCTTAAGGCTCTGTGAGCCCTTTCAATTAACTGGGTTTCTTCTTCCATTTCCAAAATTTCCGGGATCCATTTTTGAAAAAAATTTATTGGATCCTCTCCCTCTATACCTTCTTTAAGTCCAACAATCTTAATATTGTTTCGTCTGCTAAAATTTTCAAGCACATCCACTTTTTCCAACAACTGTGTTCTTTCTGATGTCCAGGCAGAAATATTATCTTCCATTTTATTCACTCTACCAATGGTGTCTCTCATTGTTTTTTCCAAGTTTTTAATTTTCTTGTCCATTTTGTCCTGTCTTTTCATCATTTTATCAAACATAATCTTAATATTTTTAATATTTTCTAATTACTTTTAATGCTTTTAATTCATGCATTTTTGCACCAAAGTTTTTCTTATGTCTCCATCATCTCCAACCACTTCCTGGTGCTCTTCTTTGTTTGTCTCTTTTAATCCTATCTTTTGTAAGTATGGGAGCCAAATTTTCAAAAAAATATCATATTCATTTCTTAAGTTATACGTAATTTTTTCAAATGGAATACAACTATGTATTTCATTATTCCAATGATCCATATAATAGTTAAATATAAAACAGATTTCCAACTAACTGCGATAACTTTTTTGGCTACTGCCAATGCAATTTTTATAAATTTTTTCTGATACTTGTTCAATTTAAGTTTTGGTATTGTCCCTTCAATGTCTCCTAATAAAAATAATAGTGGACTATGTGGGAGTTGTACTCCAGTAATTTGCTCCAATAAAAGTCTTAAATTTATCCAAAATGGTTGAATTTTAAAACAAGACCAAGTAGAATGTAAAAAGGTACCAATTTCTTGATTACATCGAAAACATTGGTCAGACATATTTGAATTTAATCTATTTATTTTCTGTGGTGTTATATATAATTGATGTAAAAAATTATATTGTATTAATCTAAGTCAAACATTTATTGTATTTCTCATACTATCCCTTCATCTTCATCTGATTTATCCAGAGAATCTGATTCCACCTCATCTTCACTTTCAGTTCCGACCGTAGCTGGGATTTGTAGTTTGGGTTGCTCATGTTTGCACATGCCCTTTCCTTCACGCATGCGCAATTCCTGTTGCTCTTTTTTTAATAGATTAACTTTATTATTGATGAAAGAATTAAATTTGATTGAGATATGGAGAAGAATTAATCCAAAAGAAAGAGATTATTCATTTTATTCAAATAGACATAAAACTTATTCAAGGATAGATTTTTTTCTATTATCAACGAATCTACCTCTATCATACCTCTATAATTAACAGTTCTCAAAGGGACAGGCAGCACTGGTAAGACCAGTATTTGTACTGCCCATCAAAAGGCTGGGAAGAGCACCCTTTCGGAACCACTACAATTGTGAAGGAATACTATTGAACAGTGTTCCAGGGTTTGGAGTCAGTGATACGGGACTTGGTAGGGAAGCTGCAAGTGGCAGTGCTCCCCTGCAGGTGCAATACTTACTTTCTAATGAGGAGAAATTTCTTGACTCTGTAAATAGTAAAACTTTGAAATTCTCTCCCCCAGTAGGACATGGAGACTTCCATAGGAAAATAAGACATAAGAGCAGAATTGGGCCATTTAGCCCATCGGGTCTGCTCTGCCATTACATCCCAGCTAATTTACTATCCCTCTCAAACCCATCCTGCTGCCTTCTCCCTGTAACCTTTGATGCCCTTACTAATCAAGAACCTATTAACTTCCACTTTAAATCTAACCCTAAACCAATGGCTTGGTCTCCACAGCTGTCTGTGGCAATAAATTTCACAGATTCACCACTCTCAGGCTAAAGGAATTCGTCCTCATCTCTGCTCTAAATGGACACTCTGCTATTCTGAGGTTGTGCCCTCTGGTGCCAGACTCCCCAAAGGAAACATCCTCTCCACATCCACTCTATCCAGGCCTTTCAATGTTTGATAGGCTTCAAGAAATTTAGAACAATGAGGGGGATCTCAGTGAGTATGGGCCCAGAGCCATCAAATGCTCCTCAAACGTTAACCACTTCATTCCCAGAGTAATTCTCATGAACCTCCTCTGGACCCTCTCCAATGCCAATACAACAGTTTTTAGATAAGGAGCCTAAACCTACTCACAGAATAATGCCTTATAAAACCTTTGCATTACATCCTTGCTTTTATATTGTAGTCCACTCCATGTAAATGCTAACATTGCATTTGCCTTCCTTACTGTCAACTCAGCCTGCAAGTTAACCTATTGGGAGTCCTGCCTGACACTATATTTCATCAGTCACTTCATGCTTTTTCTCCTGATCTGTCTAAGCCCTTCTGAAAAGCCCCTGCTCTCTCAACACTACCTGCCCCTTCACCTATCTTCGTCTGTCATCCAAATCATTGACATATAACATGAAAAGAAGTGGTTCCAACACCAACCACTGTGGAACACCACTAGTCACTGGCAGCCAAGCAGAAATGGTCCCCTTTATCCCAGTTGCTGCCTCTTGCCAAAAAAAGGCCAGATCTTCTATTCGTGCTGGTATGTTTCCTGTAATACCATGGGCTCTTACCTTGATTAGCAACCTCATTTACAGCACCTTGTCAATGAAAATCCAAGTAAATCTAGTGAGATTCAAATCTAGTGAGTCTAGTGAGACTCTAGTGAGAGTCCAGAAGACCATAAGATATAGGAGCAGAATTAGGCTGTTCAGCCCATCAAGTCTGCTCCATCATTCCATCATAGCTGATCCCAGATCCCACTCAACTCCATCCACCTGCTTTCTTGCCATATCCTTTGATGCCCTGACCGATCAGAAAACTATCAACTTCCACCTTAAATATACCCATGGACTTAGCCTCCACTGCAGTCTGTGGCAGAGCATTCCACAGATTCACTACTCCCTGGCTAAAACAACTTCCCCCTTATCTCTGTTCTAAAAGCTCGCCCCTCAATTTTGAGTCTGTGCCCTCTAGTTCTGGATACCCCCACCATAGGATATATCCTCTCCATGATAAAGTATGTAAAGGGGTAACACATTCAGTTAAACTATAGCAACCTGTTTTTCTGTAAGAAAGTACTGATGATCAACAGATGTACTAAGCTATGCTGAGCCACATTTCTTCTTGGAGTTACAGTGTTTCAAGGTCCTTGTTTCTTTGTGCAGTCATGCAAATAGATAAGATCAGCGCCAGCCTGTTCTGTGTATGTAAGCCATTATACCTATCCTGTAATTTGTCTCTCTGTACTGTCACATACATAGCGAAGTTTGGCTCCAGCCTGTCTTGTATGGGAGTATCTGAATGACTATATCTATCCTCTAAGAGGACCTGCCAATCAGTTGGTGGACTGAGCAGAAACAGTCACAGACTGTTCCTGTTTGAGCGACAAACTGAAGTGCCCTGGAAGCTTTGAATAAAGGGCTTATACTTATACGGTCTCTGAGTGAGCTTATCTGGATTCAACTTCCACATCTGGTGCTGCAAGCAGGGTATTGACATAGGGACTGTGACATGGAGGCGGGCTGAGTAAGGGACAGACCGAACATCCTATCTATGGGGACCGATTGGACCCGCAAAGACGAATTGTCTTTATCGCTCCCTACCATACCAGTGTGAGTCTCTGCACCTCACCTGGACCTCAGCACAGGACCTTGATGGGACCTGGATCGAATCTGCCAAGAGACTCTTATAAATTGGACAGCTGATAGCTGTCGGGTAAAAGTTAAAATCGGGTAAGAGTTAAAGTCAAGTAAAGAAAAACCAGGAGCAGTAGACACCGTGTATGGTAAAAAAAACCATACAACTGGACAGATGGCACAGGTGGGGTAATATTTGAAATTGTCTAAAAATTAAAGTTGGGTAAATGAACAAGGAAAATTGAACAATAGACACCATGTGCAAATGTCCTGTAAAATTTAAAGTCGGGTAAGAATCAAGGTCTGGTAAAGAAACCAGGAGAACTGAGCAATAGATACCGTGCCTGGCAAGAAGACAAAGACATGGGACAGTACCTATTGTGTGATAAAAATAATACAGAAACTTCACTAGGCAAAAAGCATGAATTGTTTCATATTTGAGCAACGAACTGAAGTGTCCTGGGGGTTTTGATTAAAGGGTTTATACTTAATACGGTCTCTGAGTGAGTTTATCCAGACTCAACTTCCACATCTACATCCACCTCATCTAGTCCTTCCAACATTCGGTAGTTTTCAATGAAATATCTCACTCACCCCCCCCCCCCCCACCATTCTACCATTCTTCTAAATTCCAGTGAGTGCAAGCTCAAAGCTGTCAAATGCTCCTCATTTGTTAACCCCTTCATTCTCAGAATCATCCTCATGAACCACCCCTGGACTCTCTTCAATAACAACACATCTTTTCTTAGATTGGGGCCCAGAACTGCTGACAATACTCCAAGTTTAGCCAGACTAGTGTCTTATAAAGCCTCAGAATTATCCCCTTGTTTTTATATTCTATTCTCCTTGAAATAAATGCCAACATTACATTTGCCTTCTTTACCACAGATTCAACCTGTAAATTAACCTTCTGGGAGTCTTGTATGATGGCCCCCAAGTCCCTCTGCCCTTCTGAAGTTTGAAGCTTCTCCCACTTAACTAATAGTCTGCACTATTGTTCCTTTTACCAAAATATATTATCATACATTTTCCAGCACTGTATTCCATCTGCCACCTTTTTGCCCATTCTTATAATTTCTCGCAGTCCTTCTGCAATCACATTGCTTCCTCTGCACTACCAACCCCTCCTCCTATCTTCAAGTCATCTGCATACTTTTCCACAAAGCCATCAATTCCATTACCCAAATCACTAACAAACAATATGAAAAGTAGCAGTCCCAATATTGACACCTGAAGAACACCCACTAGTCACTGGCAGCCAACCAGAAAAGACCCCCTTTATTCCCACTCACTGCCTCCTGCCTGTCAGCCATTCCTCTATCCATGCCAGTATCTTTCCTGTAACGTCATAGAATTTTATCTTGTTAACAGCCTCATGTGTGGCACCTTATCAAATGCCTTCTGAAAATCCAAGTAAATGACATCCACTGCCTCTCCTTTGTCCACCCTGCTTGTTACTTCCTGAAAGAATTCTTAACAGGTTTATCAGGCAAGAATTCCCTTTACAGAAACCATGCTGACTTTGACTTATTTTATCATTTACTCTCCAAGTACCTTGAAACCTCATCCTTAATAACAGACTCCAACACTTCCCCAAATACTAAGGTTAGGCTAATAGGCCCATAATTACCTCCCTCCCTTTTTAAAGAGTGGAATGACATTTACAATCTTCTAGTCCTCTATGACCATGCCAGAATCACATTTTTCTTGAAAGATCATGACCAATGCATCTGTTACCTCTTCAGCAATATCTCACAGGACTCAGATGTAGTCCAACTGGTCCAGGTGACTTATCCACCTTAAGACCTTTCAGTTTGCCTGGCACTTTTTCCTTTGGAATAGCAATGGCACTCACTCCTACTCCCTGACACTCACGGACCTCTAGCACACTGATTGTGTCTTCCATAGTGAAGACAGATGCAAAGTACCCATTAAGTTCAACCGCCATTTCTTTGTCTCCTATTACTTCTTCACCAGCATCATTTTCCAGTGGTCCAATATCAACCCTCACCTTCTTACTATTGATAAAACTGAAAAAACTTTTAGTATCCTGCTTTATATTATAACCATATAACAATTACAGCACAGAAACAGGCCATCTCGGCACTTCTAGTCTGTGCCGAACACTTACCCTCACCTAGTCTCACCGACCTGCACTCAGCCCATAACTCTCCATTCCTTTCCTGTCCATATATCTATCCGATTTTACTTTAAATGACAATATCGAACCTGCCTCTGCCACTTCCACTGGAAGCTCATTCCACACAGCTACCACTCTCTAAGTAAAGAAATGCCCCCTCCTGTTACCCCTAAATTTCCCCTCATATTTTACCTTTTCCCTTCTTATAGCTTTTTTTTTTTGGATTTTCTTGGATTTTAAAAGCTTCCCAATCATCCAACTTCCCACTCAACTTCTGCTACCTTATATGCTCTTTCCTTGGCCTCTATGCAGTCCTTAACTTCCCTTGTCAGCCACAGTTGCCTACCCATTTGAGAACCACTTCTTCCATGAGGTATAGGAGAAGTAGTAGGCCATTTGGCCCATCGAGTCTGCTCCACCATTCAATCATAGGCTGATCCAATTCTTCAAGTCATAGAATGTTTCTATGAGATCCCCCCCTCATTCTCCTGAACTCTAGGGAATACAGCCCAAGAGCTGCCAGACATTCCTCAAACGATAACCCTTTCATTCTTGGAATCATTCTTGTGAATCTTCTCTGAACCCTCTCCAATGTCAGTATATCCTTTCTAAAATGAGCAGCCCAAAACTGCACACAACTCTCCAAGTGTGGTCTCACGAGTGCGTTATAGAGCCTCAAAATCACATCCCTGCTCTTATATTCTATACCTCTAGAAATGAATGCCAACATTGCATTCGCCTTCTTCACAAACCGACTCAACCTGGAGGTTAACCTATAGGGTATCGTGCACGAGGACTCCCAAGTCCCTTTGCATATCTGCATTTTGAGTTCTCTCCCCATCTAAATAATAGTCTGCCCGTTTATTTCTTCCACCAAAGTGCATGACCATACACTTTCCAACATTGCATTTCAATTGCCACTTCTTTGTCCATTCCCCTAAACTATCCAAGTCTCTCTGTTTCCTCAACACTACCTGCTCCTCCACCTATCTTTGTATCAGCAAATTTAGCCACAAATCCATTAACACCGTAGTTCAAATCATGGACATACATCGTAAAAAGCACTGACCCCAACACCAACACCTGCGGAACTCCACTGGTAACCGGCAGCCAGCCAGAATAGGATCCCTTTATTCCCACTCTGTTTTCTGATGACCAGCCAATGCTCCACCCACGTTAGCAACTTCCCTGTAATTCCACGGGCTCTTATCTTGCTAAGTAGCCTCATGTGCAGCACCTTGTCAAAGGCTTTCTGAAAATCCAAGTACATCACAGTTACTGCATCTCCTTTGTCTACCCTGATTGTAATTTCCTCAAAGAATTGTAGTAGGTTTGTCAGGCAGAATTTTCTTTTCAGGAAACCATGCTGGCTTTGGCCTATCTTGTTACGAGCTTTCAGGTACTCTGTAATCTCATCCCTAACAATGAATTCCAACAACTTCCCAACCACTGATGTCAGGCTAACAGGTCTATAGTTTCCTTCTGCTGCCTCTCACCCTTCTTAAATAGCAGAGCAACATTCGCAATTTTCCAGTCATCTGGCACAATGCCAGAATCTATCGATTCTTGAAAGATCATCGTTAGTGCCTCCACAATCTCTCCAGCTCCTTCCTTCAGAACCAGAGGGTGTATTCCATCAGGTCCAGGAGATTTATCCACTCTCAGGCCATTAAGCTTCCTGAGCACCTTCTCAGTCAAATGACCTTCTTAGTTTCCTTCTGCAAGTTATTAAAAGCTCCCCAAACCTCTATCTTCCCACTAGCTCTGCCGTCCTTGGATGCCCTCTCTTTTGCTTTTACATTGGCTCTGACTTCACTTGTCAGCCACAGTAATGTCCTTCTTCCCTTTGAAAATTTATTCTTATTTGGAATATATCCGTCTTGTACTTCCCTCATTTTTTGCAGTAACTCCAGCCATTGCTGCTCTGCTGTCTTTCCTGCTAGTGTCTCTTTCCTGGCAACTTTGGCATGTGCCCCTCGCTTGCCATTGTAATTTTCTTTATTCCATTGAAATACTGGCATATTAGATTTTATTTTTTCCCTCTCAAATTTCAATGTGAACTCAATCATATTGTGATCACTGTTCCCTAAGGGTTCAGAATCAGGTTTATTGTCACTGGCATGTGACGTGAAATTTGTTAACTTAGCAGCAGCGGTTCAATACATAATCTAGCAGAGACAAAAAAATAAAATAAAACATAATAAATAAACAAGAAAATCAATTATGTATATTGACTAGATTATTTAAAAATGTGCAAAAACAGAAATACTGTATATTAAAAAAGTAAGGTAGTGTCCAAAGCTTCAAAGTCCATTCAGGAATCAGATGGCAGAGGGGAAGAAGCTGTTCCTGAATCGCTGAGTGTGTGCCTTCAGGCTTCTGTTTCTCCTACCTGATGGTAACAGTGAGAAAAGGGCATGCCCCGGGCGCTTCACCTTAAGCTCTCTTATCACCGCCGGAGTATTACACAACACCCAATCCAGTACAGCCGATCCCCTAGTGGGCTCAACAACAGACTCCATGGGCTGAATGGCTGACTTCTGCTCCTTTGTCTTATGGTCTAACAAGCTGTTCTAAAAAGACATTCTACAAATTCTCTCTCGAAGTCCAGCACTGACCTGGTTTTCCCAATCCACCTTCATGTTAAAATCCCCAACGGTTATCATGACATTGCCTTTCTGACATGCCTTTTCTACCTCCTGCTGGAACTTGTAATCCACGTCCCAGCTGCTGTTTGGAGGCCTGTATACAACTGTCATTAGGGTCCTTTTACCCTGGCCATTTCTTAACTCAACCCACAGAGACTCTACACCTTCCAATTCTATGTCATCTCTTTCCAATGATTTAATATTATTTCTTATACACAGAGCCACACCACCCCCTCTGCCTACTAACCTATCTTTCTGATATACCGTATATCCTTGGACATTCAGCTCCCAACGGTAGCCATCCTTTAGCCAAGTTTCAGAGACGGCCACAACATCATATTTGCCAATCTGTAGCTGAATTTCAAGATCATCTATTTTATTCCTTACGCTGTGAGCATTCAAATATAAAACTCTCAGACAAGTATTTGTTGCTTTCTGTCTTAACTGCACCACGCCTGTATTGCCCTATAACTCAAGCCACTGGCTTTGATTAAGTCTCACCTCTTGCCTGTTCTTTCTATAATCTCTGTTGCACACTATTGTTGGAAAAGATTCTTAGTGATAGGATCTATGGGCATTTAGAGAATCATTGTCTGATCAGGGACAGTCAGCATGGCTTTGTGAAGGGCAGATCGTGCCTAACAAGCCTGAAAAGAGTTCTTTGAGGAGGTGACCAGGCATATAGATGAGGGTCGTGCAGTGGATGTGATCTACATGGATTTTAGTAAGGCATTTGACAAGGTTCCACACGGTAGGCTTATTCAGAAAGTCAGAAGGCATGGGATCCAGGGAAGTTTGGCCAGGTGGATTCACAATTGGCTTGCCTGCAGAAGGCAGAGGGTCATGGTGGAGGGAGTACATTCAGATTGGAGGGTTGTGACTAGTGGTGTCCCACAAGTATCTGTTCTGGGACCTCTGCTCTTTGTGATTTTTATTAACGATCTGGATGTGGGGGTAGAAGGGTGGGTTGGCAAGTTTGCAGACGACACAAAGGTTGGTAGAGTTGTAGATAGCGTAGAGGATTGTCGAAGATTGCAGAGAGACATTGATAGGATGCAGAAGTGGGCTGAGAATTGGCAGATGCAGGTCAACCCGGAGAAGTGTGAGGTGGTACACTTTGGAAGGACAAACTTCAAGGCAGAGTACAAAGTAAATGGCAGGATACTTGGTAGTGTGGAGGAGCAGAGGGATCTGGGGGTACATGTCCACAGATCCCTGAAAGTTGCCTCAAAGGCAGATAGGGTAATTAAGAAAGCTTATGGGGTGTTAGCTTTCATAAGTCGAGGGATAGAGTTTAAGAGTCGCGATGTAATGATGCAGCTGTATAAAACTCTAGTTAGGCCACACTTGGAGTACTGTGTCCAGTTCTGGTTGACTCACTATAGGAAGGATGTGGAAGCATTGGAAAGGGTACAGAGGAGCTTTACCAGGATGCTGCCTGGTTTAGAGAGTATGGATTATGATCAGAGATTAAGGGAGCTAGGGCTTTACTCTTTGGAGAGGAGGAGGATGAGAGGAGACATGATAGAGGTGTACAAGATAATAAGAGGAATAGACAGAGTGGACAGCCAGTGCCTCTTTCCCAGGGCACCGCTGCTCAGTACAAGAGGACATGGCTTTAAGGTAAGGGGAGGGAAGTTCAAGGGGGATATTAGAGGAAGGTTTTTCACTCAGAGAGTGGTTGGTACGTGGAATGCACTGCCTGAGTCAGTGGTGGAGGCAGATACACTAGTGAAGTTTAAGAGACTACTAGACAGGTATATGGAGGAATTTAAGGTGGGGGTTATATGAGAGGCAGGGTTTGAGGGTCGGCACAACATTGTGGGCCGAAGGGCCTGTAATGTGCTGTATTATTCTATGTTCTATGTCATTCAAGGTTCCCATGCCTTACCATCCTTGTTCTGTTCTTTACCAGATATTCCAATCCCAAACTATGATTAGCAGGTCTTTTAAACTGCTCCCACATATCAGATAGCAGCTGTTCCCTATCAACACCACTTAGCTTGTATCTTATCCTGTCATAACGTCCTGCACTAACTTAGTACCTTCCCGCATGATCTAATTTTATTCTTGCTTGTAACTATTTCAAAACACGAGTTGTGGTTACTATTCTCGAAATTATCCTTAGTTACAGGAGAGGTTCCAGAGGATTGGAGGATAATCAATGCTGTTCTGGTGTTTAAGAAAGGTTCTAAATATAGACCAGGAAATTATAGGCCAGTGAATCTGACAGCAGTGGTGGGAAAGTTATTGAAAGGTATTTTAAGAGACCAGATATAGATAGATATATATGTAATTGAAAGACATGAACTGGTTAAGGATAGTCAGCATGGGGTCATACGTGGTAGATCATGTCTAACCAATCTGAGAGTTTTTTTGAGGAGGTTACCCAGAAAGTCAATGAAGACAAGGCAGTGGATGTTGTCTATGGACTTTAGCAAGGCTTTTGACAAGGTCCTGCATGGGACGTTGGTCAAGAAGGCACTCAAATTGGGGCAGTACATTTGATTAGACATCGTCTTCATGAGAGAAGCCAAAAAGTGGTAGTAGATCATTGCATCTCTGACTGGAGGCCTGTGACCATTGGAATACGTAAGGATCACTGCTGGGTCTGTTGTTGGTCATCTATATCAATGATCAGGATGATAATGTGGATAACTGGATCAGCAAATTTGCAGATAACACCAAGACTGGACAGTGAGGAAGGCTATCACAGTTGGCACAGGGATCTGGACCAGGTGGAAAAATAGGCTGAAAAATGACAGATGGAATGACAGACACAAGTGATGTATTGCATTTTGGTAGGACCAACCAGGATAGGTCTTTCACAGTGAACACATGGGCACTGAGGAGTACAATAGAAGAAAGAGGTCAGGGATAAAAAATGCTTTTGGCACATTGACCTTCATAGATCTAAGTACTGAGTGCAGGAGATGTGATGTTATGTTGAAGTTATACAAGACGTTGATGAGGCCTAATTTGGAGTTTGTGTAAGAAAGAGTAAAGAGAAAATTTACAAGGATGTTGTCCGGGTCTGGAGGACCTGAGTTATAAGGAGAGATTGAATAGGTGAAAACTTTATTCCTCAGAATATAGAAAATTGTGAGATTTGATAAAAGTATACAAAATTATGAGGGATATAGATAGGCTAAATGCAAGCAGGCTTTTTCCACTGAGGTTGGTTGGTCAAAGGTTAAGGGTGAAAGGTAAAAAATTTAAGGGAAACTTCATGAGAACATGGAATGAGCTGCCAGCACAAGTGGTGCATGCAAGCTTGATTTCTACATTTAATAGAAATTTGGATAGGGTATAGAGGACTACGGTCCCAGTGGAGGTAGATGAGAATAGGCATTTTAAGTGGTTTGGCATGGATTAGATGGGCCAAGGGACCCGTTTCAGAGCTGCACTTCTCTATGACTCTAAATGTTCATTCTCCAACGGGTCTGTCATCTGGCTTGGCTCACTTCCCAAAACCAGCTCTCTCCTCCAGATGGATTCTACACATATGGTTTTAAGAACTCTTCTTGGACACACTGAAGAAATCCCACCTTGTCTAAGCTTCTAAAGAAAGGAAGCTCTGATCAATACTGGGGAAGTTAAAGTCCTGCATAATGATAACCCCGTTGATTCTGCACCTTTCCATGTCTACATAACTGTTCTGCTACTTCTCGGTGGCTACTGGGGGGCCTATACAATAATCCTATCAGTATAATTGCACCTTTCCTATTTCAAAGCACCACAAAAATTGTCTTTATGTATGAGCCCTTGAAAGTGTCCTTTCTGAGTATAGCTGTGAAATTCTCCCTTATCAGTAATGCAACTCCTCCACCTCTTTTACCTCCTATCATGTCTAAAACAATCAAGCTAGGAATTGTCCCTCCTCCAACTGGGCTTCTGTAATGCAACAACATTGTAATTCCAAGTTCACTCTCCTTACCCATTGAACTAAGCACATTTCAGCCCATTAGACCCATCATGTTTATTACCCTTGATCCTCACTGCCCTTACTGGTTTTTCAAATAATACTTTTAAAAAGATTTGTACTTTTTAAACAAACTCACTTATTTTTCACAGTATCCCTCCCAGATGAGCTGAATAACTTCTACGCCCAGTTTGAGGCAGAAAATGACGTGGCGGTGAGGAAGTCCACCCCTCCTACAAATGACCAGGTGGTGTGTCTCACCGTGGCCGATGTGAGAAGAACCCTGTGCAGCATCAACCCACGGAAGGCTGCTGGAACAGACCATATCCCTGGCAGAGTGCTCAGAGGATGTGCAGACCAGCTAGCAGATGTTCTCACTGACATCTTCAACATCTCCCTGAGCAGCGCCATTGTTCCAACATGCTTCTAGGCCATCACCATTGTCCCCGTGCCAAAGGAGTCTTCAGTGTCCTGCCTAAATGACTACCGTCCCATTGCACTTACATCCATCATCGTGATGTGTTTCGAGAGGCTCATCATGAGGCATATCAAGACCCTGCTGCCCCCTTCACTGGACCCCCTGCAGCATGCATACCGTCCCAACCGCTCAACAGATGACGCCATTGCCACCACCCTCCACCTGGACAAAAAAAGACACATACGTTCAGATGCTATTCACAGACTTCAGTTCAGCATTCAACACAATCAGCCCTCAGAAACTGTTTGGAAAGCTGAGCCTACTGGGCCTGAACACCTCCACCAACTGGATCCTAGACTTCCTGACTGGGAGACCTCAGTCAGTCTGGATCGGGAGCAGCATCTCCAAAACCATCACACTGAGCACGGAGCCCCCCAGGGCTGCGTGCTCAATCCACTGCTGTTCACTCTGCTGACCCATGACTGTGCTGCAACACACAGCTCGAACCACATCATCAAATTCATCAATTACACGACTGTGGTGGGTCTCATCAGCAAGAACGACGAGTCAACTTACAGAGAGGAGGTGCACCGACTAATGGACTGGTGCAGAGCCAACAACCTGTCTCTTAATGTGAACAAAACAAAAGAGATAGTTGTTGACTTCAGGACAGCACAGAGCGACCACTCCCCACTGAACATCAACTGCTCCTCAGTAGAGATCGTAAAGAGCACCAAAATTTCTTGGTGTTCACCTGGCGGAGAATCTCACCTGGTCCCTCAACACCAGCTCCATAGCAAAGAAAAACCAGCAGCGTCTATACTTTCTGCGAAGGCTGAGGAAAGTCCATCTCCCACCCCCCACCCTCATCACATTCTACAGGGGTTGTATTGAGAGCATCCTGAGCAGCTGCATCACTGCCTGGTTTGGAAATTGCACCATCTTGGATTGCAAGACCCTGCAGTGGATAGTGAGGTCAGCTGAGAAGATAATTGGGGTCTCTCTTCCCGCCATCACAGACATTTACACTACACGCTGCATCCGCAAAGGAAACAGCATTATGAAGGACCCCATGTACCCCTCATACAATCTCTTCTCCTTCCTGCAGTCTGGGAAAAGGATCCGAAGCATTTGGGCTCTCACGACTAAACTATGTAACAGTTTCTTCCCCCAAGCTATCAGACTCCTCAATACCCAAAGACTGACACCTTGCCCTATTGTCTTGTTTATTATTTATTAAAACGCCTGCACTGTTTTTGTGCACTTTACACAGTCCTATGTAGGTCTGTAGTCTAGTGTAGCTTTCTCTGTGTTGTTTTTTTTAATGTTGTTCAGTCTAGTTTTTGTACTGTGTCATGTAACACCATGGTCCTGAAAAACATTGTCTCATTTTTACTATGTACTGTACCAGCAGTTATGATCGAAATGACAATAAAGATGACTTGACTTGATCCCCACTTACTGGCAGAAAATGGTATAGCAGTCAAACTTACAGTGTTAATCACCTTTCTTATTGGCCAAGTATTAGCATATTAACCACAGGATACAATTGTTTTAATTATATAGACTGTTAGCTATGTCATTCTCTATCTAAGGAATTTCTCTCATCTTATCTATAAAAGTGATAGATTTTGCAGAGGTGCCATCTTTATTACTTTGACCTCGCATTCATATGCCTCTTGGCTTTGTTTTCCAGCTACTTAGTTTGCTTGATAATTGCATGTTTGTTTGTACTCTGAAATAAACTGAAATCTTGGAATTAAGACTACAGGTCATTCCTAACTCCTGGAAGAATCCCAAGGATCAGAAAACAAAGATCCAACAAATTGGCACCCAAACATGGAACGATTACTCGATGAAAAAAAACGGACTAAGCTTAACAACAACACACACAAAATGCTGGTGGAACACAGCAGGCCAGACAGCATCTACGAGGAGAAGCACTGTCGACGTTTCGGGTCAAGACCCTTTGGCAGGACTAATTTGCCTGTTTCCCTCCTCCCCTTCTTACCCCATCTCTGACATATTTAGTTGTTTGCCTGTTCTCCATCTCCCTCTGGTGCTCCACCCCCTTTCTTTCTCCTGAGGCCTCCCATCCCATGATCCTTTCCCTTCTCCAGCTCTGTATCACTTTCGCCAATCACCTTTCCAGCTCTTAGCTTCATCCCACCCCCTCTGGTCTTCTCCTATCATTTTGCATTTCCCCCTCCCCCCACTACTTTCAAATCTCTTATTATCTTTCCTTTTGGTTAGTCCTGATGAAGGATCTCGGACCGAACCGTCGACAGTGCTTCTCCTTATAGATGCTGCCTGGCCTGCTGTGTTCCACCAGCATTTTGTGTGTGTTGTTTGAATTTCCAGCATCTGCAGATTTCCTTGTGTTTGGACTAAGTTTTAAACTTCAATTAAGTTTTTAATTAAAAGAAAAGATCAGGTCAGGACCTAAAAAAAACGGCTTGGACACTAGCAACCTGAACAGAGCTGCGAAGGTGCAAGTGTACCCAGTTGTAAGAACAGACAGGTGCTTTGAAATGCAAACATGCTGATTTACAAAATCAATTGGATGAAAAAGGAAAAACACATAACATGCTAAAGGAGCAGTATGAAAAAGAAAATAAATCAGCAAAAAAAGGTATCTGCATTATTGGAACAGAATGACAACATACAAAGTTTTTCCATAGTCAAGAGTTCTGTTCAGAGTTGTAAAGTAAAATAAGATTAATCTATTTGGCATCGAGGAGACCTTCAGTGGGCCATTCGGCCAACCCAATGGTTGGTGCAAATGGTAATGTCAATCACTTTAAGACCATAAGACATACGAGCAGAATTAGGCCATTCAACTAACAGAGCTGAAAGGCAGCTAACACTGACTAGTCCCCAGAAATAGAGCCTCCCTGGAAAATCCAAGAAACCACAAAGTGATAGTGACTCAACAGAAACCTCTGGTGGCTTAAGTGATTATGACAGTAATGAGGTAATTAGTCTGGCAGCCATGGCTGATTATGGAGATTATGAAAGAGAACAGGAGGTTTGTCATCTGGAAAAAATGACAAATGGTCCAGGGAAACTTGAAGACTTGGATTTAACTTCAATGAATTAAGAATATATATAAATTGCATCCATATGATAGCATTCAAATTTTAGCTACCATACTAACAACTCAGCAAATAAAGCAGTTGATACGGTGTGTTGAAGATGGTAGAGGAGAGGATAAACATGATTTACCAACTGGTTGGAAAGCAATTAAGGCATGGTTGGAGGGACAAGGCCAAAATCAGATTGATTGGAAGAAAGTGGTTGATTGTATACAAAGTCTTCAGAGAATGTTTCTGAACATGAGGACCACTATAAGACAGTTTGGCTCAGATATTCAGGATTCCCAGAAATAAACACAGATATATCAAAGACACAACATATGGCTCTTATGTCAACTTTCACGTATGGTCTGAAACCAGATGTTGCCAAAATGGTGAAGCTAACAAATGCAAATTGGAGTGAAACTGCTGCTTCCTACAGTGGCAGAAGAGGACAAAGGGCCAGATCTTGTTGGCATAAAGAAATCAACTTCACCACAAGGTCAACAAAAACCTCAAAAGCAAGCTCAAACCCCTACATCTCAAGGGAAGTAAAACATTACACAGCTACAATTGCAGATGTAATGGAGGCACTGTCAAAGCTGCAAAAATAACAAGGCAGGATCCTGCAGCCCTTGTCTGCAGTGGTAGAGCAAAAATCAGATGTTAATTTATTAATAGGATATGAATATGTTTAATTCTCACTGGCTACAGGAACAGAACTAACATACATAACAGAAGCTATTGCCCAAAAATGCAATGTACCATTGACTAGCACCTGAAGATATGCTCATGGTGCTGAGGACAGACAATTGAGCTAATCAAAGCAGACCAGTTGAAGTACAATTTGGTCCTCACCTATGAGAAACAGGATTCTGGGTGGGAGATATCTCAGAATGGACGTCCTATTGAATTTAAACTTCACTGTCAAATTCATGCAAGGAAAAGTTATCTGGAATCTGGAAAAATCTGAATTAATCAATCACAAGACAAAGAGAAGCTGTACTCTCCAAATTGTTCTAGCAAACTTTGCCAGAATGCTTTATCCATGGGATAAAGGGCAAGCTGGCAATTTGGATCTAAAATTGGCTTTTTTATGGGAGGCAGAAGATCATGGTGGAAGGTTGCTTTTGTTATTGGAAGTCTGTGACCAGTGATGGATCAGGAAGGATCAGTGTGTGATATACTGTACACTGATGACTTGAAGGTAAACATACGGAGGACGATAAGTAAGTTTCCAGATAATATGTGGTATTGTAGATCACAAGGGAGGTTGTCTAGATCTACGGCAAGATATATATCAACTAGCTGAGCTATTGTGAGAAGGATCTTACAAGTGCAACAAATGTAGAACATACACAATGTATGGTAGAACCCTAAGGAGTGTTGATAACAGAAGGACTTTGGGACCCAATTCCACAGATTGCTGAAAGTGCATAAGATGGTGAAGAAGGCATATGGGGTTTTTGCATTTATTAGCCATGTCATAGAATACAAGAACTTCTAACAATTTTCCAACATTTTTATCCTTTGTACTCTGCCCTATTGAGTAGTTACTGTTAGGCGGTCTATATAACTGTCACAGGTTTATTATTTAACAGATCCCCCCCCCCCCACCAAACCATGTCTACTTCCTGCTTTCCTGAATTTGGGTTGTACCTCCTTGATATGTTATTGGTATCACAGATTCAATTTCTATTCATGGGAGTAAATCATTTTAAGATAATGATAGAGACTACATAGGAAAATTAGATAAATGCTGATATATTCTTTACCCAGCTGAACTCACTGACACATTGAGAGAGAAGGGTAGAACAGTGCACTTAATTCCAGTCACTGCTTCAAATCAGCACCCAGAGATCTCCTCAACCTCTGCTACTCAGTAAAACTCCTTCAAAGTTTTCTTTATCACTTATTCCAAGAGTAGGTCATCTGCCTTCAGACACAAAGAGAACAAAAATAAACAGGAAGAAGAATGATTTTGCAGCTAGGAGATAAACATTTGTAACAGACCCAACATACCTGATGCCTTTGATGTCCCAGTTGAAACTAAGCCAGTTAAATTGACCACTCCTCCAGGACCAATAATGAATTGTGGCGTGGCACTGTGGACAGTGATGGTATCAGAGCTATCCGAATTGGTGTTAATCTGGTTCTCCATCGCCCTCTGCAGAGTAACATACAAATAAATGGATATTCCTCAAGTTAAGTGACCTACCAGTGTATAAAACAAACTGTTCCTAAATTATCTATTCGGGCCTTTCATGGATTAGCTGGAGTGACAGAAAAGCTGGACAATGACCCAAAGTACACTACCAGAGGAACCATGGAGTGGCTTCAAATGAAAAAAAATTATGTCCTTAAATGCCCCAGTCAAAGTCCTGATTGAACACTTCTGGCAAGACCTCAAGATTGCTATCCACCAGTGCTACCCAACTAACCTGACAAAGCTTGAGCAGTTTTGCAAGGAGGAATGAGCAAATCTTGCTCCATCACATTATACAAAGCAAACAGAGAATTATACTGGCTATAATAGCTGTGAGAGATGACTCAACTTAGTACTCAGCAAAGGGGGAATGAATACTTTTGAACAGCTGACATTTCAGTTTTTCATGCTTTACAATTTTCCCTGCTTGTTTTGGGCTCTACTCTGAAAAAGGAGTATGTGATTCACACATAAAAATTCTCAGTTAAATTGACCTAAATTTCTGGTTGCGTTACTCATTTCTGTGAACAAAGGGTTGGGGGCTGAATAGTGTTACCGTATATCTAGAGTTCTTACTGTTCTTTTCATATGACTTGCTGATTTTATCTCAAACCATTTTCTCCTATCTTACTAACTTTTTAAGTCTCTTCCTGAAAGATTTCTTGTCCTCTGGTTTTCTACCTTGCCACTTTGTACACTCTTCAGGAGGTGAGTTAGAACATGGTGGGAGTAGTTCACAAGACCAACATTCCATCATCCATGCTGTTCTGTTTGGCCACACAGAACTAAATGTAATACATGGAGTTTCCCCGTATCTGAACACTTAGATCCTCCACTTTCAGACTCTACTGCTGCCAGAATAAGTGAAAGCAGGACTGAAACTGCGTATACTATATAACCATACTCCAAGCTGGAAACATTCAATGTGGGCACTAGAAAAACACTGATATTTAATTCAATTAATGATGTGTCTTGTTCTAATAACTATTAAAATAGTGTCATCAGCATTTTGTTGTAGATGATCAGCATCTCTTTATCTACCTGTAAACAGTTTTTAAATCGCTTAGAGGCTTTCATCATATTATGTCATTGCATTGCCAGATCGGAAGCTAAGAATCCTCCTCAAAATGTTCAATTGCAATGGGGAAAATTTAAGCCCCTCAATACTTTGCATAAATTCAATGTGATGAGCATTTCCATGTAAGGTGATTCATTATATCAGAAAGTAAGAGAAGAATGCACCTTCTGAAGAAGGGCAATCTACTAATAGAGATGTTTAACTAACTGTGCTGAATTAATGCAGTTTCCTTCCGGGGAGAACTTTTGCAAATCCATATCTCTATGTATCCACTAATTTGCTGCATTTTTCCTGATGAAGGGTCTCGGCCCGAAACGTCAACAGTGCTTCTCCTTATAGATGTTGCCTGGCCTGCTGTGTTCCACCAGCATTTTGTGTGTGTGGCTGCATTTTTAGTAGTGTAAGCGTGTCTTTATAATCTACCCCCTTCACATCCTGTGACTTCACACGTATTACTTACCTGCAGCATTACAATTAAATCTTCATCACCATTATCCACTGCAATATCAAAGGCTGTTTTGCAGAATTTACTTGGTGTGTGAACATCAGCTCCATATTTTATCAAGAGATCAACCACATCTTGGTGACCATGTTCCACGGCCCAGTGAAGAGCTGTCATTTTAAGCATATCCTTTGCATTTATGTCAGCTCCATTCTGTCAAGAGTAAAGAGAATGTGTAGATGGCATACCTCCAGATGAACATCAGCGCTGAACAACCATTCTTTGTCTCTATGATTGCATGATTACCCTATGTTGAAAGAGTACAGAATGACAATGTGCTACTGGCCATGCTCCAAGCTCTCTATCTCCATTTATTCCCTATCCCTGATAATTTTTTTTATTAACTAAAATGTTTTTGATTAGTTAATGAAGGCAGCTACGAGAACAAGTACACGGTTCCCTGAAAATCATGTCACAGGTAGAGAAGGATATGAGGTAGATTTTTGGCATGCTGGCCTTCATTAGTCAAGGCATTAAGGTGAGATGTTATGTTGCATTTGTACCAGATGTTGGCGAGGCTGCATTTTCTGTTCTGGTTACTCTACCATCGGAAAGATGCTATAAGCTGGAAGGAGTTATGAGGTATTTGACAGGATGCAAAGGACTGAGTTAGATAGAAACTGTGCAAGCTACTAGGACTTTATCCACTGGAGCATCAGTAAATGAGGGTGTTGTGTTTTTACTAATATTCTATAAGTGCTTGTATATGCAAGGACTAGGGCTCAAAGCCACGGATTTGTCTTGCGGGAGTCAGGCATTGGGGAGAGGACTGGGCGTCAAAGCCACGGTGTTGGGGTCCACTCAACAGATGATAATCAGTGGGCTGGGGGTTTCTGGACTATATAATTGCACATTCTGTTTCACTATATTTTTACTGATATTCTATGTGGGTTTGTTGACTTGTATGCATCAAGCCACGGCATCGCGGGAGGGAGATGGGCCTTGGGACTGTTATTACGTGATTGTGATCTTGTGTGAGCTTACTGTGTGTTGGTAATGTGGCTTTGCACCTTGAGCTCCTAGTAACGCTGTCTCATTGGGCTGTATTCATGTATGGTTAATTGACAATTAAACTTGAATTGAATTGAATTACAGAGGTGTATAAAATAATGAGGGGTAGAGGTAGAGTGAATACACACAGGTCTTTTTCTCCAGGGTTGGGGAATCAAGGCTGAGAAGGGAGAGATTTAACAGGAACCTGACGAGCAACTTCTTTACACAGAGTTTAGTCTGTGTTTGGAAAGAGCTGCCAGAGGAAGATGATTAAGACAGGTAATGTATATTAACAACATTACATTTGAAATGTATAATGGTGTTCCTTCAGTACTGCACCAAGATAGTCAAGATTAAATGCTGTAGTCTCTGCAATTACCCATAATGACTGACACTTTATGCTATAATTTTTCGAACCATACCTTCACAAGTACCTCCACAATGTTTGCATGGCCTTCTGATGCTGCCATGTGCAGTGGGGTCCTGTCCACTTTAGTCCTTGCATCCCGACTCACTCCTGCCCGAAGCAGCACTTCTGCTGTTGAATAGTGACCATACTGAGCTGCTAGATGAAGTGGAGATGTTCCCAGCTGCAATCAACAGAAGAATGGCAATTATCTATAAGCAAAATAATTCACATTCTGAAAATCAATAAAAATACTGTATGCAGACTCTGTGAAGAGAGAAACTGAGTTTATGTTTCATGTTATGACTTTCTCTATTGGAGATTCCTTCGAACTGAAACATTAACTTTTTACAATCATGCATCACAAAGCCCACAGTACCCTTTCTCAACATTTTGCCCATTTACACTAATCATGTTTCCTCACATTGTTTATGTCCCCTGTGTGTTACTAGCTTATCTAAATGTCTCTTCATCATAATAACTGTATCTAATTCCATCACTTCCTCTGCCAGCAAGTTCCAGATGACAATCACAACAACTCTGTGTGAAGAATCTTTCCTCTCAAATGTGCTTTCAAACTCTTTCCTCTCACCTTAAACTTACAGCTTCTTGGTTTTGATAATCCAACATGGGAAAATATCCCGACTATCTAGCCTATCTATGGCTCTTGTAATTTCAGATACATCTAGTGAATTACCACTCCACCTTCTTTGCTCAGGAAAAGCAAGCCCAACCTATCCAACCCCTTCTTATCAGTAAAATACTCCAATCCAGACAACATTGTGATGAATCTCCTCTCCAGCAGAACCAAATCCTTTCTTTTCTCTCCACTTATTTACAGAATACTGAGTATTCTCTATTTTTATTTTATACACTAATTGCGCTGCCTTACATATTCTACCTCCTGCGATGATTTCAAATATTACAGCACATCTGGTGTTTTACAAGTTTTAAATGGCAAAAAAAAGGACATAGCTCGTGTATAACTTGCCGGACAGGGACTTGCTCAGTACCAGCTGATCTGACATTTAACATACTGAAGCTTACTTCTACTGCCCAGTGTTAGATCCAGGATCTGCTGTCTTCTTCAGCATACCTCAAAAATTACAAATGAAAAATACTGACAAAAATGGAAATCTGAAGTAACAGGAGAAAATGCTAGACATACTCAGGTTTGCCGAAAGAAATGTAATACTTCAAGAGTTATTGATCTTTTTCTATTGAAAGCTATGACCTGAAATGTTAACTGTGTGTTTTGGCAGATCTTCTAAGTATTTCCAGCACTTTTTGATTTGATTGCTTCAAAAGAAAACTTAACTTGTAAGTTAATTTTGAGGTAATTCCATTGCTGAAGTAGCAAGCTACTCCAGGAGTGAATGTTTCCATTGCTGCTGTAGTTATTATCAGAAACTGATCAAAATGTTTTTGATGTCCTATAACTTATCACAAAGTTATTTTTGACCACTTGTAAAATAAATAAATAAATAAATTGATTAATTTCACAATTCCTTTTAGTTGTCAAGTTTGCAAAAATTCCCTCTTTGGAATACAAGGTCAGGAAAACTCACTTGTGTACAATACCATTTTTTGACCTTTGAAATAGAGCTGCATAACTTAATACATTTAATTGCTGTTAATCTAAAGAAATCTGTAAATTTCTATTTTCTCAGGTTGTTCCTCAATATTATAGAAATGCCTTACCGGTGGAAATAAGCCACTTTTTTGTAATTTGCTTTTTTTAATTTTCATTCTCTAGACAACAATAGTCCTATCAGTTGAATCCTTGCATATGCTTTTATGCTCAAAGTATTTATGGGGTGTGGTGAAAGCCCTGAATTTCACTTACCTCCAGCCATCGGTTAAGTTCTTGCAGAGAATCACGTGAATCAGTTGAATAAACTACCTTTCTTATTAAATTCAAAGTAGCAACATGATTTTGGCGCACACGAACCCCTGATCTTTGCTGTCCAATGTCACTACTTTATTTCTGTATATCCCATGCTATGTTTTTGCAGTCCTACAGTTCCAAGGCTTAATTTTGTTTCATTTGGTCATTAAGGTCAAAGGAGAAAAACAGGAATTATGACTACGTCCACACTACACCAGATAAATCCGTAACTGAAGCTTTTTCTCTTCATTTTTACCCTCAGTCCACACTAAAACGGCATTTTCGTCCCCCGAAACTGGAGCTTTTCAGAAACGCTTTCCAGAGTGTGTCATTTTGAAAATGATGCTTGGGCAGATCAGTGTGGACAGGGTAACCAGAGATTTCTGAAAACACTGTCAGACAGCAGCACACCATTTCATTGTTTTCTTGAATGCAACCTAACAATCTCAGAACAGACAGCAACGAGACTGAAGCCACAAGAGTTAGAAACATACTCACCAACTACTTTGACCCATAACTTACTGAATAAACAAGTATACCTACTTTGCCCTGTTTTCTGTCCTTGCTTATATGAATGTGGTTTATCTATTTATGCAAGTACTTCTCTGACAATAGATGTGTAACTGCCTAATGTAACATTGTATGGAAACACAAGATAATACTGATGCAGACATGTTTTATACATTTAACAAAGTGCTTTATTAATGCAACAGAGTTAAACAGTTTTTCAATGTTCGTTGTCAGCCGGGTCATACTGTCTGTGAACTCCCTGTTGGTTGCCTCCATATGCTCCAGTATTTGTTTTTACTTTTAAGTCCTCCTGCGTGAAAGCCAACAGCTGCCTGTCGTTTAAGTTTCTCTAGTCTGTAACTAAACAAACACGCACCATCTTTCACAGTGAGATTCAACACCAAACATGTTGCTTGTTATCGGTAGATGCGCAGTAGGAGGAGATTCGCCAAAATATCTGTTTCAATGTGGACAGAGATATTTCTTAAAACGTCTAGTGTGAACGCCTATCATTTTTACGCGAAACCAGCGTTTTCAAAAATATTCGGTCTAGTGTGGATGTAGCCTCAGTTGATAAGCAGAGATAATTGTAACATAGTTTAACTTACCCAGTCTGTTGTGAAAGGAGCACCATTGGACATCAATATTCGCACCTCATCATCCTGTCCAGCTCGGGCAGCTTCTAAAAGCTTCTTCCCCAAATCCACAAGAGACATCTAATCAGAATGTAGACAAACACTCACTGAATTACTCATTAATCCATACAGCAGTAATGATTTGTTGCTGCCTAATTTGGAAGCATCAAATACCAAAACACAAATTTTACACTTTACATTCATTTGCGTGAATGATCTGCGTTTAGTAAAGTGCTCTTTACTAAATGACGTTGACAAAAACATTCTTTCTGGTGTTTCAATGGTGACAATACCAAACATTAACAAATTATTCACATTAGATAAATGTAAGCTTATCCAAAACTCCAGAAATCCTAACTCACTAAAGGTCCTGTTCACATTTCAACCCTGCATTCCCTGAACTACAATCTCTCCTGGTCTATCAAAAATGTATCAGTTTTAAAACACTCACCAGCCACAATGCAACACCTTGCATTCCCCTCTCTCCCTCTCCCTGTAATCATTTCCAACCTTACAAAATTGCTTCAAATTCTGGCATCTTGGACATCCATTGGTGGTGTAGGCTTTAAATTTAAAGTTTTGAGTCCTGGAATTCCTTTCCTAAACCTCTGTTTCTGTAAAGCTTTCCTCTGACCAAGCTTTTGATAAAATCCCCCAAATATCTGTGTCCCTGACAACGACACCTGCAAGAAGTGCATCCAGCTGCAGCTCCTAACAAACCATATTAGGAAACTGGAGCAAACTGGAGCAGGAGCTGGGTGACCTCCGGATCATTCGGGAGAATGAGGAGTTTATAGACAGTAGTTTCAAGGAGGTAGCTATGCCAAAGGAGCAGGGCACAGGTAATTGGGTTACCATCAGGTGAGGGAAGGGGAAAAGTCAGGCACAGCAGGGTTCCCTTGTGGCCATTCCCCTCGACAACAAGTATACCGATTTGGATACTATTGGGGGGAATTACTTACCTGGGACAAGCTGCAGCAGCTGGATCTCTGGCACTGAGTCTGGTTCTGCAGTGCAGAAGGGAGGGTGGAAGCAGAGGACAGCAATAGTGATAGGGGACTCAATAGTTAGAGGTACAGACAGAAGGTTCTGTGGTCATGACAGACACTCCTGGATGGTTTGTTGCCTCCTGGGTGCCAGGGTCAGGGATGTCTCTGATCGCGTGCACAGCATTCTGAAGTGGGAGGGTGAGCAGCCAGATGTTATGGTACACATCGGTGCCACTGACATAGGAAGAAAGAATGAGGAGATCCTGAAGAATGAGTATAGAGAGCTTGATAGGAAGTTAAAAAGCAGGACCTCAAGGGTAGTAATCTCAGGATTGCTACCTATGCCGCGTGCCAGGGAGGGTAAGTGTAGGACGCTCTGGAGGATGAACACGTGGCTGAAGAACTGGAGTAAAGGGCAGGGTTTCAGATTTTTGGATCATTGGGACCTCTTCTGGGGCAGGTGGGACCTGTACAAGAGAGATGGGTTACACCTGAACTACAGGGGGACCAATATCCTTGCAGGGAGATTTGCTAGTGCTGTTGAGGAGGGTTTAAACTAGATTTGCAGGGGAATGGGAACCAGAGTGCCAGAGCTGATAGTGGAGAGGGGGTGAAAATAAATGATGTTAAAAGTTTATGCAAAGTCAGAAATAGAAGGGTTGTGTGTAGTCATAATAATTTTCGGAGGTGGGTCTATTTCAATGCAAGGAGTATTGTGGGGAAGGCAGATGAGCTGAGGGCGTGGACTGACACATGGAATTATGACATTATAGCCATTACTGAAACTTGGCTACAGGAGGGGCAGGACTGGCAGCTTAATGTTCCAGGGTTCCGATGTTTCAGACATGATAGGGGCAGAGGGGTGAAGGGTGGGGGGGGGGGGGTTGGCATTGCTAGTCAGGGAAAATGTTACAGCAGTGCTCAGGCAAAACAGGTTAGAGGGCTTATCTACCGAGGCCATTGGGTGGAGCTGAGAAACAGGAAAGGTATGACCACATTAATGGGATTCTACTATAGACCACCCAATCAGTGAGAATTGAAGGAGCAAATCTGCAGAGAGATAGCAGACAACTGCAGGAAGCATAAAGTTGTGATAGTAGGGGATTTTAATTTTCCACATATTGATTAGGACTCCAATACTGTTAAAGGTCTAGATGGATTAGAGTTTGTAAAATGTGTTCAGGAAAGTTTTCTAAATCAATATATAGAGGTACCAACTAGAGAGGATACAGTATTAGATCTCCTATTAGGAAACGAGTTAGGTCAAGTGACGAAAGTGTGTGTAGGGGAACACTTTTGGACTAGTGATCAAAATGCCATTAGTTTCAACTTGGTCATGGATACAGATAGATCTGGTCCTTGGGTTGAGGTTCTAAACTGGAAAAAGGCCAAATCTGAAGAAATGAGAAAGGATCTAAAAAGCATGGATTTGGACAGGCTGTTCTCTGGCAAGGATGTGATTGTTAAGTGGGCGGCCTTCAAAGGAGAAATTTTGAGAGTGCAGAGTTTGTATGTTCCTGTCAGGATTAAAGGCAAAGTAAGTAAGAATAAGGAACCTTGGTTTTCGAGGGATATTGGAAATCTGATAAAGAAGAGAGATGTACAACAGGTATAGGCAACAAGGAGCAAATAAGGTGTTTGAGGAGTATAAAAAGTGCAAGAAAATACTTAAGAAAGAAACCAGGAGGGCTAAAAGAAGACATGAGGTTTCTTTGGCAGTCAAGGTGAAAGATAATCCTAAGAGCTTCTACAGGTATTTTAAGAGCAAAAGGATAGTAAGGGATAAAATTGGTCCTCTTGAAGATCAGAGTGGTTGGCTATGTATGGAACCAAAAGAAATGGGGGAGATCTTAAATGGGTTTTTTGCACCTGTATTTACTAAGGAAACTGGCAAGGAGTCTATGTGAGGTCATGGAGCCCTATACAGATTGAAGAGGAGGTGGTGCTTGCTATCTTGAAGCAAATCACAGTAGATAAATCCCCAGGACCTGACAGGGTATTCCCTCTGACCTTGAAGGAGACTAGTGTTGAAATTGCAGGGGCCCTGGCAGATATATTAAAAATGTCTGTATCCACGGGTGAGGATTGAAAGATAGTTCATGTTGTTCCATTGTTTAAAAAAGGCCCTAAAAGTAATCCGGGAAATTACAGGTCGGTAAGTTTGACATCAGTAGTAGGTAAATTATTGGAAGGAGTACTAAGAGATAGGATCTACAAGTATTTGGATAGACAGGGACTTATTAGGGAGAGTCAACATGGCTTTGGGCATGGTAGGTCATGTTTAACCAATCTATTAAGAGCTTTTCGAGGAGGTTACCAAGAAAGTGGATGAAGGGAAGGCAGTGGATGTTGTCTACATGGACTTCAGTGAGGCCTTTGACAAGGTCCCACATGGGAGGTTAGTTAGGAAGACTTAGTCGCTAGGTATACATGGTGAGGTAGTAAATTGGATTAGACATTGGCTCAATGGGAGAAGCCAAAGAGTGGTAGTGGAGGATTGCTTCTCTGAGTGGAGGCCTGTGACTAGTGGTGTGCCACAGGGATCAGTGCTGGGTCCATTGGTATATGTCATCTACATCAATAATCTGGATGATAATGTGGTAAATTGGATCAGCAAATTTGCTGATGATACAAAGATTGGAGGTGTAGTGGACAGTGAGAAAGGTTTTCAAAGCTTGCAGAGGAATTTAGAACAGCTGGAAAAATGGGCTGACAAATGGCAGATTGAGTTTAATCCAGACAAATGTGAGGTATTGCACTTTGGAAGGAAAAACCAAGGTAGAACATACAAGGTAAATGGTAGGACACTGAGGAGAGTAATAGAACAGAGGGATCTGGGATTACAGATGCATAATTCCCTAAAAGTGGCATCACAGGTAGATAGGGTCGTAAAGAGAGCTTTTGGCACATTGGCCTTTATAAATCAAAGTACTGAGTATAAGAGTTGGAATGTATGGTGAGGTTGTAGAAGACACTGGTGAAGCTGTATTTGGTATATTGTGTGCAGCTTTGGTCACCTAATTATAGAAAGGATATTAATAAGGTTGAAAGAGTGCAGAGAAGGTTTACAAGGATGTTGCTGGGACTTGAGAAGCTGAGTTACAGAGAAAGGTTGAATAGGTTAGGACTTTATTCCCTGGAGCATAGAAGAATGAGGGGAGATTTGATAGAGGTGTATAAAATTATGATGGGTATAAATAGAGTGAATGCAAGCAGGCTTTTTCCATTGAAGCTAGGGGAGGAAACAACCAGAGGACATGGGTTAAGGGTGAAAAGGGAAAAGTTTAAAGGGAACATTAGGGGAAGCTTCTTCACACAGAGAGTGGTGGAAGTGTGGAATGAGCTGCCAGTTGAAGTGGTGAGTGCAGGCACACTTTTAACATTTAAGAAAAACTTGGACAGGTACATAGATGACAGGGGTATGGAGGGATATGGTCTAGGTGCAGGTCAGTGGGACTAGGCAGAAAAATGGTTCCGCACAGCCAAGAAGGGCCAATAGGCTTGTTTCTGTGCTGTAATGTTCTATGGTTCTAAAAAGACCTGCAAACCCTTGAAATTTAAAGAAATTTCTGTAATTTAATCATAAATTACAAGAATCATGATTTAACTAGGTTTATTAAAGAAAAATGTTTAAACAAGACTATCAGTTATACAGAACTTAAATTTTGAAAAAAAAATCCAGTTACAATAGTAAAAAATTCTCACCAGTTCACTTTTCCCAAAAATTAACTCAATAGATCATCCCCTCAAAACTAATCAACAAGCTTCAAGACCTTGGTTGGCCTCAATATCTCCTTGTGCAACTTGATCCTTGATTTCCTCACTTGCAGACCTCAGTCAGTCTGGATTTTGGCAACAACATCTCCACAATTTCTGTTGGCACAGGTGCACCACAAGGCTGGTGATTAGTCCCATGCTCTACTTGCTTTATCTTATGACTGTGTGGCTAATGTTCTCCAATGTTATAAAGTTTGCTGAGGACACCGCTGTCATTGGCTGAATCAATGGTGATGACCAATCAGCATATAGGAGGGGGGATTGAAAATCTGGCTGAGTGGTGCTACAACAACCTCTTACTCAATGTCACAAAGACCAAAGAGTTGATTATTAACTTCTGGAGGAAGAAACCAGAGGTCCATGAGCTAGTCCTCATCAGGGGATCAGAGGTGGAGAGGGACAGCAACTTTAAATTCCTCTGTATCATCATTTCAAAGGACCTGTCCTAGATCCAGCAGATAAGTATAATTATAATGAAAGAACTGCAGTACCACTACTTCATTAGGAGTTTGTGAAAATTTTGCATGACATCCAAAACTTTGACAAACTTCTATAAATGTGTGCAGAGAATATTGACTGGCTGCATCACAGTCTGATATGGAAACATCAACGTCCTTGAACAGAAAATCCTACAAAAAGTCGTGGATAAGTCCTGCTGAAGGGTTCTCAGCCCAAAATGTTGACTGTACTCTTTTCCACAGATACTGCCTGCCTACTGCATTCCTACAGTATTTTGTGTGTGTTATGAGGCCCAGTTTATCAGTGGCAAAGCCCTCCCCACCACTGAGTACATCTACATGGAGCATTATTGCAAGAACACAGCATCAGTTATCAGGGACCCCCACCAGCCAAGTCATGCTCTCTTCTCGCTGTTGCCATCAGGAAATGGCACAGAAGCCTCAGGATTCACACCACCAGGTTTAGAAACAGTTATTCCCTCTCAACCATCAGGCTCTTGAGCCAGAGTGGATAACTTCAGTTGCCCCATTACTGAACAGTTCCTACAACCTATAGACACTTTCCCATAATTCTCCACCTTCCCCCTAGCCCACTTCCCTCCAGCCTATCACTTCCCAGCTCTCTACTTCATCCATCCCCCCACCCCTCCATTTCTTATCCCCTCTCCACCATCCCATGTTACTTCACTCCTGATGAAGGGTTTTGGCCCAAAACGTCGTCACTACCTCCTCCCATAGATGCTGTCTGGCCTGCTGAGTTCTGCCAGCATTTTGTGTTTTTAAAAATTAGATTCTTTTGTGTTCTATGTCTGACCAAGATGTGGCTTTCTCCAAGGATGCCAGATACAGAAAACATACCCAAAGGCTGCTTGGTTACAGAATAGACCAAACTACAGGGTCAGAGAAGGCTAAAGGAGGCAGTGTGGTAACAACATCTCCTCCACAATCACTATCAGCTCAGGTGCACCACTAAGGTGTGTGCTTAGCTTCCTGCTCTACTCACTTTACGTTTATACTTGTAAGGCTAAGCACAGCTCCAATACTATACTTCAGTTTGCTGATGACACCACTGCCATTAGCTGAATCAAAGGTGTTGGCCAAACAGCAGATAGGAGGGAGATCAAAAATCTGGCTGAGTGGTGGCACAATAATCTGTTATGTGATGTCAACCAGACTAAGAAACTGATTACTGACTTCAGGAAGAAAAAAACAAAGTTCCATATGCCAGTCCTCAACAAAGAATCAGACATGGAGAGCATCAGCAACTTTAAATTCCTTGGCATTATCATTTCAGAGGATTCTTCTTGGGCCCAGCACTCAAGTACCATTACAAAGGGGGCATGGAATAGCCTCTAATTTCTTAAATGAAACTTTTACAATATTCTATAGATAGGCGATGGAGAGTATACTGACTGGTTGCATCAAGGCTTGATATGGAAACACCGATGCCCTTGAATGGAAAAGCCCAGTCTATCACAAGTAAACCCTCCTCACCTTTGAGCACATCTACAAGGAATGGTGTCATAGGAAAACAGCATCCATTATCTAGGACCCTCACCATCCAGGCCACGCTCTCTTCTTGTAGTTGCTATCAGGAAGGGGGTACAGGAACCTCAGGACCCTTCAACCATCAGACTCTTGAACCAGAGGGAATAACTTCTCTCACCCCAACACTGGGACAGTTCCCACACTAATGGGACTCACTTTCAAAGACTCTTCACCTCATGTTCTTGATAGTTATTTACTATTTTCTCTACATTTGCAGTCAGCTGTCGTTGCATGTTGATAGTTTGTCCATCTTGCTGAGTGCGGGTTTTCATTGATTATCTTGTGTTTCGCTGAGTTTGCTGTGAATACCCACAAGAAAATGAATCTCAGGGCTGTTTGTGGTGGTATAGACGTACTTAGATAATAAATGTACTCTCAGTTTTGAGTGGTCCATTTGTTAACAATGGTGCAATAGAGAGAAATGAATCAAGTACAGGATTTTAAAAAATAAAAAAGCAAAGGGCTTTATAGGGCCCCTGCCCCCTCCCACTTCAGTCCTGACAAAGGGTCTTGGCCCAAAATGTTGACTGTTCGTTTCCACAGATGCTGCCTGACCCACTGAGTTCCTCCAGCGTGTTGTACGTGTTGCTTTGACCCCAGCAGCTGCAGAATATTTTGTGTTTACAATAAAGCAAAGAGACTGGTTTACAGGTCTCCCTTAACAGTAACCACAGGATAAAGTGTAGAGGAAGAAATAATGGAAGCTTTCTGGAGAGGTACAGCGACAGGGGTTTGAATTTATGTAGACCTGAAAATTATGGGAAAAGGGAGACTAGATGAGAAGCTTAGACAATATTTTTGGGAACATTTGTGAGAGCTGCGTACTCTAAAGTTGTCAGAAGAGCTGGCTCCTCTAGATCTGGTGTCATACTGTGAAACAGGAGCAATGAATTTATTTTTTTTAATTTATTGAGATACAGAGCTGGAACAGGTCTTTCTGGCCCTTTGAGCTATGCTGCACAGCAACCCCCCTATTTAACCGTAGCCTAATCACGGCACAATTTGTATTCATACCTACCAACTGGTATCATTGAACTGTGGGAGGAAACGAGAACACTTGCAGAAAACTTACCTGGTCATGAGGAAAATGTATAAACTCCTTACAGACAGTGGCAAGAATTGAACCCAGGTTGTTGGTGGTTTAGTGTTGTACTCACCACTATGCTACTGTGCCACCCCATGCCCTCACTGGGAAGGTAAATCTAAAATGCACCAATCAACATGTGATGGAATATTACATTCAGTTTAAGGAAAGAGGAAAGGGTATTGTAAAGTTATGAAGGTATGAAAACAGAACAAGGAAAGCTAACATATTAAATTAAGGGGTCAATAATGAAAACACAAAGGCAGACAGTAAAGATCCTTCAGAACACACATCATAGATATATTTCAACCAGAAAGAAAAATCCCAAAAGTGAGATTCACCATTTGTGGTAAACTAAAAAAGTAGTAGAAAATCAAAACATTTAAAATAAGAACAGGAAATACTGGAAACACTCAAAAGTTTAAGCAACTGTAGAAAATGAGAGTCAATGTTCAGATTACTGACCCTGCAACTAACCCTAAGAAGAAATGTTAAATACTTATACATTTAAATTATTAGGCTAGAGTTAAATGAGGGATTGCTGGGCAGCACATCTTGAGGGGATAAACCTCTCCTAACCATGAACTTCAAAATGTTTTACATGGCTTTTAAATGTTGCTATTGTGCCCATCTCAACCACTGATTCAGGCAGTTCATACCAAAAACGAACCACCCTTTGTGTGAAGATGCTGCCTCTGATGTCTCTTTCAATCACTCACCTATACTCTTTTTTAAAGCAAACCTCTCCTTGGAAAAAGACAATATGCTTTCAATCTAAGTCTCTCATGATCTAAAAAAAACTTATAAAGCTGCACCTGAGCCCAAGGGGAACAAATATTCTTGTAGGCAGATTAGAGCTATTGGGGACAGCTTAAACTAATTTGGCAGGAAGATGGGAACCGGAGTGAAGTGACTCAAGATAGGATGGATGGTTAAAAAAAAAGCAAAGATAGCATGCCAAAAAGACCCAGCCCAAAACGTCAACTGTATTTTTTTCCCATACATATTGCCTGGCCTGCTGAGCAGTCAGATTAGCAGGAAAGGCAGGCAAAAGATAGCACAAAATTGCAGCTAGCAGGGTAAGTACCAGTGCATTAGAGACACAGAATCAAAAATCATAGCAAATACAGTACTGTTGTATCTCAGAGCACAGAGTATAAGAAAATAAGGTGGATAACCTATTACAGGTATGATGTTAAGGCCATCACGGAATCGTGGCTGAAGGATGGTTGTAGTTGGGAGCTGAATGTCCAAGATTACATGTTGCATCAGAGGGATAGGGAAATAGGCAGAGGAAGTGGCTTTGCTGGTAAAGAGTGGAAAGATGTGACAAAGGATCGGAAGATGTTGAATCCTTGTGGGTTAAGAAACTGCAAGGGCAAAAGGACCCTGATAGCAGTTATATACAGGACTCCAAACAGTAGCTGGGATGTGGACAACAAAAGACAACAGGAAATAGATAAGGCATGTCAAAAAGGCAATGTTATGATATTCAATGGAGATTTCAACATTAAGGTCAATTGGGAAAATCAGGTTGGTATTGGATCTCAAGAGACGAGTTTGTTGAATGGCTTTTTAGAGCAGTTTGTCGGTGAGCCTAGTCAGGGATCAGCTATACTGGATTTGTGTTATACATTAAGCAGGAGGAGATTAGGAAGCTTTAGGTAAAGGAACCCTTAGGAGCCAGTGATCACAATATGATTGAGTTCAACTTGAAACTTGATAGGGACAAAGTAAAGAAGGCTGGCATAGCAGTATTTCAGTGGAGTAAAGGAAATTATAGTGGTATGAGAGAGGAGTTGGCCAACGTCAACTGGAAGGAGATGCTGGCAGAGATGACTGCAGAGCAGCAATTGGAAGATGTAGGATAGATATATTCCAAAAACAAAGAAATACTCAAATGGCAAAATAGTACAACTGTGGCTAACAAGGGAAATCAAAGCTAACATAAAAGCAAAAAAGAGAGGGCATTAAACAAAGCAAAAATTAGTGGCTAGAGGATTGCTAAGCTTTTAAAACCAGACTGAAAGCAACTGAAGAAATCATTAGGAAGGATAAGCTGAAAAACAAACTAGCAAACAATATCAAGGTGAATAAAAAAATGCTTCTTTACATATATAAAAGATAAAAGAGTTGAGAGTGGATATAGCACCGCTAGAAAATGAGGGCGGAAAAATAACAAGGAAAAGGAGAGGGCAGATGAACTAAATAAGTATTTTGCATCAGTCTTTGCTGTGGAAAACACTAGCAGTGTGCAGGTGTTGAAGGACGTGAGGGAAGAGAAGTGAGTACAGTTACTATTACCAGGGACAAAGTGCTCAAAACACTGAAAGACCTAAAGGTACGTAAGTCACCCAGACCAGATGAACTGCACCCTAGGGTTCTGAAAGAGATAGTGGTAGAGATTGTGGAAGCATTAGCAATGATCTTTCAAGTATCATTGGACTCTGGCATGGTTCTGGAGGATTGGAAAAATTGCAAACGTCACTCCACTCTTTAAGAAATGGAGAAATCAGCAGAAAGAAAATTATAGACTTGTTAGCCTGATCTTAGTGATTGGAAACATAATGGAGTCAATTGTTAGGGATGAGGTGATGGACTTGGTGACACATGACAAGATAGGACAAAGTCAGCATGGTTTCCTTCAGGAAAATCTTACCTGACAAACATGTTGGAATTCTTTGAATAGATTACAACTAGGATAGATAAAGGGAATGCTGTGGATGTATATTTAGACTTTTAGAAAGCATTTCACAAGGTGCCACACATGAGGCTGCTTACCAAGAGTCCATGGTATTGCAGGAAAATTGCTAGCATGGTTAGAGCAATGGCTGATTGGTAGAAGACAGTGAGTGGGAATAAACGGATCCTTTTCTGGTTGGCTGCCAGTGACTAGTGGTGTTTCGCACAGGTGAGTGTCAGAACTGCTTCTTTTTATGCTGTTTATCAATGAGTTAGATCAGTGATCCCCAACCACCGGGCCACAAAGCATGTGCTACTGGGCTGCGAAGAAAAGATGTGATTTGGTAATATGAAACGATATGAGTCAGCTGCACCTTTCCTCATTCCTGTCATGCTCACTGTTGAACTGAATGTACGCAAGATCATCAGTACCTAAACACAGTGATACCCTCGTGCCAGGGATCACTGGTTGGCCTAGGGTAACCGGCCAGTGAGAAGTGCTACTGGCCTGGAGCGCGGACAGACGGGTACTGCCTCTCAACCTGTTTAGCACACTGAATGTTTGTGGGGAACCCAGTGCTAAAATATTCGCAGACGACCTAATTTGGGCTCAGGGTTTCGTAAGTAGCAGAGCAGCTACCTCACTGCGATCTACTGAAAGTCATCCCTCGAGCTAAACTTTTGTCAGCCGATAGATTCTACCTTCCTACAAGGAGGGTGGGCGCGTACCCTGTCACACTCCTCGCTCAGTCGGTCATTCTCTCCAGACTGCGACTTCTGCAGCCCCAGTATGGGGACCTCCGGCCCTTACCTTGTCCTCTCACTGGTGCATTGCAATGATTTTATATGTTCATAAGAGGAAAATATGCACTGTGTTTAATATCCAAACATTATCTAAAATGTTATGATGCTATTGACTTATAAGTGAGTTATAATTTACTTATCACTATGCTCATGCGAGGAAAATATGTGCTGTGTGCTTAATATCAAATTCGTTAGATAATCCCTTTTAATAGAAACATAGAAAATAGGTGCAGGAGTAGGCCATTCAGCCCTTCGAGCCTGCACCACCATTCAGTATGATCATTGCTGATCATCCAACTCAGAACCCTGTACCTGCTTTCTCTCCATACCCCCTGATCCCTTTAGCCACAAGAGACATATCCAACTCCCTCTTAAATATAGCCAATGAACCAGCCTCAACTGTTTCCTGTGGCAGAGAATTCCACAGATTCACCACTCTCTGTGTGAAGAAGTTTTTCCTTATCTCAGTCCTAAAAGGCTTCCCCTTTATCCTTAAACTGTGACCCCTCGTTCTGGACTTCCCCAACATTAGAAACAATCTTCCTGCATCTAGCCTGTCCAATCCCTTTAGAATTTTATACGTTTCAATAAGATTCCCCCCATCAATCTTCTAAATTCCAGTGAGTATAAGCCTAGTTGATCCAGTCTTTCTTCATATGAAAGTCCTGCCATCCCAGGAATCAATCTGGTGAACCTTCTCTGTACTCGCTCTATGGCAAGAATGTCTTTCCTCAGATTAGGAGGCCAAAACTGCACACAATATTCTAGGTGCGGTCTCACCAAGGCCTTGTACAACTGCAGTAGAACCTCCCTGCTCCTGTACTCAAATCCTTTTGCTATGAATGCCAACATACCGTTTGCCTTTTTCACCGCCTGCTGTTCTTGCATGCCCACCTTCAATGACTGGTGTACAATGACACCCAGGTCTCGTTGCATCTCCCCTTTTCCTAATCGGCCACCGTTCAGATAGTAATCTGTTTTCCCTGTACTTGCAACCAAAGTGGATAACCTCACATTTATCCACATTAAATTGCATCTGCCATGAATTTGCCCACTCACCTAACTTATCCAAGTCACCCTGCATCCTCTTAGCATCCTCCTCACAGCTAACACCGCTGCCCAGCTTCGTGTCATCCGCAATCTTGGAGATGCTGCATTTAATTCCCTTGTCTAAATCATTAATATATATTGTAAACAACTAGGGTCCCAGCACTGAGCCTTGCAGTACCCCACTAGTCACTGCCTGCCATTCTGAAAACGTCCCGTTTACTCCCACTCTTTGCTTCCTGTCTGCCAACCAATTCTCTATCCACATCAATACCATATCCCCAATACCATGTGCTTTAAGTTTGCACACTAATCTCCTGTGTGGGACCTTGTCAAAAGCCTTTTGAAAATCTAAATATACCACATCTACTAGCTCTCCCCTATCCACTCTACTAGTTACATCTTCAAAAAATTCTAAAAGATTCGTCAGACATGATTTTCCTTTCACAAATCCATGCTGACTTTGTCCGATGATTTCACCTCTTTCCAAATGTGCTGCTATCACATCTTTGATGACCGACTCTAGCATTTTCCCCACCACCGATGTCAGACTAACCAATGTTAGAAACGAAATTCAGTGTATTAGCCACTTGTAAGAGACTTATAGTTGACTTATCACCTATATTCCTGTCGTGATTAACACACCCCTCCCCCCACCCTGTCGGTCGGTCCGCAAGAATATTGTCAATATTAAACCAGTCCGTGGTGCGGAAAAGGTTGGTGACCCGAGTTAGATGATGGAATAGATGGCTTTGTTGCAAAGTTTGCAGATGATACAAAGATTGTTGGATGGGCAGATAGTGTTGCAGAAACAGGTAGGTTGCAGAATGGGCATGAAAGTGGCAAATGAAATGCAATGTTGGAAAATGAATGGTCATGCACTTTGGCAGATGGAGTTCAACCCAGATTAGTGTGAGGTGGTTCATTTTGGTGGGTCAAATATGATGGCAGAATATAGCATTAATGGCAAGACTCTTGGCAGTGTGGAGAATCAGAGGGATCTTGGGGTCCGAGTACACAGGACACTCAAAGCTGCTACACAGGTTGACTATGTGGTTAAGAAGACATACAGTGCATTGGCCTTCATCAATCGATGGATTTAGTCTAGGAACCGAGAGGACTCTGGTCAGACCCCACTTGGGAGTACTGTGCTCAATTCTGGTCGTCTCACTACAGGAAGGACATGGAAACCATAGAAAGTGTACAGAGATTTACAAGGATGTTGCCTGGATTGGGGGGGGGGGGGGGTATGCCTTACAAGAAAAGGTTGAGTAAACTCGGCCTTTACTCCTTGTAGCGACGGAGGATGACTGGTGACCTGATAGAGGCGTAGAAGATGATGAGAGGCATTGATCCAAGGCTGAAATGGCTAGCACAAGGGGGCATAGTTTTAAGGTGCTTGAAAGTAGGTACAGTACAGAGGAGATGTCAGGGGTAAGTTTTTTTTTAATAAACGCAGAGTGGTGAGTGTGTGGAATGGGCTGCCAGCAGTGGTGATGGAGGCAGAAAAGATAAGGTCTTTTAAGAGACTCCTGGATGGATACATGGAGCTTAGAAAAATAGAGGGCTATGGGTAAGTTTAGGTAGTTCTAAGGTTCAGAACATGTTCAGCATAGCTTTGTGGGCTGAAGGGCCTGTATTATGCTGTAGGTTTTCTATGTTTCTAAATAAATGTGCAGACTATTTTCTAAATGGGGAGAAAATCCATAAACCTGAGATGCAAAGGGACTTGTGCAGAACATCCTAAAGGTTAACTTGCAGGTTGAGTAAGTGGTGAGGAAGGCAAATACAATGTTAGCATTCATTTTAAGAGGTCTAGAATACAAGAGCAGGGATGTGATGCTGAGGCTTTATAAGGCACTGGTGAGGCTTCACCTTGGGTATTGTGAACAATTTTGGGCTGTTCATCTTAGAAAAGATGTGCTGGCATTAGAGAGGGTTCAGAGGAGATTCACAAGGATGATTCCAGGGTGTTATCTCTTGAGGAACGTTTGATAGCTCTGGGCCTGTACACGCTGGAATTTAGAAGGATGACGGGGAATTTCATTGAAACCTTTCGAATATTTAAAGGCTTAAAAAAGTAGATGTGGAAAGGATGTTTCCCATGGTGAGGGACTCTAGGACAAGAGGGCACAGTTTCAGAATAGAGGGGCATCCATTTAAGAGATGCCGAGAAAAAAAGATGTGGTGAATTTGTGGAATTTGTTACCACACATAGCTGTGGAGGCCAGGTTGTTGGGTGTATTTAAGGCAGAGATTGATAGGCTCTTGATTGGCCACAGCATCAAAGGTTAGGGGGAGAAGGCCTGGGAGTGGGACTGAGAAGGATAAAAAGGATTGGCCACCATTCAATTTTTATTTTTTTTTTTTACACACAGTAAGTTTTTTTTAAAAAGGTAAGTTTTTTTTTCACAGAGAGTGGTGACTGCATGGAATGGGCTGCCGGCAACGGTGGTGGAGACGGATACGATAGTTTATTTTAAGAGACTTTTGGATAGGTACATGGAGCTTAGAAAAATAGAGGGCTATGGGTAACCCTAGTAATTTCTAAGGTAGGGACATGTTCAGCACAACTTTGTGGGTTGAAGGGCCTGTACTGTGCTGTACGTTTCCTATGTTTCTGTTTTAAATGGCGGAGCATACTCCATGGGCCAAATGGCCTAATTCTGCTCCTATGACTTGTGGTCTTTTATCAAGTCATTCCTCAATTCTGAACTTCAAGGGAAGAAAATTTCCGTCTACACAATCTCTCCTTGTAACTTAGACCCAGGTCCAGACAACATCCTGGTAAAACATTTCTGCACCCTTTCCATATTCACAACATTATTATAATGGTGACCAAAGCTGTAATAAAATTGTGGCCTCACTATAACTTCCCAACTCCTGTACTCAGTACCCTGATTAATAAAGTCAGCATGCCATAAGATCATAAGGCATAAGAGCAGAATCAGGCCATTCAACCCAATGAGTCTGCTGCACTATTCCATCATTGCTGATCCCAGATCCCGCTCAACCCCATACACCTGCCTTCTTACCATATCCTTTGATGCTCAGATCAGAAAACTATCAACTTCAGCCTTAAGTATAACCACGGTCTTGGCCCTCCACAGCTGTCTAAGGCAGAACATTCCAAAGATTCAGTACTTTCCGGCTAAAAATATTCCTTCTTACCTCTGTTCTGAAGAGTCACCCCTCAACTTTGAGACTGTGCCCTCTAGTTCTGGACACCCCCACAACAGGAAACATCCTTCCAACATCCACCTTATCTAGTCCTTTCAACATTCAGTTTGTTTCAATGAAATTCCCCCCACATTCTTCTAAATTCCAGTGAGTACAAGCCCAAAACTGCCAATCACTCATGTCAACCCCTTCATTCCCGGAATCATTCTTGTGAACCTCCTCTAAACACTCTCCAATGACAACACATGCTTTCTGATATATGGGGCCCAAAACTTTTGACAATACTGCAAGTGTGGCCAGACTAGTGAATTATAAAGCCTCAGACTTATCTCCTTGCTTTTATATTCTATTCCCCTTGAAATAAATGCCAACATTGCATTTGCCTTCTTTACCACAGAATCGACCTGTAAATTAACCTTCTGGGAGTCTTGCATGAGGACTCCCAAGTCCCTTTGCACCTCTGATATTTGATTTTCTCCCCCCATTCCGATAATCTGCACTTCTGTTGCTTTTACCAAAATGCATTGTCATACATTTCCCAACACTGTATTCCATCTGCCACCTTTTTGGCCATTATTCTAATTTTTCCCAAGTCCTGCTGCAATCGCACAGCCTCCTCTGCACTACCTACCCCTCCACCCCTCTTTATATTATCCACAGACTTTGGCACAAAGCCATCAACTCCATTAGCTGAATCAGTGACAAACAATGTGAAAACTGACCCGAGGAACACCACTAGTCCCCACTCCCTCGCCTTCTCTCCATTCCTGTAATGCCATAGGATTTTATCTTGTTAAGCAGTCTCATGTGTGGCGCCTATCAAATGCCTTCTGAATAACCAAGCATACGACACCTACTGCCTCTCCTTTGTCCATCCTGCTCGTTACTTCCTCAAAGAACTCCAAAAGATTTGTCAGGCAAGATTTCTTTTATAAAAAGCACACTGACTTTGACTGATATTATCATTAGTCTACAAGTACCATGATTCCTCATCCTTAACAATGGACTCCAAAACTTTCCCAACCACCGAGGTTAGGCTAACTGGCTGATAATTTCCTTCCTTTTACCTTTCACCTTCTTAAAGAGTGGGAGTGACATTTGCAAACTTCTAGTCCTGGACCGTCAGAATCAAGTGAATCTTGAAAGATTATAACCAATGCATCTGCTATCTCTTCAGCAACCCTTTTCAGAACTCCGGGATGTAGTCCACTTCCTTATCCCCCGCCCCCACTTCCAGAAGGCTACAGGTTGTCCCAGGGGTTGAAACACAAAACAGTACTAGACAGGATAAGGCCCTCCAGCCCATGTCTGTGTCAAACATAACGCCAAATGAAACTAATCCTATCTACCTGCATGCGTTCCGTGATTCCAATGTTCCAATGACACATTTCAGCAGACCGAATGGTGTCAACAACAACCTTGCACTCAATGTCAGTGAGACCAACAAATTGATTGTTGACTTCAGGAAGGGGAAGTGAAAGAAAAACACATCAGTTCTCATTGAGGGACCAGAAGTGGAAAGAATGAGCAGTTTCAAGTTCCTGTGTGTCAACATCTCTGATGAAGATCTATCCTGGACCCAGCATATTGATGCAGTTTCAGACGTGGCATGACAGCAGCTACACTTCATTTGAAATTTGAGGAGAATCTGAGTGTCCCCAAAGACACTCACCAATTTCTGTATATAGAGACAGACAAACATACTTTATTGATCCCGAGGGAAACTGGGTTTTGTTACAGCCGCACCAACCAAGAATAGTGAAGAAATATAGCAATATAAAACCATAAATAATTAAATAGTAATAAGTTAATCGTGCCAAGTGGAAATAAGTCCAGGACCAGCCTATTGACTCAGGGTGTCTGACACTCCGAGGGAGGAGTTGTAAAGTTTGATGGCCACGGGCAGGAATGATTTCCTATGATGCTCAGTGTTACATCTCGGTGGAATGAGTCTCTGGCTGAATGTACTCCTGTGCCTAACCAGTACATTATGGAGTGGATGGGAGTCATCGTCCAAGATGACATGCAACTTGGACAGCATCCTCTTTTCAGACACCACCGTCAGAGTCCAGTTCCCTCCCCACAACATCACTGGCCTTATGACCAGGAACCATATACCATGGAAAGCTGGTACTTCACTGTCTGGTATGGGGGGAGGGGGGGCACTACAAGGATCAGAAAAGGCTGCAGAAAATTGTAAACTCAGCCAGCTCCATCATTGATACTAGATTCCCCAGCATTCAAAATGCAATGCCTCAGAAACGCAGCATCCATCATGAAGGACCCCCAGCACCCAGGACATGCCCTTTTCTCATTTCCACAATCAGAGAGGAGGTACAAGAGCCTAAAGAGACACACTCAATGTTTCAGGGACAACTTCCTCCTCTTGCTGTCAGATTTCTGAATGGACAATGAATCCATGATCACCATGAAAAAAATATTTCTGTATTGTTCCTGCCTTTTTGCACTACTTATTTAATTTTCTTTTTAAAATATATATTCCTTTTTGTTTATTTTACTGAGAGACAGCGCAGGATAGACCATTCTGGCCCTTCAAGTTGTGCCACCCAGCAATCACCAACTAACCTACCAACTGTTACGTCTTTGGACTATGGGAGGAAACTGAAGCACCCAGAGGAAACCCAGAGTCATGCGGAGAATGTACAAACTCCTTACAGAGAGCAGATAATTAAAAATCTAAATCATAGTTTTTAAATTATGTATTGCAATGTACTGCTGCCACAAAACAAATTTTATGACATATGCCAGTGATATTAAACCTGATTTTGATGTTCATGTGCCTGTCAATATGCCTCTATCCCATCTGCTTCCATCTTCACTCCTGTCAGCACATTCCTGACACCTATCACACTGTGAGAAAACAACTTACCCCTCACATTTCCCCCTCTCACCTTAAAGTATGACCTCTAGTACTTGACAATTCCACTGGGAGGGAAAAAACCTTATCTACCTCTCTCATAATTTTATAAATGTATTTCCCTACAGCATCCCAACACTTCAGAGAAAATAATCCAAGTTTGTCCAACTTCTTTATATAGCTGATATCCTCTAAACCAGGTAGCATCCTCTGCACCCTCTTTAAAGATTCCACATCTTCCTGTATTGTGGCAACCAGAATTATACATAATACAGCCTAACCAAAGTATTACATAGCTGCAACATGACTTATTGAATCTTTAAACCCAGTGTCACAACTGATGATGACAAGGATGCCAATGCCTCATCCCAGCCCACCCAACACCAGCCCTCAGAGATAGCCACCTCACACTAAGTTAATGGCAATTCTTTACTGGGTGACCACCAATGGAGGGCAGGGGTCACAGAACATTGCTGGCACAACCTGCAAGAGTTTGGACAGAAGAGCCATAATCAAACATGAACACTGTAATGCATCAGTGCACCCCAAAGATATCTGCGTGGAGTCCAACGCGTCTGTTCCTCTAAATCATTCAGAATCATCCCATAATCTTGTTATCTTACATATCTCCAAATCCCAAACGATACAGAACTTTCTTTTCTCACCATCGGTAATAACGTACATCACCAGAAACAGCAGAGTCCGTACTGTATCCTGCCCTGGCTAATACAGTCGGCCATCCTTTGTTTACTACCACCAGACTGACTTTACACTCAATTAGCCGCTCAGATTCCGGTTCTGGTACGTTCTATATTCAAAGCTTCACTCCATCCATATGGTACTTATACAATGCCATTCACTCCGCATGATGCAAATTCTATCACACTCGCAACGTTTGGCACTGTGCGGGGGATCAGTCTTTAAGATATAACTCTGCAGGTGTAGGGATGTTTTGGGATCCTCCTGCTATTGAACTGACCAACCGAAAGCACCACTCCCTGACTGCCTGGAGAAGGGGCTATCAGCCCCACGGCTTCCGCGCGGTCCCTCTCCCCTCCACACCCCCCGTACCGTACCCTCTCAACCCTCCGATCACCCAGGCCCAGCAACGCCCCCCCCCCGGATCCCCACTCCACTCCCGCCCCCGCAGGCCCGCTTCATGGGGCGAGTCTAGACACGGCCCTGGCTCCGGGACGGAGAATCCACCGACAGCCCGGGCCTCAGGCCCCGACAGGGGGCCCAGCGGGCCGGGCCGTGTGCGGTCGGTTGCCGCGGCACTCGGGTCGGGACGACAGGAAGCGGGCGACGGCCCGGGGCCCAGCGCCTTTCCGGGGGAAGTCGATTATTGTTTAAGGCGCAGAGAAAGGGATCAACTTCCACATCCGGTCGGCCATCGCCTCGGCGTGACCTGGAAAAGCTTCAGGCCGCCCGCGCGGGGAGCGGGAGTTCGCGCCTAACCCCCGCCACAACTCGCACCTACCTCGGTCGCCGGCTGGGGTTCGAGCTGCAGATCGCTGCGGCGGGGACCGGGAGGCGGGACAGAACGAGACGGGCGCCGCGTGCCGCAGGCCCCGCGCTGCTACCGAGCGCAAGGCGGACCGCGGAGGGCGAAGGGGGCACACGTGACTCGGGCCGCGCGCCCCAGCTGCCGCCGCCATCTTGGTACAGGAATTAATGGTGCGGCATTAACAGTCTGAGGCGTTTCGGGAGGGCGGGGAGTGAGGTGAGCCGCAGGGAACTGAGATCCACGGCGTATTCGTCGGAGACTGACGGCACAGGATTTTTTAAATATCTGAGTTGAACCCGAGGACAAGTAGGCCGCAGGTTCCAGCTTGTCGCTGATTGAAGCCCCGCAGTGAGTAGGGAGGGGAGCGGGAGTTGAGAAGCTGAGTATGGGGAGGGGGACTGTACAGCTAATGAGGCGACGCAGGGAGTTTGGTGTTGGGGAAGAGTGAGGCTGTGAATTGGGGTTAGAGTCCCCTTTTTGGCCATTGGTTTAGGGTGGGTTTGTGGACCACTCTGGGTTAAAGGAGATTAGGGGTAGTAATATGTCATCTGATGGTTCAAACGCACTATCTTTCAATTCCATGAGTTTGTATCTCAAATACCAACTGATGCACCATCAATAACTCACACTGAGACGTAAGGCGAGATATCGGCTTTTATTGACTGGAAGAAGGAACCAGGAGTGAGTGTCTATCATACAATGTCCTGGAGACTGAGGCCGAGCGTCAGGCCTCAGATCTCCTTTATACAGGGGCCTGTGGGAGGAGCCACAGGAGCAGTCAGCAGGGGCCGTGTCCCGACAGGCACATAGTTCACCACACCAACCCCCCCCCCCCACCCCACATTCAGCATCATGGTCCTTACACCCTTTTGTGGTCAAATACTTCACAGTGTGAGAGAACAAAATTTTCCATATGCCAAATTTAAATGCTAATCTTAAGAAATTGAACTTCAGTTTTAGACTGTCTCCTATGCAGGGTAACATTCTTCAAAGGTCCAATTTAATGTCAGAGAAATGTATACAATATACATCCTGAAATGCTTTTTCTTCACAAACATCCTCAAAAACGGAGAAGTGCCCCAAAGAATGAATGACAGTTAAATGAGGGAACCCCAAAGTCCCCCCCCCCCAGCTCCCCTCCCTCCCTTCCTTCTACGTTAGCAATTAGCTTGATACTTTACATCATAGGTTGAATCCTGCCACTGTAAGATGTTTGTACGTGCTCCCCTGACCACATGGGTTTCGTCCAGATCGCTCCCACGGGTTCCAAAGATTTACAAGTTAGTGCTTGTTAGTGCCTTGTTAGGCCTTGTTAGTGCTGTATCTCTAAATAAATAAATAATGACCATTTCAGTTGCATCTCATCGTGTTTTAAACTTTAGAGAGGAACAGACTCCGATTTGTTATCACTGACATATGACATGAAACGTGATATTTTGCAGCAGCAGTACAATGGAAGGACATAAAAATCTGTAAATTACAGAAATGAGTGCGGTGAAGGAATAATGAGATAGTATTCATGGGGGAGGAAGTTATTTCTGAATCATTGAGTGTGGGTCTTCAGGCTTTTTATAACCACTTCCCCGATGGTAATGAGAAGAGGGCATCCACAGATGGTGAAGGTCCCTCACAATGGATGTCTTGCATCTGTGTGTTGGGCCCTAGAACAGCTATTGTCCTACAACCATCAGGCTTATGAACAGACTCACTTTCAAGGACTCTTTACAACTCATGGTCTTTTTTATTTGCAGTTTGTCCTTGTTTGTCAGTCTTTGTGTATAGTTTTTTTATAAAATTCAGTTGTACTTCCTTCTACTATAAATGTCCGCAAAAAAAATCTCAGGGTAGTATACAGTTACATATACGTCGATAATAAATTCACTTTGAATTTTAAGCTGCTCATTCTTTAAAAGTCAAAGTGAATTATTATCAAAGTGCTCATATAATGTGTTACCATGAGATTTATTTTCTTGCAAGTGTGTACAGGAGAAAAAAGGTATATGTTAGAATTCATGAAAAACTATACAAATTTCCACTGCTGAGATCGCAATGTTCTCCTGACTTTTTCTTCCGGAAGTGCGTAATCAGTTCCTCCATCTTGCTGGTGCTGAGTGTGAGGTTGTTATTGAAAAGCCACTCCTCCAGCTGATCTGTCTCATTCTATAAGCCTTCTTGTCAACATCTGAGTTCTGCAAACGGCAGTGGTGTCATCTGCGAATTTATAGATTATGTTTGAGTTGTGCTTAGCCAGATAGTCATGATTGTAGAGGGAGTGAACAAGGGGCTAAGCACACATTCTCAAGGTGTCTGTGTTGATCATCAGTGCAAAAGAGATGTTATTACTGATCTCGACTGACTGTGGCCAGATAAGGAAGTCAAGGATCCAGTTACAGAGAAGTAGAGGCCCAGGTTTTGATAGTACTGATCTGTACTGACTGTGGTCTCCTGATAAGGAAATCGAGGGTCCAATTACAGAGGGAGGTACAGAAGCCCAGGTTTTGAAGCTTGGTTATTAATGCTGAGTGAATAATGGCATTGAATGTCAAGTTGTAATCAATAAACAGTCTTAAGTATGTCTTGCGGATCACTTGGTGCAGTAAATCAGAGCAGAGAGCCAGTGAGATTGAGCCTGTTGTGATAGGAAGCTCACGTCCTTGCTGGGGCAGGAGTTCCAACCTCTCGAAGGACTTACTTATGATAGATGACAGTGCTTCCAGGCAATGGCCATTGAGGCCACTCACCCTGCTCTTCTTGACTCCACATGGTTGCTGCCCTTTTGAAGTCTAGGTTGAGATCGTCCAATCTCTTTTCACACAATTCCACCAGCCGAGGGAGCTGTCATACAAGAAAGTAGGAGTGAGCCACCCCTTTTTGTTTTGTTACAGAGATCAAAACGGTGTAGATTCACTATGACTGTATAATTGCAACAAGACCATCTTACCCCTAGAGTTGAATCCTCTTGCAATGAAGGCCATCAAACTAATAGCTCTTTAAACTGGTTGTTGCAACTGCATGTTTGCTTTCAATGGCTTTGTTATACAAGGACAGCAGACCCTAATGGTTATAGACTGAAGTTTATAACCATGAAACCATTTAATTAGTGTTTTGCCTTTTGAGCTTTTTCTGCTGGTGGGTAACTTCACATATGTCAGGGGTAAGTTTTTTATGCAGAGAGTGGTGAGTACATGGAATGGGCTGCTGGCGGCAGTGAAGGCCGAAACGATAGGGTCTTTTAAGAGACTTCTGAATGGATACATGGAGCTTAGAAAAATAGAGGGCTATGGTTAAGTGTAGGTAGTTCTAAGGTAGGGACATGTTTGGCACAGGTTTGTGATCCGAAGGGCCTGTATTGTGCTGTAGGTTTTCTATGTTTCTATAACTAGAGGATGCATCAGCAGGGGAGATGAGAGCTATGGTGGGAAACTTTGTCACATGGTGCGAGCAAAATCATCTGCAGCTTAAGGTGAAAAAGACTAAGGAGCTGGTGGTGAACCTGAGGAGGGCTAAGGCACCGGTGACCCCTGTTTCCATCCAAGGGGTCAGTGTGAACGTGGTGGACAATTACAAATACCTGGGGATACGAATGGACAATAAACTGGACTGGTCAAAGAACACTGAGGTTGTCTACAAGAAGAGTCAGAGCGGACTGTATTTCCTGAGGAGACTGAGGTCCTTTAACATCTGCTGGACAAAGCTGTGGTGGCCAGTGCTATCATGTTTGCTGTTGTGTGCTGGGGCAGCAGGCTGAGGGTAGCAGACACCAACAGAATCAACAAACTTATTTGTAAGGCCAGTGATGTTGTGGGGGTGGAACTGGACTCTCTGACGGTGGTTTCTGAAAAGAGGATGCTGTCCAAGTTGCATGCCATCTTGGACGATAACTCCCATCCACTCCATAATGTACTGGTTAGGCACAGGAATACATTCAGCCAGAGACTCATTCCACCAAGATGTAACACTGAGCGTCATAGGGAGTCATTCCTACCTGTGGCCATCAAACTTTACAACTCCTCCCTAGGAGTGTCAAAAACCCTGAGCCAATCAGCTGGTCCTGGACTTATTTCCACTGGGCATGATTAACTTATTATTATTCAATTATTTATGGTTTTATATTGCTATATTTCTTCACTATTCTTGGTTGATGCGGCTGTAACAAAACCCAATTTCCCTCGGGATCAATAAAGTATGTCTGTCAACTACAGAGGCACAGGTTGAGTAAACTTGCAAATTAATGTGGGAAAGTGTGAGATCTTACACCTGGGTAAGAGAAATTAAAAGACAGATTACAGATAATCTCATAACAGTTTGGCATGGACTAGATAGGCCGAAAGGCCTGGATCTGTGCTGTAGTGCTCCGAGTCTATTACGATCTAAATGGATTGAGAATATCAATGAGTGAAGTTCAGGGGGATCTTGATCATGAATCATTGATGATTGCATAATCATCGAAGCAGTCTACTTTCAAATGCAGGAAGACCTGCATCATATCCAGGCCTTGGGGACCCAGAGAGGTGTTGGGGTTACTATTGACCAGAAACTGAACTAGAAAAGCCATAGACAATGTAGCGACAAGAGCATGTCAGGGCTAGGAATCCTGTTGTAAAGTAGCTCACATCCTAATTCCTCAGACCCTGTCCAACATCCACAAAACTCATCAGGAGTGTGAAGGAACACACTTCACTTGTCTACCCCCACATCCTTGCCACGGACCTTGCAATATTTGATAGGTTTCAATAGAAACATAGAAAATAGGTGCAGGAGTAGGCCATTCGGCCCTTCAAGCCTGCACCGCCATTCAGTATGATCATGGCTGATCATCCAACTCAGAACCCTGTACCTGCTTTCTCTCCATACCCCCTGATCCCTTTAGCCACAAGAGACATATCCAACTCCCTCTTAAATATAGCCAATGAACCAGCCTCAACTGTTTCCTGTGGCAGAGAATTCCACAGATTCACCACTCTCTGTGTGAAGAAGTTTTTCCTCGTCTCAGTCCTAAAAGGCTTCCCCTTTATCCTTAAACTGTGACCCCTCTTTCTGGACTTCCCCAACATCAAAAACAATCTTCCTGCATCTAGCCTGTCCAATCCCTTTAGAATTTTATACGTTTCAATAAGATCCCCCCCCCTCAATCTTCTAAATTCCAGTGAGTATAAGCCTAGTTGATCCAGTCTTTCTTCATATGAAAGTCCTGCCATCCCAGGAATCAGTCTGGTGAACCTTCTCCGTACTCGCTCTATGGCAAGAATGTCTTTCCTCAAACTAGGGGCCAAAACTGCACACAATATTCCAGGTGTGGTCTCACCAAGGCCTTGTACAACTGCAGTAGAACCTCCCTGCTCCTGTACTCAAATCCTTTTGCTATGAATGCCAACATACCATTTGCCTTTTTCACCGCTTGCTGTACCTGCATGCCCACCTTCAATGACTGGTGTACAATGACACCCAGGTCTCGTTGCATCTCCTCTCTTCCTAATCGGCCACCGTTCAGATAATAATCTGTTTTCCTGTTCTTGCAACCAAAGTGGATAGCCTCACATTTATCCACATTAAATTGCACCTGCCATGAATTTGCCCATTCACCTAACCTGTCCAAGTCACCCTGCATCCTCTTAGCATCCTCCTCACAGCTAACACCGTCGCCCAGCTTCGTGTCATCTGCAAACTTGGAGATGATGCATCCTCTTAGCATCCTCCTCACAGCTAACACCGTCGCCCAGCATCGTGTCATCTGCAAACTTGGAGATGCTGTATTTAATTCCCTCGTCTAAATCATTAATATATATTGTAAACAACTAGGGTCCCAGCACTGAGCCTTGCAGTACCCCACTAGTCACTGCCTGCCATTCTGAAAAGGTCCCATTTACTCCCACTCTTTGCTTCCTGTCTGCCAACCAATTCTCTATCCACATCAATACCATACCCCCAATACTGTGTGCTTTAAGTTTGCACACTAATCTCCTGTGTGGGAACTTGTCAAAAGTCTTTTGAAAATCTAAATATACCACATCCACTGGCTCTCCCCTATCCACTATACTAGTTACATCTTCATGATATGTAATTCCCATTCTCTTCCCCCCCAATTCTTCTAAACTCCAGTGACCACAGCCTCAGAGTCTTAGATTAGGAGTCCAAAACTGCCCACAATACTCCAAGTGAAGTCTGACCAATGCCATATAAAACCTCAGCATTATTACATCCTTGCTTTTATATTCTAGTACTCGCAAAATAAATAACTAACATTGCATTTGCTTTCCTTACTGCCATCTCAACCTTCAAATTAACATTTAGGGAATCATGCATGAGGGGTCCTTAGTTCCCCTGCATCTCTGATTTTTGAATTTTCCCCCTTTACAAAACAGTCCAAATCTTTATTCCTTCTGCCAAAGTGCATGACCACACACTTTCATACATTATATATCATCTGCCATCACCTTATCTGTCTTAAGTGCTTTTGCAGACACCCTACTTCCTCAACACTATCTGTCTTTCAACCTATTATCTGCAAACTTGGCCACAAAGCGATCAATTCCTTCATCCAAATCACTGACACAAAACGTAGAAAAAAAGCAGTCCCAACAGTGACCCCTGCGGTACCCCCCCCCCCTCCCCATCACCCGCAGCCAACCAGATAGGGCCCTCTTTATTCCAACTCTTTGCTTTCCCCCAGTTAGCCAATCTTCTATCCATTCTAGTACCTTTCCCATAGTACTATATTTTGTTAGGCAGTCTCACTTGTGGCACCTTGTCAAAGGCCTGAAAATCCAAATAAACAACATCCACTGACTCATGTTTGTCTATCCTGCCTGTTATTTCCTTAAAGAATTCCTGCTCTACTTTTTCAATCTCCCTCCTATTTGATGATTCATCACCACCTATAATTCAGCCTACAACAATGGTGTCATCAACAAACTTGAAAATGGCATTGGACTGTGCTTGATCATGATCACAGTCGTAAGTAAAGCAAATAGAGCAGGGGGCTAAGCACAACCTTATGGTGAACGTGTGTTGATGGAGATTGTGTGGGAAGTGCTGTTGCCAATCTGCACTGACTGGAGTCTGCAAGTGAGGAAATTGAGGGTCCAATTGCACAAAGAGGTTATGAGGCTGAGGTCTTGAAGCCTATCAATTAATTTTGAGGGGATGATGGCATTGAATGCTGAGTTGCAGTCGATGAAGTGCATCTTGATGTATGCATCTTTGCTGTCCAGATGCCCTAAGGTTGAGCGAAGAACCAATGAAATTGCAACTGCTTTAGGCCTGTTGCACTGACAGGCAAATTAGAACAGACCCAAGTCACTTGTCAGGAGGAGCTAATTTGTTTCATCATCAACCTCTCAAACACTTCATCACTGTGGATATAAGTGGTACTAGACATAGTCATTGAGGCAGGTTACCATGTTCTTCTTGGAAATCTGTGTAATTGAAGCCTGGTTGAAGCAGCTGGGTACCTCAGGCTGCCGAAGTGAGAGGTTAAAGATCTCAGTAAACAATCCAGCCAGTTGATCAGCACAGGTCTTTAGTACTTGGCCAGGTACCCCATCTAGTCCAGTTGCTTTTCATGGGTTTACCTACCTGAAGGCTGCTCTTCAGACTGAAATCACAGGATCATTGTGGGAGTTTGTGATTGTTCTTCCATGTTTTTACAGTCTAAGTGAGCCTAGGAGGTATTGAGCACATCTGGAAGCAAAGCCCTATTGTCATCAATGTTGCGTGATTTTACTTTATAAGAGGTGATAGCATTCAAACCCAGCCACAGCTGCCAAGCATTTTTGTTGATTCAAGTTTAGTCTGGATTTGCCACTTCACATGTGATATGGCTTTCTGGAGGTTGTACCTGGATCTCTTGTAACTTTCTTGGTCACCTGACTTAAATGCCTCTGATCTGGCCATCAGCAGATTGGAGATCTCATGGTTCAACCAGGGCTTCTGGTTGGGGAAGACTCAATGATTTTGTGAGGACACACTCATCTACAACTATATTTATAAAGCCTGACAACAATTATGTATTCATTCAGATCCACAGATGAGTCCTTGAACACAGCCCAGTCCACTGAATTGAAGGAATCCCGTTGCTGCTCCTCTGCCTCCCACAACCACCTCTTTGTTGTCATAATCTCTTCAGCCTTACTCTTTAGCCACTGCCTGTACTCAGGTATGAGAAGGACAACCAAGTGATCAGATTTACTGAAATGCAGTCTGGGCATGGAATGGTACGCATTTCTTATTTAATATATTGGGATCTCTGGTGCTGCAGGTTATGTGCTGATGGTCATTGGGTAGGAATTTCTTCAGATAAGCCTGGTTGAAGTTCCCAACTATGATTTGAAAAGTGTGATGATGGACTGTTATTATTCGGAGGCAGTATCGTGAAATACCTCATGCACTCCTACTTTAAACCAACGTTCAAAGGTCCTCATCTTTGACCCCCCCCCCCCGTTGGAAAAAGATTTATATTATTTGTATAATAAATTCTGCAGATGCTGGAAATCCAAAGCAGCACACGTACAATGCTGAAGGAACTCAGCTGGTTAGGTAGCATCCATGGAAATAAACTAACAGTCGACGTTTCGTACCGAGACCTTTCTTAAGGAATGGAAAAGGGGGAAGACACCAGAATGTTTATATTATTGCTCTATGAACCCCCTCATAATTTAATATACCTCTATCAGGGTACCACAGCCTCCTACATCGCAGAGATAACAAGCCCACTCGATGCACTATCTCCTAATACAGCCATATTGTTGACGGCGTCCGCCCAGCTGACTGACCGGATGTTCCTGCGATAAGAGGCCGCGCAGGCGCACTGGGGGAATTCTGCGGCCGCAGAACGAGAGTGAGCAGAGCGGAAGCGCCAGAGTGCGGGGGCCAGATAGTGCGGCCCCGCCGTGCCGGGACCTGAGTGTCTGTTGGCAGTGGCAGCGACCGGCTCTGAGCCTCGGTACTGTGTCTGTCCACTGAACTTGGGTTCCGAGAGGTTTGTACCTGGATTCCGGGCCCAGGGCCTTGTGTCCGGGCCGTCTCTGCTCCCCGCAACCCGAATCTACGACTACTTCCTCGTCGACCTGCCCTCCCCATCCCCCAGATTTTGATCCCTAACTCCCCTCGGAAATCTGGCACTGGGCAGCTGTTGAACACAGGCTCAGTGCCTGCCTTGCTGCTCATTGGTAGCAGAAGTGCGGAGTCTGCCCCGGCAGAGCTTTCTCAAGGTTGGATATGTAAGATGGGTTTAAATAAAAGTTGTGGTTTCCTCCTGTTGCCATAATAAATTTGATGCCAGTGTATGAGACAGTGTAGAATCTGTTCTGTATCTGGAATAAATAGGTAAAGAACATGGGGTTGCTTAAACCAAAGTCGTGGGATCCGTGTTTCTTACAAAAGCAGACTGTCTGATACTGGCCAAGCTTGTGGAAAAAGTCGTGACGTTAATTGCTTCTTTGTTTGCTCGCCTTTAAATGACTGCAAGTACTATCAAATCATTTGAGGCATGCTATCCTGCTTCTTGGTTATGTTATTTTCCCCTACCTCAGGGATTCTCAAGCTTTTCTATACCATGGACCCCTACTCATAATCGAGGGGTCTGTGGATTTCAGATTGGGAACCCCTGTCCTACCTGCTCATTTATGAGTGTATTTTCAATAACTATGGCAGGGTTGTAATGTTGGGATAATTGTTCTCTCTTTAGCCAGAACACTGCACCTTTCAAATAATAGATGTAAAGATTGATTCTTTCTGGGAGATATTAAAGTTTTCAGTCCCCAACAGGGGAAATACTTTATGAGTAAGAATGAAACTATAACTTATGCTGCTCTGTTCCAATCTGAATGACGTTGCACGTATTTGCTTGTTGGCCAAATTTTGCTTGTGGTTTAACACAGTCCTAGAAATGTGGCTTTTGCTCATTGTGTTGTGAGATATTTAAATATTTTAACATGTATTTTAAAAAATTATTTGACATTGATTGCTTCTTTGAATTGTCACAGGCATTAACTCTTAAACTTCTAAAAGATTTTCTTTCTGATTTTCTGTAGACAAAGAATGTACATAATCCAGCTGCTTTTGAAAGTAAATATAGAAGGGATCATTTCTGCTCCAAACAGTTGAGAATCAGAGGCTTTTCAAAATGCCTGCAGTTTCAAGTGATGTGAAGAAACTGTATCTGTCTACGTGTTTGGCTGATCTCAATAAGAAAGCAGAAGTGAAACTGGAAAAGAAAAGCACTAAAAAGTAAGGAGCGTCCTTTAGCATTGCATTATGTGTTGCTGTTGTGAGGTAAAGGAAAACTAACTGAAGCTTCAAGATCGAGTTGATTTGTTAGCTTAAAGGAGATGACTATGTACATGACTGGGAGTATTAGGATCAGGTTCCTACCTCTTTCAAAACATGATGGGGGCTGAATGAATGGGTTGCCTCGGTAATTGTCCCACAGGCTGTATTTTAATTGAACCTCATACTTGTGTAATTTTACTGATTTTTTTTTTAATGACTTGGGCAGTATTTTACTGAAGAATTATTTCAGTCTGAAACGCCAACTGTTTATTCTTTGTAAGTAAATGCAATAAGCACGTAAGGAGGTGTACTCAGGATGTTAATAAGGCTGTGCAAGAATGCTTTGAGGATGGACAGACTGAGATATGTTAACATGAGCCACACTGGGAAGACATTAACAAAATGACTGATTGTATCACAGACTATATCAAACTCTGTGAGAACACCATCTTACCAACCAGGACTGTATGCTGCTTCCCCAACAACAAACCCAGGATCACCAGTGACTATTGAATATGAAGAAGAAAGCCTTTAGGTCTTGAGATAGACAAGTTTTGAGGCGAGTACAGAGTGAACTGTGGGTAAAGCTGAAGGAGTGCAAAGAATCCTACAAAAGGAAGCTGGATTACAAGCTCCAGCAGAATAACATAAGGGATGGATGGGTGGGCACTGGCTTCAGGGTTATGGAAAAGAAGATCGGGGTGACCTGGATAGGGCCAATGAATTGAACTTGTTTTTCAGCAGGTTCAGCACAGTACCTCTTGCTGTCCCCCTCCTTACTTCCCTAAACCCTACACCGTCCCTGATCCCGAAGCCTTTCCCCTCCCTCCCCTCTGATGAGTGTTTGTGTTCTAAATCCCCCCCAGCTTTGGATTATCCTGCCTCCATGGGGATGACCACCCTCCCCCACCTGACTGACTGCAGGTCAGGTTAAGACAGGGCCATGGCCTAGTGGTGGGGGACCACTGAGTTAAAAGATAGCTGGAGAGACTACATCAAGGCAAGGCTATTGGACCAGAGAAATACCAGATCAGCCCCACGTTACTGAAGGCCTGTGTGAGGCAGCTGTTTGGTATTTTGCAGCACCTTTACAAGCTGAGTCTGAGTCAGGAAAAGATAACAGTGCTATGAAAGTCTTCCTGCTTGGTTCCTGTATCCAAGAAGGTGGCTCCATCTGAACTTAGTGACTGCAGACTAAATGCTCTCGCATCTCATGTGACGAAAGTGCTGGAGAGGCTGGTCCTGACTTGCCTTGGACTGCAGGTGAGATCTTTATTGGATCCTCTACAGTTTGCCTATCAACCTCATTGGGGAGTGGATGATCCCAACATCTACCTGTGGCAGAGAACTCTCTCCCACCTGGATGATGCTAGTGGCATTGTGAGAATCACATTTTTTGATTTCTCTAGTGCTTTCAGTACAATCCAGCCACTGCTCCTGAGCGAGAAGCTGCAGAGGATGGGCATAGACAAATCCACTATCTCCTGGATTACTGACTATCTGACAGTTTGTATGGCAGGTTAGTTCTCTGTCAGTGGTGGTAGTGAGTAGAACACTGCAGCACCACAAGGGGCTGTCCTGTCTATGTTTCAGATCTGAGTTTGTCACTTGCAGAAGTTCTCTGATGACTCTGCAGTGGTTGGGTGTTTCGAGATGGGCAGGAGTCAGAGTGCAAAGAACTGGTGGATGAGTTTGTAGAGTCTTTCCGGACTAAGAGAACTGTGATGAGTCTTGTATATATTCTGGCAGATGAAGTTGCAGAGGTGGAGGAGTACAAATACTTGGGTGTTCACCTCAACAACAGACTTGACTGGAAGACCAACACTAAGACTGTTTACAAGAAAGGGATGAGCAGACCCTTATTTTCTATGGATGCTTAGGTCCTTGAATGTGTGCAGCAGGATGTTGGAGATCTTTTACCAGTCTGTTGTAGTGAGTGCAGTCATCTTTGCAGCTTTATGTTGGGAGAGCAGCATCGGTGCTGGTGATGCAAAAAGACTAAATAAACCCATCAAAAAGGCTGGATCCATCCTTGGCTACAACCTGTACTCTTGAGTTAGTGGTGGAGAGGAGGTCACTAAACAAACGGTTATCCATTATGGACAATCTGGCACATCCTCTCCATGACCGACTGAATAAGCAGCTGAGCACCATGTTGAACAGACTCTTTCAGCTTTGGTGTCACAAGGATCATTACAGAAAATCTTTCCTACAAAATGCAATAAGCACGTACAACAGTTCGTCTCTGCGACAGGAGAACGCACATCATAGTACAATAGTCCCTGCTTTTATTATTTTGTACATTATTACACATTGGTAAATTATTGTGTATATTATTATTCTGTACTTTATAATTAGTTAAGTCTGCACACTAAGTGTGTTTTTAAATGTCACTGCTGTAATGAAAGAATTTCCCACTCAGGATCAATAAAGTACTTACTATTATTATTTTCAGCATTGAGTTCCTCCAGAATTTTGTGTGTGTTACTCTGAGCTGGACAATCCTGATTGTTCTTTAAGCAGAGAAGTTTGCTTGTTATTTTAGAGGATATGCAATGGTCAGTCCTATTGTTGGGCTTGTAGTATTATAAGTAAGAATGATAGAATGGCCTTCTATGATGCATTGGTTTTGTGATGCTGTCCCTGAAAGAATTAAGTATGCAAGCTGGTGTTGTCAGATCATGGCCTGATTTAATTTTGTGTTTTATGTCCATCTTGAATGGGGTATTATAAGAGTAGGTAAGAGTGTAAGTGGTAAACTCAAACGTTATTATCCCTTCTGTTATTCAACACTCCATCTCAAGTACCCTTACCATGAGTCAAAGAGTGCACTTTTTTAAAGTGTATTCCAAATGCACTGTTCTTGTTGAAAAAAGGAATACAAGCTTTTGGAAGGAATTTAATAAGACCTTAAGATTGGCAGTGACTGATGTCAATCACAGGAGACATATTGAAGTATTGTTCAAGTTAAGACCATAAGACATAGGTGCAGAATTAGGCCATTTGGCCCATCGAATCTGCTCCACAATTCAATCATGGCTGATCTTTTTCTCCCTCCTTTCTTAAAGAGTGAAGTGACATTTGCAATTTTTCTGTCCGCCGGCACCATGCCAGAGTCCAATAATTTTTGAAAGATCATTACTGATGCTTCCACAATCTCTACCACTAACTCTTTCAGAACCCTAGGGTGCAGTTCATCTGGTCTGGGTGACTGTGTACCCTTGGGTCAACTCAGCTTTTTGAGCATCTTCTCCCTTGTAATATTAACTGCACTCACTTCTCTTCCCTCACACCCTTCAACACCTGGCACACTGCTCACGTCTTCCATAGTGAAAACTGATGCAAAATATTTAGTTAATCTGCCATCCTTGTCCCCCATTATTATTTCTCTGGCCTCATTTTTTAGCGGTTCTATATCCACTCTCATCTCTCTTATTTTTCACATACTTGGAAAGCCTTGTATTACCCTCTTTAATATTGTTTTGCTAGCTTGCTTTCATATTTCATCTTTTAGATTCATCATATTTCATCCTTTATGATTCTTTTAGTTGCTCTCTGTAGGTTTTAAAAGCTTCCCAATCCTCTATCTTCCTGCTAACTTTTGCTTGGTTATATGCCATCTCTTTTGCTTTTACTTTAGCTTTGACTTCCCTTATCAGCCATGGTTGTACTATTTTGCCATTTGAGTATTTATTTGTTTTTGGAATACATCTATCCTGCACTTTCCTCATTTTTTGCAGAAACTAGCGCCATTGCTGCTCTGCTGTCATCCCTGCCAGCATCTCCTTCTAATTTACTTTGACCGACTCCTCTCTCGTAGAAATGTAGAAACATAGAAAACCTACAGTACAATACAGGCCCTTCGGCTCACAAAGTTGTGCCAAACCTGTCCCTACCTTAGAAATTATTAGGCTTACCCATAGCCCTCTATTTTTCTAAGCTCCATGTACCTATCCAAAAGTCTCTTAAAAGACCCTATCGTATCCACCTCCACCACTGTTGCCGGCAGCCCATATCACTGTAATTTCCTTTACTCCATCGAGGTACTGCTACATCAGACTTTACTTTCTTCCTATCAAGTTTCAAGTTAATGGAGTTCATTTACTCCATTATTCCTGCTGGTATCTATTCGCATTCAGTTTGTAAAAATCACTTGTTAAATTGTTACAGAGAGATTGTGCAAGCTGTGTATAGCCAGTTAGCTAACATCAGAATCAAAACTGTTATTGTCTAGCTGCAAGTCATCTATGTTCCTGTCATGAATGGCTGAGAAAATCAAGTTCCTTATTTATAAACAGTATTGGACTGAATTTTCTCAGTACACTGTAATAATGTATTAGACAGTTTCCATTATGCAAGTAAAAATATCTTGTCAACAGCAAGTAGAGAAGGAAGAAGTGTTTACATTGTTCATTCACGTCCTACAGACTGCAGAGATATTGTCTTTCTAAATCACCATTCCTTTGTTTTCCAGCATTGTTGTGAGTGCCTGTAAAATTTTCAAGGCTGCAGAAGAAAGTAGGTTGGACAGAGATGAAGAAAGAGCCTACGTTCTTTACATGAAGTACTTAGCTGTGTATGATCTAATTCGGAAAAGGAATGATTTTAAGCATCAGCAGGTACCTGGCTATTCTGTTTTGTGCAATACTGTTCAACTATATTGGCAATATTCAGATGATGTTTGTTGATCATGGAATGTCTCAAAATGTTTTATTGAAGTGCACTCAGCATTTAGAAAATCTGACAGTTAATTTCTGTTGAGAACATACATCTATAAAAATAATCTGTTGTTTAGAAGATAAATATCAGTCATGATGTTAGGGGGATTTCCTCAGCTGCCTTCAACATTGTGCAATCCGGTCTTTTTAAGTACTGACATTCCACAGCATTCCCTAGATCAACATGTCATCCAGAAAGCAACACTTTTGGCATTAAAGTACTAGAGCTAAGCCAAACTAACAATTCCATTTTTTTTTTCTTTTCCTTTATAGAACTGTAGCCTCACGTGAAAAGGATGCTCTCTATAGTAGGGAATTCTTGGCACAGCCTCAGAATGCAAGGACATCCCTTTAGAACAGAGATGAGGAATTTCTTTAGTCAGAGAATGGTGAATCTATGGAATTCATTGCCACAGACAGCTGTGGAGGCTAAGTCATTGGGTATATTTAAAGCAGAGGTTGATAGGTTTTTTATTAGTCAGGGAGTCAAAGGTTCTGGGAGAGAGGAGGAGAATAGAGTTTAGAGGGCAATAAATCAGCCACAATGGAATAGCAAACAGACTCAATGGGCCAAATGGCCTAATTCTTAACTTCAGGTTACTTAGAGTTAACTCGATGAATTCCTTGAACTGAGGTAGATTTCTTCATCAATTGGCTTCATTCCCAATCTTTACCACTTCACATTCAGCCTGTGCTGGGTCCTAGTGCGTACTCAGTTGTCTTTCACATAATGGAAGGAGCCTGTCTATTCTCTTTAGTTGCACAGGATTTTGTGATTTCTTTATAGAAATCATCAGAAGGTAAGAAATAGAAGCGGGTGTATGCCTCTCAAGCTAGCACCATAATTCAGCAAGTTTTTACTGTGATACTCATATCACTTGCCACAAAGAGTCACTGGAAGGACTTGGTTGGTCAAGCAGTATCTGTGAGTTGATGTCTTCATTAGACACCCTGTACCACAACAGTGCTCCCTTATCCTTTAATATCCTAAAAGCAATTAATCTGCATTTTGAACGTGGTCAATGACTAGTCCTCAGCACCCCTCTGGGGTAAAGAATTCCAAAGATCCCTCAATACTTGAGTGAAGAAATTTCTTCTCATTTTTAAACAGACTACCCCTTGTTCTGAAACTGCTTCCTAATTCTAGACTCATAGACCTAGACTGATTACATATTTTTCAACACAAGCATTAGTGCTCCTCTGCACTGATTATTGGAGACTGCTGCTTTGATATTTTTATTTTAATTGATACTGAGACCTTTTTTCCCATTACTGATTTGTTTTAACACAATAAGCTTAGACATTGATTCTTCAAGTTTGAAATTCTCATTTTTTTTGATATTTCTATATAACACTGTGCAAGTAAAGAGAGTAGACAGGCTCCTTCCAATATCTGAAAGGCAACTGAGTACATACTAGCACCCAAGCGCAGGCTGAATGTGAAGTGGTATCTTCTCTTACCGGCCCCCCCCCCCCATCTCATGATTATTAATTGCACAATGAAGAATAAAAGAATAAGTTAGTTTAAAATATTCCAAATTTTATCCAGAATACCACATGCCTGAACCTCATAGTTACTGCCATGATTCCCACCCATATTTGTATAATGTTAGGCAAATGTTGGGAGCCGTCTCAAAACAATGTTGTGTGCAGAACTTTCTGGAGTTATGGTTTTCCAGTATCAAAGGAGTGAAGCAGAAATCAAATGTCTTGTTGCTCACATCCTCATTAAGTTTGAACTTCTTGCAGGTGAAGAGCTAATTAATGCAGTGCATGGATTTTTCATCAGGTGTGTACAGCATTTTTAGTGAAAGTTAATACTAAACATGAGCAAGTTTAATCAGATCTGTAACAGAAGTGTTTTGCACAACAAAGGATAAACTACATAGCAGACCTTTCAGTAGTTTCTTGGTATTAACTACTTTTACAACTCTTTATCAAAGTCATCTGATTTGATTTGTCCCAATGAAAGGTCATATTGGGAGTATGATTAGCCTTTCACCTGCAGATTGTGATAGGCTTGTGGGTATTTAATTTTTTGTCCTGGCCTGTGTGTGGTCGTTCTTGCACAAGATGTTAGAGTTCTGAGCTGCAGAGAAAGTAAACCAGCATTTTGTTGTTCTTTCAGGACTACTATACTTCTTTACTTGGCCCTACAAGCTTCAGGAAAGCCATAGAGGAGGCAGAAAGACTTTCTGAAAGCCTGAAGTTAAGGTCTGTTGTGGCTTTGATCAGTTTAATCATATACTATAATGAGGATGTCAGAAATGATGAGTGCTTTATTTCTCTCAACGAGCCTGGCATTGCAGCTTTTAACCTACTGCTAGTCAGTTTATATTGCTGTTTGTATTTTTTCACAGCTGTTGACTACATCACTTGTTCTGAACTCCCTTTTGGTGTAAATTTCAGTTTGCATTTCTTTCTCCATTGTTAATCTTTGGTTCTGTTTCTTTTTTCTTATTTTTTCTTATTTTTCTTTATTACACTTGTCAGTTTATATCCTCTGTCATATAGCCATAAGCTGTAGTACTAATATCTGTGTGTTTTATTCCCAAAATCTAAATGATGACTATCTCCCAGCAGGAATTCAGTTGGAACATACTGTTCACCGTTACTCATCCACAGTCATTTTCCACCCTGGACCTGCAGAGGCCTACACAGCAGGCCAGCTCGTCCCTGGAGTTTTCGAGTATTAAGCCACACAGTCCTAATGTTTCCATCTATCAGGCATTGCATTGGATAGGGCTCAATAGCATCACATACACCACTCCCTGAATAGAGAAACAGCAGTGAGTGTACGCTCCGTGGCTGCTGTAATCCATCCACTTCAAGGTTCGATATGATGTGCATTTGGAGATGCTGTTCTGCAAACCGTTGTTGTAATGCATGTTTAGTTGAGTTACTGTCACCTTCCTGTCAGCTTGATCCGGTCTGGCCATTCTCATGTGACCTCATTAACAAGGTATTTTCAGCCACAGAGGGGTCACTCACTGTATGTTTTTAGTGTTTTGAATCATTCTGTGTAAACTCTAGGGACTGTTGTGTGTGAGAATCCCAGGAAAATCAGCAGTTTCTGAGATACTCTAACCATCCTGTCTGGCACCAACAATCATTCCATGATTCTTTTTGGGTTCCAGACCAAACCAGTTCCCCTCTACCACCACTCTCTTCAATCTAGCGGAATTAGTCTTTACTCTTAATAATTTTTCTTTTGACTCCTCCCACTTCCTCCAAACCAAAGGTGTAGCCATGGGCACCCTTGTGGGTCCCAGCTATGCCTGCCTTTTTGTTGGTTTTGTGGAACAGTCCACGTTCCAAGCCTATACTGGTATCCCCCACTTTTCCTTTGCTACATCGACTACTGCATTGGCGCTGCTTCCTGCACGCATGCTGAGCTCGTTGACTTCATTTACTTTGCCTCCAACTTTTGCAGTGCCCTCAAATTTACCTGGTCCATTTCTGACACCTCCCTCCCCTTTCTTTATCTTTCAGTCTCTATCTCTGGAGATGGCTTATCTACTGTTATCTACTATAAGCCTACGGACTCTCACAGCTACCTGGACTATTCCTCTTCCCACCCTGTCTCTTGCAAAAATGCCACCCCCTTCTTGCAACTCCTCCATCTCTGCCGCATCTGATCTCAGGATGAGGCTTTTCATTCCAGGATGAAGGAGGTGTCTTCCTTTTTTAAAGAAAGGAGCTTCCCTTCCTGCACCATCAACTCTGCTCTCAAACGCATCTCTTCCATTTCACACACATCTGCTCTCACCCCATCCTCCCGCCACCCCACTAGGGATAGAGTTCCCCTTGTCCTCACCTACCACCCCACCAGCCTCCGGGTCCAACATATAATTCTGCATAACTTCCTCCACCTCCAACGGGATCCCACCACCAAGCACATTTTTCCCTCCACCCCACCCCCGCTTTCCGCAGGGATTGCTCCCTACGCCACTCCCTTGTCCATTCGTCCCCCCATCCCTTCCCACCAATCTCCCTCCCAGCCCTTACCCTTGTAAGCCAAACAAGTGCTACACCTGCCCTTACACTTCCTCCCTCACCACCATTCAGGGCCCCAGACAGTCCTTCCAGGTGAGGCGACACTTCACCTGTGAGTCAGCTGGTGTGGTATACTGCGTCCGGTACTCCTGGTGCGGCCTTCTATATATTGGTGAGACCCGATGCAGATTGGGAGACTTACGCTGAACACCTACGCTCTGTCCACCAGAGAAAGCAGGATCTCCCAGTGGCCACACATTTTAATTGTACGACCCATTCCCATTCTGATATGTCTATCCATGGCCTACTCTACTGTCAAGATGAAACCACACTCAGGTTGGAGGAACAACACCTTATATTCCATCTGCATAGCCTCCAACCTGATGGCATGAACATTGATTTCTTGAATTTCCTTAATGCCCCCCTCCCCTTCTTACCCCATCCCTTATTTATTTATGTATTATTTTTCCCCACCTTTTTTCTTAAAACATAGAAACATAGAAAATAGATGCAGGAGTAGGCCATTCGGCCCTTCGAGCCTGCACCGCCATTCAGTATGATCATGGCTGATCATCCAACTCAGAACCCTGTACCTGCTTTCTCTCCATACCCCCGATCCCTTTAGCCACAAGGGCCATATCTAACTCCCTCTTAAGTATAGCCAATGAACTGGCCTCAACTGTTTCCTGTGGCAGAGAATTCCACAGATTTACCACTCTCTATGTGAAGAAGTTTTTCCTTATCTTGGTCCTAAAAGGCTTCCGCTTTGTCCTTAAACTGTGACCCCTCGTTCTGGATTTCCCCAACATCGGAAACAATCTTCCTGCATCTAGCCTGTCCAATCCCTTTAGAATTTTATACGTTTCAATAAGATCCCCCCTCAATCTTCTAAATATTCTTTTCTCTCTCTGTCCCTCTCACAATCACTCCTTGCCTGTTATCCATCTCCCTCTGGTGCTCCCCTCCCCCTTTCTTTCTCCCTAGGCCTCCCGTCCCATGATCCTTTCCCTTCTCCAGCTCTATCCCTTTTGCCAATCAACTTTCCAGCTCTTAGCTTCATCCCTCCCCCTCCTGTCCTCCTATCATTTTGGATCTCACCTCCCCCTCCCACTTTCAAATCTCTTACTACCTCTTCTTTCAGTTAGTCCTGACGAAGGGTCTCGGCCAGAAACGTCGACTGTACTTCTTCCTATAGATGCTGCCTGGCCTGCTACATTCCACCAGCATTTTGTGTGTGTGTGTGTGTTGCTTGAATTTCCAGCATCTGCAGATTTCCTCGTTTTTGCATTCCATGGTCAAAGTCACTTTATCACATTTCTTCCCCATTCTGAACAACAACTCAACCTCTTGACAGTGTCTGCATGCTTTTCTACATTGAGTGTCTACCACATGATTGGTTGATTAAATATTTGCGTTAACAAGCAGATGTTCCTAATGAAGAGGCCACTTGGTGTATGTTGTTTGGTTAATTGTCTTTAAAAGTAATTCCACAATGTATTTTATCTGTTAGATACGAGGAAGCTGAAGTACGTAAGAAGCTTGAAGAAAATGATAGATTGCAAGAAGAGAAAAGCAAAGAGCAAGAAGGAGCAAAAAGCAAGGGGCAGGATAACAGCTTGACAGCAGCAATCAAGGTTAGCATTAAGAAAGGAAACTTACAGGTTTGAAACAACCCAAATAGAAATGAACTTATTACAAAAATCTTTAAAGGATAATGATAAATAGGTGTATCCCTGTCATCCCTTCAGCCAGCCCTGGCCAATCCAGGCACTCCTGTGTATCCCTGTCGTCCCTTCAGCCAGCTCTGTCCAATCGAGGCAGTTTTCCATCTTAAGTATGTTCAATAACTCCACTTCAATAGAGTGGAGTAAAGAATACCAAGGAGTCATCACCTCATGAGTGAATAAATTCTTTCTCATCGCAGTCTTAAATTGGGCAGCCTTTATTGTGAATATTCCCATTTGGGGAAATCATTCTCTTTGCATCCACCCTAACAATCCTACTCTCAGTGCTCAATTCTGGTCACCTCACCTCAAGATGGATATAACCATAATACATATAACAATCACAGCACGGAAACAGGCCATCTCGGCCCTCCTAGTCCGTGCCGAACTCTTACTCTCACCTAATCCCACCTCCCCGCACTCAGCCCATAACCCTCCACTCCTTTCCTGTCCATATACCTATCCAATTTTATCTTAAATGACACAACTGAACTGGCCTCTACTACTTCTACAGGAAGCTCGTTCCACACAGCTATCACTCTATTACTAAAGAAATACCCCCTCGTGTTTCCTTTAAACTTCTGTCCCCTAACTCTCAAATCATGTCCTCTCGTTTGAATCTCCCCTACTCTAAATGGAAACAGCCTATTCACGTCAACTCTATCTATCCCTCTCAAAATTTTAAATACCTCGATCAAATCCCCCCTCAACCTTTTACGCTCCAATGAATAGAGACCTAACTTGTTCAACCTTTCTCTGTAACTTAAGTGCTGAAACCCAGGTAACATCCTAGTAAATCGTCTCTGCACTCTCTCTAATTTATTGATCTCTTTCCTATAATTCGGTGACCAGAACTGCACGCAATATTCTAAATTTGGCCTTACCAATGCTTTGTACAATTTTAATATTGCATCCCAACTTCTGTACTCAATGCTTTGATTTATAAAGGCCAGCGTTCCAAAAGCCTTCTTCACCACCCTATCTACATGAGACTCCACCTTCAGGGAACTATGCACTGTTATTCCTAGATCTCTCTGTTCCTCTGCATTCCTCAAAGCCCTACCATTTACCCTGTATGTTCTATTTGGATTATTCCTGCCAAAATGTAGAACCTCACACTTCTCAGCATTAAACTCCATCTGCCAACGTTCAGCCCATTCTTCTAACCGGCATAAATCTCCCTGCAAGCTTTGAAAACCCACCTCATTATCCACACCACCTACCTTAGTATCATCTGCATGGTAGGCTGAATCTAATGTGTGCTGGGTTGGAGCACTGTCAGCTTGGATTGCTATCCACTATATAGTTAGTTATATCTCTTTGTAGGCACTCTATGCCTTCCTCATAACTTGCTAATGCAGTTATCAGCAGGAAATGTTGCTATCAGTCCCTACGTCTAAGATGTGAAATTGAATGTAAATCATTAAGGGCTCAGCATTGATCCCAGAAGTTACTGAAAATAACCTATTTATTCTCACGTGTCTTGGTGAGCCCGTTCCCCATCTGTCATATTGTTACCTCAAGTGTACATTTAGTTAATTAATCAGTAACTGTAAGAATCCATGTAGTTCACTAATGACCTTGAGAAGGAAATATAGTTCTCTAGTTTGACAAAGTGACTCCAGATCTGTGGAAAGTGTGTTTGGTCATCAATAGGTAAGCAATTAATGCAGTATGGGATGATTGGCATATGCTTTCCTAGCTCTCAATGCCTTGAAATAATAAAGAATATTGTTTGGGCATTAGGAAGCTGTATATTACTGCTGCTGAAGAGGAATATTGGAATACTTAACTGTAGATATTTTTTGTTAAATTGGGAAATGGAGTGGAACGTGTTATAAATATTTGGAATGTTAACCAGAAGTTTGTAAAGCTGCTTTTCATTTGTTTTAGGGGGACACGGTGTTAAGCAACATCAACGAATCCAGTACAGAGCACATCGGTGAGATTTCTATCATAACTTAAAAAAAGTTCACTGGACTGCTCAGCCCAAAGTGTCTGTGCCAGTTAAATGCCCATCACCCCTCCTTCATTCCATTAACATTCCCCTTAATACTAAACAAGTCAAAAAAAAAATCTCTTGCTCAGTCCTACCCTTGTGCTCTAAGCTTCCTACACAAATCACTGGCCAGCAAATACTGGCACCCCTGACCCTACATGTTAAGTGCTGAGTTCCGTGTATAGTTTTGGTGTCTCTGCAGTCAGCAGGTAGAATTAGTTGATGGGATATTTGTCTGAACAGCAAAACGCTGTAGATGCTGGGAATGTGAATAATAAATGGAAAATGCTAAATACCCAGGGGGTTAGGCAACATCAGCAAAGAAGGAGACGGTTAACAATCATTTCAGTGAATCCTACATTCTCAACCTAGTCTTCAACTGTCTAGGGAAAACAAATGCCCGAATTTTTTTTTAAATGAGCATATCTTTCAGGAAGGAGAAACAGCTCCTAATAACTTGGTGGAATAGGCTAAGGAATTAAGAGCATAAAGAACATAGAAGGCCTCAAATCTGTTCCACATTCCATATCAGGGTTCATCACCTCTTCTATGTAAGTTCACCTTTATCCCCAGTTCCCTGATCATTTATCTTTAAATACCCCAGTGATCTGCCTTAACTACCATCCAGGGTAGAAAGCATTGGTGATTCACCTACAGTTCTGAAGTGATCTGGCACTTTCTGATACAAGTGAAAAAAAACAAGCTATCTGAATGTTACTGGTCTGACATTCATCCAGAACGGTGTTTGTTTGTACATATTTCTGTTTTCCCATTGTCACTATTCTGACTGAATTAATTGTGTTTTATTTCTGTGTGTGGGGAACAGTTTTGTCTCGAGGAACAATCAGTGCAGAAAAGCTGTTTGCAATGTTGCAAGGTGAAAACACTAAGGTGATCATTATGGATGCTCGGAGCTCCAAGGATTACCGGGAATCTCACATTCATATGGCCAGGTCGTGCTGTATAAGTGTGCCAGAGGAAGCTATCAACCCAGGGTAGGAAATTCAGTCTAGTTAAAATAGGCAGCAAATGCTTCTGTAAAGTTTGATAAGACAGTTGAACACTGTTGGCTTTCATGAAGTTCTTTTTGTTCCTGTGTCTCATCTCCAAGTTAATATTGCTAAAAATTCTTTCCCTCAGCATCACTGTAAACCAGATAGAGTTGAAACTGCCAGAAGAATCAAAGGAGATGTGGCGAAAACGGCAGTGCGTTGATTACATTGTTTTGTTGGATTGGTTCAGTTCCATCAACCAAGTGAAAAGGGGAAGTGTTCTTCAAAGCCTCAAAGATGCACTTTACAAGGTTTGGAAATTGCTTGCAATATGCGCGGTGTAAGATTGGTTCATAACTCCATAAGATCATATGTCGTATGAGCAGAATTAGGCTATTTGGCCCATCAAGTATACTCAGCCATTCAATAATGGCTGATTTATTAACCCTCACAATTTCATTCTCCTACCTTCTCCCCATAACCTTTGATGACCTTACTAATTGAGGACATATCAACCTCTGCTTTAAATATACCCAATGACTTGGCTCCCACAGCCATTTATAGAAACATAGAAAACCCACAGCACAATACAGGCCCTTCGGCCCACAAAGTTGTGCTGAATGTGTCCCTACCTCAGAAATTACTAGGCTTACCTATAGCCCTCTATTTTTCTAAGCTCCATGTACCTATCCAAAAGTCTCTTAAAAGACCCTATTGTATCCGCCTCCACCATTGTTGCCAGCAGTCCATTCCACGCACTCACCACTCTGAGTAAAAAAACTTGCCTCTGACATCTCTCTACCTACTCCCCAGCACCTTAAACCTGTGTCCTCTTGTGGCAACCATTTCAGCCCTGGGAAAAAGCCTGACTATCCACATGATCAATACCTCTCATCATCTTATACACCTCTATCAGGTTACCTCTCATCCTCTGTTGCTCCAAGGAGAAAAGACCAAGTTCACTCAACCTGTTTTCATAAGGCATTCTCCCCAATCCAGGCAACATCCTTGTGAATCTCCTCTGCACCCTTTCTATGGCTTCCACATCCTTCCTGTAGTGAGGCGACCAGAACTGAGCACAGTACTCCAAGTGGGGTCTGACATTACCTCTTGGCTCCTAAATTCAATTCCATGATTGATGAAGGCCAATACACCATATGCCTTCTTAACCATAGAGTCAACCTGCGCAGGTGCTTTGAGCATCCTATGGACTCGGACCCCAAGATCCCTCTGATCCTCCACACTGCCAAGAGTCTTACTGTTAATAGTATATTCTGCCATCATATTTGACCTACCAAAATGAACCACGTGGCAATGAATTACACAGATTCACCATTCTCTGGCTAAGAAAAGTTCTTCAGCCATTTATGTTTCACTCGTTTTCAAGTAGTTCACCTTCATGACTGAGTGTAGTACTGATGCTGTAAGATTACAGAATGGCCCATCCAGGTGTAGCTGTCTCCCTGACACTTCTCCACATGGTCTCTAGTGCTGTCAACAATGACGGTTCATATCTGCACCTATTGCACACAGATAGGATGTTACGGGCTATGAATATCTCAGAATATCCTAATCACTGATTATGTATATATTTTTAAAATATGTTTTCTGTGGCAGCAGTATTGTGCAATACATTAAAAATATTGCTATAAATTGGAATCAGAAATATAAGAAACCATGCAAAAAGATGGAGGAAGGGAAGAAGCTGTTTCTAAAACATTGAGTGTGTGTCTTCAGGCTCTTCCTACCTCTTTGAGGGTAGCAATGTCTGAAGTGCATGAGGGTCCTTAATGATGGATGCCGCCTTCTTGAGGCATCAACTGTGGAAGATTTCCCTGATGGTGGAGAGGCTAGTGCCTACGATGGGGCTGGGAGAGTTTACTACCCTCTGCAGCTTTTTTCCGATCTTGTGCAGTGGAGCCTCCATAACAGATGGTGAATCTTTTGAAGCTCGGAACTTTTTCTTATGAAAGAATTGGGTGCATTAACTTGCCATGAGTGTTGAATTTTCTACTTTTTTTCTTGTGCAGTGGGATAGTCAAGTAATTGTTCAGAATGAACCAGTGGTATTGGAGGGTGGCTATGACAGCTGGCTTCTCTGCTACCCAATGTACACCACTAATCCCAAAGTGACTGCTCCAAAGGAAGAATCCTCTACAACTGTTCAAGTGTCCTGTAAGTATTTTTCTGCTTCCCAATTAACCCGACTATATAACATTCTTTAAAAAATGGCTGAAAACCTCTTGTAAGTTTGTTCTAAAGAATAAGCAGGATGTAGGCAATCCATTGCAGTGTATACTGCAATGGGAAGTATATGTCCAATGGGAAGTGGAGTGGGAAAACTTGCAAGTGATAATACATTTTCTGAGATGCATAAGATGTTTCAGCTTTGGCATTATCCTACAAATACAAGGTAATTCTTTTGGGTTGTTAGATCTCTATGTGTTGGCAAACAGCTGTGTTACATGGTAAGAGATGATACCTGAATATTTCTTGACAGGCATTCAATTGCACTACGCTCTAAGCCAGGGGTTCCCTACCTTTTTTTTTATGCCATAGACCCCGACCATTAACCAAAGGGTCTTTGGCTCTCAGATTAGGAACCCAATCTGGCTAAGATATTAAGCATTGGAAAATTCAGACAATATAAAGACATTAAATGCATCAAGTTAATAAATTCCTCTAAAGGAGAAAAGGTGGTGTGGTGGAAGCAGCTAGAGAAAATTCATTCGTGGTTATGCACGATTGGCTGATAGTTTTAGATGTGTTCTCACTTTCTCACCCACCCCTCATCAGTGCTTAAAGGTGTTAGCGTGGATCCATGGTTTCCCCTCTGGTACCTCTTCTGTGTACTGTGGAAGGTATTTGAGCCTTTCCCTGTAGGGGAATTACTGAATACTGATCAGAAATATGTGTGCAATTTTCTCCCCTACCTTCCCAAAGCAATAAGCTTTGAGGGCAACTGCAAGTTGTAGCTAATTTCAGCCTATAAGCACAGTGAGAATCAAAGTTCTTTCTTCAGACTGATAACTGGTTGTAGCACTGAAACTTCTAAGATTCATTGATTTAAAAAAAACTATATTTTTAATGAGAGTTGTGTCTATCATTTTACATACAGTGAATTTTAGTTACCCGTCCTTGGAGGAACCCCCTCCACCTTGCCCACCCTCTGGAGACCTCGATGAAGGGAAGGCTTTCCAAGAATTGGGAAGATTTAATGGAAGTTTATCTGAGCTAGATGCAACAACAAAAGAAGTCGGCATAGAAACAATGAATGTGCCTAATGGTGTACCTGGTTTGAAGGATCTAGCATCAACTGGTGGACACCCTGTTGCAGTGAAAAATATTCCTCAGGTATGTGTGCTAGAGGACGGTGTATTTAGGTATTATAAAACTCCTGCTCCCATGCTTCTGCAGTTTGGGGTTAAAAATGTGTAAAGAATTGCAGGTGCATTGTCTCAATGTTTGGATTAATACTTCGATTGTTGTGCTCTTTAGGAGTACAGGAGTTGAATAGTTTGGATATTCAGCATTTCTGTGGTTTTAAGTAAATGTTTTGGTAAGGTTCACAAGAGCAATTCTATTTTTATGCATTTGAACAGGTTGATCGAACTAATAAACCTACACTAAAAGTGCCAGAGAGGTCTAGTTCTGGTACAGAAAGTTTACCTGTTCACAATGGACCAGTAGTACCCGATCGGTCAACAAAGCCATGTGTGGAGCCCCAAAACCTGTTAACAGATGATGAAATAAGTCAGATCCATACTGAAGCAGCACTGATTAGCGAAAAGGCCAAAAAAGAAAAGGAACAGCGTGAACGAAGGCAGGAAGAGCAAAGAAAAAAGGAACAGTTAGATCAAGAAAAAGAACAGCGTGAGGAAGAAGCAAAGGTGCTTAAAATAAAAGCTGAGCAAGAGAAACAGAGCAAAGAATTCAAAGAACAAAAACAGGAACTGGAATACAAATGGCAGAAAGATGATGATGAAAGAAAACAATCAACAGAGCAAGTAAAGGAGTCTGTAGAAGAAAAAGGCAAAACTGAAAGTCCGATAAGAGAACAAGGGAATGTGAGGAAAGATGTACAGGAACAACCTGTACCTGAGCCAGAAGCTAGCAGCTCCAGAGGAAAGCAGGTACATCCATACTTGAAAATGTTGTATTGTGAAGGGAAAAACTAAACCAGTGCTGCTAGGGGCAATGTTATACTTTTAATGATAATTTAAATGTGTTACAACCATGCTCTTATAGTTTGGCTGAACTCATCTGCGTTTCTAAATTTTTGATTCCTTTTCTTTGTATCTACACCTTTGTAATTTGTTAATCTTTGTCCTACACATCTGCACTGTAATTTCACTTTGGCCTTCTGAATTTGGCTATAAACTGATTTTTGTCTTCTGGGTGATTTCCTCAGTTTTATTTAATTCATTTAATTTTTGACTGTTGAGACACTTGCCCTTAGCCTAACATATCTACTGACTACAGTACACTATGGAGATTAAAAGGACAGCACAGTGTCACAGCTAATCAAGGCATTGTTTCACAGCTCCAAAGAATTGGGTTGTGCCTAATCTCAGGTGCTGCCTATGTTCTCCCTATCACCACTTGGAATTCCTCCTAGGGTTCTGCTTTCCTCCCACCTCCCAAAGGCATCTGAGTTGGTAGGTTAATTGGCCACTACCTATTCCATAAAACCATAAACAATGAAGGAGCAGAACTAGCCCATTCAGCCCATCATAGCTGATTTGTTATCCCTGTAAACTCTGTTTTTCTGCCTTCTCCCTATAACCTTTGACTACCTCACTAATCAAGAACCTGTTGACCTATACTTTAAATATATCTGATGACCACAACTACCTGGGCAATGAATTCCACAGATTCATTATGCGGTGGCTAAAGAAATTTCTCCTCATCTCGGTTCTAAAGGGACATCCCTGCATTCTGAGGCTGTGCCATTCATTGTGTGTAGATGAATGGTAGAATTTGGGGGAATTTGTTGGAATGTGGAATGAAATTTTTTTTAATGCGATGAGCGCATTAATGGTGTAAGAGGTGATTGATGATTGGCATGGACTCAGTGGGTCATAGCACCAGTTTTTGTACATTCTTGTGAAAGCTCTGTACCATGGAAGACCTGCTTTTGTTTAGAATGTGACTGACATTTTTGGTTTCTGCACACACACTACTCCTGCTGACTGGAGTTGCTGAGCCAGAGGAACTGCATAAGCTTCTCCAGTCAATTCCCATTTTTAAACAACCTGTCATTCAAAATAGGGAATACGTGAGGATATAATCAGCTGTTTTGATGCTGTTGGACTTTTGAAACAAAGCTTCATACTGAGGAGAAGTTGGATTGTGTCTGGTGGAGTTGATATGAAATGCATTTTGGAGGGAACATCAGTGATCACATTTAGCCAGAGAGTGCCGTCCAGGCCAGTTAGTTTACTGAAAGCATTGATAAAGAAGGTGAGAGTAGAGACCAACAGAAAACAATGTGCAGCAGATTCTGGCCCCATGATTATATAACCATAGAACAATCACAGCTCGAAAACAGGCCATCTCGGCCCTCCTAGTCCGTGCCGAACTCTTAATCTCACCTAGTCCCACCTACCCGCACTCAGCCCATAACCCTCCACTCCTTTCCTGTCCATATACCTATCCAATTTTACCTTAAATGACACAACTGAACTGGCCTCTACTACTTCTACAGGAAGCTCATTCCACACAGCTATCACTCTCTGAGTAAAGAAATACCCCCTCGTGTTTCCCTTAAACTTTTGCCCCCTAACTTTCAAATCATGTCCTCTTGTTTGAATCTCCCCTACTCTCAATGGAAACAGCCTATCCACGTCAACTCTATCTATCCCTCTCAAAATTTTAAATACCTCGATCAAATCCCCCCTCAACCTTCTACACTCCAATGAATAGAGACCTAACTTGTTCAACCTTTCTCTGTAACTTAAGTGCTGAAACCCAGGTAATATCCTAGTAAATCTTCTCTGCACTCTCTCTAATTTATTGATATCTTTCCTATAATACAGTGACCAGAACTGTACACAATATTCCAAATTTGGCCTTACCAATGCCTTGTACAATTTTAACATTACATCCCAAATTCTGTACTCAATGCTCTGAAAAGCCTTCTTCACCACCCTATCTACATGGGACTCCACCTTCAGGGAACTACGCACTGTTATTCCTAGATCTCTTTGTTCCTCTGCATTCCTCAATGCCCTACCATTTACCCTGTATGTTCTATTTGGATTATTCCTGCCAAAATGTAGAACCTCACACTTCTCAGCATTAAACTCCATCTGCCACCGTTCAGCCCATTCTTCTAACTGGCATAAATCTCCCTGCAAGCTTTGAAAACCTACCTCATTATCCACAACACCACCTACCTTAGTATCGGCATACTTACTAATCCAATTTACCACCCCATCATCCAGATCATTTATGTATATTACAAACAACATTGGGCCCAAAACAGATCCCTGAGGCACCCCGCTAGTCACCGGCCTCCATCCCGATAAACAATTATCCACCACATTATGCATTATACAGAGTCCTGGCCTGGTCCCATTCCTCTGCTGCCAGTGGTGTTGCATTCTGTGGGTGGGTTGTTTGAAATGAGTTTGGTTTTATAAAAACAGTTAAAAGATTTCCCTAATTCGAAGCTGTGCCCTGGCAAGGGAGATGGGAGCTGTTCAATTTCATGTGATTGGTCTTAAGTTTATTTCAAAAATTGAAATTAGTGATATCTATTACTTTCTGATGTCCTAGAAAGGAAAGGTGATAAATTTGGCAGTTTTAGACAGAAGGTACAACCAGTGAGGAAGAAGATGTTGTACTTTTGTGCAGGGAAGTTAGGTGAAACCTGATGCTGCCTAAAATAGTAATTCCTGATTTAGAAGTTGATGCAGACCTGTGAGATGTAGCACATGCTTGTTGGTTGCAGGAAGGAGTATTCGGTGTACATGCATGTTTTAATAAAAGTGACCGACATAAATTGGTTTATATTGAACTATTTCTGCATTCAGGCACAGCAGCAAGACCTTGGTGAAAAGAGACAGGAAAGTGGAGGCCTGCAATCAACAGTGTTGAAAGAGAATGATAGAACAAATGTAAGCAATTCATAGTGAAACCTACCCCTATCTAGTCTGATATGAACCACAATGTTCCTTCTGTGTCCCACTGAGCAGTGCATGTCAGTAATAAACGTTCCTGAATTTGGTTCTTAACAATATCTATTTCCTCTGACATGAAGTAAATTGAATAGGTTTAGGCTGTTCACCCCAGAGGGAGATTAAAGGAAGATATATTTTCAAAATGAGAATTTTGTTTGCAGTACATACGTGGAAAAACCCTCATTGCTTAGTGGATGATTAACCAATGGTGTTTAATTAACCAGAGGCTGCATGAGCGTAACTGCCTGAAGTTCCTCTGCATTGTTTCATGATACTGAGACCTCTGTGTGGTTTATAAAGAAAATTCTTCATACACTCTTTGGGGGAGAAAATAACTTGCTTTATTTTGAAGCATTCAGTTTTGCAGTCAGGGAGACAACTGTCTAATTCCACTCTCATAAGCCAATGTTGAATCCAGTTTACTAGCACATCCTGAAATTCCCGTGAAAGACCTTGTCAAAGGCCGTGCTAAAGTCCATGTAGACAACATACGCTGCCTTTCCTTCCATTAGGTTTTTTGGTGACCTTCTCGAAAAACTCTTTTAAGATTGGCTAGACATAACTTACCACAAATAAAGACATGTTGACTATCTATAATCAGGCTCTATATATCCAAATACTTGTATATTAAGCCCCATATAATAATTTACCCACTACTGAGGTCAGGCCCACCCACCTGTGACTTCCTAGCTTAATTTTAGAGCCTTTTTTAAACAATGGAACAACATTGGTTATCCTCTTCCTCTGGCATCTCACCTGTGGCTAAGGATATTTTAAATATCTTAGCAGGGCCCCTGCAATTTCCGCACTAGCTTCCCATGAGGTCTGAGGATGCACAATCTTGGCTCTGAGCAGTGAATAGAGTCCCAATGTGAGCATTGTCCATCCACGTTCTGATAATTTGTCGTTGCCGTTCAAAGCTTGTTTTTATATTCCATTCACCCATTTTGCAATCCCTAGCACTTCAAAACCATGGGTACAGCAGTCATCAAAGGCAGTATTCTGTGATGTCCTGGTGTTCACTTTGCACGGTTGTTGAGATTATTTTCCTTTATAACATTTTTAATGTAGGAACCTAGAGAAGTGTTAACCAGAGCAAGAAGTGAAGAAATGGGTCGGACTGTTCCGGGTTTGCCACAGGGATGGATGAAGGTATAGTTGACTTCTTTTGGCCTGTGAAGTTTAAAATTAGCTGGATATTCTTCCCTGTCATTAAGTTGCTTTTCTTCCTAATTAAGTGAAAAAGCCCTTTAACTTAGAGAAAGAAGTGAATTACACAATACTTATTGACTGCCATTTTCTCAGTGTGTCTGAATTTCTTCAGGTACATGCATAACATGGGTACCTGCTAGGCTTTACCCAGCCAGACTTTTACACACAGTAGAGATAGGGCTCGGTGTGTAAGTCTTAAAGGGGTCTTTTAAACCTGTTTGAAACTGAAATACAGATAGCAGTGTTTAATTGTATGGAGATTAGTCTTGGAACTGGGAAGCTAGGGCCAGCTGAGTTACACATGTAAACTGTAACCAATCCAGTTATCCAGTTCAGTTATTTCTGTAATGTAAAACATCACACTTTTATAAAACAAGTGACTAGTTAATGCTATTTTATTAAATTTATTTAATATTACTGCATGTTCTAGAAGATTAGATTTACAAATTTTTCCTTTGCTATTCTGATAAGAAGGAACAAATCTCAGCTTCTTGTGTACTATTTTCACGTTGACTTTGTTCCTTCTCAGTTTCTTGATGTGGTAACTGGAACCTATCGATACTATCATTCACCAACCAACTCTGTTCACATGTACCCACCTGAAATGGTACCATCGATCACACCGCCTGCAACTCCTCCGACCCACAAAGCCAAACCACAAAGTGTAACTGATGCTGACGTTCCCAAACTGAAACGTTCCTACTCCTCGCCAGATATTGCTCAGGCGATTCATGACGAGCAGAGCAAGGTGAAAACAACCAAACCAGTGCCCACAGTCAACCGGGAAACAAAGTAGGTTGCTTTTTAATCTTCCAAGCTATTTTGTATGTGTCAGTATATTTATTTAGTGCATTTTATGTCGTGCTTTGTTACCTCTGACTTGCTCCCAGACCTTTGTCATGGACCTTCCAGATCTAACATCCAATATAAACATATTCCCATTCCTCCATCCCACTCCTGGGCTTAAGGCTCCTATAAGATTATTGTATGCTCAATTATGTTATGCGTGCAATTCGATCATAATTATACATGTTGCAGTGTCGAGATTCTCTTCAATAATCAATAATAAAAGCTTTGTTTGCAACAATTTGTGTTTTGGACCAATCACAGATATAACAGAGGTGGAGTGTAAGTTAGGTGATGCACTATTCTTGGTCCTAAATTAACTGAGATGTTTGCATCTTTTCAGACCCTCTGTTTGCAGCAAAACAGAAATCTCAAGCCCTTCTGCTTCTCAAATTCGAAACCTGAACCCAGTGTATGGAGGTCTGGGCCGAGCCCTGACAGGACTGCGCAACCTGGGCAACACCTGCTATATGAACTCCATCTTGCAGTGTTTGTGCAACACCCCACGGCTAGCTGAGTACTTCAATAAAAATTGTTACCAGCGAGATATAAACAGGTAATTGTCTCATTTGTTGACAGGATCACAAATCAAGTTCAATGGTCAGGAATCCTGTGTTGCAAAACTCCAAAACATTGGTAGGTCAAATATGATAGCAGAATATAGCATAAATGGTAAGACTCTTGGCAGTGTGGAGGATCAGAAGGATCTTGGGGTCCGAGTCCATAGGACGCTCAAAAGCTCCTACACAGGTTGACTCTGGGGTTAAGAAGGCATATGGTGTATTGGCCTTCATCAATCGTAGGACTGAGTTTAAGAGCCAAGAGTTGCAATGTTGCAGCTATGTAGGACCCTGGTCAGACCCCACTTGGAGTACTGTGCTCAGTTCTGGTCGCCTTACTACAGGAAGGACATGGAAACCATAGAAAGGGTGCAGGGGAGATTTACAAGGATGTTGCCTGGATTGGGGAGCATGTCTTATGAGAATAGGTTGAGTGAACTCAGCCAACTCTTATCACAGACATAAGGCTTACTAGTCTGTAATTATCTGGACTATCCCTACTACCTTTTTTAAACAAAGGGACAACATTCGCTTCCCTCAAATCCTCCGGCACCATTCCTGTGGACAACAAGGACATAAGGATCCTAGCCAGAGGCTCAGCAATCTCTTCCCTTGCCTCGTGGAGCAGCCTGGGGAATATTCTGTCAGGCCCCGGGGACTTATCCGTCCTAATGTATTTTAGCAACTCCAACACCTCCTCTCCCTTAATATCAACATGCTTCAAAACTTCAATCTCACTCATATTGTCCTCACTGTCATCAAGTTCCCTATCATTGGTGAATACCGAAGAGAAGTATTCATTGAGGAATACTCACTTGCTCACTTCCACAGCTTCGAGGCACATCTTCCCACCTTTATCTCTAATTAGTCCTACCTTCACTCCTGTCATCTTTTTGTTCTTCACATAATTGAAGAATGCCTTGGGGTTTTGCTTTACCGTACTCGCCAAGGCCTTCTCATGCCCCCTTCTTGCACTTCTCAGTCTCTTCTTAAGCTCCTTTCTTGCTACCCTGTATTCCTCAATAGCCCCATCTGATCCTTGCTTCCTAAACCTCATGTATGCTGCCTTCTTCCACCTGACTAGATTTTCCACTTCACTTGTCACCCATGGTTCCTTCACCCTACCATTCTTTAACAAGAATGTAAGTTAGAATGTAGGTTAGAATTCTTCAACTTCCCTGGAACAAGGTCCAATTGTCCAGAAACATGAAGCCCTCCCTTCTACACCAAGTCCTTAGCCACATATTTAGCTGTATTATCTTACTATTTCTAGCCTCACTAGCATGTGGCACTGGTAGCGATCCTAAGATTGCAGCCCCGGAGGCCCTGTCCTTCAACTTTGCACCTAACTCCCTAAACTCTCTTTGCAGGACCTCCTCCTTCTTCCTAACAACTTCATTGGTCCCTACATGGACCATGACATCTGGCTGCTCACCCTCCCTCTTGAGAATACAGAGAACTCGATTCGAGATATCGTGGACTCTGGCACCAGGGAGGCAACAGACCATCCGGGATTCTCGATCTCTCCCACAGAACCTCTTATCTGACCCCCTAACTATTGAATCCCCTATCACTACTGCTCTCTTCTTTTCCCTCCTTCCCTTCTGAGCTGAGAGTCCAGTCTTTGTGCCAGGTGTAGTCATCAGGGACGATTGTGCTCACCCTGACTTCCCACGTACTGCAAATGGAGCACCCGACTGCCCTAACTGCTGCCTCCATTACCTACTTCTAAGCTAATTAGATTAATTAAAGGAGCTTACCTGGCCTTACCTCACTGGGAGCAAGCTCGTCCTCAGCCTCTGCTCGCCAAAGCCTCTCGAGCCTACTCTACTTCCTACTCTGTCTCCCACTACTCTGTCACCCGCTCCTCCAATGCCTGCACTGTTAATTTGCTCACTTCTTAAACTCTCCCGCTGTCTCACAGGCCGACCTTCATGCGCTTGCGCAGTCATGCCCCATTCAAACTGCCAAAGAAATTACCTTCCCCCTCTCAATCCACTCGTTTTTTAAAATCTCCCATTGTCTCATAGGCCAACCTTCACGCGCTTGCATAGTCGTGCCCCATTGGCATAATTTATGCCAATAAAAAGTATTCACCCTCCCTTGAAAGCTTTCATCTTTTATTGTTTTATAACATTGAATCACAGTGGATTTAATTCGGCTTTTTTGACACACTTACAGAAAAATACTCTTTCGTGTTAAAATGAAAACAGGTCTCTACAAAGCGATCTAAGTTAATTACAAGTATAAAACACAAAGTAATTGATTGCGTAAGTATTCACCTCCTTTAATATAACAAACAAAATTAACACTGGAGCAGCCAAAAGGTTTTTGTAGTCACATAATTAGTTAAATGGAGATCACCTGGTGCAGTCAAGGTGTTTCAATATAGTAAAATTACACCTGTATCTGAAAGATCCAACTGCTGGTCAGTCAGAAATCTGGCAAAAACTACACCATGAAGACAAAAGAACACTCCAAGCAACTCCGCGAAAAGGTTATTGAAAAGCACAAGTCAGAAGATGGATGCAAGAAAATTTCTTAGCCACTGAATATCCCTTGGAGTACAGTTAAGTCAATTATCAAGAAATGGAAAGTTGTAAATCTGCCTAGAGCAGGCTGTCTTCTAAAACTGAGTGACCATTTAAGAAGGGGCCAAGTGAGAGAGGCCACCAAGAGACCTATGACAACTCTGGCGGTGTTACAAGTTTTAGTGGCTGAGATGGAAGAGACTGCGAATGCAACAACTGTTGCCCAGGTGCTTCACCAGTTGGAGATTTATGGGAGAGTGGCAAAGAGAAAGCCATTGTTGGGGGAAAAAAACTTATTTGAAATCTCAGCTAGAGTTTGCCAGAAGGCATGTGGGAGGCTTTGAAGTCAGCTGGAAGAATCTTGTATGGTCAAATGAAACTAGAATTGAGTTATAGACAATAGGTGCTGGAGTAGGCCCTTCGAGCCAGCACCGCCATTCACTGTGATCATAGCTGATCATCCACAATCAGTAACCCGTTCCTGCCTTCTCCCCATATCCCTTGACTCTGCTATCTTTATCTCTTTCTTGAAAGCATCCAGAGAATTGGCCTCCACTGCTTTCTGAGGCAGAGCATTCCATAGATTCACAACTCTGGGTGAAAAAGTTTTTTCTCAATTCTGTTCTAAATGGCCTACCCTTATTCTTAAACTGTGGCCTCTAGTTCTGGACTCACCCAACATCGGGAACATGTTTCCTGCCTCTAGCGTGTCCAATCCCTTAATAATCTTAAATGTTTCAATCAGATCCCCTGTCGTCCGTCTAAATTCCAGTGTATACAAGCCCAGTCGCTCCAATCTTTCAACACCCCCGCCATCCCAGGAACCAACCTCGTGAACCTACACTGCACTCCCTCAATAGCAAGAATGGCCTTCCTCAAATTTGGAGACCAAAACGGAACACAATACTCCAGGTGTGGTCTCACCAGGGCCCTGTACAACTGCAGAATGACCTCTTTGCTCCTATACTCAACTCCCCTTGTTATGAAGGCCAACATTCTATTAGCTTTCCTCACTGCCTGCTGTACCTGAATGCTTACTTTCAATGACTGATGAACAAGGACACCCAGATCTCGTTGTACTTCCTCTTTTCCTAACTTGACACCATTCAGATAGTAATCTGCCTTCCTGTTCTTGCCACCAAAGTGGATAACCTCACATTTATCCACATTAAACTGCATCTGCCGTGCATCTGCCCACTCACCCAACCTGTCCAATTCACCCTGCATTCTCTAACATCATCCTCATATTTCACACTGCCACCCAGCTTTGTGTCTTCTGCAAATTTGCTAATGTTACTTTTAATCCCTTCATCTAAATCATTAATGTATATTGTAAATAGCTGCGGACCCAGGACCAAGCCTTGTGGTACCCCACTAGTCACTGCCTGCTATTCTGAAAAGGACCCATTAATCCCTGCACTTTGTTTCCTGTCTGCCAACCAATTTTCTATCTATGTTAGTACCCTACCCCCAATACTATGTGCTCTAATTTTGCTCACTAATCTCCTATGTGGGACCTTATCAAGGGCTTTCTGAAAGTCCAGGTAGACTACATCCACTGGCTCTCCCTTGTCCATTTTTATAGTTACATCCCCAAAAAAGTTCCAGAAGATTAGTCAAGCATGATTTCTCCTTTGTAAATCCATGCTGACTCGGACCGATCCTGTTACTGCTATCCAAATGTGCCATTATTTCCTCTTTTATAATTGACTCCAATATCTTCCTCACCACTGACGTCTGGCTAACTGGTCTATAATTCCCTGTTTTCTCTCTCCCTCCTTTCTTAGAAAGTGGGATAACATTAGCTATCCTCCAATCCTCAGGAACTGATCCTGAATCTATAGAACATTAGAAAATGATTATCAATGCATCCACAATTTCTAGAGCCACCTCCTTAAGTACCCTGGGATGCAGACCATCAGGCCCTGCGGATTTATCAGCCTTCAGTCCCATCAGTCTACCCAACACCATTTTCTGCCTAATGTGAATTTTCTTCAGTTCCTCCATTACCCTAGGTCCTCTGGCCACTATTACATCTGGGAGATTGATTGATTGTCTTCCCTAGTGAAGACAGATCCAAAGTACCTGTTCAACTCGTCAGCCATTTTCTTGTTCCCCATAATAAATTCACCCGTTTCTGCCTTCAAGGGCCCAACTTTGGTCTTAACTAATTTTTTCCTCTTCACATACCTAAGGAAGCTTTTAATATCCTCCTTTATTATATTCTTGGCTAGCTTACATTCAAACCTCATCTTTTCTCCCCGTATTGCCTTTTTAGTAATCTTCTGTTGCTCTTTAAAAGTTTCCCAATCCTCTGGCTTCCCACTCATCTTTACTATGTTATACTTCTCTTTTATTTTTATATTGTCCTTGACTTCCCTTGTCAGCCACGGTCACCCCCTACTTCCCTTAGAATCTTTCTTCCTCTTTGGAATGAACTGATCCTGCACCTTCTGTATTATTCCCAGAAATACCTGCCATTGTTCCACTGTCATCTCTGCTAGGGTATCCTTCCAGTCAACTTTGGCTAGTTCCTCCCTCATGGCTCCATAGTCCCCTTTGTTCAACTGTAATACTGACACTTCCAATTTTCCGTTCTCCCTCTCAAATTGTAGATTAAAACTTATCATATTATGGTCACTACCTCCTAATGGCTTCTTTACCTTGAGATCCCTTATCAAATCCATTTTGTTACACAACACTAGATCCAGAATTCCCTTCTCCCTGGTAGGCTCCAGTACAAGCTGCTCTAAGAATCCATCTCGGATGCACTCCACAAACTCCCGTTCTTGGGGTCCAGCACCAGCCTGATTTTCCCAGTCTACCTGCATGTTGAAATCCCCCATTACAACTAATTTTAGCTCTTGATTCAACTTGCACCCTATATCCAGGCTACTATTTGAGGGCCTGTAGATAACTCCCATTAGGGTCTTTTTGCCCTTACAATTTCTCAGTTCTATCCATACTGATTCTACATCTCCTGATTCTATGTCACCCCTCGCAAGAGACTGAATTTCATTCTACACCAGCAGAGCCACTTCACCACCTCTGCCCACCTGTTTGTCCTTTCGATAGGATGTATATCCTTGAATATTCATTTCCTAGCCCTGGTCCTCTTGCAGCCATGTCTCTGTTATTCTTAACTCATACTTGCCAATTTCCAACTGAGCCTCAAGCTCATCCACTTTATTTCTTATACTTCGTACATTCATATATAATACTTTTAATCCATTACTTCCCTCGCTTCTCACATTGATCCTTATTGCACCTGGCCATACTCTCTGATCCTTTCCTGAGCTTTCTGCCCCATCAATTCTGTTGACTTTCTTAACTTTTCTTATTCTCTCTTTCCCTTTAACTCCATCCTTATATTTCCAGTTCGTCTCCTCTCCCCCCCCCCCCCCATTAGTTTAAACACACACATGTATCAGTGGCAAACCTGCCTGCCAGAATGCTGATCCCCTGCCTGTTAAGGTGCAACCCGTCCCTTTTGTACGATTTATCCTTATCCCAAAACAGATCCCAGTGGTCTAAGAATCTAAAACCCTGCTTGCCACACATTGAGATCCCATATCTCCCTGTTCCTGCCCTCACCAGCACAAGGAACTGGAAGCAAACCGGAGATAACCACCCTGGAGGTCCTGCTTTTTAGCCTTCTTCTGAGTTCTCTGAAGTCATGCTGCAGAATTTCTTTCCTCTTCTTCGCAACATCATTTGTGCCAACATGTGCACTACCACTTCTGGCTGTTCACCTTCACCCTTGAGGATGCCCTGCAGTCGATCCATGGCATCCTGGATCCTGGCTCCAGGGAGGCAACACACCATCCTTAAATCCCGCAGAAACTCCTTTCTGTACCTCTCACTATGGAGTCCCCTACTACCTCTGCTCTGCCTGACGTCTGTCTCTTTGGCTTTGCTTCAGTGCCAACTTTTGACTCGCAGGCCTGTCCGCCTCTCAGACTGGCAGTGTCTTCTGTCCCAACAGCTTCCAAGAAGGGTGAACCTGTTTTCAAGAGGCTCATCCCCCGGGGTCTCCTGTACTCCAAGCATCAATCCCTTCCTCATCGTTGCCCCTGTTCTCTCCTCCGGTATCTTCGGTGTAACGATCTCGCTGTAGGTCCTGTCCAGAAAACTCTCATTTTCCCAGATGAACCTGAGGTCATCCAGTTACCTCTCCATTTCCCCAACACGGTCCTTCAGGAGCTGAACCTGGACACGCTTTTCACAGTTGTAGCAGCCGGAGGCGCCATCAGTGTCCCTAACCTCCCACAACAGTTTACCCGTTATCTCTTCACCACCTCTCACCCTCTCCAACTGTGGCGTAGTCTCCTCCCTCAGCCTCCTCGCCGAAGACTCTCGAGCCAAAGACTCGCACTTTCCTCACAAGGCACTTCCCTTGTCAAGGCCACTCCCTGAGTCAAAGCCTCAAAGCTCCACTCCTTTACTGGCCACTTTCCACTTTTTTGGCCATCAAGACTAAATGCTATGTTTGGCGAAAGCCAAACACCACACATCATTAAAAACACACCATCCCTACCAAGAAGCATGGTGGTGGCTGCATCATGCTGTGGAGATGCTTCACTGCAGCAGGCCCTGGAGGTCTTGTGAAGGTAGACAGTAAAATGAATGCAGCAAAATACAGGGAAATCCTGGAGAAAAAACTGATGCAGTCTGCAAAAGAACTGCAACTTGGAGAAGATTTGTTTTTCAGGAAGACAATGACCCCAAGCATAAAGCCAAACCTACACAGGAATGGCTTAAACACAACAAAGTTAGTGAGCTACTGAAGGGTTTTGTCCCAAGACATCGACTGTACTTTTTTCCATTAATGCTGCCTGGCCTGCTCCAGCATTTTGTATGTATTGCATGGATGTCCAGCATCTGCTGATTTTCTCTTGTTTCAAAGTTAATGTCCTGGAGTGGCCAGGTCAAAGTCCAAACATCAAATCTAATTGAGAACGATCTTCATGCAATTTGACAAGAGTTTGAGCAGTTTTGTAAGGAAGAATGGGGGAAAATTGCAGTCCAGATCTGCAAATCTGATAGGGACATACCTGCACACCCAAGGCTGTAATTGCTGCCAAAGGTGTGTCTACCAAATACTAACTTGAACGGGGTGAGTAATGATGCAAGTCAATTATTTTGTGTTAAATAATTGTAATAAATTTAGACCAGATTGTATTTTGTTTTTACTTTGACACAAAAGAGGCTCTTCTGTTATCAGTGTCAAAAAAGCCAAATTAAAACCACTGTGATTCAATGCTGTAAAACAATAAAACATTAAAACTTCCAAAGGGGTGAATATTTTTATAGGCACTCTGTATAATGAATAATTGTGATATATATTTCTTCTTGTAGATCAAACATTCTTGGCCATAAAGGTGAAGTGGCTGAAGAGTTTGGTATAATAATGAAGACTTTGTGGTCAGGACAATACAAATGCATCAGTCCACGAGACTTCAAGGGTCGCATAGGAAAAATAAACGATACGTTTGCAGGATACGTACAACAGGATTCCCAGGAGCTGCTCCTGTTCCTTATGGATGGTCTTCATGAAGATCTAAACGAAGTAAGATGTGACACCACACTGTGTGTGCAAGGCAGAGATTCCTTGTCTGTTAGTGAATTATACCATTTGTGATGTAATTTTGCTAATGTGTAGGTTTCAATACAGAGCAGAGCTCTACATAGAAAGCTGAAGTACAGATCGGGTATAACTGATTACAAAATTACATTCTGTGGGTCTAAAGCTGAGGTACAGATTGGTTATAACTGATTACAGAATTACATTCTGTGGGTCTAAAGCTGAGGTACAGATTGGTTATAACTGATTACAGAATCACATTCTATTGATCTAAAGTTAAGGTACAGATTGCGTGTAACTGATTACAGAATCACATTCTGGGGTCTAAAGCTGAGGTACAGATTGGGTGTAACTGATTACAGAATAGCATCATATCCTTCCTCACTGTACTTCCTCAGAAGGCTGGCGTCATTCAGTGTTTGTAGTGAGATGCTGAAGATGTTCTATCGGTCAGTTGTGGAGAGCGCCCTCTTCTTTGTGGTGGCGTGCTGGGGAGGCAGCATTAAGAAGAGGGACGCCTCACGTCTTAATAAGCTGGTAAGGAAGGTGGGCTCTGTTGTGGGCACAGAACTGGAGAGTATGACATCGGTGGCAGAGTGGAGGGCGCTGAGTAGGCTACGGTCAATCATGGAAAACCCTGAACATCCTCTGCACAGCACCATCCAGAGACAGAGAAGCAGCTTCAGCGGCAGGTTGCTGTCAATGCAATGCTCCTCAGACAGGATGAAGAGATCATTACTCCCCAATGCCATTCGGCTCTACAATTCAACCACCAGGGGCAAGACATGTTAAGTGCCGGGGTTAGGACTGAGCTTAAGTTACCACTCAATGCACTTTAGTAAACTATTTAAGAACTTTTTAAAAGCTATTTATTAATGCTTTTTGGGAGGGTGATTTTAGATGCATATCATATTTATACTGAGTTAAATACTGCATGTAATTAGTTTTGCTACAATAAGTGTATGGGACACTGGAAAAATGTTGTATTTCCCCTTGGGGATAAATAAAGTATCTATCTATCTATATCCTTTGGGCCTAAAGTATAAAACAGTGGATTTTTCTGACCAAGGACCAGTCACACTATAAATGAATGGCATTACAGTCTTGGGAGGCTAAATAGCTTACTATTTCTGATGCAAGTTGTTCTCCAAGCTGCATACCAGGCATCTGAAATGAAGGGTATTGTTATGTAGGCCTAGCAATATAGTGACTTTGTAGGTGGCGTTGTGGATAATGAGGTAGGTTTTCAAAGCTTGCAGAGAGATTTAGGGCAGTTAGAAGAGTGGGCTGAACGATGGCAGATGGAGTTTAATGCTGATAAGTGTGAGGTTCTACATTTTGGTAGGAATAATCCAAATAGGACATACGTGGTAAATGGCAGGGCATTGAGGAATACAGTAGAACCGAGTGATCTAGGAATAATGGTGCATAGTTCCCTGAAGGTGGAATATCATGTGGATAGGGTGGTGAAGAAAGCTTTTGGTATGTTGGCCTTTATAAATCAGAGCATTGAGTATAGGAGTTGGGATGTAATGTTAAAATTGTACAAGGCATTGGTGAGACCAAATTTGGAGTATTGTGTACAGTTCTGGTCACCAAATTATAAGAAAGATGTCAACAAAATAGAGAGAGTACAGAGAAGATTTACTAGAATGTTACCTGGGTCTCAGCACCTAAGTTACAGGGAAAGATTGAACAAGTTAGGTCTTTATTCTTTTGAGCATAGAAGGTTGAGGGGGGACTTGACAGAGGTATTTAAAATTATGAGGGGAATAGATAGAGTTGACGTGGATAGGCTTTTTCCATTGAGAGTAGGGGAGACTCAAACAAGAGGACATGAGCTGAGACTTAGGGGGCAAAAGTTTAAGGGTAACATGAGGGGGAATTTCTTTACTCAGAGTGGTAGCTGTGTGGAATGAGCTTCCAGTAGAAGTGGTAGAGGCAGGTTCGGTATTGTCACAAAGCAAAATTGGATAGGTATATGGACAGGAAAGGTATGGAGGGTTATGGGCAGAGTGCGGGTCAGTGGGACTAGGTGAGAGTAAGCACAGACTAGAAGAGCCAAGATGGCCTGTTTCCATGCTGTAATTGTTACATGATTATATAACTAGGGAAATCCCACTGCACTGACAGCCCAGTTATTTTCACTATATTGACAATTAACTTTGGTTTTCTTCAGGCTGAACGGAAGAGATACAAAGAGGAAAATAATGACAACTTGGATGATTCAAGAGCAGCTGATTTAGCCTGGAAGAAGCACAAACTGCTCAACAAGTCCATCATTGTTGCCCTGTTCCAGGGGCAGTTTAAATCGACGGTTCAGTGCTTGACTTGTCATAAACGGTCCCGGACTTTTGAGGCATTTATGTACCTGTCTCTGCCTCTTCCATCTTCCAGCAAATGTACTCTGCAGGTAATCATGGACTTTCTTGAGTTTTATAGAAAATGCTTCTTCATGATTTGTAACTGTTCAAAAGTTGCTTTATTCAGTGTGATTGTTCGGAGACTGTGGTTGGAAGGAGGAACTGTAATTGGTCAGAAATTGTGCTCCTGATTTGCTTTCTGGGGTTCTGATAGATAGTAGCCATAGTTTGTTCATTAGAGGTGAATTGTCTGCTGTCGTCACTCTTTAGATGTAGGTCGAGGAGAGATGTTTTGTCAACCATTTCAAACACAAGGAAATCTGCAAATGCTGGAAATCCAAAGCACACACACATATATGAGTCCTGACAAAGGCCTGAAATGTTGACTGTTACAATTTTCCGTAGATGTTGCCTGTCCTGCTGAGTTCCTCCACCATTTTGTGTTTGTTGCTTTGTCAATCATTTCATTCAAATGAATTGAAAAGGTCTGCACTTGGTGAGAAGATGGACTGTAGCATATGTATTGTTCTAGTCACCTCACTATAGCAAAAACAAACTGTAGTGGGCAACCACCAGGGTATTGCTGAGGGTGGACTGTTTCAATTCCAAGGAAATCCAAGTGTGGCTGGTCTTATCTTCACTGGGGGACTAGAAAATGAGTGGCGTGGGTAGGGTAGATAGTAGGAAGTTGTGCCCAATGAGCAAGGTGTTTGGAGCTGGTGGGCATGGATTTCCATTAAAAGATGTTTAGAGAGGATGGGTACAAGAAGTTTTTCACCCAGAAGGTTTTGGATTCTGAAGAGTACTGCCCAAGTGCATGATGGGGGTAAGTATTATCACAACATGGATGAAGGACTAACTTGAGCACTTAAATGGCCAAAGCATTGCTGGTCAGCGAGATTGGAATGAATGGACATACTGGCTCAAAGAGCTTTACCTGACCACTGCAAGGATTAATAAATATTGATGACTGTGTGCATTCAGTTCCCTCCCCTCAAGTTGTCACACCCATATTGATTCTTGCAGACCATTGGAGGATATTTTCAACATTCTAAAATGTGTTTCTAATTGTGGATTTGGTTGCTTACATTTAATTAAAATTACCATTTTCTTTTAAAGGATTGTCTCAAATTATTTTCCAAAGAAGAGAAACTGACTGACAACAATCGCTTCCATTGTAGCAACTGTAAGGCACACCGGGACTCCACAAAGAAGCTGGAGATCTGGAAGCTGCCCCCTATCCTACTGGTGCACCTGAAACGGTGAGCTCTGCAATAGGTTGCCAGCTGTGCTCACCTGAAAGGAGCTTCTCTGTATTAGCTCCCCTTGAACAAGCAAAGTGAATCTCAGCGTCATACTGAGTGGATAAATTGGTCAAAGCTGTGCCCAATATTACCTTCCACTTTGAAAAATGTACTTGTGGGTAGTGAGTGCAGAGGCAGAGACATCATGAAGGAGTTTGTGCCGAAGGGATGGGACTGCACTGTGTGTGAGCTTGTGCTGATGGGACTGTACTGTGCTAGAGCTTGTGCCAACGGGACGGGACTGTACTGTGCTAGAGCTTGTGCCAACAGGATGGGACAGTACTGTGTTGGAGCTTGTGCCAACGGGACAGGACTGTACTGTGCTGGAGTTTGTGCCAGTGGGACTGTACTGTGCTGGAACTTGTGCTGATGGGCCTATACTGTGCCAACAGGATGGGACTGTACTGTGCTGGAGCCTGTGCTGATGGAATTGTAGAATGGAGGATTGTAATGCTGTACCAATCCCTCTTCTCTGCAGAATCTCTCCCTTTCCGTTCAGCTCCTTTCCTCAGCCAGTACTCTCCTAAACTCGGCGAAGGGTGAGAGATTGCCTCCGAGTCAGCTGGCACTCTGCTTGGTTCTCACCTCATTGTGCTTTCAATCACAGATTCTCTTATGAGGGGAGATGGAAGCAGAAGCTGCAAACCAACGTTGACTTTCCGTTGGAGAATCTGGAGTTGTCAAACTACATGATTGGTCCAAAGAACAACGTGAAAAAATACAATTTGTATGCAGTGTCGGTAAGTAGTTATTGCTGCATATCTGAGCCTGTCATTTTACTGAAGTGGAATGCAGATGTAAGAGGGCTGCATAGTCATACTGCATAGACACACCACCTCATCTGGCAGCTCCTTCTATGGAAAATTTACCTGTCAGATTCCCTTTAAATCACTTCCTGACTGTAAAGCAATTCCTCTCATTTCAGCTATCTTTTCAAGGGAAACAGGTTTTGGCTATCTACTTTATCAATGTAATTTTGTATCATCACTCTATCACGTTACTGCTCAGCATTAACAGCATATCCAAGCCAGCAAACTGAAACCATCCAGTCCAGACGATATCATGGTGAATCTTCTCTATGCTGTTGACTATGAGATGCAGGAGCAGAACTAGGCCACTCAGCCCATCATGCTGATTCCAGATCCCACTCAACCCCATACACCTGCCTTCCCGTCAGATCCTTTGATGCCCTGACCAATCGGGAAACAGTCAACTTCTGCTTTAAATAAACACACAGACTTGGCCTCCACCGCAGTCTGTGGCAGAATATTCCACAGATCCACTGCTCTTTGGCTAAAAAAAATTCCTCCCTACCTCAGTTCTAAAAGGTCATCCCTCAATTTTGAGGCTATGTCCTGCCTTCTAGTTCTAGACACTCCCACAATAGGAAACATCCTCTTCACGTCCAGTTGTTCTAGTCCTTTCAATATTTGGTAGGTTTCAATCAGATCCCTCCACGTTCTTCTAAGTTCCAGTGAGTACAGGCCAAAAGCTGCCAAACATTCCTCATATGTTAACCCCTTCATTCCCAGAATAATCCTTGTGAACCTCCTCTGGACTCTCTCCAATGACAACACATCCTTTCTGAGATATGGGACACAAAACTGTTAATAATACTCCAAATGCAGCCTGACTAGTGTCTTATAATGACTCAGCATTATCTCCTTGCTTTTATATTTTTTTCCCTTTGAAATAAATGCCAACATTGCACTTGCCTTCTTTACCAGAGACTCAACCTGTAAGTTAACCTTCTGGGAGTCTTGCATGAGTACTCCTAAGGCTACGTCCACACTACACCGGATAAATCCATAACCAAAGCTTTTTCTCTTCGTTTTTACCTTCTGTCCACACTAAAACGGCGTTTTCATCCCCCGAAACCGGAGCTGTTCAGAAATGCTTTCCAGGGTGGGTATTTTTGAAAACGCTGCTCAGGCAGATCAGTGTGGACAGGGTAACCGGAGAAATCTGAAAATCTGTCAGACGGCAGCGCGCCATTTCATTGTTTTCTTGAACATGACCTAACAATTTCAGAACAGATGGCAAAGAGACTGAAGCCAGAAGAGTTAGAAATGTACTCACCAAATACTTTGACCCCATAACTTAATAAATAAGTATACTCACTTTGCCCTGTTTTCTGTCCTTGCTCGTATGAAGGTAGTTTACCTATTTATGCAAGTACTTCTCTGACAATAGACGTCTAACAGCCTGATGTAACATTGTATGGAAATACAAGATAACACTGATGCAGACATGTTTTACACGTTTAACAAGGTGCCTTATTAATGCAACAGAGTTAGTCAGTTTTTCAATGTTCATCATCAGCTGGGTGAATCTGTCTGTGAACTTCCTGTGAGTTGCTCCAGTATTTGTTTTTTTTTTACTTTTAAGTTCTCCTGTGCAAGAGCCAATGTTTAAGTTTTTCTAGTCTGTAACTGCACAATCGTGCACTTTTGCAGCGCGATTCGACATTAAACATGTCGCTTTTTTCTGTAGATGTGGCCTGCGCATGCCCACTAGGAGGAGATTCGCCAAAATCTGTTTCAATGGGGATAGAGATATTTTCAAAAACGCTTAGTGTGGATGCCTATTGTTTTTACGCGAAACCGACGTTTTCAAAATTATCCGATCTAATGTGGATGTAGCCTAAGTCCCTCTGCACCTCTGATGTTTGAATTTTCTCCCCATTTAGATAATGGTCTGCAGTATTGCTCCTTTTACCAAAATGCATTGCATACATTTCCCAACACTATTCCATCTGCCACTTTTTTGCCCATTCTTCCAATTTGTCTAAGTCCTTCTGCGATCGCATTGCTTCCTCAGCACTACCTACCTCTCTATCATCTGCAAACTTTGCCACAAAGCCATCAATTCTGTTATCTAAATCATTGACAAGGAAATTATAGGCCAGTTAGCCAGTGGATAAGATGATGTTGGGGTCTACTATTAAGGGTGTGGTTTTGGGGTACTTGGGGGGCACATGCTAAAATAGGCCTTAGTCCATTTAGTTTTCCAAGGAGAAACCTTACTAATCAAGAACCTGTCAACCTTCTCTTTAAATATACATAAAGGCATAAATACATAAATATACATATACAGCTGCCTGTGTCAAGTCAAGTCAAGTCAACTTTTACTTTCATTTCGACCATAACTGTTGGTACAGTGCATAGTAAAAATGAGATGTTTTTCAGGACCATGGTTTACATGACACAGTACAAAAAACTAGATTGAACTATGTAATAAAAAAAAACAGAGAAAGCTATACCAGACTACAGACCTACACTGGACTGCATAAAGTGCACAAAAACAGTGCAGGCATTACAATGGATTCCACAGATTCACCACTCTCTGGCTAAAGTTTCTGCTCATCTCTGTTCTAAATGTACATCACTCTATTCTGTGGCTATGCCCTCTGGCCCTAGACTCCCCATTATATGAAACACCCTCTCCACATAAACTCTAACTAGGCCTTTCAATATTTTGTAGGTTTGATTGAGATTCCCATCTCCCCTTGCCCCTCCCTCCCCCCCCCCCACTTCTGATTACTGACACTATTTCTCTGTTGGTCTACCCCTCATCCCACTCCCTTCTGACACAAGGAATGGGCAGTACTCTCGAGCCTGATTCAGACCCCTGGCATTTCCAGCTGGATGGCTCTGTAATTACATGTGACCTCTGCTGGTTACATGAAACTTCATTGCAGTCAACAATTAATACCTGCATCAAATTCTGAAAATCTTTTGCTCTATAATGGTGACATCATTAGACAGTCTGAAGATCTTGCTAATGTGGTTTAATGTTTTTAATTTGGATTAGAACCATTATGGAGGACTGGATGGAGGGCACTACACAGCCTACTGCAAGAATGCAGTGAAGCAACGCTGGTTCAAATTTGATGACCACGAAGTCTCAGAGATATCTGCTTCTTCAGTGAGGTCATCCGCTGCCTACATCCTCTTCTACAGCTCGTTGGAGCTTTGTGTAGCTGACTTAGCCACATAGCAGCATTCGGCACTTCATTCTTCTCTGTTAGTGTTATACCTGGCTGCGTTGGGCATGTACTTAGAAAGACAACGCAGAAGCAAACACTTGCACAATGACAGCATAACTGGGTGACTGTCCATTGTGCTCACAGTATCTGCATCCCAGAAAGATGAACTTTAGTTATGCAACAGAATTTAAAACCTCTATTAGAATGATTACAAGAATGTCAAATCCTGTTCCCAAGTGGAGTTTGTAGTTTTGCAATAGTTCCACAAGCCAGAATTTCATTGCTTCATAAGACAGAAATACTTGTTTGATTCTCTCCAATAACTTCCTGTTGTACCGGCCTTTCTAGATCAGTTATAGTGAATCTTTCTGTACTCTGTAAAAATAACTGGGAGAAACATAAACTGATGGGACTGTATCTGTACATAATAACTGCAGACTGCTCAAAATGTCTGTGTGTGTATATAAGCTATAAATACTTTTAAAAAAAGTAATACTTTTTCTTTGAAGTAATGTTGCCTATATTTCTACCTAAAACCAGAGCAAGTGCTGAATTGAAGATGTAACTGTGCTGCACCTGAAATTAACCAAAAGTTGTATTGCAGATTATTTTCAGACTTTTGCAAAAGCTGTGTGTATAAAATATACTAATCTATTAATTCAAACAACCAGTCTGACTTGCTAATGAGTGATCATTCTCTTTATTAGGAGACTGTTTCCACACCAGTGCAGACATGTTCCTATAGGATTGCTGAGATACTAGTGCAAACTGATGTACCAGTGTAGTTGAAGTTAGCTGCAGTGGAGAAATGTGAAATCCCCCATAACCTCTACTGCTATCTACTTTCCAACAAGGTGGCTGATATCGTTGAAATTCCCTGCCTTCTCCCTTGGGGAAGGCTAAGGAAAATAGTGTGTGATAGAATGTTGGTCTAGGGTTAAAAGGGAAGGAAGTGATATTATAATTCAGACTCCATCCCCGTGATACCCCATGCATGGTACAAATGAGCAGGAATCAGAATCAGAATCACCGGCAAATGTTGTGTTCATTGTCGTGTCGTTGTTGCACAAACAGGGTACTATGTTACATGCCTATGTATATATTGATTTGATAATGCAACAAATATTGAATAGAGCTGGATTCACTTCTCAAGGCACCAGTATAGGAGGGGCCCCGTGAAACTGAAGCTAAATGAGTTTGCACCGTCTAGCCTTGCATTCCCATGAAGTTTGAAAGTTGAGGAGTAACATAGCAGTTGTTTAATGTGTTAAGGGATATAGAGAAAATCACTCCTCCAAGCTCTAATGTTCCTTGTCAATTACTTAAGGTTGTAAGGGTAGACCTGAACAGTGTTGGCAGGAGATACCAGATCTGCCCCCAAAAATCAGGGAGAAAGTAAAAAACCAAATTCCTCTTACGGGAGAGGCTCAAGAAAGTGGGTCATGTTAAAGCCATATCCTGCCAGGGTTGTATAAATTTCACAATACTCTTGGAAATTAGTATTTTTCAAAGAGTAGCTTTTATTTGAAAATGTAAATCAATTAACCATCGTGTGTGGAGTAACTGAGCATGGATCTTATTGCAGGAATAGATATGAGGTCTAATCACTTTCTGTTAAGGAGCACCTCTCCCTTCCTGGGCTTTCTTTACATCTCTGACGTCACAGTGGTTGTGCACTGGTTACTTTGGTTTCACCTGCTTTTTTTCCAGCTTTTGTTTTCAGTGGACTCTTGCATGCACATTGTGAATGTTGTATGTCAATGTTGGAGATGGCACTTAGCCAATGACAACGCACTCAGCAAGCTGCACAGGCAGCACTCCAAAGCATTTAATCCCAATACGCATGCACCAGTTAATGACAAGGTGATGCATAACTATCTAGAATTACCAACACATGTTCTAAAAATTGATTTTTCTCAAAGATTTGCATTAGCACTTTAAGAAACTTAATTTGAATGCTTATTTGTCTGTTTCTACAGTGATATGCTGGAGTTCAGCCCAAGGCAACACATAATTATGAAAGGTCTTAAATCACATTGAAGAGATTAGCTGTCTGTCTCTAGCGATGGTTTACAATTTGCTCTCCTTACTTGATCTGTGTTCTGGTGCAGCAACACTAAATATTCCATTTGAATTATTGAAGTATCTGGTAATATCAACTCTATTTGAAATGATTAAACTATTATAAAGATTGTCTTCCAGTGTGATGGCAACATCTGTGAATCATTGAGGGAACAGCTAGGAATAGGTCTTGTGTGTTTATAGTTGGCTTATGAGACAATCCATGCATGCATTTATTTCTGCAGCACCTCTCATAGTACATGCCTATATAATTTGTGTTATTTTAATACTTTACATTAGTTCTGTTATGTTTTGTTAGCATTTTTCTGTATTTTTCCTCAATATTAAACTGATGCAACAGATCATTTGCTCAACTTTTGATTTGTTTATCATTTGTCATTTTTGTTAAGCACCTTGCTATTCCACCGTAGGTATAAACAATCAGTTTTTGAGGGGATGACCAAAAGGATTGATGAGGTCAGCAGTGCTGGATTTTGTGTTCATGGTCTCTAATGTGGCCTTTGATAAAGTCCAGCAAGTTCAATACATTGTCTGCAGCAGGAGATAACAAATTGGCTCGATGGTAGAAGGCAAAAGGTGGTAGTGGAGGCATGGTGCATATATTGCTTTCTAGCTAAACCCACTGCACTTACTGACTAGCTTCCTTAAATTTATAAACTTTCAGCTACTTGCAGTTTTGTTAAGGTTAACAAATCGGCTGACTTGCCCTTTAAGGACAGTAATTGTCCTGTAAGCAAGAACAGATCTTCGATAGGGTTGAGGTGTCAGGAAAAGAAAAGCAGTGTAACGGAGATGCAAGTGAAGACTGATTTATTCCCGTCAGGGCCCCCCCCCCCCACCCACCACCACCAGTAAAACGTGCTTCAGTGACATTCCACTTCAGCCACAGTCTGAGCCACCACTGTGCATGTGGATAAATGTACTAAAACATCTGATGCACCTTCTCGAGCAAGTAGATTGTGCCAAGCAAACCCTGTTCTTACCTGAATTTCAAAATTCAGGTGAATGATTGGGTCCAGAGTGTTGTGAAGCCTGTTTAATGCCAGGCATGAAAGTGATTGCATACTGCAATGCCAACTGTTAAGAGGGATTTCTTTTAATTCATGAAACATTGTCAACTTAAGACAATAACCAACAAAATAACAGATGTTAGCCAAGATTTCATAATTTATCATGATGGCTTCCCTCTAGGGCAAGTACAGTATGAAAGCTGAGTTATGGTTATTACAGTGATGAGGGACACCCTTACTGTGACCACTGGAAATTCACACAATTGTAGAAGAGTATGTAGGCTGCTGGTGACTGGATTTTCTGCTCAGAAATGCTGGTCACTTTTGCATCATTGAATTCATGCCAGTTCTGTGTCAGTGGATTCTTGCAGAAGGCAGTATAGTGACCACTCTCCAAGGTACCGGTGTGGTTCTGTGGAAAACGCACAAATGTCAACTTTTAAAGTTCTGAATAAAAATGTCCATATGTAAAGATGAAAATCGGCTTTATTTGTTACGTTCAGTGAAATGCACCGTTCTTGTTGATGACCAGCACAGTCCGAGGATGTGCTGGGGGTAGCCCACAAGTCTCATCAGCTTCCAGCACCAACAGGCCAGGCCCACAACTTATTGAACATTACAAATTTGTACATTTTTGGACCCAGAGGAATCACGGGGAGACTATACAAACTCCACACAGTGGTGGGAATTGAACAATTACACTAGCTGCTCTGTGACTGCCACCATGTTATTGAGGGTTCTGTGTATATCGAGAGGTATGCATTGCATTGTGATATGGCTCGCTAAGTACTTGTAGTGGTGAGAGATGAGTTGGCACAAATTCCTTGTTTCTCTGGTCTATGATGAAGGTAACTAATAAATACCAATGTAAAGACTGAGCTAAAGTACATGCTACTGACCGAACTCCAGGGTGAGAGGCATCTCACTTGGGTACCAATAGCAAAGGCAGGATGCAGAAGCAGGTTCTGCTGAGAGAATTTGAGCAACTGAAAACCATATCCATCTACACTTTTCCTAACTGAATGCCAATTTAAACACCTTTTAAATGTTGTCATTGTGTCTGCCCTACCATTTCCTCTCTCAGTCCATACTTAATATTCACCATCATCTATATGGAAACACTCACCCCTCTCACATAGAAGCATAGAAAACCTACAGCACAATACAGGCCCTTCAGCCCACAAAGCTGTGCCAAATATGTGCTTACCTTAGAAATTACCTAGGGTTACCCATAGCCCTCTATTTTTCTGAGCTCCATTTACCTATCCAGGAGTCTCTTAAAATACCCTATCGTATCCGCCTCCATCACCGTCACCGGCAGCTCATTCCACACACTCGCCATTCTCTGCGTTTTAAAAAAAAGCTTTCTCCTGACATTTCCTCTGTTCCTACTTCCAAGCACCTTAAAACCCTGACCTTTCGTACTAGCCATTTCAGCCCTGGGAAAAAGCCTCTGACTATCCACATGATCAATGCCTCTTCACATATTTGTAGAATGCCTTGAGGGGGGTTTCCTTAATCCTGTCCACCAAGCCCTTCTCATGGCCCCTTCTGGCTCTCCTAATTTCATTCTTAAACTACTTCCTGCTAGCCTTATAATCTTCTAGATCTCTATCATTACCTAGTTTTTTTTAACCTTTTGTAAGCTCTTCTTCTTGACTAGATTTACAACAGCTTTTGTACACCATGGTTTTTGTGCCCTACCATCCTTGCCCTGACTCGTAAAGTATGACCTTCCTTTGACAAAGCCATGCTGACTATTCCCAATCATATTATGCCTCTCCAAATGTTCATAAATCCTGCCTTTCAGGATCTTCCCCATCAACTTACCAAACACTGAAGTAAGACTCACTGGTCTATAATTTCCTGGATTATCTCTACTCCCTTTCTTGAATAAGAGAAAAACATCTGCAACCCCCCAATCCTCCGGAACCCTTCCCATCTCCATTGATGATGCAAAGATCACCAGAGGCTCAGCAATCTCCTCCCTCGCCTCCCACAGTAGCCTGGGATACATCTTGTTCAGTCCTGGTGACTTATCCAACTTGATGCTTTCCAAAAGCCCTGGCATATCCTCTTTCTTAATGCTCAAGCTTTCAGTCTGCTACAAGTCATCCTTACAATCGCCAAGATCCTTTTCCATAGTGAATACTGAAGTTAAGTATTCATTGAGTACCTCTGCTATCTCCTCTGGTTCCATTCACACTTTTTCACTGTCACACTTGATTGGTCCTATTCTCTCACGTCTTATCCTCTTGCTCTTCACATATTTGTAGAATGCCTTGGGGATTTTCCTTAATCCTGTCCACCAAGCCCTTCTCATGGCCCCTTCTGGCTCTCCTAATTTCATTCTTAAACTCCTTCCTGCTAGCCTTATAATCTTATAGATCTCTATCATTACCTAGTTTTTTTGAACCTTTTGTAAACTCTTCTTTTCTTGACTAGATTTACAACAGTTTTTGTACACCATGGTTCCTGTCCCCTACCATCCTTGCACTGTCTCATTGGAACGTACCTACGGAGAACTCCAATCAAATATCCCCTGAACATTTGCCACATTTCTTCTGTACGTTTCCCTGAAAACACCTGTTTCCAATCTATGCTTCCAACTTCCTGCCTGATAGGCTCATATTTCCTCTTACTCCAATTAAACACTTTCCTAACTTGTCTGTTCCTATCCCTTTCCAGGATAGAATTGTGATCACCATCTCCAAAATGCTCTCCCACTGAGAGATCTGACACCTGACCAGGTTCATTTCCCAATACCAGATCAAGTACAGCCTCTCCTCTTGTAGGCTTATCTACATATTGTGTCAAGAAACCTTCTTGAGCACACCTAACAAACTCCACCCCATCTAAACCTCTCACTTTAGGGAAATGCCAATTGATATTTGGGAAATTAAAATCTCCCACCACAACAACCCTGTTATTATTACATCTTTCCAAAATCTGTCTCCCTATCTGCTCCTCGATGTCCCTGTAACTATTGGGTGGTCTATAAAAAAAACACCCAGTAGAGTTATTGACCCCCTTCCTGTTCCTAACTTCCACCCACAGAGACTGCATAGACAATCCCTCCATGACTTGCTCCTTTTCTGCAGCCGTGACACTATCTCTGATCAACAGTGCCACGCCCCCACCTCTCTGTCCTTTCTGAAACATCTAAAGCCCAGCACTCCCTACCCCTGAGCCATCCCAGTCTCTGAAATGGCCACCACATCTTAGCTCCAAGTACTGATACGCTTTGTTTATAATACTCTTGCATTAAAATAGACACATCTCAGCTTGTCCCTCCTCTATCACCTACCTATCCTCCCTCTTGCACGGTCTCCAAGCTTTCTCTATTTGTGAGCCAACTGCCTCTTCCTCCGTCTCTCCAGTTCGGTTCTCACCCCCAACAATTCTTGTTTAAACTCTCCCTAGTAGCCTTTGCAAGCTTCCCCACCAGGATATTGGTCCTCCTGGGATTAAAGGGCAACCCTTCCTTTTTGCAACCTCTCCTTAAATCTGTGCCTTCTAGTTCAAGACATTCCTTCTCTACCGAAAAAGTTTCCAACTATCTATCCTCTTTACTCCCCCTCAGGATGTTATAAATCTTTGTGAGATCACCCCATAACCTCCTTCACCTCAGGGAGAATAACCCCACCATGGCCAAACATACAATTGTCCTTTCCAGGTAATATCCAGGTGCATCTCTTCCACATTCTCCATCACTACCACATTGTCTCTGCAGTGTGATGACCAGGACTGTGCACATACTCCAAGTGAAGCCTGACCAATTTCTTGTATGAAGAGAAGAGAAATTTCTTCACACACAAGATATTGAAAGTGGCTGTGACATTGGTATGTAGAAATTCAGGGACTGTAGATATCTGTGGAGAATAAATAATTTCTAGTGTGCAGGGTAGGTATCAAGGGGTATGTAGAGACCAGGGAAATCTACTTTTAAGGTCAATAATCAGCCATCATATGAATGGGCCGATTGGCCTGTTGTTCCAGTATGACTTTTTTTAAGGTTCACCTGTCTGATGCTTCACTTCCATCTGTATTGTGGGTTCCACACACACCCTGGAGAGAGAGGGGATTAGTACTGCCCATCTCCACACACAGGGCCAGCCTTCACCCCTCGAATAGCCCCCTTGGCAAGGGATCAGACTCACCACCACGGCGTACAGCTGGTACTTTGGGTGCTGAGTTGCTGGAGTGGTTGTGTACTGGGTCAGATCGAGGTCTTCCAGGGGAAAGGTCACCATGCTGCTCAGTTTCCTGTTTCCGTTGTCACCTGATTCAAAGCTGCTGATGAGGAATGGGATTTATTATGTAAATTGGTTAAATTGTAGAGCCAGTGAACAACTGTAGGGTGATAGCTTGTCAAACAGTAGTGTGGACAGAAGGGCAGAAAGTTCACTCTGCTGATGGTGACTTCTGCACACAGGAGCTCAGCATGCCCTAGGCTGGATCAAACTGCAGCAACATCAACTCAGTGCTGGGAGCTCCAAGTCAGCTGTGTCAAGGAAATGTCCAGCTGCTCCTTTCAGGGGTCAGAGACACTACTGTGACCGTGGCTGCCTCCCACCACCCACCCATCCGGGGGGTGAAAGGGAGAACTCACCGCTTCAAGTGAATGATGATGATGTCTGGGGCTTTCAGCAGCTGGATACACTCCAACTGGTCCTGCTTCTGGCTGCAGAAGGAGCAGTAAGGCCGGTCTCTCAAGCTCAGGACCTCTTCTTTAAAAAACAGCCTGAAGCAATCCTGGAATTAAAGCTGTTGTTAGCAGGGCCCTGCTCAATCTGTCAGAAACACACACGCACAAACCTGCCTCTCTTTTGGTCATTGCGTTCAGAGTTGGGCTTTTTCAATCTGACCTTTGACTGTGATCGCCAACTTCCTATTGCTGTCACCTTTTCTAAAGAATCAGATTTGAAAACACTTGACTTCCCAGAGGCAGAGCCCACATGGATGGTTCTAATGAGTCCTTACTGTATCGTGGAGGCTGTATTACTACCAACATCCTGGGCTGCTACCTTCAACCAACATGCAGTTCCACAGCTCTCTGTTCTCATCTCTGGTTTACATTGCCATTTGCCATGCCTCATATATAATGCTTCACATTATCAAACCATCCACTGGACTGTTTATTCATTTCCATGGATGCTGCCAGACCTGCAGAGTTCCTCCAGTGTTGCTCTGGATTTCCAGCATCTGCAGACTCAATTGTGATTAAACCATCCAGCTCCCTTTTGGCCATTTCCATGTATTTCCAGCAAATCCAGATTTCTGCAATCTTATGTAGTCTGAAATACAACCCAGTTCCTGCTTCCAGCTAGCTCCTAGTGTTCTATCAGTCAGTAACTGACCAGGTAGCTTCATCACAATGTTCTGACCGTATCATTTGTAAGTCCATATCTAGCTCACCAGCCACTTTTTCCTAATTGCTTCATCAGAAACTCTATGCAGTTAGTTAATTCAAGTTTTCTTTAACTGATCCATGCTGCTGTTCTCTAACTAACCTTAATGCCTCCACCATTGTGGTCTGTGCAGTAATGGCCTGATTGCCTACTATCCCAGTAATCATTCTGTTCTTCAGTTTATGCTGGAGCCACGTGCAGGAGTGCTCCCGGTAAAACCCACAATGAATACCAGCAGGCAGATACCATTTCACAACATTGTCACTGAGAGCTTCGACAGATATGGATGGAGCAGAGCTCGTGGTTCTAACCAACCTGGTGCAAGTTAGGTTCAGATTCCCTCATTTCCAACGCTTTCCCTAGGAGAACCACCCAACTCCCAGTCTCTTTCCTACCATTTAATGGAATTTCCATGCCTCTTGCAGCAACTTCAGAATTTTCTCCCTCTTCCCTGCAACCTCTTGAAAACAGGAAGTCCCAGTCTAGCAATTTCCTGCTCACTGTCCCGAAGAGATCTGATTTGGTGTTAGTTCATTGAACATGCATTATGTAATGGCGAGTGATTACCTGAATGGAACATATTCTGTCTGGTGGCATTGGCAGAGAGAGGCTCAGGAAGGTCTCTGTTTGATTGGAGTTGTGGTAACAATTCAGACAGAGCTTTACGTAGCTCAGTTGCCCCTGGAAAAGCCTCGTAACAATTGATGTTTCCACATTTCTCACGCCTGTGGACTAAGCACAGCACATCTTTCATTTCACCGTCATTCTCTAAAGAACAGGTGTACAAGCTGCAGACCCTCACAGCATTTGGTCAGAGACCAATGGTGAGGCAGGGCCACTGCCTCATGATGCCAGCAACATGGGTTTGATATCAACCACAGGTGCTGTCCGTGTGCAGTTCACACATTCTCCCCATGCAGCCCAGGTGTAAACCCCATTCCCATGTGGAAAAACGATCACAACAGTGAACATTGTAAGCAAATAGAGTGGTGGCCTGGTACAATGAATAATGTGAGTTGCCTAGTCGTAAATGTTACGAATTAACTAAATTTCCTGAGGAAGGGGCAGGGTTGGCATTAGTTTCAGAGTCTGGTTGACAGGGAAGTACATCACTGACAGCTCTTCACAGCAAAATGCTGCTCCCTGCAGGAAAAGAGTCTGGCACATCCCCCAGTCACTCACCTTCTTCAGATCAGCGTGGAGAACATTGAGGAAAAACAGCAGAAGTTCCTGTGCATCCTGCTGGCTCCCATCAGAGAATGGCGGGTGCACCTTCCCAAGAACTCTCTTCACCTCATCCGGGAAGACGTACATGTAGTCACCCAGCCACATGTCCACCAACAAAGCCGAGAAGGCATTGGAGAGCTCCCCTCGGCCTCTGCACAGGGAACATCTGTCAGAGCTGAGTCCAACCCAAAGCTGATGACCCAGGGCTGGTTCACCCTTCATTCACAGCCCAGCTTCTCCCATCACTCTCTCCTTAACCCTGCCCACCCCTCTCCCCTCACCTGTTCCCTTCCCACCGCTTATCTCACCTCTCCCTCCCCATCTCCTTTCACCAACCCCGCTACAAACTCTACCACACAATCCACAACCTCGTCCTCCCCTCCTCACTCTCGGGTTGCACTGTAGGCCCCACTGCACCCCCTCACCTCATCGCAATCCCTCACCCTGCCTCCCCTTACCCCATTCTCCCCTCCCCACCTCCCCCTCTCCCCCCTCCTCTCGCACCGGTTGATATGGTGGCTATAGGCCCCACTGAGGAAGTGCTCAGCCAGTGGCCCACTGTGCTTCAGGCACTGCAGCACGCAGTTGAGATAGCAACTGTTGCCCGAGTTCCCGAGGCCTGTCTGACCTGCGGCCCTGGGCTGCCGCCCACTGACGCTGCCCGACTCTGGCACCGGGACGCCAGCCAAGTGAGGCACCAGATGGTAGTAGCGAGTCCTGGAGAAAGAGAGAGGGAGGTGTTGACGGAATAGAAACAATCATAACTGTATTGTCTAGAGACCCTGGACTGCCAACCGAGTGTGGGCTCTGAGTCAGGGTCAGGGTCTGGAACTTGCTGAAATTCACCCCTGTCTCCTCCCGTTACCTTCAGCCAAACCACAGAACCTCCAACTCCCATCTGTTTGGCTCCAGGCAGCTGGAGAACAAAAACCGGCCCTTTGGTCCATCCTGCCTTGCTACCTCTGTACATGGTCACTGATGAAATTTAACTGGGAGGCTGCAGAAACATTCTGTGAATTTCTGACTTGAATCTGCTGCTTTACCTGAGGTAATTTGGAACTAATTTGGCAGGAACAGGTGCCACAGTCGTGTAGCGGTTAGCACGATGTTGTTGTAGCTTATCAGAGTTCAGTGTTCAATTTCAACGCTGTCTGTGAGGAGTTTGTGCATCCATCCGGTCATCATGTGGGTTTCCTCAGGGTGCTCCAGTTTCCTCCCACATTCCAAAAATGTACCGGTTAGTAGTAAATTGGTCATTGTAAATTGTCTTGTGATTAGACTAGGATTAAATTGGTGGGTGCTGTGAGGCAAAGGGTTAGGGTTGGGGTTAAAGTTACTTAGAGAATCTACCCTGATTCTCTAAGTAAATAAATGAAAGGAGTACTTGTACAAAGATGAGAAAATCATACAGAGTAAAAAGTGTACAGAGTATTTGAATATGAGGGGACATGTTCACTCAGATATAGACGTCAATGGGGAAACAGTAAGAAACAAGAGATAATCTGTGTTGGAAGGTTTTATCTGTGTTGCAGACGAGTGATTTGGAGGATTGTCTGTGTTGCAGACGAGTGATTTGGAGGATTGTCTGTGTTGCAGACGAGTGATTTGGAGGATTGCCTGTGTTGTAGACGAGTGATTTGGAGGATTGTCTGTGTTGTAGACGAGTGATTTGGAGGATTGTCTGTGTTGCAGATGAATGATTTGGAGGATTGTCTGTGTTGCAGACGAGTGATTTGGAGGATTGTCTGTGTTGTAGACGAGTGATTTGGAGGATTGTCTGTGTTGGAAGGTTTTGTCTGTGTTGCAGAGGGGTGATTTAGGAGGGTTGAATGCTGAACTGCATCCATTTTGGTGTAAGGAATCCGAGAAAGTTGGGCAGAAATATGATCTCTGACACATGACAGCAGGAGCTGTAACTCACCGTCCCAAGAGACAGAGGTTTCAGTCTGTTAGGGGCTGATAACAATGATTAAGAAGAAAGTCACTGCAGTAATGAGGGAAAAGGGATTGGACACGCTGGAGGCAGGAAGCATGTTCCCGCTGATGGGTGAGTCCAGAACTAGAGAACACAGTTTAAGAATAAGGGGTAGGCCATTTAGAACAGAGATGCAGAAAAACTTTTTCACCCAGAGAGTGGTGGATATGTGGAATGCTCTGCCCCAGAAGGCAGTGGAGGCCAAGTCTCTGGATGCATTCAAGAGAGGATTAGATAGAGCTCTTACAGATAGGGATATGGGGAGAGGTCAGGAACGGGGTACTGATTGTGTATGATCAGCCATGATCACAGTGAATGGCTAGAAGGGCCGAATGGCCTACTCCTGCACCTATTGTCTATTGTCTATAAAATGTTCTAGAAGGTTCTTCAAGTGGTGTCATGTGGGTAGAGATTAGTAATAACATTTTTCTCACACAAAACAAGCTGTTGCAGGCAAACGTGGGAGTGGAGCACTTGGGTTGAAGGAAGGCTGGTTTCTATGACAATAAACATAGACTGGAAAGCAGGAATATCATCAAACAAAAGTAGTCAGGGGAAGGGAAGGGACGCTGCAGGCTGAGAAAGGAAGCGAGAAGCATCTAGTGGGTATAGGGAACTGAATCTGATGCAGATTTTCAGGAACTGGGTGAGGGGGCTGCTTAAAAATGAAAGCGGGAGAGAGGCCAAAGAGGGGTCATAAAATATCACTAGCAGATAAGTTAAGGAAATCCCATAGTGTTTTACAAGTGCATTGAAAGCAAAAGGATACCAGGGAACGAGTGACCAGAGGAAGAATCTGTGCCTGTGTCAGGTCCTAAATAAATAATGTACTTGCTATGGACCAGGACATTCTGCTGGGCAGAGAACTTGTAGAACATGTTACAATTGAAAAGAAAGAAGTATGAGATGCCATGGCAGGCATAAAGATGGATAAATCCCCAGGCCTGATGAGATACATCCCAGGTTGCTATGGGATTATGGGCTTCAGAAAGAGATGTTTCAACCTCTGGCCAGAGATGAGATGTCAAGTGATTGGGTAACAGCAAATTATGGTACCTTCATTCAAGGGATGAGTCTGGTATTAGAAGCCAGTTAGTCTAGCCCAGGGATGGTCAACACAACATTGCTGGTGGGAACTCCAGCTCCTGCCTGACTAATCTGAATCTTTTGAGGAGGTGACAAGCTATATTGAGGAGGGCAGAGTAGTTGAAGTGGACTCCAGCTGGGAGGCTGGGCCAAAAGGGTGAAATCCATATCATCCAAGACAGTTTGGCCTGGTCCCAATAGACACATTTGTGACTGGATACCTGAGGTGAGAAGGGGGTCTGTGTTCAGTTACATCTCAATATGGATTGGAAACATTCAACCTAACCTTAAATCAGTGATCTGATTAGTAAGATCATAGATAATATAAACTTTTGTGGAATTGTGGACATCAGAAAAGGTTGTTGAAAGATACAAAAACACCTTTTAAAAAGGTATATTTTCCAATCAACATAATAATTATATTAAATTTATCATGCATGTGATTAAACACATGATTAAAATTCTTTGCCCACTGCCAACCAATAGATTTTCTGAAATATTATGATGATAAATGGCACTAGACATAAAGTGAGGTTTGTATAAAATGTTGGTCAGGCTGCACTTGGAGTGTTGTTAACAGGTCTGGTGATCCCACTACGGGTAGAGAGAGTGGAGGAGTTCATCGTGATGTTCCCCTCCCATCCACCCATAATCTCCCTGACATCCTACCGTCAAGTAGAAGTTACAGCAGTGCAAGACCAAGGGTTGCTCAGCTGGGTAACAGCTTCTTCTCCCAGGCTGGGGGACTGAAGACACTGCTCCCACCCAGCACACGTTATCTATCGCAGTGTCTGTGGTGAACTATGTGCCAGTTGGGACACGCCCCTGCTGACTGCTCCTGTGGCTCCTCCCACAGGCCCCTGTATAAAGGAGATCTGAGGCCTGACGCTCGGCCTCAGTCTCCAGGACATTGTATGATAGACACTCACTCCTGGTTCCTTCTTCCAGTCAATAAAAGCCGATATCTCGCCTTACGTCTCAGTGTGAGTTATTGATGGTGCATCAGTGTCACTACCAGAATAGTATTGTATATTTAACAGTGTGTCATGTGCACTTTTGTCAAGCTGTACAATGTTTCATTATCTGTCAGTATCAGTGTTAATACTGATACTCTATTCTTGCAACCTGGCCCCAGAGGAACAATGTTTTGTTTAGATCTGAATGGTTAAATGAAATAAACTTGAACGGAAGGTAAGATTAGAGAGGGTGCATTAATTCTTACTGGAATGTGGGAGGCAGAGGGAAGGCCTGCCATAAAATTAAGAGGGGCATTGATAGTTTAGGTAGTCCAAATCTTATCCCCTGATCAGGGGAGTCCTGGGGACAGGTTGAAGAGGACATTATGGGGTGAGTTTTCCACACAGAGGATGGTGGTTATGGTAGAGGTGGTAGAGACAGATGAGTGTAGGCTGGGTATGTCAGTCAGTACAGTCAAGATACGCTAGCATGCCTGTTTCTGTTTGAGCAGCTTACCTGCTGTTGTTATCCTCCATGAATACGGGGCATCATTACAAAGCTACAGAACTCCCAGGAAGCACAGCTGCCAGCATCTCACTGCAGGAAGTGACATCACAAAGTGACCCTGAGCACCCAGCGCCCAGGCATTGTGGACAGGCTCAGTGACCAAAACTCTGTCCAAATGCCAAATGGCCACAAGAGGGATAGAACTCGCCAGTTCCCAGCGAGTGACAGGTAGCTGGTCATCATAATACAAGCAATAACTAGCCAATCAGAGATAATGGGTGAAGTCACTTCAATTCAAACTACTGCCGCCTGGAATATTCTGCAGTGACTTGCAATTTCCTTAAGGCTGGTGTTTACCAGCAATGCCTTGGCCTGGACAATCAAGTTCCCCACAGCCTCTGGAACTGAAGCTTTTCTTGCTCAGTCAGTTGTCCTGATCCTCTCACAGAAATGAAGAGGAATTTCTTTAGCCAGAGGGTGGTGAATCTGTGGAATTCATTGCCACAGGCAGCTGTCATTGGGTATATTTAAAGCAGAGGCTGATAAGTTCTTGATCAGAATCAGGTTCAATATCACCAGCATATATCATGAAATGTATTTTTTTTTGCAGTGACAGCACAGAAATTGGATCACTGAGTGTGTGCCTTCAGGCACCTGTACCTCCCTCCTGATGGTAACAATGAGAAGCGGGCATGCTCTGGGTGATAGGGGTCGTTAATGATGGATACCACCTTTCTGAGACATCATCCTTTGAAGAGGTCCTGGATACTGCGGAGGGTAGTACCCATGATGAAGCTGACTGAGATTACAACTCTCTGCAGCTTACTTACGTCCTATGCAGTTACACTGCTCCCCACCATACCAGATGGTGATGCAGCCAGTTAGAATGCTCTCCATGGTACATCTCCATGAGAGTGGTAGCTGTGTGGAACGAGCTTCCAGTAGAAGTGGTAGAGGCAAGTTTGGTATTGTCATTTAAAGTAAAATTGGATAGGTATATGGATAGGGAAGGAATGGAGGGTTATGGGCTGAGTACGGGCCAATGGAACTAGGTGAGTGTAAGCGTCAGCACGGACTAGAAGGGCCGAGATGGCCTGTTTCCATGCTGTAATTGTTATATGGTTACATCTGTAGAAATTTGCAAATGTCTTTGGTGACATACCAATTCTCCTCAAACTCCTAATGACATATAGCCACTATCATGCCTTCCTTTCCAGCACTTCGATATGTTGGGTTCAGAATGGATACTCAGAAATATTGACATGCAGGAACTTGAAATTGCTCATTTGCCCCTCTTCTGATCCCTCTATGACTAGTGTGTGTTTCCTTGTCTTACCCTTTCTGATGCTCTTAAGTGCAAGGCTGTTGTTGCAACACCTCTCAACTAGCTGATATATCTTGCTCCTGTAGGCACTCTTGTCACCATCTGAAATTCTGCCAACAATAGTATTGTCAGCAAATTTACAGATGGCTATTATGCTATGCCTAGCAACACAGTCATGAGTGTAGAGAGGGCAGAGCAGTGGGCTAAGCACACACCCCTGAGGTGCACCAGAATTGATTAAGATGTTATTTCTGATCCATACATACTGGTGTCTTCTGATGAGGAAGTCGAGAATCCATTTGCATTCAAAGGTTATGCGCAGATGAGTCAGGGGTCAAAGGCCACAGGGAGAAGGTAGGAGAATGGGGTCAAAAGGGATAGTAAATCAGATATGCTGGAATGGTAGAGTAGACTTGATGGGCCAAATGGCCTCATTCCACTCCTATATCTCATGATCACACTCTCTTCTGTAAAGAGATGCAGCCTCTGTCCACAGCTCCCTGCACTGTTATCACGTTACGGACACCCTTTTGATGTCCAGTTCCCCAGACACATTCCCAGCCAGGATTTGGAATAGGTGGATGAATCTGGGGAAGTGGGGGGTCAACTGCATAAATGGTTCATAATGTCAATACTGAATTGGATATACAGCTGGATACAGGGAATCAACTAGAAACAGGGAATAAGCTGGAAATAGGGAATCAGCTGGATACAGAGAACTGGATATAGGAATCAGCTGGATAGAGGGAACTGCATATATGAATTCAGCTGGGTATAGGGAATAATCTGGAAATAGGGAGTCAGGTGGATACATGGAACTGGATATAGGGAATCAGATGGGTATAGGGAAGCAACTGGAAATGGGCAACAGTATATTGGAAATCAGCTGGATACAGAGAATCTGCTGGATATAGCACATTAGTGGTGGACCAATCGATTCACAGAGAGAGCTTCGCACAGGTCAGGAAGAAGAGCTTTAAAAAGGAGCACTTCGTGGGGCTCGGTGCATTAGCGGTGGGACAATCAATTCACAATTCATTCGCAGGAGCAAATATAAGTAAAGCAGAGCGGCCACTATGTGAGTGGACCAGAATAGAGTGGGAACTTGAGGCTTTGGTGAGGAGGTACAGGTTAGTAGCTGAAGAGACTTTTATAGTGGTTGAATAAAAAGTTACTAAATTACAGCTAATTAAATAAATAGGGATGATGCAGGATCAGGTGATGTGCTGTAGCTGCATGATGTGGGAGCTGGTGGACCCCATCGTGGTTCCGGGTGACCACATCTGCAGCAAGTGTTGACTACTCGAGGAACTCGGGCTCAAAGCTGATGACCTGCAATCTGAGCTTCAAACACTATGACACATCAGGGAGGGGGACAGTTACCTGGATTCTCTGTTTCAGGAGGTACCCACACCCATTAGATTAGCTGCCTCAAATTCGGTCTGTGGTCGGGGGCAGGAGGGTGTGACTGTGAGTGAGGCGGGTAGTGGGATCCAAGAGACAATACTGGAGGAACCTCAGCCCTTGAGCTTGTCCAGCAGGTCGGAGATTTTTGCCCCCTGTGTGGATGAGAGTGTGAGCTGTAGGAAGGTTGAGCAACCGAACTGTGGCACCGTGGTTCAGGGAGCCATTCAAGAGGGGGAGAGAAGGGAAATGTGGCGGTAATTGGGGATAGTATAGTCAAGGAAATAGACAAAGTTCTCTGTTGCAGGGATAGAGCATCCTGAAGACTGTGCTGCCTGCCTGGTGTCTGGGTTCAGGACGTCTTATCTGACCTATGGTGGGAGGGGAAATATCCAGTTGTCATGGTCCACGTGGGTATCAATTACATAGCAGAACAAGGAAAGAGGTTCTACAAAGGCAATTTGAGCAGCTCGGGACTAAATTGTAAAGCAGAACCAAAAAGGTGGTAATCTCTGGATTACTACTTGAGCCACGTGCAAATTGGCATAGGGTCAAAAAGATTAGAGAGTTAAATCATGGCTCAAGATTGGTGTGGGAGAAGTGGGTTTGAAATCATGGGAAATTGGCACCAGTATTGGGGAAGGAGGGAGCTGTTCCACTGGGACGGGCTCCACCTGAACCATGATGGGACCTGGATCTTGGCAAATCGCATAACTAGGGCTGTGGACAGGACTTTAAACTAAGTAGTAAAGGAGTGGGTTCAACAGATTGGAGATGTATGGATAAAGTAAAAAAGAAAAGTGTGGATAAAGACAGAAACTTTTCTATTTTAGGATCTTCGCTTCCCTTTGTCTTATCTAAATTGAATAAACAAATAACTAATCCTAAAGTTAAATATACACTACGAATTTGGTTTCAATTCCGTAAACTTCTCGGCTTAAATAAGTCTATCTTATCAAGCCCTGTTATATCTAACTTTTTTTTTCAGCCCTCTCTTATAGACCAAGCCTTTGTGTTGTGGAAAACAAAAGGCATAACATGTTTTCATGATCTATTTTTAGATAATAGTTTTATGTCCTTTGAACAGTTGTCCAATAAATATAATTTGCCTAAAACCCATTTTTTTTAGATACTTACAAATTAGAAATTTTTTGAAGAACATGCTATCATCCTTTCCGAATTTATGTCCAATGGGCATTATGGAAATTTTTTTTAGCTCTGAATCCCTGTCAGAAGGGTTTAGTTGCTGTCATATATAATATGATTATGAAAACACAACCAGAGATATCAGACAAAATTAAGAAAGAATAGGAAAAAGAATTTCACTGTCTTATCTGCAGAGCAGTGGGAGAAAAGACTACAGTTAGTTAATTCCTCTTCTATTTGTGCCAAATGTGCCCTAATACAATTTAAGGTTGTACATAGGGCTCATATGTCTAAGGACAAACTTGCTCGATTTTACTCTCATGTTAACCCTATCTGTGACAGATGTCACTCTGAAATTGCCTCATTGACTCACATGTTTTGGTCTTGTCCCTGCTTGCAAAATTATTGGAAAGATATTTTTGGTATTATCTCAACAGTTTTGAATATCAAGTTGCAACCTCATCCTATTACTGCAATTTTCAGCTTGCCAGTGGCGCACAATGGTCAATTGTCCCCTGCAGCCGGGCGGATGATTGCATTTGCTACATTAATGGCTAGAAGATCCATCCTATTGAAATGGAAAGAAATTAATCCTCCAACCACATTTCAGTGGTTTTCTCAAACTATTTCTTGCTTGAGTTTAGAAAAAATTAGAAGTGTCATTTTTGATCCGTCAGTTAAATTTGAAGAAACCTGGAGACCATTTATTCAACATTTTCATATGAGTTAGGCTGACCTTTCCCAAACCTTATTCTTGCTGCCTTATTTGGATAGAGGTGTGGAGTTATAGACACTACTGTTGTATATTTGATATATTATATTAGCCCATGATGGTTAGGTTTAAAAAAAAACAAATTCCTTTTTTTGGGTGTTTTTTTCCCATTTTTTGTAACTTACTATGAGTTTGGGAGGCTACCATATATGGATTATTAATTGTTTGTATTTGTACTTTAACCTGTCAATTATGTACTCTCAAGTTCTCTGTATTTGATGTTTTCTTACTATGATTATTTGAAAATTAATAAAAAGATTTAAAAAGAAAGATAGAAACACAGAAACATAAAACTTACAGCATAATACAGGCCCTTCGGCCCACAAGGCTGTGCCGAACATGCCCTTACCTTAGAACTACCCTGGCTTTACCCATGGCCCTCTATTTTTCTAAGCTCCATGTAGCCATCCAGGAGTCTCTTCAAAGATCTTATCGCTTCCATCTCTGCCACCACTGCCAGCAGCCCATTCCACACACTCACCACTCTCTGCGTAAAAAACCTAACCCTGACATCTCCTCTGTACCTACTTCCAAGCACCTTAAACCTGCCCTCTCGTGCTGACCATTTCAGCTCTGGGGAAAAGCCTCTGACTATCCACATGATCAATGTCTCTCATTATCTTGTACACTTCTATCAGGTCACCTCTCATCCTCCGTCACTCCAAGGAGAAAAGGTCGAGTTCACTCAACCTATTCTCATATGGCATGCTCCCCAATCCAGGCAACATCCTTGTAAATCGAGTTCTCAGTATTCTCAAGAGGGAGGGTGAGCAGCCGGATGTCGTGGTCCACGTAGGGACCAATGACTTGGGTAGGAAGAGTGAGGAGGTCCTGAAAGGTGAGTTTAGGGAGTTAGGTGCCAAGCTAAAGGACAGGGCCTCCAGGATAGCAATCTCAGGATAGCTACCAGTGCCACATGCAGGTGGGTTTAGAAATAGTAAGATAGCACAGATCAACACATGGCTGAAGACATGGTGCAGAAGAGAGGGCTTCAGATTTATAGATAATTAGGCACTTTTCCAGGGAAGGTGGAACCTGTTCCGGCAGGACAGTTTATATCTGAACTGGAGGGGGACAAATATTCTTGCAGGCAGATTTGCTAGAGAGGCTCCAGTGGATTTAAACTAGATATGGGAGGGGGGAGGGGAACCATAGTGTAGGAACAGATGTATGAGAGAAGGAAGAAAAAGAAGATAGTAAAGTTGTTTGCACCATTAGAGATAAACAGAGAGGAAGAGGTGGAGAATTTCTTAAATGCATTTATTTTAATGCTAGGAGCATTGTAAGAAAGGTGGATGAGCTTAGAGAATGGATTGATATCTGGAAATATGATGTTGTAGCTATTAGTGAAACATGGTTGCAGGAGGGGTGTGATTGGCAACTAAATATTCCTGGATTTTGTTGCTTCAGGTGTGATAGAATCGGAGGGACAAGAGAGGGCGGTGTCGCATTGCTTATCCGAGGAAATATTACAGCGGTGCTTTGGAAGGATAGATTAGAGGACTCGTCTAGGGAGACTATTTCGATGGAATTGAGGAATGGGAAAAGTATTTGGGGAGCGAGAATTAGAGGAGCAAATTTATAAAGAAGTAACAGATATGTGCAGTAAGCACAGGGTTGTAATTGTGGGAGATTTTAAATTTCCACACATTGACTGGGAAGCCCATACTGTAAAAGGACTAGATGGTTTGGAGTTTGTTAAATGTGTGCAGGATAGTTTTTTGCAGCAATACATAGAGGTACCAACTAGAGAAGGGGCAGTGTTGGATATCCTGTTAGGGAATGAGATAGGTCAGGTAACGGAGGTATGTGTTGGGGAGCACTTCGGGTCCAGTGATCACAATGCCATTAGTTTCAATATAATTATGGAGAAGGATAGGTCTGGACCCAGGGTTGAGATTTTTGATTGGAGAAAAGCTAACTTTGAGGAAGATGCCAAAGAATTTAGAAGGAGTGGATTGGGACAATTTGTTTTATGGGAAGAATGTAATAGAGAAAGGCAGTCTTGAGGAGGACTTTACAGAATGCATCCGTGGTGGCTTTCTTGAACAGCACGTCACTGAAACTACAAGGGAACTTTGTCCTGTGCAATGAGAAAGGTAAAATTAGTGATCTTGTAGTTAGGGTTCCTCTTGCTTAGAATGATCACAGTATGACTGAGTTTCTCATACAAATGGAGGGTGCAATAGTTCAATCTAAAACCAGTGTATCATGCCTAAACAGTGGAGACTACAATGGGATGAGGGAGGATTTGGCTAGTGTAGACTGGGAACACACTCTGTATGGTGGGACGGTTGAGGGACAGTGGAAGAGCTTCAAAGAGATTTTTCACGGTGCTCAACAAAAGTATATTCCAGTTAAAAGCCAGGACAATAAGGGTGGGGAGAGCCAGCCTTGGGTAACTAAGGAAATAAGAGAAGGTATCAAACTAAAAGCTTGTGCATACAAAGTCGTCAAGAGTAGTGGGTAACTGGAAGATTGGGAAAACTTTAAAAAGCAACAAAATACCACTAAGCAAGCAATAAAGAAAGGGAAGCTAGATTATGAAAATAAACTAATACAAAATATATAAATGGTTAGTAAATGTTTTTATAATTATATAAAGTGGAAAAGGGTGGCTAAAGTGAATGTAGGTCCCTTGGAAGACTATTTTGTGTTAATTTTCATGGTGGAGGGCACATCTAACATGCCAGAGAGATGTTATAGATTCGAGGGGAGGCAAAGACCTTGATACAATAGCTATCATTAAAGAGATAGTGCTGAGCAAATATGTGGGCCTAAAGAGAGACAAGTCCCCTGGTCCTGATGGAATGCATCCCAGGGTACTGAAAGAAATAGCAGAGGTTATAGTTGAGGCTTTGGTGATAATTGAACAAAATTCTATGAACTCAGGTCCCATCAGACTGGAAGATGGTGAATGTCACACCACTGTTCAGAAAAAGATGTAGGCAAGAGACAAGTAACTGCAGGCCAGTTAATTTAACATCTGTAGTTGGGAAAATGCTTGAAGTTATCATTAAAGAAGAAATAGCGAGGCATCTGGAAAGAAATGGATCCATCAGGCAGATGCGTATGGATTCAGCAAAGGCAGGTCCTGTTTGTCAAACTTGCTGGAGTTCTTTGAGGATATAACAAGCACAGTGGACAGAGGAGAACAGATGGACGTTACTTACTTGGATTTCCAGAAGCTGTTCGATAAGGTGCTACATAAGGATGCACTATCTGGGGGTGATGTATTAGCACGGACAGAGGATTGGTTAACTAACAGAAAGCAGAGAGTTGGGATACATGGGTGTTACTCTGGTTGGCAGTCAGTGGTGAGCGGTGTGCCGTGGGGTCAGTGCTGGGCCTGCAACTATTCACAATATTCATTAACCATCTGGAAGAGGGGACCAAGTGTAGTGTATCGAAGTTTGCTGACGACACTAAATTGAGTGGAAAAGCAAATTGTACAGAGGATAAGGAGAGTCTGCAGAGAGATATAGATAGGTTAAGTGAGTGGGCAGGGGTCTGGTAGATGGAGTACAGTGTTAGTACATATGAGATCATCCACTCTGGAAGGAAAGATGGAAGAGCAGATTATTATTTAAATGGTGAAAGATTGCAGCATGCTGCTGTGCAGAGGGACTTGGGAGTGCTTGTGCATGAATCACAAAAGGTTGGTTTGCAGGTGCAGCAGGCTATCAAGAAGGCAAGTGGAACGTTGGCCTTCATTGCTAGAGGGGTTGATTATGAGCAGGCAGGTCATGCTGCAACTATACAGGGTACTGGTGAGGCTGCACCTGGAGTACTGGGTGCATTTCTGGTCTCCTTACTTGACGAAGGATATCCTGGCTTTGGAGGCGGTGCAGTTGATTCCAGAGATGAGGGGGTGAGACTATGAGGGAAGATTGAGTTGCCTGGGACTGTGCTTGCTGGGATTCAGAAGAATGAGAGGAGATCTTAGAGAAACATACTGTATAAATAATGAAAGTGATGGATAAGATAGAGGCAGGAAGGTTGTTTCCACTGGTAGGTGAGACTAGATTTGGGAGAGCAGATTTAGGGCGGAGATCCGGCTGAACTGCTTTTCCCAGAGAGTGGTGAATCTGTGGAATTCTCTGCCCAATGAAGCAGTGGAGGCTACATCAGTAAATATATTTAAGACAATGTTGGATAGATTTTTACATATAGAGGAGTTAGCAGACAGGCAGACATACTTTATTGATCCTGAGGGAAATTGGGTTTCATTACAGCCGCACCAACCAAGAATAGTGAATAAATATAGTAATATAAAACCATAAATAATTGAATAATAATAAGTTAATCATGCCCAGTGGAAATAAGTCCAGGACCAGCCTGCTGGCACAGGGTGTCTGACACTCCGAAGGAGGAGTTGTAAAGTTTGATGGCCACAGGCAGGAATGATTTCCTATGATGCTCAGTGTTACATCTCGGTGGAATGAGTCTCTGGCTGAATGTACTCCTATGCCTAACCAGTACATTATGGAGTGGATGGGAGTCATCGTCCAAGATGGCATGCAACTTGGACAGCATCCTCTCTTCAGACACCACCACCAGAGAGCCCAGTTCCACCCCCACAACATCACTGGCCTTACGAATGAGTTTGTTGATTCTGTTGGTGTCTGCTATCCTCAGCCTGCTGCCCCAGCACACAACAGTAAACATGATAGCACTGGCCACCACAGCCTCGTAGAATATCCTCAGCATCATCCGGCAGATGTTAAAGGACCTCACTCTCCTTAAGGGTTATGGGGGAAAAGCAGGTAGGTGGAAATGAGTCCATGGCCAGATCAGCCATGATCTTATTGAATGGCAGAGTAGGCTTGATGGGCCGGATGGCCCACTCCTGATCCTATTTCTTATGTTCAGCTGGAAGTAATGAATCAGCTGGACATGGGGACATAGGGAAGAGGATACAGGGAATCAGCTGGATATCAGGAACTGAATGTAGCGATTGAGCTGGACATAGGGAATTAGCTGGATAGAGGGAATTGGATATAGGGAGTAGGATATAGGGAATCAGCTGGATGCTATAGAGAGAGTGCAGAGAAGATTTATAAAGATGTTGCCTGGATTAGAGGGTGTACTTTATGAGAATAGGTTGCAGGTACTTGGCTTTTTCTCCTTGGAGCAACAGAGGATGAGAGGTGACCTGATAGAGGTGTATATGATGATGAGGGGCATTGATCATGTGGATAGCCAGAGGCTTTTTCCCAGGGCTGAAATGGCTAACATGAATGGGCATAGTTTTAAGGTGCTTGGAAGTAGGTACTGAGGGGATTCAGGGGTAAGATATTCACACTGAGAGAAGTGGGTGCATGGAATGCACTGCCAGTGACAGTGGTGGAGGCGGATATAGGGTCTTTTAAGAGACTTTTAGATAGGTACATGGAGCTTAGAAAAATGGAGGGCTATGCACTAGGGAAATTCTAGGCAGTTTCTAGAGTAGGTTACATGGTTGGCACAACATTGTGGACCAAAGGGCCTGTAATGTGCTGTAGGTTTCAATAATGAACCAGCTGGATATAGGGAACTGGGCAGGGATCAGCTAGATAAAGAAAATCTGCTGGATACAGGGAATCTGCTGGATACAGAGAATCTGCTGGATACAGAGAATCTGCTGGATACAGGGAATCTGCTGGATACAGGGAGTGAGCTGGATACAGGGAATCTGCTGGATACAGGGAATCTGCTGGATACAGGGAATCTGCTGGATACAGAGAATCTGCTGGATACAGGGAATCTGCTGGATACAGGGAATCTGCTGGATACAGGGAGTGAGCTGGATACAGGGAATCTGCTGGATACAGGGTGTGATTTAAACGAAAATTTAAAGAATTAAGTTTAATGAGTGACACAGTCAGTGACGAACACAGCAATCAGTGTGACTGTACATAGCAGACTTTAAGCCAGAGGAACACATCCTGTTTCTATTCCTGCTTCCCCCACTGGCTTTAGTGGAAAGCATTCATCTGCAGAATGTGCTCCACTGGCCTGACAGGTGATTTGACAGTCATGTTCCTCCATCTCCGCTATGAAACAATACAGGCCCTCTTCTTGACCATAACTTCCTCCTTGGATATGATTCTATCCAATGGAGACCCGTCTTTCGCGGCCTTCACTGCTGCAATGATCTGAGGAAACAGAACACAAGATCTTTACCACAAAGACAACCAAAAGCTTTAAAAGACACATTTGATGTTATTGCCAGAAGTTCTGTCTCATGCTGCTGGGATTGAAAGATCTGCTCAAAGGCAGGCAAAATGATCTTGCATCAGTATGGAACATTACACAGAGCAACACACACAGAACGGACTATTACACAGAGCAACACACAGAATGGACCATTACACAGAGCAACACACACACAATGGACCATTACACAAAACAACACACACAACAGACCATTACACAGAGCAATACATACACAATGGACCATTACACAGAGCAACACACAGAACAGACCATTACACAGAGCAACACACACACAATGGACCATTACACAGAACAACACACAGAACGGACCATTACACAGAGCAACATGCACACAATGGACCATTACACAGAGCAACACACATCAACCGGACCATTACACAGAGCAACACACACAGAACGTACCATTACACAGAGCAACACACAGAATGGACCATTACACAGAGCAACACACACACAATGGACCATTACACAAAACAACACACACAACAGACCATTACACAGAGCAATACATATACAATGGACCATTACACAGAGCAACACACAGAACAGACCATTACACAGAGCAACACACACACAATGGACCATTACACAGAACAACACACAGAACGGACCATTACACAGAGCAACATGCACACAATGGACCATTACACAGAGCAACACACATCAACCGGACCATTACACAGAGCAACACACATCAACCGGACCATTACACAGAGCAACACACACAGAACGTGCCATTACACAGAGCAACACACACCGAACGGACCATTACACAGAGCAACACACATCGAATGGACCATTACACAGAGCAACACACACAATGGACCATTACACAGAACAACACACAGAACGGACCATTACACAGAGCAACACACACACAATGGACCATTACACAGAACAACACACAGAACAGACCATTACACAGAGCAACACACACACAATGGACCATTACACAGAGCAACACACAGAATGGACCATTACACAAAGCAACACACACACAATGGACCATTACACAAAACAACACACAGAACAGACCATTACACAGAGCAACACACACACAATGGACCATTACACAGAGCAACACACAGAACAGACCATTACACAGAGCAACACACACACACAACAGACCATTACACAGAACAACACACAGAACGGACCATTACACAGAGCAACACGCACAATGGACCATTACACAGAGGAATCCACACAGAATGGACCATTACACAGAGCAACACACACACACAACGGACCATTACACAGAATAACACACACAATGGACCATTACACAGAGCAACACACAGAACGGACCATTACACAGAGCAACACACACAGAACGGACCATTACACAGAACAACACACAGAACGGACCATTACACAGAGCAACACACACAGAACGGACCATTACACAGAGCAACACACAGAATGGACCATTACACAGAACAACACACAGAACGGACCATTACACACACCGAATGCTGGAGGAACTCAGCGGGTCAGGCAGCATGGCATCGGAGTTTGTGCGATTCAATCATAGCTTAGGCCTTCAGAGTTCGGAATTCAATTCTGGTGCCATCTGTAGGAAGTTTGTATGTTCACCCCATGACCACGAGGGTTTCCACAGTCCGAAGATGTAAGATTTTTTTGGTTAATTTGTCTTTGTAAATTGTCCTGTGATTAGACTCCGGTAAAATCGATGGGTTGCTGGGCGCTGAGGCTCGTTGGACTGGGAAGGCCCATTCTGCACGTCATCTCTGAATACATAAACAAGCAGCCATAGGTTGAAGGTGGCAGCACAGTTGCATAGTGGTTAGCATACTGTGCCAGTGATTAGAGTTCAATTCCTGCCACTGCCTCGCAGGAATTTGTACAGTCACTCTGCGACCATGTGGGTTTTCTTCTGGGGGCTCTGGTTTCCTCCTCCTTTCCAGAGGCATACAAAACAATGGGGTCTTTTAAGAGACTCCTGGATGGCTACATGGAGCTTAGAAATATAGAAGGCTATGGGTAAAGCCAGGGTAGTTCTAAGGTAGGGACATGTTCGGCACAACTTTGTGGGCCAAAGGGCCTGTATTGTGCTGTAGGTTTTCTGTGCTTCTATCTATGGAAAGGAATAAACAGCCCACATTTTGGGCTGAGACTCTTCTTCAGAACTGGAAATGAAGTGTGAAGATATCGGAGAGTGACTGGTTATGGTAACACCACAGCACCGGTGAACAGAGCTCAATTCCCACCGCTGTCTAATGTTTCTCCTGTGACCACGTGGGTTTACTCCCACATTTTAAAGACGTTTGGGTGAGTAGGTTAATTGGTCACTTGGGCAGTGTGGACTTGTCAGGCAGGGAGGGTCTGTTACCAAGCTGTATCTCTAAAAGAAAAGCACTGCCCCCCAGACTATCCAGCACGTACCCCAACTATCCACCACGTACCCCAGACTATCCACCACGTACCCCAGACTATCCACCACGAACCCCAGACTATCCATCACGTACCCCAACTATCCACCACAGGCCCCAGACTATCCACCACGTGCCCCAGACTATCCGCCACATGCCCCAGACTAGCCACCACGTGCCCCAGTCTATCCACCACGTGCCCCAGACTAGCCACCACGTGCCCCAGTCTATCCACCACGTGCCCCAGACTATCCACCACGTGCCCGACTATCTTCTGCCCCAGACTATCCACCACGTGCCCCAGACTATCCACCACGTGCCCCCGACTATCCACCACGTGCCCCAGACTATCCACCATGTGCCCCAGACCATCTCCTGCCCCAGACTATCCACCATATACCCCAGACTATCTCCTGCCCCAGACTGTCAACCACCTGCCCCAGACTATCCACCATGTACCCCAGACAATCTCCTGCCCCAGACTATCCACCACGTGCCCCAGACCATCCACCACATGCCCCAGACTATCCACCATGTACCCCAGACTATCCACCACATACCCCAGACTATCCACCACGTGCCCCAGACTATCCACCATGTGCCCCAGACTATCCATCACGTACCCCAGACTATCCACCACATGCCCCAGACTATCCATCACGTACCCCAGACTATCCATCACGTACCCCAGACTATCCATCATGTACCCCAGACTAGCCACCACGTGCCCCAGTCTATCCACCACGTGCCCCAGACTATCCACCACGTGCCCGACTATCTTCTGCCCCAGACTATCCACCACGTGCCCCAGACTATCCACCACGTGCCCCCGACTATCCACCACGTGCCCCAGACTATCCACCATGTGCCCCAGACCATCTCCTGCCCCAGACTATCCACCATATACCCCAGACTATCTCCTGCCCCAGACTGTCAACCACCTGCCCCAGACTATCCACCACGTGCCCCAGACCATCCACCACATGCCCCAGACTATCCACCATGTACCCCAGACTATCCACCACATACCCCAGACTATCCACCACGTGCCCCAGACTATCCACCTTGTGCCCCAGACTATCCATCACGTACCCCAGACTATCCATCACGTACCCCAGACTATCCACCACATGCCCCAGACTATCCATCACGTACCCCAGACTATCCATCACGTACCCCAGACTATCCATCATGTACCCCAGACTATCCACCACGTACCCCAGACTATCCACCACGTACCCCAGACTATCCATCACGTACCCCAGTCTATCCACCACGTACCCCAGACTATCCATCACGTACCCCAGACTATCCACCATGTACCCCAGACTATCCACCACGTACCCCAGACTATCCACCACGTGCCCCAGTCTATCCACCACGTGCTCCAGACTATCCACCACGTGCCCCAGACTATCCACCACCTGCCCCAGACTATCCACCACGTGCCCCAGACTATCCATGACATGCCCCAGACTATCCACCACGTGCCCCAGACTATCCATGACATGCCCCAGACTATCCACCACGTGCCCCAGACTATCAATGACATGCCCCAGACTATCTCCTGCCCTAGAAAATGGCCCTCAGCTGAGGGTAAAAAACAGCTTCACCTTCTCTGGAGTATATTCATGATTCAGTGGCTTTGGGATTGATTCTGTCCAATCCCCTATCCCTTGGGCTCAGAATGTGAACTTTTGGCCTTCGGTTTACCGGGGAGAAAAGCCTGAAGATTCTCTATAAGAACCAATCTGCACACTGGGATTCTCATTTGAGAGTAACACAGACAAAATGCTGGAAGAACTCTGGACAGCTGGGCAGGATGGAATGACTGGAAATGATTACTGTCCCGTTGCTCTCACATCCATCATCATGAAGTGTTTCAAGAGGCTCATCCAGGCACATCAAGAACCTGCTGCCCCCCTCACTGGACCCCCTGCAGCATGCATACCGTCCCAACCGCTCAACAGATGACGCCATTGCCACCACCCTCCACCCGGCCCTAACCCACCTGGACAAAAAAGACAGGTACGTTCGAATGCTGTTCATAGACTTCAATTCAGCATTCAACACAATCATCCCTCAGAAACTGATTGGAAAGCTGAGCCTACTGGGCCTGAACACCTCCCTCTGCAACTGGATACTAGACTTCCTGACTGGGAGACCTCAGTCAGTCCGGATCAGGAGCAGCATCTCCAACACCATCACACTGAGCACGGGGGCTCCCCAGGGTTGTGTGCTCAGTCCACTGCTGTTCACTCTGCTGATCCACGACTGTGCTGCAACACACAGCTCGAACCACATCATCAAGTTCACCAATGACAAGACTGTGGTGGGTCTCATCAGCAAGAATGACAAGTCAGCTTATAGAGAGGAAATGCAATGGTTAACGGACTGGTGCAGAGCCAACAACCTGTCTCTGAATGTGAACAAAACAGATGGTTGTTGACTTCAGGAGGGCACGGAGTGACCACTCTCTGCTGAACATCGACGGCTCCTCGGTAGAGATCGTAAAGAGCACCAGATTTCTTGGTGTTCACCTGGTGGAGAATCTCACCTGGTCCCTAAACACCAGCTCCATAGCAAAGAAAGCCTAGCAGCATCTCTGCTTTCTGCGAAGGCTGAGGAAAGTCCATCTCCCATCCCCATCCTCACTACATTCTACAGAGGTTGTATTGAGAGCATCCTGAGCAGCTGCATCACTGTCTGGTTTGGAAATTGCACCATCTCGGATCGCAAGACCCTGTAGCAGATAGTGAGGTCAGCTGAGAAGATCATTGGGGTCTCTCTTCCCGCCATTACAGACATTTACACTACACGCTGCATCTGCAAAGCAAACAGCATTATGAAGGACCCCACGCACCCCTCATACAAACTCTTCTCCCTTCTGCCAACTGGGAAAAGGCTCCGAAGCATTCGGGCTCTCACGACCAGACTATGTAACAGTTTCTTCCCCCAAGCTATCAGACTCCTCAATACCCAGAGACAGGACTGACACCAACTTACTGCCCTCTACTGTGCCTATTGTCTTGCTTATTAGTTATTGTAATGCCTGCACTGTTCTGTGCACTTTATGCAGTCCAGGGTAGATCTGTAGTCTAGTGCAGTTTTTTGTGCTGTTTTATGTAGTTCAGTGTAGTTTTTGTATTGTTTCATGTAGCACCATGGTTCTGAAAAACATTGTCTCAATTTTACTGCATACTGTACCAGCAGTTATGGTCGAAATGACAATAAAAAGTGACTTGACTTGACCTGATGGATTTGATGACCGATGTGTTCTGTGCTGTGAAGCAGACGTTCAAGTAACAGTCCAGCTGAGCACTGGATAGCACAGAGGATGGTGCAGTGTTCTGATGTCAGCTCCAGTGTGGAGGCAATTCACTGGATAGCACAGAGGATGGTGCAGTGTTCTGATGTCAGCTCCAGTGTGGAGGCAATTCACTGGATAGCACAGAGGATGGTGCAGTGTTCTGATGTCAGCTCCAGTGTGGAGGCAATTCACTGGATAGCACAGAGGATGGTGCAGTGTTCTGATGTCAGCTCCAGTGTGGAGGCAATTCACTGGATAGAACAGTGGACAGCGTAGTGTTCAGATTTGGTCAGTCAGCTACATGGCAGTGAAGCTTCACTGAGGAGCACAGAGGACAGTGCAGCATTCTGAATCTGATGGCACCCACACTGGTGTCAGCTCCAGTACAGAGTCACTGCACTGGATAACACAGACAGTGTTCTGAATCTGCCTGTACCTGCACTAGTGATAGCTCCACTGGGAGACACTCTACTGAATTTATCACACACAAAATGCTGGAGGAACTCAGCAGGTCAGGCAGCATCCGTGGAAATGAACAGAGTCAATGTTTCAAGTTGAGACCCTACATCAGGACTAGAAAGGAGATCTTCTGGCCTCTGTCTTCTCCCTTTCCTTCGAAGTCTGATGAAATGCTGACTGTTTACTCCTCTCCATGGACACTGCCTGACCTGCTGAGTTCCTACAGTGTTATGTGTGTTTGTTGCTCTGGATTTCTAGCATCTACAGAATCTCTTGTGCTCTAGCAAATTTACTCACGTCTTCATGATAAGGGAACGCATTTAATTGCAGCTTAGAGAAGACCAGCTTGTTGTTAACTGTAACTTCAAAGCTTCCTGAGGACACAAGGAAATGTAATTTGCAGTGTTATACAAACCCAACACCCCATTTCGATGCTCCCAAAGAAATTATCTTCAATAATAATTCTAGGCCTGAACGTTCCAGAACCTGAGATGGTAACAGATTGGGAAAAGTAATTCTTTTTCAAATATATTGTGGATTACCTCATCAACCCATCATGTTAATTAGAACCTGAGGTCTCAGACAAACAGGAGAGGGGTGGGAGCTTGGCCGGAGGTCTTGACTAGAGCTTAGGGAGGGAGGCTTTTGTGAGGGCTTGAATGGAGAAGGAACCAGAGAGGTTTAGGGAGGGATAAAGTGCTTTCACCAACGTGAGGCATTGAAATCAAACAGAGAGGGAGGTGGGAGATGGAAGTCTGCAGAGCGATAGGAAGCGGAGGGTGGCTCAGAAGCTGGTCCGGAAGCTGCCTTGGATCTTTAGCTCGTGTTGAGGTCGAGTAAGATGAGGGTATTGTCCCAGGGAGGGAGGTGGATGAAGGGGCAGGTGAACAGGAAGCTGAAACCATTGGCTTCAAGCTTCCCGGTAATTAATGGAAAACATATTTTTGATCATTATAACATAACTACTACTCGCCTTTCAATGAAATTTTTCCCGACAGATCTTGGCTGTGGATGGGCTGCAGCCACACCAACAGAATCCCGAGTGACTCTGGATTCAGGGGCGGTAAGGGGGGAAATGAGGTCAGGCCAGGCCAGAGGTTGGAGGTGGAGAGTCGAGGGAGTGTGGGGAGCGGGGTGCATGGTAAGGTGCAGGAGACGGCGGTTCCAGAGGCACCCAAAGGTGACGTTCCTGTGATGAGGGTGCGTCGGTCAGCGACTAGGGTGAGAGCTGCTCCGGTACCGGCGGTGGGAGGTGGGGGGGGGGGGGAGATGTTCAGAGTTCCCGAGAATGTGGGCATGGATATGGGAGAGGTTACAACAGTCGGGAGATTGTGTAGCGGCAGCGGCGGGTTCAGGCGGTAGAAGTGAGTAAAAGCTTTTTCAGAAGAACCTTCGTATTGTAAATCGGAACAATTTCCGCGGAACTTTCGGCTAATTAACTCCGCTCACCTTTCTGTCCGATGAACCCGGTAATACGCGCCTCCGGAACCTGCTCTTTGATCTCAGTGGCGAGGTACAAGAAACGCGCCAGGAATCCTCAGCTAGCGCTGGAGACAGAGACAAGGGTGAGACCGGCTCCACCTCGCGGGATCCAATCGTTTTATATTTGATCATTTTTAAACAAATTTGCTTAAGATTTTTGTAGATTTATTATATACCGCGGTTGCTGTTCCAGAACCCGCGATCGCAACGGGGAAACCTTCGCAAACACTCCGTGAACCCCCGAAATCCTCGATCACTCACCAGTATTCCACCCGGACGTCTACAGTCCCGGGCTCGGGCTCGACCGCGTCCATGGTCTCTGTTGTCCCGTTGCTCTTCACCAGATCCTGCTGGCGGTGGTCCATCGGCTCCTCGACATCGACTCCGATTCCGCAGTCGCAGGCACAAGGCCTCAACATCGCAGAGCACAACTTCAGCCTGAGTCCGGAGCACCAAGGCACCGCTGACGTCCTGGGCCGCTTGTGACCTAAGTTGGTGGCAAGAGTGGGCAGAGGCAGAGGCCCGGTCCCGGGACACCGCCGCCTCCCCCACAGCCAACAGGAACCCCCGATCTCCGGACTCTACCCGAAACCCGCAGGCGGTGCCGAGAATCGGGGCAGGACGGTCTGGGGAAGAGAAAACAGACAAAAGGAGGGTTGAAGTTGTAGTAGAGGGAGCGGTTTGGAGGGTCGATAGAAGAGGTTTGCAAACTGACAAGGGGCTGTCTCATCTACTTGAGTCAGCTTATTACCAAAAAGAGAGATCTCGTCGTCCCTGGCAGATAACGCAAAACTTTTTCCAGACCCTGCCGAGGAATTCGGGGAACATATAAACCCTTCCACGCAGTCTCCACTCTCTGCGTAAAAAACTTACCCCTGATATCTCCTCTGTACCTACTCCCCAGCACCTTAAACCTGTGTCCTCTTGTGGCAACCAATTCAGCCTTAGGAAAAAGCCTCTGACTAGCCACACGATCAATGCCTCTCATCATCTTATACACCTCTATCAGGTCACCTCTCATCCTCCTTCACTCCAAGGAGAAAAGGCCAAGTTCACTCAACCTATTCTCATTAAGGCATGCTCCCCAATCCAGGCAACATCCTTGCAAATCTCCTCTGCACCCTTTCTATGGCTTCCACATCCTTCCTGTAGTGAGGTGACCAGAACTGAGCACAGTACTCCAAGTGGGGTCTGACCAGAGTCCTATATAGCTGCAACATTACCTCTCGGCTCCTAAGCTCAACCCCACGATTGATGAAAGCCAATGCACCGTACGCCTTCTTAACCACAGTCAACCTGCGTAGCAGTTTTGAGTGTCCTATGGACTCGGACCCCAAGATCCCTCTGATCCTCCACACTGCCAAGAATCTTACCATTAATGCTATATTCTGCCATCATATTTGACCTACCAAAATGAACCACTTCACACTTATCTGGGTTGAACTCCATCTTCCACTTCTCAGCCCAGCTTTGCATCCTATCAATGGCCTGCTGTAACCCCTGACAGCCCTCCACACCATCCACAACACCCCCAACCTTCGTGTCATCAATAAATTTACTAACCCATCCATCCACTTCCTCATCCTGGTCATTTATTAAAATCACGGAGAATAGGGGTCCCAGATCAGATCCCTGTGGCACACCACTGGTCACCAACCTCCATGCAAAATATGATGAATCTACAACCACTCTTTGCCTTCTGTGGGCAAGCCAGTCCTGGATCCACAAAGCAAGGTCCCCTTGGATCCCATGCCTCCTTACTTTCTCAATAAGCCTTGCATGGGGTACCTTATCAAATGCCTTGCTGAAATCCATATACACTACATCTACTGCTCTTCCTTCATCAATGTGTTTAGTCACATCCTCAAATTCAATCAGGCTCATAAGTCATGAACTGCCTTTGACAAAGCCATGCTGACTATTCCTAATCATATTATTCCTTATTTCACTGGCAGTTCCCACTCATCTGTTGCCATCCCTGATTTGGGATCAGGGATGATCTGTTCTCTGGTTTTTGCACCAGAGCTTCCTGGACTTAGCCCAATGGCCAAGGGTGCAGGCAGCTGGAGTCCAGGCTTTGCTGTATACACTGAGCACAGAAAAAGCAAGGATTTAATGCTGAGACTTCATAAGGTACTGGTCAGATGGCAACTGGAGAATTGTGAGAGGAATTTCTTTAGCCAGAGTGTGGTGAATCTGTGGAATTCATTGCCACGGACAGCTGTGGGGGCAAAGTCACTGGGTACCTTTAAAGAGGTTTGATAGGTTCTTGGTCAATAAGGGTGTCAAACGTTGCTGTGAGGAAACAGGAGAATGGGTTTGTGAAGGAAATTATTCTGCTATGTTAGAATGGCAGAGTAGACTAAATGGGCTGAATGGCCTGATTCAACGCCTGTGTCTTATGGTCTAAACTGCAACAGTACTTTGTCTTTGAAGGTATTGACCATAAACATATAGCAACAGTCTGAACAAGACAGTCCCCTTGCATCAGTTTAGCAACTCACAAACAAGTTGTGCATTGAAAATCTGATGATGACCAATTCTCACACAGAATATCCCAGAGGATATAGTTTATATATAAACCATATAACAATTATAGCACGGAAACAGGCCATCTTGGCCCTTCTAGTCTGTGCTGAACACTTACTCTCACCTAGTCCCACCTACCCGCTTTCAGCCTATAACCCTCCATTCCTTTCCTGTCCATATACCTATCCAATTTTTTTTTTTTTTTAATGACAAAATTGAACCTACCTCTACCACTTCTACTGGAAGTTCATTCCACACAGCTACCACTCTCTGAGTAAAGAAGTTCCCCCTCATGTTACCCCTAAATTTTTGCCCCTTAACTCTCAACTTGTGTCCTCTTGTTTGAATCTCGCCTACTCTCAATGGAAAAAGCCTATCCACGTCAACTCTATCTATCCCCTTCATAATTTTAAATACCTCTATCAAGTCCCCCCTCAACATTCTACGCTCCAAAGAACAAAGACCTAACTTGTTCAACTCTTCTCTGTAATTTAGGTGCTGAAACTCAGGTAACATTCTAGTAAATCTCCTCTGTACTCTCTCTATTTTGTTGACATCTTTCCTATAATTCATTGACCAGAACTGTACACAATACTCCAAATTTGGCCTCACCAATGCCTTGTACAATTTTAACATTACATCCCAAGTCCGATACTCAATGCTCTGATTTATAAAGGCCAGCATACCAAAAGCTTTCTTCACCACCCTATCCAAATGAGATTCCACTTTCAGGGAACTATGCACAATTATTCCTAGATCACTCTGTTCTACTGCATTCCTCAATGCCTTACCATTTACCATGTATGTCCTATTTTGATTTGTCCTACCAAAATGTGGCACCTCACATTTAACAGCATTAAACTCCATCGGCCATCTTTTAGCCCACTCTTCTAAATGGCTTAAATCTCTCTGCAAGCTTTGAAAACCTACTTCATTATCCACAACACCACCTATCTTAATATTATCTGCATTCATACTAATCCAATTTACTACCCCATCAACCAGATCATTAATGTATATGGCAAACAACATTGGGCCCAGTACAGATCCCTGAGGCACAGCCCTAGTCACCAGCCTCCAACCTGACAAACAGTTATCCACCACTACTCTCTGGCATCTCCCATCCAGCCACTGTTGAATCAATTTTACTACTTCAATATTAATACCTAACAATTGAACCTTCCTAACTAACCTTCTGTGTGGAACCTTGTCAAAGGCCTTACTGAAGTCCATATAGACAACATCCACTGCCTTACCCTCGTCAACTTTCCTAGTAACCTCTTCAAAAAATTCAATAAGATTTGTCAAACATGATCTTCCACGCACAAATCCATGTTGTCTGTTCCTAATCAGACCCCGTCTATCCAGATAATTATATATACCATCTCTAAGAATACTTTCAATTAATTTACTCACCACTTACATCAAACTTACAGGCTGATTATGGCTAGGTTTACTCTTAGAACCCTTTTTAAACAATGGAACCACATATGCAATACGCCAATCCTCTGGCACCATCCCCATCTCTAATGACATTTGAAATATTTCTGTCAGAGCCCCTGCTATTTCTACACTAACTTCCCTCATGGTCCTAGGGAAAACCCTGTCAGGACTCGGAGATTTATCCACTTTTATATTCTTTAAAAGCACCAGTACTTCCTTTTCTTTAATCATCATAGTTTCCATAACTACCCTACTTGTTTCCCTTACCTTACACAATTCAATATCCTTCTCCTTAGTGAATACAGAAGAAAAGAAATTGTTCAAAATCTCTCCCATCTCTTTTGGCTCCGCACATAGCTGTCCACTCTGATTCTCTAAGGGACCAATTTTATCCCTCACTATCCTCTTGCTATTAATATAACTGTAGAAACCCTTTGGATTTATTTTCACCTTACTTGCCAAAGCAACCTCATATCTTCTTTTAGCTTTTCTAATTTCTTTTTTAAGATTCTTTTTACATCCTTTATATTCCTCAAGCACCTCATTTACTCCATGCTGCCTATATTTATTGTAGATCTCTCTCTTTTTCTGAACCAAGTTTCCAATATCCCTTGAAAACCATGGCTCTCTCAAACTTTTAACCTTTCAACCTAACAGGAACATAAAGATTTTGTACCCTCAAAATATCACCTTTAAATGACCTCCATTTCTCTATTACATCTTTCCCATAAAACTAATTGTCCCAATCCACTCCTTCTAAATCCTTTCACATCTCCTCAAAGTTAGCCTTTCTCCAATCAAAAATCTCAACCTTGGGTCCAGACCTGTCCTTCTCCATAATTATTTTGAAACTAATGCTATTGTGATCACTGGATCCGAAGTGCTTCCCAACACATACCTCTGTCACTTAACCTATCTCATTCCCTAACAGAAGATCCAACACTGCCCCTTCTCTAGTTGGTACCTCTATGTATTGCTGCAAAAAACTATCCTGCACACAGTTTACATACTCTAAACCATCCAGCCCTTTTACAGAATGGGCTTCCCAGTCTATGTGTGGAAAATTAAAATCTCCCACAATCACCACCTTGTGTTTACTACAAATATCTGCTATCTCCCTACAAATTTGCTCCTCCAATTCTTGCTGACCATTAGGTGGTCTATAATACACCCCAATAAGTGTTACTACACTTTTCCCATTCCTCAATTCCACCCAAATAGTCTCCCTAGAAAAGCCCTCTAATCTATCCTGCCAAAGCTCCGCTGTAATATTTTCTCCGACAAGCAATGCTACACCTCCCCCTTTTGCCCCTCTGATTCTATCACACCTGAAGCAATGAAATCCAGGAATATTTAGTTGCCAATCACACCCCTCCTGCAACCATGTTTCACTAGTAGCTACAACATCCTATTTCCAGGTGTCAGTCTATGCTCTAAGCTCATCCACCTTTCTTACAATGCTCCTAGCATTAAAATAGATGCATTTAAGAAACTCTCCACCTCTTACTTTCTGTTTATCCCTAACGGTGCAAACAACTTTATCTTTTTCTTCCTTCTCCCCTACATCTTCGGTCTGAGCATTCCCCTTCTCTGTCACCCACCTATCCTCCCTTGCACACTGTCTATTAACTTTTTCTATTTGTGAACTAACCTCCTCTCTCCTAGTCTCTTCAATTTGAGTCCCAACCCCCCCCCCCCCCAACCATTCTAGTTTAACGTCTCCCCGCCAGTATATTGGTTCCCCCTAGGATTCAAGTGCAGGTCACACCTGCCCCATAAGAGGTCTCTATGATCCAGAAACTTGAATCCCTGCCCCCTGCTCCAATTCCTCAGCCACGCATTTATCCTCCACCTCATTCCATTCCTACTCTCACTTACGCATGGCACAGGCAGTAATCCCGAGATTACTACCTTTGCAGTCCTTCTTCTCAATTCCCTTCCTATCTCCCTATATTCTCCCTTAAGGACCTCTTCCCTTTTCCTGCCTATGTCATTGGTACCTATATGTACCACGACCTCTGGCTCCTCACCCTCCCACTTCAGGATATCTTGGATGTGATCAGAAACATCCTGGACCCTGGCACCAGGGAAGCAAACTACTATCCGGGTCTCCTGACTGCGTCCACAGAATCGCCTCTCTTAACTCTGATGAGAAGAAAAAAATCAAACTGGCTCCCGCTGTTCTCCTGCTCCGATTCTCAGCCTTCCTTCTCCAAATTCCAAACACACTCATTGTCACTTGGTCCTTATTGACCCTTCTCACCCAACAATTGACTTAGACACAGCATGATAACAGGTCCTTGAGACCTAACTACACCCCATGAGGCTAATCAACTAACTAACCCACACATCTCTGAAGTGTGGGTGGCAACCCATGCGCTCACAGGGAAAACGTACAAACTCCTTAGAGTGCCAGGAATTGAACCTGGGTTGCTGCTGCTGTAACAGGGTTATGCTTACCTCTAGGCTACTATAGCATCCTCTAATAGGAGTAACTTCACAAGGAGGACTTTAATGGTAGAGGGCAATGACTTCTCATCAGTCTCTGGGCATCAAGGACTGTAGGAACCCCAGATCCTGTTCCAGACCCTTATCACACCTGGACCAACCTCACTACTACTACCAACAGCAGATTGACAGTTTCAGTTCCACTCTTGGCAGTTTCACACTCACCAACACTGATACTGCTTCTTATTTCTGGGTTTACTGAAGACTTGGGATATCATGCTGAAGTTGTACAAGACGTTGGTGAGGCTTTTTGGTCACCTACCTACAGGGAAGACGTAAAAAAGTTGAGGGGAATAGAGTAGAAAAGCAAGTAGATAATGCTTAAGCTTTTTAAGACACTAGTCAGGCGGTACTTGAAGTATTGTCAACAGTTTTGGGCCCCATATCTCAGACAAACTCTTCTCCCTCCTGCCATCTGGGAAAAGACACTGAAATATTCAGGCTCTCACGACCAGACTATGTAACAGTTTCTTCCCCCAACCTATCAGACTCCTCAATACCCAGAGCCTGGACTGACACCAACCTACTGCCCTCTACTGTGCCTATTGTCTTATTACTTATTGTAATGCCTGCACTGTTTTGTGCACTTTATGCAGTCCTATATGTAGGTCTGTAGTCTAGTGTAGTTTTTGTGTTGTTTTACATAGTTCAGTGCAATTTCAGTGTATTGTTTCATGTAACACCATGGTCCTGAAAAACGTTGTCTTGATTTTACTGTGTACTCTACCAGCAGTTATGGTCGAAATGACAATAAAAAGTGACTTGACTTGGAAGGTATTAGTATGAATAGAGCATGGGTTGATTGGCAGGAGACAGAGTGGGAATGAAGTGACTATTGGTAGGTGGAGTGGCAAGTAGATTTGAAGAAGCAGGGTGGCTAGGAAGGATTTTAACAGGTTTGGAGTATGGGCAAAGAAGTGGCAGATGGAAAACAGTGTCAGGAAGTGTATGGTCATGTACTATGGTAGAAGAAATAAAAGGATTTATTTTTTTCTAAACAGTCAAAATATTCAAAAATCTGAACTGGAAAGGGATTTGGGAGTCCAGGTGCAGGATTCCCAAAAGGTGAACTTGAAAGTTGAATCAGTGGTGTGGAAGGCAAATGCGATGTTACCATTCATTTCAAGAGAGCTAGAATATAAAAGCAAGAATGTAATGTTGAGGCTTTATAAAGCACTGGTGAGGTCTCACTTGGGGTTCTTGTGAGCAGTTTTGGGCCCCTTATGTAAGAAAGGGTGTGTTGACATTGGAGAGTGTTCAACGGAGATGCACAAAAATGATTCCAGGAATGAAGGGTTTATCAGATTAGGAATTAAATGGGCCTGGGCATGTATTCACTGGAGTTTAGGTTTCAATAGATTCCTCTCATACCCCCCATTCTTCCTATTGAACGTTGAAAGACCTATATAGAGTGGGTGTGGAGAGGATAAGCATCCAATGTTATGGTAGAAGGCTGGAGAATGTGGTTGAGGGGAATTAATTAGCCATGATCAAATGATGGAGCAGACTCAGTGGGCTGAATGGTCTAATTCTGCTCCTCTGTCATATGGCCATAGCAGAGGGAGATCTTGTTAGTCATGGAAAAATACAGCACTCAGGAATGGTCCTTCAGCCCATATAGTCCATGCTCTACCATTTAAACTGCCTACTCCCTTCGACCTGCACTGGGACTCCATACTCCTTCCATCCATGTATCTATCCAACCTTCTCTGACATGTTGAAATTGAGCCTGCACAAACTACTTGTGCTGGCAGCTCATTCCACACTCACAACTCTGAGTGAAGAAGTTCCCCTCATGTTCTCTTTAAACTTCTCGCCTTTCACCCTTAACCCAAGACCTCCAGTTATAGTCTAACCCAACCTCAGTGGAAAAAGCCAGCTTGCCTTTACCTGATCTACATCCTTCATAATTTTGTATACCTGTATCAACTCTCCCCTATTCCAAGGAATAAAGACCTAACCTTATCAATCTTCCCATAAAACTCAAGTCCTCCAGACCAAGCAGCATCCTTGTAAATTTTCTCTGTACTTTCTCAACATAATCTTTCAGCCACGTCATACACGTCAATCTGTAAATGCTACAAATTCATCTACCTTATTCCATATACTGCACACATTCAAATACACCTCCAGTACTGTATTCACTTTTCAAATCTGTACACCATTTACATTGCAACTCATCCTGTTGACTGAGATTTTGTCCTATCATCAGCCTCTCCTGTTAGCAGATGTTTGTAAATCAGCTACCTCATCCTCAGACAACACACACAAAATGCTGGTGGAACACAGTAGGCCAGGCAGCATCAATAAGGAGAAGCACTGTCGACATTTCTGGCCGAGACCCTTCGTCAGGAGTGCTTCTCCTTATAGATGCTGCCTGTGTGTTCCCTCAGCATTTTGTGTGTTGTTTGAATTTACAGCATCTGCAGATTTCCTTGTTTGACCTCATCCTCAGCACGATCACTCCAGTTCCCATCTCCCTGCCACATTAGTTTAAACCCTCATGAACAGCTCTAGCAAATCTGTCTGTAAGGATATTGGTCCCCCTCATGTTCAGTTGTAACATATCTCTGATACCCTCCCCAGAAAAGATCCCAATGATCCATAAATCTGAAACTCTGCCCCTTGAACCAATTTGTCAGCCTTGCATTTATCTGCCAAACCATCCTAATTTTGCTGGTGAGTTGCACAGGTAGCGATCCAGAAATTACCGAGTTCTTTTCAGCTTTCTACCTAGATCCCCCAAATCTCTCTTCAGAACCTCACATCTTTCATACCTACGTGATTCATGCCAATATATACCAAGACTTCTGGCTATCACCTTCCCTTTTTAGGATGCTATGGACTCAATGTGAGATATCCCTGATCTTGACACCTGGGAGGCAATGTACCAGAGGAGATTTACAAGGATGTTGCCTGGATTGGGGAGCATGCCTTATGAGAATAGGTTGAGTGAACTCAGCCTTTTCTTCTTGGAGCGAAGGAGGATGAGAGGTGACCTGATAGGTGTACAAGATGATGAGAGGCATTGATCGTGTGGTTAGTCAGAGGCTTTTTCCCAGGGCTGAAATGGCTAACACAAGTGGACACAGGTTTAGGGTGCTGGGGAGTAGGGACAGAGGAGATACCAGGGATAAGTTTTTTTACTCAGAGAGTGGTGGGTGTGTGGAATGGGCTGCCAGCAATGGTGGTGAAGACAGATACAATAGGGTCTTTTAAGAGGCTTTTAGGTAAGTGACATGGAGCTTAGTAAAATGAAGGCTATAGGTAAGCCTAGTAATTTCAAAGGTAGGGACATGTTCAGCACAACTTTGTGGGCTGAAGGGCCGGTATTGTACTGTAGGTTTTCTATGTTTCTATTTAGATGCCTCCATCTCATCTGTTCCCCTAACAACAGAATCTTTGATAACCACTGCAATCCTCTTCACCTCTCTGCTCTTTTGAGCTACTGCACCAGACTCAGTGCCCGAGACCTGGTCACTATGGCTCCTGCCAGTAGGTCATCCCCCCCAACAGTATCCAAAGTGGTATATTGAGGGAAATGGTCACAGGGGTACTCTGCACTGGCTGCCTACTTCTCTTCCTTCTCCCGGCAGTCACCCAGATACCTGCCTCCTGCAACCTAGGGGTGACCATTTCCTTGTAGCTTCCTTCTATCACCTCCACGTTCTCCTGATGAGCTACAGGTCATTGAATTGCAGCTCTAGTTCAACACATTCTCTTGAGAAGCTGCAGTTTGGTGCAGATGTGGTTATCCAGGAGACTGGAGGTCTCCCAGAATTCCCAATTTCACACACAGAACAAAACACTGCCCTGGAGCCATTCTCACTGCACTACTATGCCCTAACAGTCGAGGATTGAATAAATAAGAAAAAGGGGAACTTACTGGATACCTACCTTGCCCAAGTCTGATGAACCAAAGCTACTCCAAACACTGGCCCACTCACACAATGGCTGCTCTGCTTGCGTGTGTGTTATTTTTATTCATCCTTTGTTAGGAATCCCACTCAGTGATTGGTAACAGTTCAACTCTGCAAAACTGCCGCGAAGTTCTATGGCGAGATTGAAACTGCTTTCCAAACAACATACACAAAATGCTGGAAGAACTCATCAGGTCAGGAAGCATCTATGGAAAAATGTACAGTTGATGTTTCAGGCAGAAACTGGAGGGAAAAAAAAGAGATTTAAAAAGTGAAGAGAGAGAAACACAAGGTGATAGATGAAACTGGGAGGGGAGGGATGAAGTAAAGAGCTGCGAAGTTGATTGGTGAAAGGGATACAGGGCTGGAGAAGGGCGAGTCTGATAGGCGAGGACAGAAGGCCATGGAAGAAAGAAGAGGCAAGGAGGGAGGCAACAGACGGGCAAGATGATAAGGTGAGATGGGGACTGGTTGGGGGGGGGGGGGGCATTACCAGAAATTTGAGAAATCTATGTTCATGCCATCAGCTTGAAGGCTCCACCCAAAGAAGCTTCACCTATCACCTTGTGTTTCTCTCTCCCCTACCCCCACCTTTTAAATCTACTTCTCAGCTTTTTTCTCCAGTCTTGCCGAAGGGTTTTTGCCAGAAACGTCGACTGAAACCTTTTCCATAGATGCTGCTTGGCCTGCTGAGTTCCCCCAGCATTTTGTGTATATTGCTTGGATTTCCAGCATCTGCACGTTTTCTCTTGCTTGAAACTGGTGACTCTGGATCAATAACCAGGTTGCTGGCATCTGAGCCAATACAGATCTGGAAGCAGACTTTCCATTAGAGATTGCAGGGTACCAGGACAAGACTTCAAAAAAATCTTTTATTAGATTAAATGATGTACAAAATTTCTGCAGCAATGATCCCATTAGTTCTTTGCTTTTACTGTTCAACCTCTGTAAAACCACTGTTGTGTTCGTGCCTTACATACAGTATCTATAAGATACATCTATTAGATTAAAAATTATACAGCTCTTCATATAAACACCCTTGTTTAAAAATGACAATAGTACCTCTTTGTAACATAGAAAAGATGCCACAATGCTACCACTTACATAAATATTTTACGGTAGATATGTGGCTTCATCGTGCTGACAATTCAACCAATTCAGGTCTCATTATTTGCATAAGATAGATTGCATTCTGCCCATTACCATATGTACAACGATTTCAATACTTCCTTTTAAATTCAATCTGCATGTACCACAAATTCTAGCATTACACCAAGGCATCTATACACCTGAAATTCATTAAAATCAGACTACCAGAACATTCTTTTACCTGTGCTGACTAAACAATTCTTGCATTGTGTTAGTGTAGTTGATAGACTCATTAAAACCTGACAGATTTTGTCAGACTAAATTTGACTTCACATTTTAGAGGATTTCTCTTCTAGGTAATTTGTAGTTTAAATATTATTTGCATCTTGGTACAGTTAAGCTTGTACCAATTTAAATGGCTTTATTTAATAAATTGATTTAAATGGTTAAAACGTGAAGATTTAAAACTGGACGTTTAGCTTTGTTTAAAATCTTTACACCAATTCTGCTTGTTTCCAACGTAGATTGCTCTGTAGAGAATTGCATTTCCTGCTAATAGATCATTTCAGTTCATTAACAGCACTGTTGCTTGCTCTAATGTGATATTTCACAACAATAAAATAGCCAGTTACATTTCGAGGGCACTGACACTGCATCTGGTGAGATTTTGGAAAGTCCCACCATTCTTTACCCTTTGCTTGTTTCAACAAATGATTGGATTTAGGAAGCCTTTTGCATAAACTCTGCCATTCCTCTGACTGAGTGGCAAAGACGACTTCAGGCAATCTCAAGTTTCTGCCGTGGAGAGATAGTCTCTGTACCATTCTGTGGCTAAATCATTAAATGTATCGAGTTCTGTATATCTTTGGTACCGCTGCCGGCCTGGATTGCAACTTCCACATCATCTTGAGACAGAGCCACTTTGTCTGGGGTATAATCATTCCGTTTGATATCTAAATAGAGAGAACAAGATGGTACATGTTAAGTGCAGCACCAAGAATTACCCAAACAAAGCACATCCTATTACTACCACCCGGGAGAAAGACTGAGCAGCCAGTTTACCCTACTCTCTGCTCAGGGAGATTTACCAAAAGGCAGACTAACTCAGTATTTCAGTGGTATGTATTGAAGTCTATCTGCCAACAGATTCTTAGAGTGAAGGGGAATTCCTCATACATGAAGCTCAATGGTCTGTCACACCTCACATTACAATTCTATCCTAGTGTTTGATATATCAGACATCCTAAACCCCACGAGGTGCCTGAAAACATCGGAACTCAGAGGTTATGGAGGCATCATTCCCATCCTTAAAGCTCATAAAATACCTGAAGATGCCAAAAACCAGAAATAAAAACTAAATGTGTTGGAAGATCTCAACAGGGCAAGTGTGTTTCAGGTCTGAGACTCAGAGCTTCTCCATCCCCAGCCTAGCTCCCCACCCTGACTCCAACAATTCCTGCAGAATGACTCACTAATGTCTGAAATTCTCAAATTATCTGTTGGAGATAGGACCTCACTCTACAAATGTCCAGGACATTAGTAAGATCACACAGAGTGCTCTGTGGACTTCTGGTCACTACACTAAAGTGATGTCATTAGGCAAAGAGGGTACAGAAAGATGTTATAAATACTGGAGGGTTTGAGTTACAAAAGACTGGACAGGTCAGAACTGTTTTTGCTGGAGTTAAGGCTGCTGAGGGGTGACCTTACAGATGTGTATTAGATCACAGGGGATTTAGATAAGATCAAAATCAGATTTATTATCACTGACATGCTGTCACATTTGCTGTTTTGCAAGAAATAAAAATTACTACAAGCCAGTGAGATAGTGTCAGTCTCTCCCACAGGGTAGCGGAGATCATAGGTTAAAGGTGAACAGAGAAAAGATCTAAAGGGAACCTGAAGGGTATGTATTTCTGCAAACAGGACATGGGACAAGCTATCACAATGTTTGGAGGCTACACAGATACAAGGTACAACGGTATGACTGTCTCAATATCACTCAGTGGCAGACTGGCATATGATCCTCAAATCTGTTTTAGTAACCCCATCCATACCCACACTCATACCAGCTCTGACCAAACTAGACAGGGAGAAGGATGGACCATAGAGGCTTCGCATTGTGGTGTTATAGACAATAGACAATAGGTGCAGAAGTAGACCATTCGGCCCCTCGAGTCTGCACCGCCATTCTGAGATCATGGCTGATCATTCACTATCAATACCCAGTCCCTGCCTTGTCCCCATATCCCTTGATTCCCCTATCCATCAGATATCTATCTAGCTCCTTCTTGAAAGCATCCAGAGAATTGGCCTCCACCGTCTTCCGAGGCAGTGCAGTCCACACCTCCACAACTCTCTGGGAGAAGAAGCTCTTCCTCAACTCTGTTTTAAATAACTGACCTCTTATTCTCAATCCATGCCCTCTGGTACTGGACTCTCCCAACATCTGGAACATATTTCCTGCCTCAATCCTATCAAATCCTTTAATTATCTTAAAGGTTTCAATCAGATCCCCTCTCAATCTCCTCAATTCCAGTGTGTACAAGCCCAATCTCTCCAATCTCTCTGCGTAAGACAGCCCTGCCATCCCAGGAATCAACCTAGTGAATCTACGCTGCACTTCCTCAATTGCCAGAATGTCTTTCCTTAAACCTGGAGACCAAAACTGTACACAATATTCCAGGTGTGGTCTCACCAGGGCCCTGTACAAATGCAAAAGGACATCCTTGCTCTTGTACTCAATTCCCCTTGTAACAAAGGCCAACATTCCATTTGCCCTTTTCACTGCCTGTTGCACTTGCTCATTCACCTTCATTGACTGGTGAACTAGGACTCCTAGGTCTCTTTGCATTTCTCCCTTACCTAACTCGACACCGTTCAGACAATACTCTGCCCTCTTGTTCCTGCTTCCAAAGTGGATAACTTCACATTTATTCACATTGAATGACATCTGCCAAGTATCTGCCCACTCACCCAGCCTATCCAAGTCTCCCCGTATTCTCCTAACGTCCTCTTCGCATGTCACACTGCCACCCAGTTTAGTATCGTCAGCAAACTTGCTGATATAGTTTTCAATGCCCTCATCTAAATCGTAAAGAGCTGTGGTCCCAATACAGAGCCCTGTGGTACCCCACTAGTCACCTCCAGCCAGTCCGAGAAACACCCATTCACTGCTACCCTTTGCTTTCTATCTGCCAACCAGTTTTCTAACCATGTTGAAACCCTGCCCCCAATGCCATGAGCTCTGATTTTACTCACCAATCTCCTATGTGGCACCTTATCGAATGCCTTCTGAAAATCTAGGTACACAACATCCACTGGCTTACCCTCGTCTAACATCCTTGTTACACCCTCAAAAAATTCCAACAGATTAGTCAAGCATGATTTGCCCTTGGTAAATCCATGCTGGCTCGGCCTAATCCTATTTCTGCCATCTAGATGTGCCACTATTTCGTCCTTAATAATGGACTCAAGCATCTTCCCCACGACTGACGTTAGGCTAACAGGGCGATAGTTCTCCGTTTTCTCCTTCCCTCCCTTCTTGAAAAGTGGGACAACATTAGCCACTCTCCAATCTTCAGGAACTGATCCTGAATCTAAGGAACATTGGAAAATGATTACCAATGCATCCGCAATTTTCTGAGCCACCTCTTTTAGAACCCTCGGAGGCATACCATCTGGACCCGGGGATTTATTAGCTTTCAGTCCTACCAGTCTACTCATCACAGTTTCTTTCCTAATGTCAATCTGTCTCAATTCCTCTGATATCTTATGACCCTGGCCCATCCATACATCTGGGAGATTGCTTGTGAAGACAGATCTAAAGTATGCATTAAATTCTGTTGCCATTTCCCTGTTTCCCATAACAATTTCTCCCAATTCATTCTTCAAGGGGCCAACATTGTTCTTAACTATCTTCTTTCTCTTCACATAGCTAAAAAAGCTTTTGCTATCCCCTTTTATATTCCTGGCTAGATTGAGCTCATACCTGATTTTTTCTCTCCGTATTGCTTTTTTAGTTAAGATCTGCTGTTCCTTAAAGCTTTCCCAATCATCTGTATTCCCACTCATCTTAGCCCTGTCATACTTCTTTTTCTTTAATGCTATACAATCTCTGACTTCCTTTGTCAACCACTGTGGCCCCTTCCCCCTCTTTGAATCCTTCCTTCTCATTGGAATGAACTGCATTTGCATCTTTTGTATTATGCCCAAGAATATCTGCCACTGCTGATCCACTGTCTTTCCTGCCAGGGCATCCGCCCATTTAACTTTGGCCAGCTCATCCCTCATGGCACCGTAGTCTCCTTTATTTAATTGCAACACTGACACCTCTGATCTGCCCCTATCCCTCTCAAATTGTAGATAAAAACTTATCATGTTATGATCACTACTTCCTAATGGCTCCTTTACTTCAAGATCACTTATCAATTCCTGTTCATTACACATCACCAAGTCCAAAATAGCCTCTTTCCTGGTTGGCTCAAGCACAAGCTGTTCCAAAAATACATCCCTTAGACACTCCACAAACTCCCTATCCTGGGGTCCAGCACCTACCTGATTCTCCCAGTTCACCTGCATGTTGAAATCTCCCATAATGACTGCATTACCTTTAGCACATGCCAATGTTAACTCCCTAATCAACTTGTACCCAATATCCACGCTACTGTTTGGGCCCTGTACACAACACCCATTAGGGTCTTTTTACCCTTACTGTTCCTCAGCTCAATCCACACAGACTCTACTTCCCCTGTTCCCAAGTCACCTCTTGCTAAGGACTGAATCTCATTCCTCACCAACAGGGCCACCCCACCCCCTCTTCCCATATTTCTGTCTCTACGATAGCACGTATACCCTGGTACACTCAATTCCCAGGCCTGATCCCCTTGCAGCCATGTCTCCGTTATCCCAACAATATCGTAGTTCCCCATTTTCATCTGAGCTTCAAGCTCATCTGTCTTATTTCTGACACTACGCGCATTCAAGTATAGAATTCTTAGCCCATTCCTCCTCTCTTTGCTTAAAACACTGTCTACTGTACCTAACCCAGCTCCTTGAACTTCCATCGGGCTAATTGCACCCTGAATTTTGATGACCTTCTCAAGATCAAACAAACCTTCTACACATTTAACCCCATGCTCCTTCTGACCAACCCTCTGGATCTGGATCCCTGCCCCCTGCACATCTAGTTTAAACCCCCCCGAGCAGCACTGGCAAACACTCCTGCAAGAATGTTAGTACCCCTCCGGTTCAGATGTAGACCGTACCTTCGAAACAGATCCCAATGTCCCTGGAACAAAGACCAATTATCCAAAAACCTGAACCCTTCCTTCCTGCACCATGCTCTCAGCCTCGTATTAATGTGCATAATCATTCTATTCTTCGCCTCACGCGCACGTGGCACAGGTAGCAATCCTGAGATTGTCACCCTGGAGGTCCTGCCTTTCAGCTTCACTCCTAACTCCCTGAACTCTCTAAGCAGGACCCCCTCACTCACCTTACCTACATCATTGGTCCCTACATGGACCACTACATCTGGGTTCATGCCCTCACTCTCAAGAATAGCCTGCACCCGATCTGAGATGTCCCGGACCCTGGCACCAGGGAGGCAACATACCATCTGAGACTCCCGATCTGCCCCACAAAATCTCCTATCTGCCCCCCTAACTATAGAGTCCCCTAAAACTATCGCTCTCTTCTCTTCCCTCCTCCCCTTTCTAGTTGAGGGTTCAACCTCTGTGCCAGAGGCAGGACCACTACAACTCATTCCTGGTAGGTCATCCCCATCAACAGTATCCAGTACGGTATACTTATTGTTAATGGGAATGGCCGCAGGGGTGCTCTGCTCTCTCTGCCTGCTCCCCCTGCCTCTCTGGACCGTCACCCATCTGCCTACTTCTTGGTTTTTTGGTGTGACTACCTCCTGATAACTCCTATCTATCTCTGCCTCCACCTCCCGAATGATCCGTAGTTCATCCAGCTCCTGCTCCAACTCCCTAACTCGGTCTGATAGGAGCTGCAGCTGGACGCACCTTTTGCAGGTGTGGTCATCAGGGACAACTGTGTTGACGCTGACCTCCCACGTACTGCATACGGAGCACACCACTGCTCTGACTGTCTCCCCCATACCTGAACTGGATTAATAGAATAAGTCTAAAAAGCACCTAGCGACCTTACCTTCTTCCCCTCAGCGAGCAATCACACAAGCTTACCGAATTCCCTTACGCCGAAGCCCACTTAGCCAAAGCCCAGGACTCTGCTTCCACGGACTCCGCTGCCCGCTCTGAAAAGAAGTCCTGCCTTTTAAAGTGTGCGCTCGACGCTGACGTCACTCGCGCCTGCGCAGTTCCCCCTCCTCCACAGGTATTGACCAGGTAGGCTTAAATCCTATCTACACGGTCGAATTCTCTGAGCTCCCAGCTGAATCACAAGCTGTAACTTGCTCCCGATTCAAATGACCAATTCAAATGTTATGGACAGTTACTGGAAGGATTCAAACAGGCAGGTGTTGGGAGGAAGCAGGAATGACCCAGAACAGTGAAAAGCTGGAGGTGTGCGCATCGTTAATGAAAACTGAGCATAAAATAGGGTTTGGGAATAAATTGAACAGAGTTAAGGGGGTAGAGGTTATTAAATGATCTTTCTCTTTGAATGTAGCATGGACTTGGTTGGTGGACCATAAGAAGCACTGTTCATGAGGCCAGCAAGGTCCCTACAGGAGAGGGAAAGAGTGGGGAAAAGCAAGATAACCCTGCAAGAAAAACATTTGGGTATTTTGACTAAGTTTCTGTGTCAGATCGAGTTATCTTCACTTGGTTAAAACTGTATACCACTGAATGGCTTTCATCACAAGTGAACTGAAGCAACAGGCCATCCAGTTTGACATTCAAACTCAGTCCTTCAATTTGTTAAATCAGTCAAAACCCAGAGGTTTCAGCTCGCCCACAGTAACACAAGCTCAAGGTCCATGATGCAAAGATCCACAGACTGATGATAGACCATGGACTGAAGTCACCAACATCAGGGGAGCAAAGAGCAAGGAAAGCAATGAAAAAATCTTACCAGGAAGTTTTAGTCTCCCACAGCAAGAATTACAATGGTGTTTTGATCGAAAATTTTTAACTGCATCTTCTCCTAAATTGGCAGGTCCAAATACCATGTCATGTGACCTGGAAGAAATACAAGTTTGGACACAGCAGTGTTTGAGGATCTATCACAGGATGCAGCTAATATTGCTGAATGATAGCCTGTCTTCAGCCTCACCTCCTCTCCAAACCATGATCTCTTATCAAATGGCACAATCTCCCTCTTTCTCCTTGCTGTGCACCCTATGACAAGATACACCTAGATCCATGGAATACTGTAGTATGAAATAGAGAATGGAGCTACAAAGATAGATGGAGGAACTATTCTGACATTTGAATCTATCAATCTGGCAACCACCTGACATTAGGAGCCAAGCTGTTCAGATGTGAAGTTCAGTGGCTGAGATTTGAAATTCCAATTGAGGGTCTATCAGTTGTTAACCTATTAAATGCTCCCAATGGCATGAGCCTCAAATAGCCTCTGACAACCAAGTCAAAGTCCTGGCCTTCAAAGGTGCCTTAGATACTAAGCTTGGTAGAACCGTTTCTACTGACAGGAGAAGGGGCAAAGGTGGGTTACTGGCACCTTAAAACCAGTCACTTTGGGCAGATAGGGCTCGTCAGTTATGGTTGGCAGCTCATATAGAAGGAAAACTCTGATCTCAAATCTCTGCTGCCTTGTGGCCGTACCCATTACGAGGGAAAGCTTTGGGAGTAAACCCTGATAAAAACCCAGTTGTGGAGTCCCTAAGGCAGTCCTACATTGAGTTTGATGCTGACTGGCAACTCCTATGAAGCTGCTGGTGCCAAACTGTATTGGTCTGCCATTCCTCTGGATTCATCTGCATGGAGAGGGGGTGCCTGCTACACGGGCAATGACTTACTCTCCATATTGTCTTGCCCTGGCTTGCCTATCACGTAAAGAGCTAGGACACAATGTTCCATGGTTGACTCTGATCAATGGAGGGCTTCAGGAAGGGAAGTATGCTGAATGACTGGTTAATGGAGCGGGATCACATATCAGTCACAACATAGTGAATGTCGAAACAGTGTGGAAGAGGTAAATTTTTGTTTCTTAGTATCTCTGCAATTACAGTAAATCTCTTCTGCAGCCTCTAAGCCCCACTCTCCCAACAACCACACAAAAAAACCAAACAAATTGTGTCAGACTGCAATAAGGAAGAACAGGTGAAAATATGAATATAAAAAACAAAGAGTCTGCAGTCCAATCCATAAGTCAGAGAACCTTCTTGCTAAGAATTAGAAAAAGCTAAGGCAGTGTTAAAGATAGTTGGTGTAGACATTCTGCATTGCAAAGTTCTCACCGAGGAAGGAGGCACATCACATTCAAACTAATACTTACTGTTTCTCCTCAGACTTTATTACTGAAGGATCAGTTAGGTTCTCCCCAACACCTACAAAAGGAAATGTAAAAAGATACATAAATATAAAGTCCCTGCAAATGCAGGCACTACTCAGCAACTCAGGCAGTATCTGCTGAGAGAAACTGAGTTTATGTTTCATATCCAACACCCTTTCATCGGATGAGAAGGCACAGGAAATACAAGAACTATTTATATTTCCACAGACTTGCCCACTGGCTTTAGGTTACCAGCATTTCCTGCTTTTCCATCACACCTCCAAACCAGAGCAAGACCGTACTGATGAAAGAACACAAGATGCAGATACCGGAAATCCAGGGCAACACACTCATACACACAAAATGCTGGAAAAACTCAGCAGGTCAAGCAGCACCTATAGAAAGGAATAAACAGTCAACTTTTTGGGCCAAGTCCCTTCGTTAGGACAGGAAAGGGGAAGGGGCCAGAATAAAAGAGTGGGAAAGAAAGGAGATCTAGCTAGCTGATGGGTGAAGCCAGATGGCCGGGAAATGTAAAGCAGTGTTGGATCTCAGTGGGCAATGAAGTTTTAGGTAAGTTACTGTACCAATGTAGTGCACGTGTCACTAGATCAATACATCAGTGTTGAACTCTGGGTAACACATACAAAATGCCACAGGAACTCAGCAGGTCAGGCAAATTCTATGGAAAGAAACACAGTCAATGTTTCAGACAGAACCATTTATCAGCACTAGAAAGGAAGGGAGAAGATGCACACCCCTGCTTTAGGGAGTACAGATCCTAGGATGTGGAGCAACAACTTGCTGTATGAACACAGCGGGTAGAGTACCATCCTTGATTTGGGGGGGAGGGGGTAGAGGAATTACTGTTGTTCTGCAGGCAAAATGCTGGTGCTCACATTCACCCTGCTGCAGTTTATGGTTCTGACATGTGTCTATCATCACTGCGACTAGAAGGGCACTTTGGATGTTGTAACATGCTGTTCTTCCTGCTTTCATCTAGAGCTGTCCTTGGTATTCATTCAGCTGCTCCTCCTCACCAAAGTACATTCCCCCTATGCATCAGCAAAGGTTTTTGTGATTTGTCCACATCACTGTAGCTCCCTTTGTACATAATTTAACAACTTGGTTCCAATATTTACAGCAATCATCTACTTGTCAATATTCAGACAACTAAACTAGTACACTGTGTTCTAATTATTTACTGAACTTTACTTTTCTGTGCCCAAAGGTGAACCCTAATAAAGGACTACAGGTGCCAGGACTATGAAAGAGGGCAGAAGTGCTGTAAACACTGATGTGGGGCAGCTTCTGAGAGAAATTTTGGATATTAAGGAACCCAAGGGATATTGGACTGGTGTAGGAAAATGACAGAGTGAGGATCAGCCATGAGTAATTCTCCTGCCTCTACTCAATGTAGAGTGCACGCGAGAGAGCACCAGTGTTCCTTCAGATTCTGCCTAAGCAGCATACCTTGCATTATACACAAGAGGCCATTCAATCTATTGTCCATGCTATCTCCCACCACAGCAATCAATCCCATGCTCACTGCTCTTAATTCCCTGCATCTTGACTCCCAATGACGCAACACAGAAACAGGCCATTCAGAACTGCAAGGGACGGGGTCGACAGCACATAAGAGGTTTCTCGACAGGCACGTGACTATGCAAGGAATGTTGGAGTCCAGACCATATGCAGGCAAATAGAGCATTTAAATTGGCATCATAGTTGGAATGGACACAGTGGGCAGAAGGGCCTGTTCTGGGGAGATTCTCTTCTCTATTCCACTAAAATCTTCACTCTAACAAAGGAAAGCCAGCATGTACTCACCCTGCAAGTCCAGAACCAATAGTTCACCTCTAGTATATTCATAAGTCCAGTGACTAAAGGCAAGCATGGTCTCCTCCAGCATGTTGTTTGGACGGATCTCATCACCACTGTTGTGATTAAATTTGCGGAACTCACCACTCATACATTCTTCAATCGCAAACCACTGGCTTGCTGAATGACAATACAGAAGGAACACTTCCAGGAACCTGAGGTTAAATCAGACTTTAATTCAGCAATATCGTTGGAACTAACCAAAAAATTATTAGTGTTCTGGTAAAGATGATCAAACATACCATCATCCTTAAGCTCCTGGAAGCATTTTGTTAATGTAAAGGTGATGCTTAAACACACACTACAGTTATTTCAAAAGTTTGAACTAGAAGAATCCCAACTTTCTAAATAGGAGCAGCTTTCTTTCAAAAGCAAATTGATAGCTTTTTTAAGAACCAAAATGAAGGGATACAGGTGTTTCTGCATCCAAGAACAGCCTCAATGGCCAGCAGCGTAGCCACAAGGACTGAATGGCTTTTTAATAATTCCATTCCTTACTGTGAACAAAATCTCTGGTATTGTTTCCATCCTGAAGCATAAAAAGTAAACTAATCTTCTAAATGACACTGGGATGGGTAAAGCTGGTGAGTGCTTGCAAGGATACCACTTCTGTTGGTAAACCACATTAGAAACTACCTGTTAGGCTGCCAACAGCGCTGTTCCTCAGTAACAAAGTTAGATGGCGATTCCATGTTCATGACAACTGTGCACAGCCTACAGTGTTTTATTCAGCATAACAATAAGCTCAAAGTTCTTCAAAACAAAATCAATGCAGTGATATTGCACAAGGATACAGGTAGTGAGGGACTGGAAATGCAGAGAGTGTTGTAAAATCATTCTGCTGTATCCTTCTGTACATATTACTAATGGCTCCAGACTGTGGGAACAGTTACATCAACATGCTGCTCTCCCAGCAATACTGAGACACAGCAGACTTTACAAACTTCTTTATCATTAGAAGTTTGGAGAATGGAATTTTTAACAAGTTGGAAAAAACTTTGTAAAGATGTACTTTATTTATGTTATTTTTTTAAAAAAAGAGTAGAGACTGTAGATTGTGACTGACCTTGGAGAGTAGGGAATGGTCTTTGGTTTCATTTGGTTGAAGGCAAAAGCGAGTTTCTGTGCAGCTCTCTGCTGTTGGATCTCCTAGAAACAAGAGACTGGTGGTAAAGCTTACAGGAAGATCTGTCAGGCACCATCTGAAATAAACAGTAATGTGCAAAAGTCTCTCATATCTATACAATTATCCTAAGACTTTTGCATAGTACTGTATTTGTCAACAGAGTGGAATGTCAGTTTGAGAGCAAACAGTGTTGGGAATGGGGAGGGTGAAGCACTGTGGGAGGGGTGCGAGACAGTGGCAGAGTGTGCCAGGGCTGGAGATGGGGGTGGGAAGAGAGAGACGGGTGGCCCCGAGACACTAGGCAAGGTCAGTTGATTCAAAACAATTGGTTTATTGATTATTACAGAATGTCTTTCTCGTGCTTCCCACTCCCTCCCCCTCCTTTTTCCTAACCATGATTCCCCACTCCTAGTCCCGTTCCCACTCCACAACAGAGACCCATATCAGAATGAAGTTTATCACAACTTAAAGTCATTAATTTTTTTGCGGCAGCAGTACAGTGCAATACATAAAATTACTACAGTACTGTGCAGCTATTCAGAACAGCTTCTTCCCCTCTGCCATTTGATTCCTAAACAGACATTGAAACTTTGGACACTACCTCACTTTTTTAAAATATACGCTATTTGTTTTTTGCACATTTAAAAAAATCTATTCAATATACATAATTGATTTACTTGTTTACTGTTTTATTTTATTTTTCTCTCTCTCTGCTAAATATTGTATGTATTGAACTGCTGCTGCTGAGATAACAAATTTCACGTCACATGCCAGTGATAATAAATCTGATTCGGATTCTGAAGTCTCAGGCACCCTAACTATATAAGTGGTAGCACTGCATGATATCACCAACAGGGGCCAGTCAGAGGCATAATGTGTTTTACTATGCAGAACTCCCATTAGGAAATATTCTACAAGCATAGAGCAATCCAGTTTCATCGAATACTAACACAAATAAGCCACATCCACTAACGAAACCTGAATGGATGATTTTTTGTTATTTGTGACATAATCACTGGCTGAGCAATTCCCATCTACTGGTACAAAATATCCAGAAAACTGGATTTTAGGAATGAGCAGAGCAACTTCAGCTTCTAGAAAAAGACTATCAAAATATTATGTAACTAGTAAGCCTAATGAGTTTTATGTTATTTAGGGATACAGACCCTTCCGGCTGAATGAGCCAGTGTCACCTAATTGCACCCATGTGACTAACCTGTATGGTTTCTGGGATGTGGGAGGTAACCGGAACACCCGGAGGTATATGAAAATATATACCTTTTAAATCATCTTGGTGAGCTTTCTTTGAGGATCTATGGACATCCTTCCATTCCTCACTGCCTTACAGTACTTTCCCAGTTTCAAACGTTTAATCCTGTTGAGCCTCCACATTGCAAAAAACTGTCAGCTCACCTGTCCGGACTGATCCATGTGGCACTTCTCTGTTCAAAACAGCAGGCCAACTACATCAATATTTGTATTATCTATCACTAGTGTTGTCCCATTAACTGACACTTGCAACAATGACCAAATACTGAGCCCCATGGGATGCTATGGTCACAAATCATCTAGTAACCCAGGGTTCTGAATGGTAGTGAGGGAGGTGTTGGGAGCAGCTGTAACAGTCCTCCCAGGTAAGACAACATTTCACCTGTGAGTCTGTTGGGCTCATACACTGTGTGCAGTGCTCCCAGTGTGGCCTCCTGTATAATGGTGAGACCCAATGTAGACTGGGAGACTGCTTTGAGCACATACGCTCTGTCTGCCAGAGAAAGCGGGATCTCCCAGTGGCCACCCATAATTCCACCTCACATTCTCATTGTGGTATGTCCATCCTTGGCCTCCTCTACTGTTGTGATGAGGCCACACTCAGGTTAGAACAACATCACCTTATATTCTGTCTGGCTAGTCACCAACCTGATGGCATGAACACTGATTTCTCAAACTTCTAGTAATGCCACACCCACCATCCCCCCACCATTCCCATTTCCCTCTCTCACCTGCCCATTGCCTCCCTGGGGGGCTCCTCCCCCACTTTTTCTTTCTTCCATGGCCTTCTGTCCTCTCCTATCAGATTCCCCCCTTCTCCAGCCCTGCATCTCTTTCACCACTCAACTTCCCAGATCTTTACTTCAGCCTTCCCCTCCAGGTCTCACCTATCACCTTGTGTGTCAGTAACCCTCCCTTCCTTACTAAGCCAGTGCAGTCTAAGTATGAGCACGTACCTTCAAGCACAGATGTAGTACAGTATCTTCCTTGTAGATCCTCTTCCATGTGTTTATTACTTCAGGAAGAAAAGATTTCACAATATACAGCTGACCTGGTTTCAGAACATCAAACTCAGACCAGGTACACTCCACTTTCAAAGCTCGTCTCAATCCTCCTCCCATTTCTTCTTTACTTAAGAACTCAATCTTGGCACATCGGCCCTGTTGTGACCAGGAGGACATACTGTTGTTCAGACTGGCTGGTGAGCTCTCTTCAAGCCGATATATTGTCACAGGTTCACCTTCAACACAAAAGAGAAGCCAATCATATCAAAACAAGCACTCTAAATTAGTAATGTTCCAACTACCATTACTATAAGCACTATACATCATTATTCTGTTTCTAAACTGGAAGTAGAACCAACTCAAACCACTCTTTCCTCACTCCACAGATGCTGCCTGACCCACTACCTATTTTCAGTGATTTGTTTCAGATTTCCAACAACTGACCAGAATCAGAGCACAGAAACATCTTTGCTCGTTCCTGTATTTCTTGACACCTTTCAAATCTTGTAACTGTATGTTCTTCTATCAGCTCCACAGGTAGCAATCACCTGTATTAAAAACTTACCCTCACATTTCCTTTAAGTTCCTCTCTCATCTTAAACTTGTGTATAGGTGTATAAGATGAGAGGCACTGATCATCTAGATAGCCAGAGGCTTTTTCCCAGGGTTGAAATGGCTAACACGAGAGGGCACAGTTTTAAGGTGCTTGGAAGTAGGTACAAGGGGGATGCCAGAGGCAAGTTTTTCCACACAGAGTGGTGGGTGTATGGAATGCACTGCCAACGAAGGTGGTAGAGGTGGATACAATAGGATCTTTTAAGAGACTCTTAGATAGGTACATGGAGCTTGGAAAAATAAACGGCTATGCAGTAGGGAAATTCCAGGCACTTTCTAGAGTGGGTTACATGGTCAGCACCACTGTGGGCCGAAGGGCCTGTAATGTGCTGTAGATTTCTGTTTCTATCTTTCTATACCTTCAGATGCCTCTACCCTGGGAAGAAAGGCTAATGATCTAACCTATGTTGCTCATAATTTTTATTACCCTCTTAAATAATCTCAGCCTCCGATGTTCCAGTCAGAGTAAGCCTAGCTCAAGTAATTTCTCTGTTCCAGGCAACATCTTCATAGAGCTGTGGATATGATACCAAGGTGTTTATTTGAGGCAGAGACAAGGCTTTGGATTATACAATAATCCTTTTCACTGTATGTTTCAATGTAACAAACCAAAACACAAAGGGTTTTAGGTAGGCGAGAGAAGCCAGATTTCTCACCGACTGCATGTACTAACCACTGGGAAAGGACAGGAAAAAGGAGAGTTGTGACAAGAGGGCGGACAAAAATCTTCCCAATGGACAAATGGCTTACAACAACAGGCTAGTATTGTAATTTTGAGATTCATATAGTTGGCCATCTGATTACTAATCTAATTAGTTCAGCACAACACTGTGGACTAAAGGGCCTGTTCCTGTGCTGTTCTGTTATGTTCTTCACACTGGAACTGCAACTTGACCACAGGCAACAAGGAAACTGAAAAATGGAGGAAAAATAATAACCAATGGAAAGATGCAGTACATGTGCAGATATTGAAACCAGCTAGGCATGGGAACAGAAATGAGAGTTGTTGATTGATGTTAAGATTCTGTGATGTGCATTACTCTATAATTCAATCACAGTCACTGAACAGGAGAGATTTGTTGTTGCATACTTAACTTCATATGTTCCAAGTTTGTGGTCATCTGACCAAACGAAACACCATTCCTCCGGACGACAGCACATAAAACAACAATAGACTGTGCGTCAACAAGAATGGATGTTTAAATATTAGAAGAAATGGCATAAATTTAACTCACCCCTGTTTGGAAGAGGAGTAAAAGGAATGCTCTGAGAAAGTCGCATCAAATTATTCCTCTCAACTGCTGTGGGAAAGATGCAGAGCCCTCATCATCAGTCAATCCCAAACAGTGGTTGAAGTAAATATTAGAGCAATTTAACATTTAGTAATACTAACCTGAATAGAAGTAATTTACATCCAGTGCAGGCTTAAAAGGAGAACCAATCACTAAGAGTCAAAGGAGAGAAAAAGAGATTTAATAATTTAAAAGTTAAATGTAAAAGGATTCATGTAAAAGTACTGAAGGTTTTCTACTATAAAACTATCTAGTCTTCTCTGAAATCTAACCTCTCATAAACTGTTATTTTCATTGCTAAAAAGAGCAATTTAAAGAATAAAAATCTGAAGCTTTCAATACACCTCACCTCCCATTTTCCTTTGCCTTATGTGAGATGGATGAGCATTGTAAAAGTGTTGTGCTGAAAAAGATGGAGATCAAGATCTTTAAAACATCCAGTGGGCTAAACTATTAAAAAAAAAAGCAAGACGCATTTAGAACATTTTGAAATGCTAAACAGCATTACAGTCAGTCACTTCACAAAACTACACCTTTAACACACTTCAGTTATATTTTTGGATGACTACTATATTACACTCCAGACACTTAGGAGGCCGGTGTTAAATCAATTACAGCCATGACCATCTTTAACAGGACTGCAACAACCTTGGAGCAATAGCCGGAGAGTTGCTATAAAATTGACAATTTCTAGCAGTACAAGCATGGTCTAACATCAGATACAAATTTTAAAAACAGGAAAGATGGTCAAGTTGCTCAATACTCGCAATATTCAGTGTTAAATTTAAATGTTAAATACACTATGCACATAGAGCACAGTTCACTTATATAAATTGCTTGGGCACAAAATTATCACTACGATGTGGTTTGGTAGTAATTTCTTTGTTGGGAAATTAGTTAAGTAGAAAGTAAGCCATGGCATTATGTAAAGCTAATGAAGGAAAAGGATTTGTGTTCACTGAGAAAGAAATCTGATTATCTTTCAGCCAAGCAAATTTAAAAAGTAACAAAAAAGGGAAGAACTTATTAATAAATGTTTGTTGGAATTAGATTCCATAATGACATATCAGATTTTGATCATTGGCACAAGGGACTTTCTCTTTAAGCACTAATTAAAGCTCCCTACAGGCAAAACATCTGCCTGTTTAGCACACATTAGAACATAGTGCACAAATGCAAAGTAGATTGAAACAAGACTACAGCATAAATGAGCCTTTTGCAGAATCACAAAGCTGACATCTACAGCCCTTTCAAAGTATTCAAGCCCACTCCAACAAAAGTTCTGGTTTAAAATGTTCAAATACTTCTTTAAAAACAAATTATTTCAGTAAAACTATATATTATTGATATTCAACATGTTACACGAAATTCAGTCTTACCAGTTAAGGCATCCTCACCAGCAGCCCTGAAATGCAGAAGTAATCAACTTATTTGACCAAAAAGATTTAAAATTAAAATAAACTACCTAAACGACAAATAAATGATTTAAACAGGTAGAAAGCATATTAGCAAGTTTTGATAATTTTGTGACATTTAATAAACTCCACCAGTTGCACATGAATGATTTTTACATCAGATACTGTTCAACACAGACAACAAGAACATTTCTTCAGATGAATTTATTGCTTACACAGTAACAACTGGCATCTGCTATTAACTAAAACAAATGCTTTACATTTTTAATGTAGAAAAGTGTGTTTTATCTGAATACAACAGAGTTTGAAGGCTATTAATATTGATAGATCAATGTAGATCTAATATATCCATTAAAAACAAATGACTGCAGAATACTGTGCTCAATCATGATCTTACTTCCAATTACATTTTCCTATGTTCTTCTGAAACAGGTCAATGCAACACAGACAGAGAACATTCCCTTCATGCTTGTTGCTCATGTAATTTCAAGAAACCCATTGCCCCCCCCCACTCCCCAAACCACTACCTCTCCTGTAACTCATTTACTCTAGGTGCACTTTCACCAACCAGCCTATTTTTGGGATGTGGGTGGGAACCAATGTAGTCAAAGTGAGAAGGTACACAAAACCAGGAGATGAAAAAGCCCAATATGTTGAAAGTAAAACCTCTTTCAGGTGACCCATGTTCATCTGTTACCAGCTGAACAGCACACATCATGTCAATGATGTATTTTAATCAAGTGTCCATGCTACAAACATTAGTGCTATAACTAAAAGAAGCATTAGTGACAGCAGCAAAAGTGTACTCAGAATGTTAATCAGTAGCTGTATTCAAGCAATAACATTGCATATAGAAAGGAACAAGGTGTACCAACTTCCAGAAGGCATTCTACAGAGAACTCAAGTACTTGGTTTGGCAGATAAACAAAGATCTCATGCTTCAACCTGAACCACAGGAGAGTTATTTCTAGTGTCAGGACTGATTTTTCTTCCTCATTCAGCAATGATCTGAAACAAATTGTATGCTCATTGTCGTATCAGTTTGTCTAAGTCAGAGTGCAAATTTAATGCAGTTTCCCCTTTACTGCAAATGAACTTTACAATATAAAATTTTTTAAAAAGCAGGCAACGCTGGAGACACTCAGCAGACGAGAAAGGAAAAAAAAAATTCCCAAGTGAAATAAATTTTGTCATAAGTACAGAGATGGCACAGTACTTAGCAGTTAGTGCAGCACTTTAGAGCAATGAGCTACAATATCAGGATTTGATTCCGGCCACTGTCCGTAAGGAATTTGTATGTTCTTTCATAATCATGTGGGGTTTCTCTAGATGTTCTGGTTTCCTCCCACATTCCAAAGACATAAGGGTTGGGGTTAGTAAGTTGTGGGCATGCTATGGCAGTGCTGGAAGCATGGCGTTACTTGCAGGCTGCTCAGTACAATCCTTGCTGATTTGACGCAAATGACAGATTTCACTGTATATACATCGAATAAAGCTAATATTTACTGCATGTATACACACACACACATTTAGATCACTCTGGAGATCTCACTTTGACACAAGTGTCTTTTTCTGCTGATCAGTGTCAAAAAAGCCAAATCCACTGTGAATGAATGTTGGCAAAACAATAAAACATGAAAACTTTGGAGGGGTGGTGGTTTGAATACTTTATATAAGCACTATAGATACACAAACACACACAACCCAAATAACTTGGGGTAGTATGGTAGTGTAGCAGTTAGCATAATACTCTTGTATTACCAGCCACCTGTGTTTAATTCTGCTGTTTCCCCCCACACTCCAAAGACATACAGGTTAGTAGGTTAACTGGTCACATGGGTGTAAGTAGGTAGCACTGGTTCATTGTGTTGGAAGGGCCTGTTACCATGCTGTATCGCTAAATAATAACTGCAATGCCCGAGGAACCCAGCAGGTTAGGCAGCAGATCAGTCCCAGAAGCTCTTGTGTCTATTCTTTTTTATATACTAGCTTTCAGGTTCCGAGAGTCACGATTTATTGCCCTTAGTAGATTACGGTCCAAGCTGTTTTATTGTGTTTCTCCTTGTGACTTTAGCTTATTTTGCACTTGCATATATAGTATGTTTGTAGAACCATCTTTTTGTCTGTAGACTGTCAGTAACTTGTAGTAATTTTGGTTCAGTATTTCTGTAATTCCTTTGTCTGTGAGGTTTTGTATCTGGGACCAGTCCCACCAGTTTTGCAGAATGAAGAGGTATGTACACACACTCCTTTGTCACAGTTAGTTCTTTGTTACATCTGTCTTGTTTGCTGGTATGGGGCGACTTTGTCTGACCTGTACTACAATGAATATCTAATAAAACACATGAATTTAAAAATTTGTGCCTTCTGGACAACATCTCTAGATCTCACACCGCTGAGAAGATGGCACTCAGCTAACGAACAACTGCAGGCCTAGAAGGTGTGCCCAGTGTAACTGCTGAGAATGGTCTGAGATTTAGACCCAGAGATGATAAAGTCATAATAGTGCCCGGGTTTTAAAAAAAGTACAGGTTGTGGTGTGTCTACCCTGGCTATCCTAGACTGTCCTGCTGGGAGAATTGCCTTACATTTTATAAGTCATAGAACACTACAGCACAGAAACAGGCTGTTCAACCCATCTAGTCCACACTTAACTACTAATCAGCCTAGTCCCACCAACCCACAACCAGACTGTAGCCCTCCCACCTGTGTAGCTATCCAAACTTCTCTTAAGTGTTGAAATCAAACCTACTTCCATTGAAATCTCACTCCACATACTCACCACTCTGAGTGAACAAGTTAACCCCCCCAAGTTCCCGTAAATAGTTCATTTTTCACCCTTAAGCCATGATCTCCAAGATGTAGTCTCACCTAGCCTTCATTGGAAAAAGCCTGCTTGCACTTACCCTATCTATACCCTTCATACATACGTACACCTCTATCAAATCTCCCTTTATTCTCCTATGCTCTAGGGATTAGACCTAACCATTGTTAAATTGAAGCATTGAACCTATTCAACCTTTCCCTGTAACTCAGGTCCTCAGGTAGTGGTAACATCCTTGTAAATTTTCTCTGCACATTTTCAATCTTATTGCTATCTTTCCTGTAGGTAGGTGATCAGAACTGCACACAATACTCCAGATTAGGTCTCACAAATGTCTTAGACAATTTCAACGTAACTTTACTCTTACTGTCACCAAACAATTGATACTAGAGTGTACAATCAGCACAGCAATATTTGATTCTGCGCTTCGTGCTCCCTGAAGTACAAATCAAAGTAAATATAATAAAAATTTAAATTATAAGTCATAATTAGAAAATAGAAAAGGGAAAGTAAGGTAGTGCAAGTCAGGTCTGGATATTTGGAAGGTACGGCCCAGATCTGGGTCAGGATCCGTTCAGCAGTCTTATCACAGTTGGAAAGAAGCTGTTCCCAAATCTGGCCGTACGAATCTTCAAGCTCCTGAACCTTCTTCCGGAGGGAAGTGGGACAAAAAGTATGTTGGCTGGGTGGGTTGTGTCCTTGATTATTCTGGCAGCACAGCATGCGGTGTAAAGTGAGTCCAAGGATGGAAGATTGGTTTGTGTGATGTGCTGGGCTAGGTTCATGATCTTCTGCAGCTTCTTCCGGTCTTGGACAGGACAACTTCCATACCAGGTTGTGATCCACCCTGGAAGAATGCTTTCTACGGTGCACCTATAAAAATTAGTGAGGATTTTAGGGGACAGGCCAAATTTCTTCAGCTTTCACAGGAAGTAAAGGCGCTGGTGGGCCTTCTTGGCAGTGGACTCTGCTTGGTTAGACCAAGTCAGGTCATTTGTGATATTCACCCTGAGGAACTTAAAGCTTTTAAGTTTAATAACATCTGAATTATTACACTCTGACTTACTATACTCTACTTTGACTTATGAAGGTCAATGTGCCAAAAGCTTTCTTTACAACCCTATCTACCTGTGGATTATGGACCTGCATTCCCAGATCCCTCTGTTTTACCACACTCCTCATTGCCCTGGGCAAGATCTATCCTGTTTGGCCCTCCAGTGCAACACCTCCCAATATCTATATTAAATTCCATCTGCCATTTTTAAGCCAATTTTTCCAGCTGATCCAGACCCCTCTGCAAGCTTTGATAGTCTTCCTCGTTGATCACTGGTGCACACTTCAGTGACTGGAGTGACTGCTTAGATGGATGATGGGATGCCAGCCAAACATGCCGCTTTGTCCTGGATTGTACTGAGCTTCTTGGGGGTTGCAAGTAGAGGGGCATCCATCACATTCCAACCTCTGACTTCTGCCTGTGTCACCATAGAATATCCAGCCTTGGGCCTGTTCTTGTAATCACAGTATACATTTTGTTACTGGTGACTTCCATATTGTATTGGTGGATAACTCAGTGATGGTAATGGCAGATGAAAGGAAGATAGTTGGTAAAGCAACTGGAAATGGTTACATTAAGGACACTGCCCTGAGGAACTCCTGCAGCCACCTCCTCACATAGGGACGCTTGAGCAGCAACAACCACAATGCTGTAATATCAACGATTCGACAAAATTCTATCCACTTACATTTGACAGCTGGTTGCAACAGGTTTGTCTTCCAGACGACCCTAAAAGAAAAAGGAAAGTTGTTAGGGAAGATGAATACACTGGTGTATATAATACATGTTGTGCTTTAATGATGCTGTTTTTATGTTAGTTGTACATCCAGTGTTGGGCACGTTGGTCAACTTAAGCTCCGGCACGTAGACTGGATGATTTAAAACTGCAATCACTTAATACAGATGGTCTTTTCTGGAATGAAATCTGGCTACAACATTGCCATGTCTTCTATATTAAAAAAAACAGCATGGCTCGTGATTTAATGCTCAGAATCTGGTCATCTTATTTTCCAGTTCTGAAAGGCTGATATGAAAAGATTCTTATTCTCACTTTGCAGTGCTGTTGAGTACATCTTGTTTTTAACCCCAGTCCATTCAAGGACGTTGATTGGAATTGGAAATATCATTGTAAAAACAGTATTTAGTTCATCCTCCATTTACAATCTGTACAACATAATGTCATTTCAGATGGAGACCTGAACCGATCTGACAATTCATCCACATTTTCTTAAGCAGTGTGCTAATTTGTAAATGAAAGATGAATTAACATTGAAGACATCCTAATGCAAATTTATATTTTCATGTTAGAAGGAGGAATTTCCAGCATGTCTCAAAAAGCCCAGTTTTAGGATCTCTCGTTTTAGAAAACAGCAGTAGAAATGAGGCAAAAATACATTTTTAAAAAAGTCAACATTTTCTTCAATGTTACTGCAGAAACAAATCAAACAAGGTATAGAATAAATGATAGCATTTCGATTTGGATCTGAAAAATGATTCCAGACTTCATAATTTGAGATTAAATTAATAACACATTAACTATCTGACAGCTTTTCGTTAAATTAAGTTGTTGTGCAAAAAGAGACCACAGATGCAATTTTCAGATTAGGCAAGATGTATCAGTATATCATCCCTTAACGCAGAGCCAATTCTTAATTTATATCCACCGATATTAGCCAAATTTCACCCTTCTTGAGGGTAAATTTCAATAATAGGTGTGATATTATGCACTAGTTCATTTCACTGAAATGTTTAGAGTTTGAAGGCTTGAAGATTATAATACATCTCTTTCTGTAGATGCTACCTGACCAAGTGTTTCCAGCACTTATTTATACAGGTTTCCAGCACCTACAGTTTATGTGGTGACTAGAGAGCAGTTAGAATAATCTGCACAGATCATAGAAATGGTAAAGCTGGAGCTGGAGCTGGATGAACTACGGATCATTCGGGAGGCAGGGGCAGAGATAGATAGGAGTTATCACGAGGTAGTCACACCAAAAAACCAAGAAGTAGGCAGATGGGTGATGGTCCAGAGAGGCAGGGGGAGCAGGCAGAGAAAGCAGAGCACCCCTACGGCCATTCCCATTAACAATAAGTATACCGTACTGGATACTGTTGATGGGGATGACCTACCAGGAATGAGTTGTAGTGGTCTTGCCTCTGGCACAGAGGTTGAACCCTCAACTAGAAAGGGGAGGAGGGAAGAGAAGAGAGCGATAGTTTTAGGGGATTCTATAGTTAGGGGGGCAGATAGGAGATTTTGTGGGGCAGATCGGGAGTCTCAGATGGTATGTTGCCTCCCTGGTGCAAGGGTCTGGGACATCTCAGATCGGGTGCAGGGTATTCTTGAGAATGAGGGCATGAACCCAGATGTAGTGGTCCATGTAGGGACCAATGATGTAGGTAAGGTGAGTGAGGGGGTCCTGCTTAGAGAATTCAGGGAGTTAGGAGTGAAGCTGAAAGGCAGGACCTCCAGGGTGACAATCTCGAGATTGCTACCTGTGCCACGTGCGCGTGAGGCGAAGAATAGAATGATTATGCACATTAATACGAGGCTGAGAGCATGGTGCAGGAAGGAAGGGTTCAGGTTTTTGGATAATTGGTCTTTGTTCCAGGGACATTGGGATCTGTTTCGAAGGTACGGTCTACATCTGAACCGGAGGGGTACTAACATTCTTGCAGGAGTGTTTGCCAGTGCTGCTCGGGGGGGGTTTAAACTAGATGTGCAGGGGGCAGGGATCCAGATCCAGAGGGTTGGTCAGAAGGAGCATGGGGTTAAATGTGTAGAAGGTTTGGTTGATCTTGAGAAGGTCATCAAAATTCAGGGTGCAATTAGCCCGATGGAAGTTCAAGGAGCTGGGTTAGGTACAGTAGACAGTGTTTTAAGCAAAGAGAGGAGGAATGGGCTAAGAATTCTATACTTGAATGCGCGTAGTGTCAGAAATAAGACAGATGAGCTTGAAGCTCAGATGAAAATGGGGAACTACGATATTGTTGGGATAACGGAGACATGGCTGCAAGGGGATCAGGCCTGGGAATTGAGTGTACCAGGGTATACGTGCTATCGTAGAGACAGAAATATGGGAAGAGGGGGTGGGGTGGCCCTGTTGGTGAGGAATGAGATTCAGTCCTTAGCAAGAGGTGACTTGGGAGCAGGGGAAGTAGAGTCTGTGTGGATTGAGCTGAGGAACAGTAAGGGTAAAAAGACCCTAATGGGTGTTGTGTACAGGGCCCAAACAGTAGCGTGGATATTGGGTACAAGTTGATTAGGGAGTTAACATTGGCATGTGCTAAAGGTAATGCAGTCATTATGGGAGATTTCAACATGCAGGTGAACTGGGAGAATCAGGTAGTAGGTGCTGGACCCCAGGATAGGGAGTTTGTGGAGTGTCTAAGGGATGTATTTTTAGAACAGCTTGTGCTTGAGCCAACCAGGAACGAGGCTATTTTGGACTTGGTGATGTGTAATGAACAGGAATTGATAAGTGATCTTGAAGTAAAGGAGCCATTAGGAAGTAGTGATCATAACATAAGTTTTTATCTACAATTTGAGAGGGATAAGGGCAGATCAGAGGTGTCAGTGTTGCAATTAAATAAAGGAGACTACGGAGCCATGAGGGAAGAACTGGCCAAAGTTAAATGGGCGGATGCCCTGGCAGGAAAGACAGTGGATCAGCAGTGGCAGATATTCTTGGGGATTATACAAAAGATGCAAAAGCAGTTCATTCCAATGAGAAGGAAGGATTCAAAGAGGGGGAAGGGGCCACAGTGGTTGACAAAGGAAGTCAGAGATTGTATAGCATTAAAGAAAAAGAAGTATGACAGGGCTAAGATGAGTGGGAATACAGATGATTGGGAAAGCTTTAAGGAACAGCAGATCTTAACTAAAAAAGCAATACGGAGAGAAAAAATCAGGTATGAGCTCAGTCTAGCCAGGAATATAAAAGAGGATAACAAAAGCTTTTTTAGCTATGTGAAGAGAAAGAAGATAGTTAAGAACAATGTTGGCCCCTTGAAGAATGAATTGGGAGAAATTATTATGGGAAACAGGGAAATGGCAACAGAATTTAATGCGTACTTTAGATCTGTCTTCACCAGGGAGGACACAAGCAATCTCCCAGATGTATGGATGGGCCAGGGTCATAAGATATCAGAGGAATTGAGACAGATTGACATTAGGAAAGAAACTGTGATGAGTAGACTGGTAGGACTGAAGGCTAGTAAATCCCCGGGTCCAGATGGTCTGCATCCGAGGGTTCTAAGAGAGGTGGCTCAGGAAATTGCGGATGCATTGGTAATCATTTTCCAATGTTCCTTAGATTCAGGATCAGTTCCTGAAGATTGGAGAGTGGCTAATGTTATCCCACTTTTCAAGAAGGGAGGGAAGGAGAAAACGGAGAACTATCATCCTGTTAGCCTAACGTCAGTCATGGGGAAGATGCTTGAGTCCATTACTAAGGACGAAATAGTGGCACATCTTGATGGCAGAAATAGGATTAGGCCGAGCCAGCATGGATTTACCAAGGGCAAATCATGCTTGACTAATCTGTTGGAGTTTTTTGAGGGTGTAACAAGGATGTTAGACGAGGGTAAGCCAGTGGATGTTGTGTACCTAGATTTTCAGAAGGCATTCGATAAGGTGCCACATAGGAGATTGGTGAGTAAAATCAGAGCTCATGGCATTGGGGGCAGGGTTTCAACATGGATAGAAAACTGGTTGGCAGATAGAAAGCAAAGGGCAGCAGTGAATGGGTGTTTCTCGGACTGGCTGGAGGTGACTAGTGGGGTACCACAGGGCTCTGTATTGGGACCACAGCTCTTTACGATTTATGTCAACGATTTAGATGAGGGCATTGAAAACTATATCAGCAAGTTTGCTGACGATACTAAACTGGGTGGCAGTGTGACATGCGAAGAGGACGTTAGGAGAATACGGGGAGACTTGGATAGGCTGGGTCAGTGGGCAGATACTTGGCAGATGTCATTCAATATGAATAAATGTGAAGTTATCCACTTTGGAAGCAGGAACAAGAGGGCAGAGTATTGTCTGAACGGTGTAGAGTTAGGTAAGGGAGAAATGCAAAGAGACCTAGGGGTCCTAGTTCACCAGTCAATGAAGGTGAATGAGCAAGTGCAACAGGCAGTGAAGAGGGCAAATGGAATGTTGGCCTTTGTTACAAGGGGAATTGAGTACAAGAGCAAGGATGTCCTTTTGCATTTGTACAGGGCCCTGGTGAGACCACACCTGGAATATTGTGTACAGTTTTGGTCTCCAGGTTTAAGGAAAGACATTCTGGCAATTGAGGAAGTGCAGCGTAGATTCACTAGGTTGATTCCTGGGATGGCAGGGCTGTCTTACGCAGAGAGATTGGACTTGTACACGCTGGAATTGAGGAGATTGAGAGGGGATCTGATTGAAACATTTAAGATAATTAAAGGATTTGATAGGATTGAGGCAGGAAATATGTTCCAGATGTTGGGAGAGTCCAGTACCAGAGGGCATGGATTGAGAATAAGAGGTCAGTTATTTAAAACAGAGTTGAGGAAGAGCTTCTTCTCCCAGAGAGTTGTGGAGGTGTGGAATGCACTGCCTCGGAAGACGGTGGAGGCCAATTCTCTGGATGCTTTCAAGAAGGAGCTAGATAGAAATCTGATGGATAGGGGAATCAAGGGATATGGGGACAAGGCAGGGACTGGGTATTGAAAGTGAATGATCAGCCATGATCTCAGAATGGCAGTGCAGACTCGAGGGACCGAATGGTCTACTTCTGCACCTATTGTCTATTGTCTAAAGACAAACTGATTGGGTTCAAAGGATTACAGGTTTCCCCCACAATCTGAAGGTAGAGCATTCCTATGAAACCGTTTGTAAACCGAAATATCGTAAAGCGAAGAAGCAATTACCATTAATTTATATGGGAAAAATTTTTGAGCCTTCCCAGACCCAAAAAAATAACTTACCAAATCATACCAAGTAACACATAAAACCTAAAATAACACTAACATAGAGTAAAAGCAGGAATAATATGATAAATATACACCCTATATAAAGTAGAAAAATTGTAGTTATGGTGTAGTTTCACTTATCAATATTGGGAAGACAGCCAGCCAAAAATCGATTTGGAGAGAAAAAAAATTGGCACATACATGCCTACGCAAACAACTGCCCGCACAAGGCTTCACGGTCATTGTAGTCTTTCTCAGGGTAAACACACGTATAAAGCGTGCGTCTTTTTTCGTAAAAGTGAAAATCCTCTTTGGTTAGTGAAAACAGGTACTAATGTAGGTCTTTCGTAACAGCGAGTTGTCGTAAAGTGAACGTTTGAAAAACGGGGGACACTTGTACTTTTAAAATCAGTCTCAGAGACACTTTAAAATTGATTGCTTTCCAACAGTTAAGCACCACAGCTGATGTAACACTACCAACATTATCTTTCAACAGTCACGATAATCAGACTGACCATGACAGAAGCTTTCGAATCCTCTCGGAAGAATGTTACATCTTCAGCAGAGGCCCTGATCCGGTCTTTACCACCTTTAGCTTGTACTGAAGTGAACAGAAACAAAAAAAAAACTGTAGAGCAATGATACAAATATTTTGAAAGGCATCAAAATGGTGTTTTAAGAATTTCTTTATACTTAATCAAGAAATTGGTAAGAAGTGGAAGACTAATGGACAGATAAACTGATACATCCAAAAAGTGATACCAATAAAATCAAATCACTGACTTTACAAATAGTGCCCAACTAGAAAGGAAGCAGTGTTAGAGCCAATGCTGAAGAATGAAGCTGTGCACTTGGGAATCGTGACTATAGCGATAAAAGTAGTACAAATAGTCTAAACTGGGGGGAGGACAAATGGCTGAAAGGCAGTCCAGTCCTCTGTTGATTACAGTTCAGGAAGAACGAAGACATTTTCAGAGACAACTATGTGGAATGGGCTGGAAGAATTGTCATCTGCAGCTACTCTGTTGGAAATGCAAGACCATAAGACACAGGATCAGAATTAGGCTACTTGACCCATTGAATCTGTTCCCCCATTCAATCATGGCTGATCCTTTTATCCCCTCCTCAGCCCCACTCCCCGGCTTTCTCCCCGTAACCTTTGATGTTGTGTCCAATCAAGTACCCATCAAGCTCTGCCTTAAATACACCCAACGATCTGGCCACCACAGTTGCCCGTGATAATAAATTCCACAAATTCACCACCCTCTGGCTACAGAAGTTTCTCCACATCTGTTTTAAATGGATGCCCCTCTACCCTGAGGCTGTGCCCGCTTGTCCTACTCTGTTTAGGGCTTTCATATACGAAAGGTTTCGATGAGATCCACATCCTTCTAAATTCCAGCAAGTACAAACCTAAAGCTATCAAACATCCCTTGTAAATGGAAGACAGGTGGGAAGAGGAGAGCGAGAGAGAACAACGCTGGAATGGAAGCAGAGTCCAAGTTGGGCTTTGTTTGGCCTCTTACACTGTTCAAACACAGAGGTCACAATTCTCTGATCCAGTGTCTACTGTCAGCATTTTCTTTTCATTTCCAGTATCTAACTCATGCAATGTTTCATTTGCATCTTAATTGTTTTTCTTTTATTTAGAAAAAAGGTGAAACGGGAAAAAAATACCCTAACTTAGTAAATATTTGAAAATTGGGATCAAGTCAGAGTTGAGGCAGTGCTTCTAAATGCTTTTGGAACTGAGAATATAGGGCTTGCTTAAACTAAATAGCAATGTTCAGTGTTCCCCGTGAGCTTGAAACTTACAAGAGAATGCTTGAGCAGATGCATTAGAAGTTAACAGACTGCCATGAAGCTCCGCAAATCCAGTACAAGAATTCACTGCTCTCAGATGATAGTCACCGTGGTGGGTTCCCTATAAAGAATGGAGGTATTAGCATCCATTGGACCCCAAGATGGAAAGAGTGGGTGGGAAGAAGAAAGAAAAAAATATAAACCACATACCAAATCATGAACGGGTCCCACCATTGACTTCTGCTCCTTCAACTTTATTGCTGCTCCTGTTCCCAACTTTGGCATCTCCAGTAAGTCTTTGTGACCTTAATTAAAACACATTTGCAAGTTAACAAGATTTATTTAATGGCTGCTAATAAACTGACAATATAAAAGAAAATGTTAGTATAATGCATGCAACTTTGAAACGTTTCACATCTGACCTCACACACCAATGATATCAGTCCAGGTATCATCGACTAGAGTGTAAACAGAGATGCATATTTAAAACAGTGAAACAAATTTTGATATGAAATGTATTTTACACATTTCTGATTTAATATTCTAAATTTGCATGTTTTTATCCATAATTACTTCTCTAATTAAAGTAATTGATTTCTCACTGAAGACCCAGCAATGATCAGTATTATCAATTCCATGTTATGGAAACCTTTCAAATGTCAAACATAAAGCCAATAAAACTTGCTAGTTTTCACGTCACCATAAATCAGATGACACTGCACAATATCCTGTGCCTTCCTATTATAGACATGGAGAAAATACCCTGCGTGCTCTGGATTTGATTGAGTTACAATAGTTTTAGAATTTAACGCAGGAGGCTTGCAGTACAGCATTGAAACTCCCAGCCCATTATCGCTTTAAAACGATCTCTTGGACATGAGGCACAGTGCGACAAAGGGCACGTCTCTATGCTGCAACATCTCTGATTCCAATAGTTAAGCAAGGAAATGATCAGAACTGCAGACAAGCCAAGCATGGATTGGAGGTACAAATCTGAGACATTCAAGAGGATATAGTAGTGTTACTGAACTGGTGAAACAGAGTGGAGCAGTAGTGCTTTAATTTAAAACACAGGAAAAAGAGGGGCAATAAAACCAAGGAGAGTCCCAAGCAATGCACCAACAGTGAAGTCACCTGCAACCAGAAGTCCCACAAAGTTACAGTGGTACAGGAGCTCAAACCTCTACATTGAGTTTTATTCCACAGGTCACTCAGAAGTCCTGTATTGTTCCCAATACTGATATGTTGATTTCGCAATTCGATAGCCTGCATGAAGCAATCGTCCAAATCTCTTTGCCCCTTTCTGATTCTTTCACAGGTTTCGTTACTGGATATGGCAGCTGTAGTTAATTCACCTGCTGGCAGAGGTCCTTTTGTTTGAAACTGGTTGTCAAAGTCGTGCATGGCCCTTGGATTGTATTTGGTGCTTCGGTCATGACTGCTACCAGTATCAGTGCTACTCTCAGTATCAATGAAGGCGTGATTGAAATATCCTTCCATTTCAAAGCAAGCTGTGGTGGGAGTGTGGCAACAGAAGCTGCAAGCAGGATGACAAGGACAGCAGCACATCTCTTCAGGCAAAGCACAAACAACTTCTCTATACTTACCAACAAAAGCCCCAAATTCAACAGAACTCCCGTCAGCATCTACATCAGTTTTAACTGAATCGACTGAATTAGGCACAAGCTCCAGTTGGCTTGAGCCACTTGGCTGAGATGGAGTACTAACAAAAAACTTGGCGGATGGGGAGGAGAGATTTGGTATGCTATGGAATGACTGTCCTGGCTTCAGGTCACTGGTCAAAGACTGAGTTTTCCCAAGGCCAATGTGGCTCCGATGCCGCAGTTCAGAGGAAGGAGCTGCTTTGGGTAGTAAGGCACAGCCGGAGGATCCAGCCTCGTGAATGTTCTGTTCATTCTGCTGGGAACCTGAAAGCAATTCCTGACCAAACTTTCTGCTCAACACCTCCTTTTGGGAAGGGTTGATATATTCCTGAATGAAACCGTCGACACAGATAGAATTGCCAGTGTTCATGCCTCGTTGAGGAAAAGAAGAGCCAAAGTATCTTCCAATGCTGTGTTTTTTCAATGAGGTTTTTAATGGGACATCAGAAACATTCTCTCCCAGGTTTTTTGAAATGCTGAGCTCACGAGTAATTTCATTGTGCACCTCTGTGGCCTCAGAAGCTTTTTGAGCAGTCAGTGCTTTCAATGTATCCACCGTCAGAGCTGACAGGTCCTGCAGATGGCCAATCTGACTGTCCAAGGTTTGCAATGAACGCTTTATATAATTTACTCGGTCACCCACTTCTTTTAATTGGATGGACATATTTTCAACTCTAAAGAGAAAGAGAAGCAGAGAATCAGCTTCATTATTTCACACTCATCTAGACAATTGTGAAGATTATGTCTCAGATATATAAACTGCACCATTTCCTCAAAAATATCTCAATGTTTAGAAGATTAACAGACACCAATTTTGTTTCAAAAAAGGTGGAAGCAAAACTTAGTCAAAGAGGACTTGATGTAAAAGCAGATAAATGGTGGTGGTGGAGCAGAGACTGGTGGTGGTTTCAGCACAGAATGAGCTCTAGGCCTAGATGAGTAAATGCACCAACAAAAATGCGGCATACAGCAAAGCTTATACAACATTAAGGATTCAATGGAAGGTTGGGGAGGGTGCTTGCATGTAGTTTCATCACAGTAAAGTCATGGAGCTAAAGCCATAACCAGAGAATTCAAACATGGATACCCCCACTTTAAGGTAAATCAGCAGAACAAGAGCCAGAGGTGAGCAGGATAAGGTAGTGAGCTGAGGTCAGTCTCTTGAGGGAGAAAGGATAGCACTGGAACAATGAAGGAGGACTGGCTTTGGACAACACTGCAGGGAAGTTTGGAACCTGTATTGAAGATGATGCAGGGTCAGTAGTTCCGATACTCTGAGCAGAACAGATTTACGGTCTGGTTAAACATGCAGTGGCAGTGAAGACTTAAATCAACAGTGAGTTGGAAAGATGATGGGTTTCCAAAGTTTAACGGAAACCAAAATCTCCTTGCAGAGTTAAGCTGTACTCCAAAATATGATTAGATTCAACTAGTTGGGTCAATCGAACCCAGCCTCCTGTTCTCAGTGCTACAGGACACTAGAAATACAAACTGCAGTCCTCAGGAAATCTTACCAGTTAGTTTGCTGTGCATCAGAGTACACAAAAAAGGTACAACAGATGAGAATCATAATGGACATTAAAACCTAATCTAGAATCGTTAAATAGTAAATAAGAAATTAATTACTGAAGTCAGGGCATCAATTTTTGAATTTCTCTGGTGGTATATTGCGATTTGAGAAACTGTTTCATTGTATACAACAGGAAAATAGAATTCATTTCAGCAAATTAAACCCTAACTGGAGATCACTTTTAAAGTAGTTTGTATGTAACTACATTTCAACCACATTCCTTTATTGTATTGCATACTTTGATCATGAGATGGGCAACCAGCTTGAGCAGACTTGTGTTAGTGGTTAGGGTTAGGGCTATTATCAAAATGGTCAATTTTCATCATTGAAACAAGTCCCAAATCAGTGCAGGCAAACTCCACACCTTTCTAACAAACTGCTCAACCCCATATGCGGACTAGTCTTGGAAGGCACATATAAAAGAGGAAGCACCTCTTGAACCCAGAGCATACCTGTCTCATGATCCAAGGACCAATTTCAATAGCAATTGCTAGAAAAAATATCTTCCCTTTGTCCCAATTTAAGTCTTTTTTCGTTTGTGTTTAAATATTGTTAAGTACTTAAAATTTTCTACTTGAAGTTCAACAGCTTTTCCGAAGTCTGCAAGTATCAGGGCTATTTAAAAGTTACTGAAATTAATGAGAAATTCTACAGCTGGCAAAGCCACCAAACACTCTGCAGTACAAAGCTCTATCAGGCCACACTGCTGAGTTCTAGCATGCAGAGTCCATGACATAACTGGGCTGCATAGGACATGCCTTGATGGGAATGTAGGCTCATGACATGCATGATTCTGGCCTGGATCCAAAACGAGATTTTGAGATGGTCCGAATCTCCCTATTACCAGGGCTGCTAAAAAAATCTGTGCAATTTTTATAGAGAATTTTACACCTAGCCACTGAACTCCTCAAAATGGATTATTAATCTATCATCCTTGGAAGCAAAAAGGCAGCTAAATTTGCCAAGATATTATTAACCATGTTTACTGGAATATTTGATATGCTGGCTACTGCATATTACCAAATTGAATCAAAATTCACTTTTAAAACTGTCAAACATGGTTCTAAAAACTTAAATCCTACCTTTCAGAAGTCACTCGAATTCGTTCCTCACTCCCTGAATGAAATCTATCCTCTTTCTCATGGAAGTACTTATCCACACATTGTTCTTCAAAGTCATGCAACTTCTTCTGATCATCCTCACTGACAAACAGTTCTGAAAGATAGAGGGGCACAGGAAACTTGGAGCCTGCTTTACTACTGTCACTTGTACAATGTAAAGCTTGTCTTGCACCGTGATCATACAGGTCACATCATTACACCATGCATTGAGCTAGAACAAGGTATTAACAGTAACAATGCAGAAAAACCTGCAACAGCTACAGAGAAAGTACAGTGCAGGTAAACAAAGTGCAAAATCAGAACAGTGAAGTCAAGAGTCCACCACATTGTACAAACGGTCATTTCAAGAGTCTGATACAGTGGGGTAGAAGCTGTCCTTGGGTCTGGTGACATGTGTTTTCATGTTTTTGTATCTTCTACTTGATGGGAGAAGGGAGGAGAAATAATCTCTAGAGTGGATGGGGTCTTTGAATATGTTGGCTGCTTGACTGAGGTGGTGAGGAGTGTAGACACAAACATATTTGGTAAGTGAAAGCATGCAAATCTAAGGGCTTGTATTCATTGAACTTATGATCCATCAGGATACAGACTAATGTGCATGTCTCCTGTCATTCCAACAAAAGCAAAGGAGAAACAAACAGTTTAGATTGATAGAGCATGGAAATAGGCCCTTTGGCCCAACAGGTCCATGCCAACCCAGATTCTCACCTAAGCTAGAAGCATTTGCCTGTGCTTGGCCCATATACCTCCAGATCAGGGGTTTCCAATCTGGGGTGCACAGAGCCCTCATTTAATGGCAGGAGCCCATGGCATGAAAAAGGCTGCAAACTCCTGATCTAGATCTGTCCTAGCCATGTTGTTGCTAAACTACTTTCTTTCCCCTTTCTTTCCTGTCCTGAGGAGTCTCTGTTTATTCCCCTTCACAAACGCTGTCTTTATTCCTCTAGCATTCTGTTCGTTATTTCCTCTGACAGCTCATTCCACATACAGATCACTAACTGGGTGAATAAGTTGCCCCTCAGATTCCTAGTAAATCTCTCCTCTCTTACCTTAAACCCATGTCCTCTTGTTCTTGATTCCCCAACACTGGGAAAATGACTGCACACATTCACCCTCATGATTATGACCCTCAATTTTATATAGCACTCATTATATATCATCCCTCATTCTCCTACATTCCAATGAAGAGTCCCAGCAACACCCTTGTAAATCACCTTTGCACCCTTTCCAGCTTAGTGGTATCTTTCGTATAGGAGGTAACCAAAACTAAATAGCTCACCAACAATTTGCACAATGGCAACACAACTTCCCAACTTCTATACTGAATGTCCTGACGAAAGCCTGCATGCAAAAAGTCACGTTCACCTGCGACACCACTTTCAGGGACCACGTCCTCTTATTAGTTGGTCCCTCTATTTTAGGACATTCCTGATGGCCCTAATACTCATTGTGAGAGTCCTACTCTCATTTGTCTTCCCAAAATGCAACGCGTCACTGTTATCGGAATTAAATTCCATTTTTATTTTGCAGAGCTGCTAATGTGAAAAGATGTATGAAAATATTAATGAAAAGGAAAACAATCATGCACTGAGAACATACTGAACAAAAGTACTACAATCAACCTGCAGCTGAAACAAAAGGGGGGGCAAACCATTTGAATAAATGTTAACATTTATATGTTATAGAAAGTCAGAGGTGGATTTGTACGATATTTATTAATATCAGTTTTACTCAACAGAAGTCATTACAACGGTATCAGACATGAAGTAGTCAAACAACTGTAGACCATAGGATAATGCTTTTCAGCAACCAACATCCTGAAGATGCGCCTTACTTGGTCCGCCTTGACCTCGGTCACGTTTCCTTCCTTGTCGACAAAGGTGAGAGATTAACAAAGCAAAGTGGCTGAGCAGAATGAGAGGTGGTGGCAGCACTGGCTTTTCATGATACGCCATGATAAAGTGGTACCGCTGGTATTTCCACACAATGTTTGAAATGGCCTTCACTTGGAAATACACATTGCTAAAAAGAATAAAAGAAAGTTACTTACAAACTTTGATTTTATTTGGGTTTCTCCAGGCTCGGACAAACTAGTTAAGTAGATATATGTCATTAAAAAAAAAATTAACGGCATTCATTATTGGGAACTCAAATCTTACTGACTGATTAAATGCTCTTTTTCAGATCATCCTTCCAATCAAATATCTGACATGTGCATCCCCTGCCTACAGCTTCCTAACCATTGCTCCTGAAATTACTGAGACCACATAGTTCAAATTTTTTTTTTTGGCTTAGTGCCAATTTTTCCCTTTTCAAAGTGTTACATGCATTGAAAAGCTGCTAAATGAAAACAGTTGAAGGTATTTTGCACCACACATGTACAAGTCGCATTCATTAAAAAAAAATTCCAAACATACAAAAGTGACTAGAGTTAACAAAAAACACTGCTAAAAAAAGGGTTCCAAGCTTCTCGCAGAGAACAGGATTACAGAGTGTGTGACCATGGTAGCTATGAAAGGCCATCACAGCAGGGTGAAGTGAACATCCAGAACGGCAATGAGTGTGTTGTACATTGTTTCTGTGCTTCTAAGGGAACAAGTGTGTACTGACGAGAATTTGTAAGGCTACAGTCACAAATGAAGAATTTAAATTTATACAAGAAATTAAGTGTGTTCAAAGTATAAACAAGAGATCTGAAGATGCTCGAAATCCACAGCAACACAAAGAAATGCAGATAAGCAGGTCAGCCAGTATCTATAGTCAGAACACTACACCACAGAAGCAGGCCCTTCAGCCCATCTAGTTTGTATTAACCATTAATCTGCCTAGTCCCACTAACCTGCATGCAGATCACTGGCCTCCATACCCCTCATAACCAAATTTCTCTTAAATGCTGAAACTGAATCTGCATTCACCACGTGCTGACAGCTCATTTCACATTCTCACCATCCTCTGAGTAACGTTTCCTTTCCCATGTTCCCCTTAAACCTTTCACACTTAACCCATGACCCCTAGTTCTAGTCTCACCCAACCTCAGTGGAAAAATCCTGTTTGCATTAATCCCATCTATACCCCTCAATTTTGTATACGTTTCAGGTTGAAAGATGGAAAGGTCTCAGCCTGAAATATCAACTGTTTATTTCTCTCCATAGATGCCACCTGACCTGCTGAGCTCTTCCAGCTTACTGTGTGCAAAGTATCCCTTTTATGGTACTGTATAGTGGTACTCACTTGAAAAATGCAATGAGGAGATTCACCATGAGGATATACTGTACAAAGAGGTAGACTGCTTGTAAAAATGGTGTTATCCAATATCCAATGACGCAACGTTGCTTTGCACTGTCATCAGTATTGTTGGCACAGGCTTTAGGAAGAAAGGAAACATAAGGGTTGTCTCATACAGTTTAGTGAGGTATAATATCTACCCAAGGCTAATAGAGTGCTCCATACTTTACAGTATGGAAGCCCAATGGATCTGTAAAACAAAATGCAATATCCTGCAAAAACTGACAGCTTCATCTACAACAACTGGCAATAAAACTTCTCATCACTGATGAATATTCACTTTAGAAGCATGATTCATTTTGCAATTTTGAAGAGAATTGAGATATGTTCTTGCCATTTCTACTTCTTCACAATCCATAATTTTAAAGAAAGCCTACAGACCCTATCCAGAAGTTAGTCTCAGGCTTTTATGTATATGTACCCAGTGGAGTTCGTTGGTGGCTCGTATATTAAAGAACTGCTTTTTCTTCAACTTTATACGTAAATGAAACTTTTCTACCCTCATGATATCCTCTACGAGTTTCACTGAATACATCAATACGAGCTTTGGGTGAGATTACCGTTCAAAATCAACCTAAAGACTAAAAAGTAAAAAGTTCACCTTTCCATGTAATTCAAAGACACACTCATTTGGGAATTAAATAATGGGACAGTCATCTAAATTGATCCACAAGAGTCATAAATGAAGACGAGTGATTGGTAATAGTGGATTACAGGCCGCGTATTTTACAGTAGCTGCTGATAAAAGTGCTTCACAATCTTGGCTCAGACAATCTCATATAGGTACGCACAAAAATGTCCTGATCTGGCAGGCATTATTACCAACTCTGCACCTTGTGAACCCACGCTCAGCTGCTTATAGAGCTGCCTGTACAGATATAACCTTGAATTTGGTGTTTAACTGTCACTCAACCATACATGAATACCCATGAATTCACAAACAACAGCGTTACTCTGGAGCCAAGACACAAAACGCAGTACCAACAGTCATACACAGAACAAGCAGTAAAATATAGTCACATAAAAAAAACATAGTTCAAGTCCCTGAGTCCATGAATTTTGCAGCAGTCTGCAGTCGAACACAATACATCTTGTCTTCTGTCAAGTGAACACTGACTTCACCATGGATGCAATGCCACACTGCCTCCAGCACTCTGGTGGAGTGCACCAACTCCTGTGTCTCTCTGGGCAGGTGGAAATAGGTGACACTGTGGTTTGAGACCTAGAACTCGCTATGACTAAGGTCACAAGTTCCTCTGCCACACGCCAATAAAACAGTGAATCAGATATTACCAATGTCCAACAGGTTTTTGCGATCACAAGCAACAAAGACAATCATTTACTGTTAGACATGCACTGTCTTACCTATGTTGCAGGCAGCAGCACAATCCACACCAGGTCCAGCTCCTCCAGTTTCCCCACCCGCAAGCAACTGCAGTATTTTAAGTTCTTAATGCCCAGCAAGGTCTTGCAATTGTAAAAAATACATTTAAAAAGACCACCATTTTTGTTCGGGCCCGTGGAAGACTCTGCATCCAAGTGTACTGTCAGCTTACCAGAAGTCCTAGGAGTTTAGTGGAATGTAGTATTAAGGGACTGTATAGTCATGGCAATGAAGGCACAAGCACAAGGCAGGAAAAGTACCATATTCCCTGTTAAGGACATCTCCTCAGGGCTGAAGTAGATCTTGGAAAATTGAGGAGCAGTACTCAAATGTGGCTCACATATGAACCAACAACCCCAAGATATATAGCAGCAGAATTAGGCCATTTGGCCCATTGAGTCTGTTCCAACATTTCATCATGGCTGATCCAATTTTCCTCTCAGTCCCAATATCCTATCTTTAAAGGTGTGTAAAATCAAATCGATAAGATGAATATGTCGCCCTTCCAGTTCTCATTGAATCTTCACGGTGAGAGGGGAAAGATTTAAAGGTTTATTGTCAAAGTATGCATGTGTAATACAACTCTGATATTAGCCTTATCCAGATGGCCATGAAATACAGAAAGGCCGTACATCAACCCCCCCCCCCCCCCACAAACACACACAAAAAAGAAACAAAACTCACAAACCAGGTCAGTGGGACTGGGCAGAAAAATGGTTTGGCACAGCCAAGAAGGGCCAAAAGGCCTGTTTCTGTGCTGTAATGTTCTATGGTTCTACCTGTCCTTTCAAAACAATATGTATCCTTGGATGTTAAGCTCCCAACTATAATCTTCTTTCAGTCACGATTCAGTGATGCCTATATCATACCTGCCAATTTGCAACTATCATCTACCTTATTCCATATACTGCACGCGTTCAACAACACCTTCAGTCCTGTATTCATCCTTTTGAGTTCATCCTCCTTTTGCATTGCAATTCATCCAGTTGACTGCAATTCTGCCTCATCAACAGCCACTCCTCATTGCACATTGCCTCTGAAAACTACCTACCTCATTTGCAGCACTATTAACAGCCTTTCCTATGATACTTCTTACACTGAAATATATGCAGCTCAGGACACTAACTGCACAATGCTCAACTTCTTATTCCTAACTTTGTCTGAGGTCTTATCAACATCTCCTCTCCACTACCTGTTCTGGCACTCTGGTTCCATTCCCCGTACAACTCTAGTTTAAACCTCACTGTGCAGCATTAACAAACCTTCCCACTAGGATATTAGCCCCACTGCAGCTCAGGTGTAAGCCATCCCTTCAGTACAGGTACTTCCTTCCCTGGTATGGAGCCCAACGATCTAAAAGTCTTATGAACCCCCCCCATCCTATGCCAACTCCTTAGCCACATATTAACCTGTATAATCTTCCTAGTTCTGGCCTAAATAACATGTGACATGGTAGCAATCCTAAGATCACATCCCTGGAGGTCCTGCCCTTTAACTTGGAACCTAATTCCCTGAACTCCCTATCCAGAAGGTCACTTGTCCTGCTCGTATCATTGGTATCTACATGGGACACAACTTAGACAATAGATAATAGGTGCAGTAGACCATGTGGCCCTTTGAGCCTGCACCGCCACTCTGAGATCATGGCTGATCATCTACTATCAATACCCGGTTCCTGCCTTGTCCCCATATCCCTTGATTCTCCTATCCATAAGATACCTATCTAGCTCCTTCCTGAAAGCATCCAGAGAATTGGCCTCCACTGCCTTCTGAGGCAGTGCATTCCACACCTGTCCTAAATGACCTACCCCTTATTCTTAAACCATGCCCTCTGGTACTGGACTCTCCCAGCATCTGGAACATATTTCCTGCCTCTATCTCGTCCAATCCCTTAATAACCTTTATGTTGCAATCTGATCTCCTCTCAATCTCCTCAATTCCAGCGTGTACAAGCCCAGTCTCTCTACCCTCTCTGCGTAAGACAGTCCGGACATCCCAGGAGTTAACCTTGTGAATCTAAGCTGCACTTCTTCTACAGCCAGGATGTCCTTCCTTAACCCTGGAGACCAAAACTGTACACAATACTCCAGGTGTGGTCTCACCAGGGCCCTGTACAAATGCAAGAGGATTTCCTTGCTCTTGTACTCAATTCCCTTTGTAATAAAGGCCAACATTCCATTAGCCTTCTTCACTGCCTGCTGCACTTGCTCATTCACCTTCAGTGACCGATGAACAAGGACTCCTAGATCTCTTTGTATTTCTCCCTTACCTAACTCTACACCGTTCAGATAATAATCTGCTGTCCTGTTCTTACTCCCAAAGTGGATAACCTCACACTTATTCACATTAAACATCATCTGCCAAGTATCTGCCCACTCACTCAGCCTATCCAAGTCACCTTGAATTCTCCTAACATCCTCATCACATGTCACACTGCCACCCAGCTTAGTAGCATCAGCAAACTTGCTGATGTTATTCTCAATGCCTTCATCTAAATCATTGATGTAAATCGTAAACAGCTGTGGTCCCAATACCGAGCCCTGTGGCACCCCATTAGTCACCACCTGCCATTCCGAGAAACACCCATTCACCGCTACCCTTTGCTTTCTATCTGCCAACCAGTTTTCTATCCACGTCAATATCTTCCCCCCAATGCCATGAGCTCTGATTTTATCCACCAATCTCCTATGTGGGACCTTATCAAATGCCTTCTGAAAATCGAGGTACACTACATCCACTGGATCTCCCTTGTCTAACATCCTGGTTACATCCTCGAAAAACTCCAATAGATTAGTCAAGCATGATTTGCCCTTGGTAAATCCATGCTGGCTCAGCCCAATCCTATCACTGCTATCTAGGCATGCCACTATTTCATCTTTAATAATGGACTCTAGCATCTTCCCCAATACTGATGTTAGGCTGATAGGATGATAGTTCTCTGTTTTCTCCCTCCCTCCTTTCTTAAAAAGTGGGATAACATTAGCCATTCTCCAATCCTCAGGAACTGATCCTGAATGTAAGGAACATTGGAAAATGATTACCAATGCATCCACAATTTCCAGAGCCACCTCCTTTAGTACCCTAGGATGCAGACCACCTGGACCTGGGGATTTGTCAGCCTTCAGTCCCATCAGTCTACTCATCATCGTTTCCTTCCTAATGTCAATCTGTTTCATTTCCTCTGCTACCCTATGTCCTTGGCCCATCCATACATCTGGGAGATTGCTTGTGTCTTCCCTAGTGAAGACAGATCTAAAGTACTTAGTAAATTCTTCTGCCATTTCTCTGTTTCCCATAACAATTTCACCCAATTCATTCTTCAAGGGCCCAACATTGTTCTTAACTATCTTCTTTCTCTTCACATACCTAAAAAAGCTTTTGCTATCCTCCTTTATATTCCTGGCTAGCTTGCGTTTGTACCTCATTTTTTCTCCCCATATTGCCTTTTTAGTTAAGTTCTGCTGTTCCTTAAAAATGCCCCAATCATCTGTCCTCCCACGCACCTTAGCTCTGTCATACTTCCTTTTTTTTAATGCTATGCAATCTCTGACTTCCTTTGTCAACCACTGTGGCCCCTTTCCCCCCTTTGAATCCTTCCTTCTCCAGGGGATGAACTGATTTTGCACCTTGTGCATTATTCCCAAGAATACCCGCTATTGCTGTTCCACTGTCTTTTCTGCTAGGATATCCGTCCAGTTAACTTTGGCCAGCACCTCCCTCATGGCTCCATAGTCTCCCCTGTTCAACTGCAACACTGACACCTCTGATCTGCCCTTATCCTTCTCAAATTGCAGATAAAAACATCATATTATGGTCACTACCTCCTAATGGCTCCTTTACTTCAAGATTGCTTATCAAATCCTGTTCATTACACAAGACTAAATCCAGAATAGCCTTGACCCTGGTCGGCTCTCGTACAAGCTGTTCCAAGAATGCATCCCGTAGGCACTCTACAAACTCCCTATCCTGGGGTCCAGCACCAACCTGATTCTCCCAGTTCACCTGCATGTTGAAATCCCCGAAAACTACTGCGACATTACCTTTGCCACATACCAATGTTAACTCCCTATTCAACTTGCACCCAATATCCACGCTACTGTTTGGGGGCCTGTAGACAACACCCATTAGGGTCTTTTTGCCCTTACTGTTCCCCTGTTCTATCCACACAAACTCTACTTCTCCTGATCCTATGTCCCCCCTTGCAAAGGACTGAATCTCATTCCTCACCAAAGGACCACCCCACCCCCTCTGCCCACATTTCTGTCCCTACGATAGCACGTATACCCTTGTACATTCATTTCCCAGGTCTGATATCCCTGCAGCCACGTCTCCGTTATCCCAACAACATCATAGTTACCCATTCGCACCTGAGCTTCAAGCTCATCCGCCTTATTTCTGACACCGTGCATTCAGGTATAGAATTTTGAGCCCATTTCTCCTCTCTCCGTTTAAATCGCTGCCTATTGTGCTTAACCCAGCTCCCCGAACTCCCATCGGGCTATAGGCCCCTTGAATTTTGTTGTCCTTCCTAAATTTATTTATTCTTTCTGCACATTTAACTCCATGTTCCGTCAGACCATCCCTCTGTACGTGTGTCCTCCTTATCACTTGTTCCGCCTCACCTTTCTCTACTACACACTTAATATTCCGGAACCGTGTAGTCTCCACCTGTCCTTTATTCTTCATCTCGCTATCCTCTCTCACGTTCTGGATCCCTGCCCTCTGCAAATTTAGTTTAAACCCCCCCACCCCACCCCGAGCAGCACTAGCAAACTTTCCTGCAAGAATGTTAGTACCGCTCCAGTTCAGGTGTAAACCGTCCCATCGGAACAGATCCCACCTTCCCTGGAACAAAGCCCAATTATCTAAAAACCTGAAGCCCTCCCTCCTGCACCATCCTCTCAGCCATGTATTAATCTGTATAATCCTTCTGTTCCTTGCCTCACTCGCACATGGCACAGGTAGCAATCCTGAGATTGTTACTCTGGAGGTCCTGCCCTTCAGCTTCGCACCTAACTCCCTGAACTCACTACGCAGGACCCCCTCACTCATCCTACCCACGTTGTTGGTCCCTACATGGACCACAACATCTAGGTTCCTGCCCTCCTTCTCGAGAATAGCCTGCACCTGATCTGAGATGTCCCGGACCCCGACACCAGGGAGGCAACATACCATCCGAGACTCCCGATCTTCCCCACAAAATCTCCTATCTGCCCCCCGACTATAGAATCCCCTATCACTACCTCTCTCTTCTCTTCCCTCCTCCCCTTCCTTGTTGAGGGTCCAACCTCAGTGCCAGAGACAGGACCACTGAAACTTGTTTCTGGTAGGTCATCCCCACCAACAGTATCCAAAACGGTATACTTATTGTTGATGGGAACGGCCACAGGGGTGCTCTTCTCTCTCTCTGTCTGCTCCCCCTGCCTCTCTTGACTGTCACCCATTTGCCTACCTCCTGTCTTTTCGGTGTGACTACCTCCCGATAACTCTTATCTATCTCTGTCTCTGCCTCCCGAATGATCCGTAGCTCATCCAGCTCCTGCTCCAATTCCCTAACTCGGGCTGATAGGAGCTGCAGCTGGACGCACCTTTTGCAGGTGTGGTCATCAGGGACAACTGTGTTGACGCTGACCTCCCACATACTGCATACGGAGCACACCACTGCTCTGTCTCCCCCATTACCTGATCCCAAATTAGTCAGAATAAATGAAAAAAGTACCTACTGGCCTTACTTTTTTTTTTACCTCAGCAAGCACGTACTCAGGCTCACTGATTTCCTCTCACTGAAGTCCCCTTGCACTGAAGCCCGCCGAGCCAAAGCCCAGCACTCTGCTCCCACGCACTCCGCTGCCCACTCCTAAAAGTGGGCCTCTTTTTAAACTCCGCACTCGCCGCTGACGTCACCCGCGCCTGTGCCTTCCTCCTCAGGTACCGTCCAGGTAGGTCTGACGGTCTCGGCCTACCTACAACGGCTGATCCTCTGATCCCCAGTCATCTGTCGACCTCCAGCACTCCTTGCTTCTGCTCTGCTGCCCGCAATGACGCCGCCCGCTCCTAAAAGTGGGCCTCTTTTTAAACTCCGCACTTATAACCATATAAACCATTTAACAATTACAGCACGGAAACAGGCCATCTTGGCCCTTCTAGTCCATGCTGAAAGCTTACTCTCACCTAGTCCCACTGACCCGCACTCAGCGCATAACCTTTCATTCCTTTCTTGTCCATATACCTATCCAATTTTACTTTAAATAAAAATACCAAACCTGCTTCTACCACTTCTACTGGAAGCTCATTTCCCCCTCGTGTTACCCCTAAACTTTTGCCCCCTCTCAACTCATGTCATCTTGTTTGAATCTCTCCTACTCTCAATGGAAAAAGCCTATCCACGTCAACTCTATCTAACCGCCTCATAATTTTAAATACCTCTATCAAGTCTCCCATTCTACACTCCAAAGAATAAAGACCTAACTTGTTCAATCTTTCCCTGTAACTTAGGTGCAGAAACCTAGGTAACATTCTAGTAAATCTTCTCTGTACTCTCTCTATTTTGTTGACATCTTTCCTATAATTCAGTGACCAGAACTGTACACAATACTCCAAATTCGGCCATCTTGGACAATGACTCCCATCCACTCCATAATGTACTGATTAGGCACAGGAGTACATTCAGCCAGAGACTCATTCCACCAAGATGTAACACTGAGCATCACAGAAAGTCATTCCTACCTGTGGCCATCAAACTTCACAACTCCTCCCTCGGAGTGTCAGACACCCTGTGCTGGTCCTGGACTTATTTCCACTTGGCATGATTAACTTATTATTTAATTATTTTTTATGGTTTCATATTGCTATAGTTCTTCACTATTCTTGGTTGGTGCGGCTGTAACAAAACCCAGTTTCCCTCGGGATCAATAATGTCTGTCTGTCTGTCTTACCAATGCCTTGTACAATTTTAACATTACATCCCAACTCCTATACTCAATGCTCTGATTTATAAAGGCCAACATACCAAAAGCTTTCCTCACCACCCTATCCACATGAGATTCCACTTTCAGGGAACTATGCACCATTATTCCTGGATCACTCTGTTCTACTGCATTCTTCAATGCCCTACCATTTACCATGTACATCCTATTTGGATTATTCCCATCAAAATGTAGCACCTCACACTTACCAGCATTGAACTCCATCTGCCATCGTTCAGCCCACTCTTCTAACTGGCCTAAATCTCTCTGCAAGCTTTGAAAACCAACTTCATTGTCCACAATGCCACTTACCTTAGTATCATCTGCATACTTACTAATCCAATTTACCACCCCATCATCCAGATCATTAATGTATATGGCAATCAACACTGGACCCAGTACAGATCCCTGAGGCACACCACTTTTCACCAGCCTCCAACCTAACAAACAGTTATCCACCACTACTCTCTGGCATCTCCCATCCAGCCACTGTTGAATCTATTTTACTACTTCAATATTAATATCCAACGATTGAACCTTCCTAACTAACTTTCTGTGCGGAACTTTGTCAAAGACCTTACTAAAGTCCATATAGACAACATCCACTGCTTTTCCCTCAGCAACTTTCCTCATAACCTCTTCAAAAAATTCAATAAGATTTGTCAAACATAACCTTCCACGCACAAATCCATGTTGACTTCTGGCTGTACACACTCCCACTTAAGAATGTTGAGGACTCTGAGATGTATTGGACTCTGGTACCTGGGAGGCAACGTACCATCTGGGAATCTCATTCTCGCCAACAGAACCTCCTTTCATTTTTTCTACCGAAGTGTATGACCATACGCTTCCCGACACTATATTCCATTTGCCATTTCTTTGCCCATTCTCATAATCTGTCCAAGTCCTGCATACTTAATCTGTCCAAGTCCTTATGTAGCCCCTCTACTCCTCAAAATTACATGCCCCTCCATCTATCTTCATATCATCTGCAAACTTCAACAAAGCCATCAATTCCATCATCCAAATCATTGACATACGACACAAAAAGAACTGATCCCAACATAGACCCCTGTTGTACACCACTAGTCACCAGAAGCCAGCAAGAAAAGGTTGCCTTTATTCCCACTCTTTGCTTCCTGCCAATAACCACTGTTTTGTCTACGCTAGCAAATTGGCTAGTACAACGAAATCTACTTTATTTAAGCAGGAGGGATGAGGAGCTTGGAGAAGGCTTCAGCTCTTCAAAACTTGGAGAAAGACATGCAGTGATGTAGATAATAATGAATATAATAAGACAAGAAGTGACACTACATAATAGAACTGATATTGTGGCACACATGATTAAAGTAGGTAAATTCAAAAACTAAAGGAGGGTCTCAGCCCAAAACATTATGTATTCAGTTCCATAGTTGCTGCCTGACCTTCCGGGTTCTTTGGATTTCTAGCATCTGCAAAATCTATGTTAAAAATTTTAAACTGCCTTAAAGTTCAACAGTGGCAAAGGTGTGGATAAGCGGTTAGGCAAGACTGCCAACAGTTCAGGTGCATCACAGCTCCAGTTAACTGGGTTTGAATCAGTCTCCTGCTGTTCTCTTTGAGTTTGTACATTCTTCCTATGGCTGCCAAAGATTCCTCCAACAATTCAAACAAGCTAGCAATGAGGTCAGTTGCAATGACTGCTTGTGTAAGAGCCTGGTAGGAGAATCTGAGGGACGTGTGAGAAAATAAGTTGTAGGAGAATGGGATTGCTGAGAGATGGCATTATCTTACTGGGTCAAATGACTCCTTTGATGTTGGGAAAGTAAAGTTAGGAAACAAATTATTAGATATAACGATAGATGAACAAGGAGCATTTATAATGTAGCAATGTTGTGTATAAAATTATGTAGCTCTAAAGGAAATGATATAAAATTACAAGCTACTGTGTTCTATGATCTGACTACTCCTGCTCTTAAATTCCAACTCGGCAATACTCAAGTTACAGAGATTGAAGAAACAGCAGAGGCTGGAATCTGGAGCAACACAATTTGCTGGAGGAATTCAGCACCTGTGGTGGTGTAGGTGGTGGGGGGCTGAACTGTTCAGGTTTTGGTTTGAAACCTTGTCACAGAACAGAGTGGAGCTGGAAGAAAGTCAACAAAGGAAAGATGAGAGAGTGCACAGTAAGTGATTGGTGGGTCAAGGAGAGGTAAAGCTGTATACATTCACCTTGTTAAACTATTAGAAACATAGAAAACCTACAGCACCATGCAGGCTACAACATCATAGCTCCGAGTGCTAATCGACGCTCTAAGCTCATACACTTTATTCATAATACTCCTCGCATTAAAATAGACACATCTCAAATCATCGGTCTATCACCTGCCTATCCTCCCTTTTGCACTGTCTCCAAGCTTTCTCTATTTGTGAGCCAACTCCCCTTTCCTCTGTCACTTCAGTTCTGTTCCCACCCTCAGCAATTCTAGTTATTCTAGGCAATTCCAATAGCCTTTGCAAACCTCCCTGCCAGGATATTGGTCTCCTTCAGATTCAAGTGCAACATGTCCTTTTTGTACAGGTCGCTCAGCAATTCCTTGAGCTTTTCATGAAACTAGACAAAGTTGACAAAGCATGGTGAATTGAATAGACACATGAAACTTTACTGCAATAAATTTGTTTCAAGTCATACCATAAAAATCTCCTTGAATGCTAATGCTTTTACTCATTGCAGCACATTATCTTCTGGACTCCAAGAGAGATTTTGTTCCTCAAATACTATGTGTCCTTAAGGGACATCACATCAGAATTAAATTCTGTACAATATTCACCTGCTACCAGCACCTTAACTTCCCATACAATTTTAGACACTAAATTTATTGCACTGTACAAATCTAAACCTTTGCAGAGATGACAGATGCTGCATCAATCCTTTTACAAGAAATTTGGCACAAGGACCACAGAATTTTTGCTGCAGAAAACAGATCAGCTAATTATCCTGGTTCTCAGGCTATGCAGTACAAACATACAATTCACACTTGGCAATGACTCTGTAGGCTAACAAAGCATTTTCAAGCACCGGCTTGCCAGCCAGTTTCCACTGAACCATCAAGCAATATTATACAATACTGAGTGGAGGTTACCTAATGAATTACTTTTGCCAGAATCGTTCTAGATAGCACAACGATGCAGAAAGTTACTTACGATCGATTTCATATGCATATACTTCACCATAAATCATCCAGTAAGGTTGAAAGACAATATCTTTTGCTAGTTCCCAGGATGGAGATTCATTTGGATAAAGGATTGCTTTCCTTGGAACTCCAAAGCTCAGTAAGACCACTGCCATAATTACCACAATATAAAACATGTTTGCCACCTGTAATTGAAGTGGTAAAGTTCAGAATTCAAAACACTCAAGTTAAGATGAATTGAAAACTAGATAGGATGAGAAAAACATGTATAATAAAACACTCAAATGAGATGCTTTTTGTGCAGGTTCTCATCCTGAAATATCATTTTGTCTCCACAGATGCTGACTGACCAGCTGAGATTTTCCAGCTGTTTGTTTTTGTAGATGTTGGGGAATCTGGAGGAGTCTCTTCTATCTTTAGAACATAGCTAATCAACTTAGCCTGCAACTGTCTGACTTTTGACAGAATAACAGCTTTCTTTTTTTGTGACATTCTTTCTACCAAAGAGTGCCAGACTTCCTTCTATTATCGAACATTCACAATCCCAAAGGTCATCATCTCCCTTGAAATGGTTGTTCACTTACCATGAAGCTATTACCTTGTTTCAGATACTTGGCTGGGGAAATATCCATGCTGCATCCATCTTGCCAAGCCCTTTCAAGATTTGCATGTTTCACTAAGATCACCTCAAGCCTCCTGAACATCAGGGAGCACAGGCCAATTCCAATCATACTTTCTTCAAAACAACTCTTCCCAGAAAGTGGACTTCTGTTGTACTGTCTTCATGTACTTCCACAAAGAGTCCAAGTACTCAAGGTATTTTCTTGCCAAGCTCCGTACTGATATACCAATAAAATACCAACATTCCATCTGTTTTAACTGCATGATGTACTGGCTAATATTGTTTCTTGTATGACAACACAATCTCTCTGAACACCTACACATAATTGTTCAGATTGTTCAAGTATTTGTAAAAAAAAAACCCCAAAGTATCAAACATTCTAGCTTCCTTGCATTAATCTTTTTTACCCCCGAATTCTTTAACCTGTTTGTTCTGTATTAATCTTGTATTTCCTTTATTAAAGCAACAGAACAAAAGTTGGTTCCTTAAAGATGTCATAGCTGGGGCTGGAAATAGGGAGAAACTCCCACTTCCTGTTAAATACTCTTGGCATGAACCTCAAACAGCCTCTGACAACCAAGTCCAACTCCGGGCCTTCACATATAGCTTAGCTCCTAAGCCCATGAGAACTGGAATTAAAATGGGTGGCCACTGAGAGATCCTGCTTGTTCTGGTAGGATGTAGGTGCTTAGTGGTCTCCCGATCTACATTGGGTCTCACCAATATAAAGGAAGCCACAACAAGTGAACTGGATACAGTAAATTACCCCAACCAACTCACAGGTGAAGTGTCAATTTAATTCCACTTCCCATTCCCATATACCCATCCATGCCCTCCTCCACTCTCGTGATGAGGTCATACTTCGGTTGGAGGAACAATACCTTCTATTCTGTTTGGGTAGCCTCCAGCCCAATGGCATGAACATCAAATACTCAAACTTCTGGTAATGCCTCCCAATCCCACCCACCCCCTCAACCATTTCCCATCTCCCTCTCATCTCATCCTCTTGCCCACCCATTGCCTCCCCCTGGTGCTCTTCCTCCCCCACCTTTTCTTTCTTCAATGGCCTTCTGCCTCTTTCACCGATCAACTTCTCAGCCCTTGCTTCGTCCCTCCCCCACCCCCTTTTTCACCTGGTGTTTCTCTCCCCACTCCCCCAACCTATTAAATCTACAACTCAGCTTTTTTACTCTAGTCCTGCCAAATGGTTTCCGCCTGAAACATTGACTGTACTCACCTCACCTACAGATGCCGCCTGATCTGCTGAGTACCTTCAACATTTTGTGAAGGAAAACTCTGATCTCCAATCTCTGCTGCCTTGTGACTATACCCACTCATGGGGAAAGCTTTGGTAGTCAATCCAGAGGGAAAGTCCAGAACTGGAGTCTCTAAGGCAGTTCTACGTTGTGTTCAACAATGACTTGCAACTCCTGTGATGCTACAGGTGCCAAACTGTATTCGTCTCTGCTGTACCTTTAGGTTCATAGAAACACAGAAAACCTACAGCACAATACAGGCCCTTCAGCCCTCAAAAGTTGTGCTGAACATGTCCCTACCTTAGAAATTACTAGCTTACCCATAGCCCTCTATTTTTCTAAGCTCCATGTACCTACCCAAAAGTCTCTTAAAAGACCCTATCATATCCACCTCCACCACCGTTGCCGGCAGCCCATTCCACGTACTCACCACTCTGAGTAAAAAAAACTTACCACTGACATCTCTGTACCTACTCCCCAGCACCTTAAACCTGTGTCCTCTTGTGGCAACCATTTCAGCCCTGGGAAAAAGCCTTTGACTATCCACACGATCAATGCCTCTCATCATCTTATACACCTCTATCAGGTCACCCCTCATCCTCCATCGCTCCAAGGAGAAAAGGCTGAGTTCACACAACTTCTTTTCATAAGACATGCTCCCCAATCCAGGCAAAATCCTTGTAAATCTCCTCTGCACCCTTTCTATGGTTTTCACATCCTTCCTGCAGTGAGGCGACCAGAACTGAGCACAATACTCCAAGTGGGGTCTGACCAGGGCCCAATATAGCTGCAACATTACATCTCGGCTCCTAAATTCAATGCCACGATTCATGAAGGCCAATATACCACGTGCCTTCTTAACCACAGAGTCAACCTGCGCAGCTGCTTTGAGCGTCCTATGGACTCGGACCCCAAGATCCCTCTGATCTTCCACATTGCCACGAGTCTGACCATTAATACTATATTCTGCCATCATATTTGACCTACTAATCAGATGTGTGGAGAGGGGAAGCCTACTACTTGGGTAACAGCTTGCTCTCCATATTGTACTGCCCAGGCTTGTATATCCAGACAGCTCAGACGCAACATCCATGGTTGACCCTGACCAATGGAGGCCTCAAGAAGAACAAAAGTCAAGCAGTGTGTGTGATTAATTAGACTCATCCCGCCTGTATTGATTTCCACTGCACTTTCTTTCTCATTTATCTGATTCTTGACAGAGGTAACTCTTTCAACTCTTCTCCCCCTCCCAAAAAAACTGAATCCACCCATCTCCTTCTAGCTTTTGCTCCACTCCTCTGGCCATCTCTCATGTAAGCTTGCAGTCCAGATGAAGGGTCTTCACTCAAAATCCTGGCTGACTTGTCCATTTCCCTCCATAAATGCTGCCTAGGCCACTGAGATCCTCCAATATTTTGAGAGTTGATCCTAATCTGGCACCCTTGCTTCTTAAAAACATGGTATTTTTCAAACTGTACAATAAAAAGGAGCATACTTTTTACCCACTGTTTTTGTGTGAATTCAAGGCCGAACAAAAGAAAAGTAGGATTTTCAAGGTGCAGCCTAGCATAATATGGAGACAATTGTATTAAGACTAGAAAAAACACCTGCACCTACAGTTTAGTTACCTGTAATCTCATCCTTTCACTTTAAGTTTTCCATTACAACTCCCTGACTGCATTCAATTCTATGAGAACAGTTCAGTTATTACTTCCTTAAAGATGGGAAGTCTGTACCATTTCCTCATATGATTATTAAATCTTCCTAAAATGTTATTAGAGCAAAGCTTCCAAGTAACGCACTTACCATTTTGCCTATCATGGTGACATAGGGGCCTGCGTGCTGATTGACTGCCAGGAAATCCAGTAGTCGCACATACCAGAATATAATATTGAGGCAATACATTGTTCTCCCAGCATTCTTCACTTGTCCACTTCCAAACCTCAGTCCAAAACCAACAAAAAACAAAACAATTGCAAGTGTGTCGGTGATGTTGAAATAGTCACTGAAATAGACTTTGATCTTCTGACTTATCTTTCCAGCCTCCGACATGAAGATCTAGACAAAAACAAAATACCATATAATCCCACTGGCAAAACAAAAATAATAGGTTTCCTCCAAAATAAGTTGCTGCTACACGTAAGCTGTCCATTAAACGTCCTGGAGTTTGAAATGACCAAGGCAAGCAAACCTCACGAAGTCTCTGATTTATGAGCAGAGGGACTCAACGTATGTAGTTCTGACCAACATCTTTCAACCCAAAATCAATTATTTTGCCTGACCAGTCAAGCGTATCCAGCACTTTCTACTTCGTTTTCTGATTTCCAGTTTCTGTGATATTTTAAGATGATATCTTCAAAATATATCAGAGAAATGGTATGAAAGCTATAAAGAGGGTTCAAAGGGATGCGGGTTGTTTTGGAAGTTTGAAGTTAAAGCTGACGGTACTCCACCATCAGGGGTTCAACACAGAAAAGCGGCAAATGTCACCTTCCTATTTCTTCAGTGTTAGTGAACTAACTATATAAGCGAGAAGATGGAGCAATCTATCCAGAGGGATTTTGTACAGAGGCGTTTCTCGCCAAAACTAGTCAACATATTGCTGGAGGTGGGGCAGCCTAAGGAACAAATGTATCATGCCTTCACTATGTTAAGGTAAATAAAGACTGAAACAGAATAGAAACTGCATCCTGGAGCTCAATGGTACACAAGTGACTAAAACTCAGAGCCACGAGGACACTGTGATCCAACTCACTCAGCTTTAACTACTGTCTTCATTGAACAATTTACATAGGACAATACAGCATAGTACAAGCCCTTCGGCCCACAATGTTGTGCCGACCCTTAAACCCTGCCTCCCATATAACCCTCCATCTTAAATTCCACCATATACAATTTAATTTAACATTTTACACACTACACGGAATATTAAAGTATGGAGAGACATTAAAAATAACCCATACCTCTCTAATTTTCTCAATGGCCAAGGTAAAAATGAAGGAAATTACAATCCACTCTTGCACTGAAGGTGATTCTTCCATTCGTACCAGAACAACATATGTGAACAGCATGAGGAATCCCAAATAAGCCAACTGAAAATAGAGGAAACAGGCATTAGTGTTTTAAATAGCAGCCCATACTTCAGTCACAGCACTGCAGCTGGGAACACTGGAAATGCTAAAGCAGATCACTAAAGCTTCTGTGCTAAGCAAATCAACCTTTCAGGTTGACAACTCTGTCGAAACTGAGAAATTTCAAAAAACCCTTAAACTGAAGGGAGGGTGGAGATGTCTCTGACAGGTTAAAAATCAAAGTGACTGTGGAGATAATCTGTAAGCAAGATTAACTGGTCGATGAGAGAATGGGAGCCATGAGAGAGTGAGAATACAAACAAAATAATGCAGAAGTTGTGAAATGCAGAGCAGGAAGATGTGCCTGGCATGACCTCCATTGCCAGAGGAAAAAGAGAAAAAATGGGGGGCGGGGGAGGGAACTCTGAACCAAGGCCACAGATGAACAACTGACACAGACAGAAATCAAATTAGACATTATTGCAGAAGTCATACATTGAGTTCAGAACTATTGTCCTGTTTATTATTTATTGTCATGCCTGCACTGTTTTTGTGCTCTTCATGCAGTCCTGTGTAGGTCTGTAGTCTAGTGTAGCTTTCTCTGCGTTGTTTTTTTTATTACGTAGTTCAATCTAGTTTTTTGCACTGTGTCATGTAATACCATGGCCCTGAAAAACATTGTCTCATTTTCACTATGCAGTGTACCAGCAGTTATGGTCAAAATGACAATAAAAGCGATTTGACTTGACTTGGAAAAAGCTGCACCATACCCAGATGGAAGATGGTAATATATTCATGCTTACATTGCCCATCACTTTAAAATGGCAGCAGTCCACACATCTCCCATCAATGGCTGGATGGGAGATGCCAGAGAGTAGTAGTGGAGGAACAACACCTTATACTCCTCTACTGTCAAGATGAAGCCACACTCAGGTTGGAGGAACAACACTTTATATATCGACTGGGTAGCCCCCAACCTGATGGCATGAACACTGACTTCTCTAACTTCCGTTAATGCCCCCCCTCCCCTTCTTACCCCATCTCTGACATATTTAGTTGTTTGTTTTTTTTCTCTCTGCCCATCACTCTACCTGTTCTCCATCTCCCTCTGGTGCTCCACTCCCGCCTTCTTTCTCCCTAGGCCTCCGATACCATGATGTTTTCCCTGCTCCAGCTCTGTATCACTTTTGCCAATCACCTTTTCAGCTCTTAGCTTCATCCCACCCCTTCCAGTCTTCTCCTATCATTTTGCATTTCCCCCTCCCCTTCCTACTTTCAAATCTCTTAGTAGCTTTCCTTTCAGTTAGTCCTGACGAAGGGTCTCGGCCCAAAATGTCGACAGTGCTTCTCCCTATAGATGCTGCCTGGCCTGCTGTGTTCCAGTAGCATTTTGCGTGCTGGTGGATAACCGTTTGTCAGGTTGGAGGCCAGTGACAAGTGGTGTGCCTCAGGGATCTGTACTGGGTCCAATGTTGTTTGTCATATACATTAATGATCTGGGTGGTAAATTGGATTATTAAGTATGCAGATGATACTAAGGTAGGTGGTGTTGTGGATAATGAAGTAGGTTTTCAAAGCTTGCAGAGAGATTTAGGCCAGTTAGAAGAGTGGGCTGGACGATGGCAGATGGAGTTCAATGCTGATAAGTGTGAGGTGCTACATTTTAGTAGGACAAATCAAAATAGGACATACATGGTAAATGGTAAGGCATTGAGGAATGCAGTAGAACAGAGTGATCTAAGAATAATGGTGCATAGTTCCCTGAAAGTGGAATCTCATGTGGATAGGGTGGTGAAGAAAGCTTTTGGTATGTTGGCCTTTATAAATCAGAGCATTGAGTATAGGAGTTCGGATACAAGGTTAAAATTGTACAAGGCATTGGTAAGGCCGAATTTGGAGTATTGTGTACAGTTCTGGTCACCGAATTATAGGAAGGATGTCAACAAAATAGAGAGAGTACAGAGGAGATTTACTAGAATGTTACCTGGGTTTCAGCACCTAAGTTACAGGGAAAGATTGAACAAGTTAGGTCTTTATTCTTTGGAGCGTAGAAGGCTGAGGGGGGACTTGATAGAGGTATTTAAAATTATGAGGGGGATAGATAGAGTTGACGTGGATAGGCTTTTTCCATTGAAAGTAGGGGAGATTCAAACAAGAGGACTTGAGTTGAAGGTTAGGGGACAAATTTTAGGGGTAACACGAGGGGGAACTTATTTACTCCGAGTGGTAGCTGTGTGGAATGAGCTTCCAGTGGAAGTGGTAGAGGCAGGTTCGATTTTGTCATTTAAAAAAAAACTGAATAGGTATATGGACAGGAAAGGAATGGAGGGTTATGGGCTGAGTGTGGGTCTGTGGGACTAGGTGAGAGTAAGCATTCGGCACGGACTATAAGGGCCGAGATGGCCTGTTTCCATGCTGTAATTGTTATAACAGGTTGGAATGACATGGAGAATCATTGTGGCAGGCATCAAGAAGCTCAGGGTTTCTCTTAAACTAAACTGTTGCCAAATCTGCATTTTGATTTTCCAATGTAGGGAAGACCACATTATGAACACTGAATGCACCAGGCTGACTGTGTAAGTGAATTACCACTTTACCTGCAAAGCCAGTTGAAACCCTGGGACACTGGTGTGGGAAGGTTACTGTCAGGGCTTACCCCCATCCCCAGACAATGGTACAGGAACGTCACCACCAGGGGCCCCCTCCCGGACACTGGCGCAGAAAGGTCACTGGTAGGGCCCTGGACACTGGCACGGGAAAGTCACAAATGGGGCCCCCTGGACACTGGCACCCAGAACAGCAATTTCCAACTGTATATGTTGCAGATCTCTACAACTTTAGGTAACTTGATTTCAATGAGATTGGCTTAGCTTTTGTTTTATCTGCTTTTCCCTCAGAGTGTAAGTCATACCCAGCCAGACCTGCTCTATAGTCAGAGCAGGCAGAAATAACTCCTACAATTTTTTGTCTACATTTCTGCTCTCTATCATATAGTTCACGGTTAAAATCAACTCTAGACTGAGCAAGGATATGGACCCACTGTAATTTGTCAAATGTCACAATAGGTCTACAGCGAATGCAATCTCACCAGCTCTCTAACTCTGCCTTGGACCACCTTGACAATAGTAATACTTATGTCAGGCTGGTGTTTATTGACTACAAGTCAGCATTCAACACAGTCACACCCTCAGTTTTAATCAAAAAGCTTCAAAACCTGGGCAGTTACACAGCTCAAACACCATCCATAAATTTGCCAACGACAACTCTTGTTGGCAGAATTTTAGATAAAGAGGAGGCATACAGGAGTGAGATAAGTCAGCTGGTCCAGTGATGTCGAGGCAACTATATTGCACTCAAGTCAGTACATCAAAAGTGGAAAGGAAGAGCAGTTTCAAGTTCCTGGGTGTCAACAACTGAGGATCTATCCTGGGCGTGACATATTGACGCAATCACATTGGCTATATTTCATTGGTAGTTTGACAATTGGTATTTTGCCAAAGACAAATTTCTACAGATGTACGGAGAAGAGCATTCTAACTGGTTGCATCACTATCTGGTATGCAAGAACCACAGCAAGGTATCGGAAAAGGCTACAGGAAGTGGTAAACTCAGCCATCTCTATTATGAGCACTTGCCTCTCCAGCATTCAGGGCACCTTCCAAAAGGTGATGAGTCAAAAAGGTGGCATTCTTCATTAAGGACACCCATTACCCAGGACATGCCCTCTTCTCATTGCTTCTACCAGGGAGGAGATACAGAAGCCTGAATCAATGTTTCAGGAACAGCTTCTTTCCCTCTCCCGTCAGATCTCTGAATAGATAATGAACCCATGTACACTACCTCAGATTTTCCCTCTTTTTGCAACTCTTATTTTTTTAATATACACATTTTATTGTAATTTATAGTTTTTATTGTTGTGTATTGCAATGTACTGCTGCCACAAAACAACAAATTTCATGACATATGCCAGTGATATTAAACCTGATTCTGATTGTGACTCACTGACCAGGTATCCCTTACCTAAAGCTCATCCCCATGGCCATGACAATTTTACAGCAGAGATCTCTCTCAGCCCCACCCTCCCTGCAATTTAACAAGCTTCTTTTCTCTCCTTCCTGCTTTCCAACAAGGGGTCTTCAACATGGTGTGTTAACACTGCCTCTCGTCCTACAATGTGTCTGATCCACATCTTAAGTTTTTCTTTTGATTTCCACGGCTACACAAAAATAAAGACCAACCTAAATGAAAACAAATGACATTAGGCAGTATCTATGGGGATAGATGAAATACCTGCTTGGCCATATACCTCCAGCACTTTTAATCATTATTCATATCTACAACATTCAGCAGCATTTTAGGCTTAGAAACAATTTCACTTTGCCTCAAAAGTCCTTCTAGGAAAGCTAGTGCTTATTTTATCGATAACAGAATACAAGATTGAGATTAATAATGGATCACGAGGATGAAGACCATCAACAAACATAAGTTCTATGAAGTTAAGCGGATTGAAGTTTTGTTACAAACATGAAAACTAGAATACAGAAATGATTTATCTGTTGTAACTCTTTAAGTTGCACCAGAGATTACGGTATATATGGAGAAGGAGAGACATACAAAATCTACAATGATGTAAAATGTAAATAAAAGTATGGCTCAGTTTGTTCTCCTGTACATCCCAATTAGATTTTACTAACAACCACTATGCTTTTGTTGTCAATTAGGCTTATTCCTTTTAGCATACTACAATCTTCTAATTCTCCATTTTCCCTATTCACTTTTTTTCATCAGTACCGAATTCAAAGATGCTGAAAAATCCAGTGCAGTTTTACAGTTAATATAAAATTCAGAGCAGGCTATTCAGAATAACTTCTCTGGCATTAAATGTATCTACTGAAACTTACTGATATAGGACCGACATTTAACAGTGGGGCTCTATGGTGGTCTGAATGGAATTACTATGAAGGAGATGAAGCATTACTTACAAACAAGAATTTTTTTATATAACCATATAACAATCACAGCACGGAAACAGGCCATCTCGGCCCTTCTAGTCCGTGCCGAACTCTTAATCTCACCTAGTCCCACCTACCTGCACTCAGCCCATAACTCTCCACTCCTTTCCTGTCCATTTACCTATCCAATTTTACCTTAAATGACACAACTGAACAGGCCTCTACTACTTCTACAGGAAGCTCGTTCCACACAGCTTTCACTCTCTGAGTAAAGAAATACCCCCTCATGTTTCCCTTAAACTTTTGCCCCCTAACTCTCAAATCATGTCCTCTCGTTTGAATCTCCCCTACTCTCAATGGAAACAGCCTATCCACGTCAACTCTATCTATCCCTCTCAAAATTTTAAATACCTCGATCAAATCCCCCCTCAACCTTCTACACTCCAATGAATAGAGACCTAACTTGTTCAACCTTTCTCTGTAACTTAAGTGCTGAAACCCAGGTAACATCCTAGTAAATCGTCTCTGCACTCTCTCTAATTTATTGATACCTTTCCTATAATTCGGTGATCAGAACTGTACACAATATTCCAAATTTGGCCTTACCAATGCCTTGTACAATTTTAACATTACATCCCAACTTCTGTACTCAATGCTCTGATTTATAAAGGCCAGCGTTCCAAAAGCCTTCTTCACCACCCTATCTACATGAGACTCCACCTTCAGGGAACTAAGCACTGTTATTCCTAGATCTCTCTGTTCCACTGGATTCCTCAATGCCCTACCATTTACCCTGTATGTTCTATTTGGATTATTCCTGCCAAAATGTAGAACCTCACATTTCTCAGCATTAAACTCCATCTGCCAACGTTCAGCCCATTCTTCTAACCGGCATAACTCTCCCTGCAAGCTTTGAAAACCCACCTCATTATCCACAACACCTCCTACCTTAGTATCATCGGCATACTTACTAATCCAATTTACCACCCCATCATCCAGATCATTTATGTATATTACAAACAACATTGGGCCCAAAACAGATCCCTGAGGCACCCCGCTAGTCACCGGCCTCCATCCCGATAAACAATTATCCACCACTACTCTCTGGCAGCTCCCACCTAGCCACTGTTGAATCCATTTTATTACTTCAGCATTAATACCTAACGACTGAACCTTCTTAACTAACCTTCCATGTGGAACTTTGTCAAAGGCTTTGCTGAAGTCCATATAGACTACATCCACTGCCTTACCCTCGTCAACATTCCTCGTAGCTTCTTCAAAAAATTCAATAAGGTTTGTCAAACATGACCTTCCACGCACAAATCCATGCTGGCTACTCCTAATCAGATCCTGTCTATCCAGATAATTATAAATACTATCTCTAAGAATACTTTCCATTAATTTACCCACCACTGATGTCAAACTGACAGGTCTACAATTGCTAGACTTACTTCTAGAACCCTTTTTAAACAATGGAACCACATGAGCAATACGCCAATCCTCCGGCACAATCCCCATTTCTAATGACATCTGAAAGATCTTTGTCAGAGCTCCTGCTATCTCTACACAAACTTCCCTCAAGGTCCTGGGGAATATCCTGTCAGGACCCAGAGATTTATCCACTTTTAAATTTCTTATAAGCGCCAGTACTTCCACCTCTTTAATAAGTTTCCATAACTTCCTTACTTGTTTCCCACACCTTACACAATTCAATATCCTTCTCCTTAGTGAATACCTTAGTGAAATATGACCATCTTTTCTTTAAAATAATCTCTTATCCATAATACTTTTCATTCAAAGTCCTTGGATCTCAAAACAGGATGGTCAATTCCTCATTCAATAACGGGAAACTGAAAATAATTGATTCTATAAAACCTATAATACTGAATTCTCTTTACAAGATTTAACACTGAGTACATCTTAAAACAGTGGAACTTCTACTTTGCTACTTACTGTATTAAACCAAAACTTTGCAATTGGTGCATGGTAGAAGGCATAGAACTTTCTTGTGACAGGCAACCTCCTTGGTTTAGTCAAATTTGCATCTTCATGTTTCATTTCATGGTCACAGATTCCTTCTTCTTTAAATACTTCCTGCAGGACAAAATTGTGGGAAGGAAGGGTTACATTGACCTTGGAGTAGATTAAAGGGTTAGCACAACATTGTGGGTCAAAGGACCTGTATTAGCTGGCTGGTGACGTAGTGACATCCACACCAGATTTTATGGCGAATGGTTATGGGTTCAAATCTGGCCAGCTCCTTGCACGCTTTCCATCAGTGCTGGGTTGAGCATTGAGCTAGCAACTCTGCCTAGTAAAAAGACAGATGAGTGCTAAAGAAACTGCAAGGTTGCCACCTGGAGTGCCACAAGACATGGAGAGCAACAATCACCCCATTACAAATAACTTAAGATGCCATTGGTCTCTTCTTCTTCTGCTGTGATAATTGAACTAGAAGATGCAATCTCAGAATCTCCAAAACTAAGCTGATGCTTTAGATGGAAATGAGAAATTTTTTCAAGATCTATTTTTTCTTTTTTTTGGATTGAAATAATAAGAATAGTAGAAACCGGTGGAATGAGTCAGCTGCTTTAAACTCCCAGGACTTAACACTGGATTATGCGTCTTGGGTCCATATAGATGCAATAAGAGCACCTACAGCCTTATTTTCTTAGAAGAAAAAGGGAGCTGCTTGTCAAACACCAACTTCCACAGTATTCTGACTGATTGCTCAATTCAAAAGCACAAGAATACAAGAAGTTGCAGTGAGTAGCATACTGAACCCAGTACATTGCACGCACATCTCTCAGTCATCTCTCCAAGAGGGGATGCCTCAAGAAGGCAGCATAAAGATCCACACCATCTGGGTCATGCTATCTTCTCATAGCTCCCATTGGGCAGGAGGTACAGAAGTTCTAAACCACCAAATTCAGGAAAAGCTACTTCCCTTCAACCATTCGGTTTGTGAACCAACTGGTAGAACCCTAATCACTACTTCAGTACAGTAGCACTGACCACTTTGATCATAGTAAAAAGGAAAATTTTTTGATCCAATTGTAAAAACTGTTATAATTTAAGTTAATCTTTTTTTCTTGTGAATGCTGTAAATATGATACAATGGGCCTGTGATAATGTTACAACCAGGTTTTCATTGCACATGTCCATGTGTGTACTTGTGTACATGGCAATAAACTTGACTTTGTTCAGTGAAAGCACAGATGGAATCTTTTCCCTGCTCACTCAGTTCCTACTTGTTGAGCTTCTCAATTACCGTCAGAAGTATCTGTTTCACTTCTTTGTGTCCCTCTCCCTTACCCTTCCACCACACTATTTCTATTTGGTGTCTTCCTCTAGAAACTGCTCTCAGTTAATTTGATATATATTTTTTAAACTTGACGAAGTTTTAATCTGCCATTCACCATGCAGATTTGACTTGCCCAGCCCAGACTCATTGTGAGCAGCCTTTATCCAACCATACAACTCTTCTGAAGGCAGAGGACCAAAGGACCTTACCCTTGATATCCAACAGTAAAGTTTGGACAAACGAATACATTGCCTAATAGGAGTCCAGCACTTAGGATTTTTTTTTAAAAAACATTCCCAACAGCTGAAACATTAAAAACTAATCAATCAGAGATGATTTGTTTTCACGTGGGTTCTGAGGTAGTTGATGAACCAATGTGCAACTCAGATTCTGCTGGATGGGCATGGAAGTTGGGGCAAAGTGCAGAAAGTTTGCACAGTAGGAATTACGTAAAGTGCTCTCAACTGTTTCATCACTTAAACTATTCACAAGCATGAAACAACCTTACCATGGATATTTGATCAGTTGGACTCTGAAAGTTGTGTTCACTGTCTTCCATGTTCATTTGATGTGCATCCTCTGTTTGAGGAATATGAGACATTTCGGCCTTGGTTTTAAACTCCAGCATGAGAATAGCAGGTGGGAATAGAATACTGAGAATAACCTGTCCAGAAGAAAAAATACAGGCGATTTTCAGTGACCTGTACTTAGCTAACTACCCACTCACTGGTTTACATACCACCTCATCAGTATATTCAGGTTAGCTCATTTACTTGGCTTTAATTCTCTTCCCATAAAAGCATCATATATTTTACCTTGTACCATGAATTTTTTCTCATATTTAATCTTCCCATCCACATATCTGACAGCAGCATTTGAGTACAGGTGTGGGCTACAAACGGTCGCAGTCTTGAGTGGACAGCTAACTTGAGGCAGGTTGAATTGCTCCAATTCTTCAGTTCATAAGTCAGCAACTTCATGGCCATAGTTTCATCTTGTCTGAATGACTGATCCAGTAAATCAACAGCTAATTGTCCAAATTCACTGTAACACAACAGCAGAAGTAAGCTTGCAAACAACAGGTTAATGACACAAGTGTATAACCTTAAGAAATTCAGAGTTTTAACAAAATTTAGGTAAAGTAATGAAGCATAACTCCAGCACAGTTAGTGGCTCTTGGGCCATCACTGATTGTGTAATGGCAGAAACCATCTACCTCCTGCCCCTAAACAAATGCAGAATGAGTTGCCAAGAGTGTTAAAAGTAATCTGAATCTGCCCGTATCAATTCTCTCACATGGACAGTGGCTGATAAAACATTGGCATAACTTAGGCATCAAGTATGCATTTTTTAAATACTGAACCACTAAGATATGTAGGTGAACTTCCAATCAACATTGCACATTAATTAACTCAATTTAAACGTAAAAGCAACAACAAAACAAAAATCACTACACTATTGGTTTACACAAAGTGAAATACTTAATTTCTTCCGGCATTCAATATAACAGTAACTAGTCCACAATTAATTCTCTCCAATACAGCTTCAATAGGAACAGAATATTAATGCCAACCTTGCCCTAATTGAGAACATAAAATGTTACAACACAGTATAGGCCTTCTGCCCATGATGTTGTGCTGACCTTTTAACCTACACTAAGATCAATTTAATCCTTCCTTCCTACACAGCCCTCCATTTTTCTGTCATCCATGTGCCTATCTAAGAGTTTCTTAAATGTCCCTAATGTATCTGTCTCTGCCACCCTCCACTCTTAAACAAAAATCCTACCTGACATCCCCCTATACTTACCTCCTTTCACCTTAAAATTATGTCCTCTCATATTAGCCATTTTACACTGGGTAAAAAAATCTTTGACTGTCCACTTGATCCATTCCTTGTATCAGCTTGCACACACTTACCAAGTCACCCCTCGTGCACCTATGGTTCAGAGTTTTGATCTTTCAAGTTTAATTTGACTCTAGGTTGCTACCTGTCTCTTGATTTACCTCTACACCCAAATGCCTCTCCATCACCAGCTTTTAGGCAGGAACCATAAAGCCTGAATCTCCCTTTCCACTGCAAGGTTAGGGTGCTACATATGTGACCGTGAGGATTCTACTACTTTCTTCACCACAAAGCTATCCCTCCATTCCATCTTCCTCCCAGACCATTATCGCATGTTGCCCTCCTGTTGAATCTGAGTCCATATTCTCTGCATCACTGTTACTGTCTACTATTCACCAATTCCTTACCTGTCAGTTCACAGGAAGGTTAGTATTTCTTAGGCTGGAACTTATTACATCATTACATGAATTAACTTGGTCACTTTCACATACTACAGAATATTAACTCAAGTGATTATTGATAGTGTGAGAGCAGACCACCTACCGGCACTGGTTTAGAAAGTGACAAGAAACTGAATTGATTGTGTGCTTAAATACAGACAAAAACTTTTTTACAATCACATGAAAGTCACTTCTTCTGAACTCAAATAAGAGATTCTGCAGATGTTGGAAATCTTGAAAAACACATCCAAAATGCTGGAGAACTCAGCAAGTCGGGGGAATGAACAGTCGATGTTTTGGCTGTGATATTCAAGCGAGTAACCTGATGGACTGTCTGTCTGAAATGTCACTGTTTAATTCCCTCTGCAGAGTATTCAAGGACATTTTCAACCTCTCACTGCTATGGGCGGAGGTTGCTTCAAAAAGGCAACAATTATACCAGTGCCCAAGAAGAATAATGTGAGCTTCCTTAATGATAATTACCTGGAGGCACTCACATATAAAGTGATGAAATGCTTTGAGAGGTTGGTCATAACCAGACTGAATTCCTGCCTCAGCAAGGACCTGCTGGCCTACTTGCCTATCGCCACAATAGGTCACAACGGCAGATGCAATCTCAATGGCTCTTCACACGGCCTTAGATCACTTGGACAACACAAACATCTATTCAGAATGCTGTTCATCCACTATAGCTCAGCATTTAATACCATAATTCCCATAATTCTGTTTAAGAAGTTACAGAACCTGGGCCTCTATATCTCCCTCTGTAACTGGATTCTTGACTTTCTAACCGGAAGACCACAATCTGTGCAGATTGGTGATAATATGTCCTCCTCACTTACGATCAACACTGGTGCACCACAGGGGTGTGTGCTTAGCCCACTGCTCTACTCCCTATACACACATGACTGTGTGGGTAGTATAGTTCAAATAGTAGAATAGTATAGTATAGATAAAATGTCATCTTTAAATTTGCTGATAATACAACCATTGTTGGTAGAATCTCAGATGGAGACCAGAGGGCATATAGAAACAAGATATACCACCTAGTGGAGTGGTGTCACAGCAACAATCTTGCACTCAACATCATAAAGACAAAAGAGCTGACTGTGGACTTCAGGAAGGGTAAGACGAAGGAACACATACCAATCCTCAGAGGGGTCAGAAGTGGAGAAAGTTAGCAGTTTCAAGTTCCTGGGTATCAAGATCTTGGAGGATCGAACCTAGTTCTAACCTATCGATGCAGTTATAAAGAAGGCAAGACAACTCCTACACCTTATTAGGAGTTTGAAGAGATTTGGTATGTCAACAAATACTCTCAAAAACTTCTATAGATATACTCTGGAAAGCATTCAAGCTGCATCACTGTCTGGTATGGGGGGGGGGGGTGGGTCTACTGCACAGGACTGGAAAAAGCTGCAGAGGGTTTAAATTTAGTCAGCTCCATCTTGGGTACTAATCTATAAAGTTCCCAGGACATCTTCAAAGAGCGGTGTCTCAGAAAGGCAGTGTCCTTTATTAAGGACTTCCAGCACCCAGGGCATGCCCTTTTCTCACTGTTACCATCAGGTAGGAGGTACAGAAGCCTGAAGGCACACGCTCAGCGATTCAGGAACAGCTTATTCCTCTCTGCCATCAGATTCCTAAATGGACATTGAACTCAGGAACACTACCTCACTTTTTTAATATATACTATTTCTGGGGGTTTTCTGCATGATTTTTAATCTATTCGAAATACACATACTGTAATTGATTTACTTATTACTATTATTTTTTTTCTTCTATATTATGTATTGGATTGAAACGCTGCTGCCACTTTAACAAATTTCACGACACAGGCCAGTAATAACAAAACCTGATTCTGAAATGCTACCTGACTTGACTGTCTTTCTGAACTCAGCTGACATCATGTCCTTAGAAATCAAGATTACTTGAGTATTATGTGCCTACTTTACAATCACTAACCTAGAAGACTGCTTCAGTTCTTCAGAAGTATCATCAACCACATCACTCTGCTTTGCTTCACAAGACATGGATCGATTTAGCTTGCAAGCAACTAAAGCCTTGGCCATGGACTCTTCTCCGTGCTGCCAAAAGAACATAGCCATTTTCTGCCTCTTCATTAGTACAGCCCACACGAGCAGTTCATTGAAAGGATAGGGAAAACATCTGGTTTCAGGGTCATCAATGTCCACAATTTCATCTTTGGTTCTCTTCTTCTTTCCCTGATCAACAGTGGATTCAGGCTAAAAGAGCAAAAAAAAAATCAGTAAGCACTTTGTAACAGGAAAATACCAAGACAAGAACATCAATATATTCAGTAATTCAAGATCAAATTGATTGCTAATTTGCTATGATATGGGGTACATGGATGGGAGGAATATGGAGGACTATGGTCCAGATACGGGTTAATGAGGCTAGGCAGATTAACAGTTTGGTACTGATTAGATGGCCAAAGGGCCTATTTCTGTGTTGTAGTGCTCTATGACTGTCACCTACTCCCAAGGTCTCTGGCATCTCTCAGCTGAGTCTTTTGGTTCCTTGACAGTCTGAGACCCAAGCTCCTCTGACAGGATTTTTCAAAGCTTACAAGTGTCTGATGCAGAGGAGATTCACCACAATGTTATATTTCATTATTTGTATATTGCAGAGACTAGAGAGTTTTCCTGAAGTGGAAGAGGTTAATAGAAGACGTAATTGAGATGTATAAGATCACGAGCTGTAGATAGATTACTTTGCCTTGGTAAAACGAGAGGCAAGAGATTCAGAAGGATATGAAGAGGAGTGGCATGGACCTAGAACACTGCTGGACAGTGTTGAAAGCAAAATCTGGAAGAGTTTCGAATGGCCTAGCCATTCAAAAAGGGTATTGACCAAGTACTGGAAGATGGTATTAGTGTGATTGGGATGGGTGTGTGAGGGGGGCGGGCTGGAAACTGAGTGGTTTGTTTCAATGTTGTATGACTGAGCTCGGAAGTACTTATTTAAAAACATTCCCAAAGAACACAGAACAATATAGCACATTCAGCCCACAATGTTGTGTTGAACCAATTAAATTAGTAATCAAATGGTTCAACTGGCACTGAGTCTGACCCTGTGGTGCAGAAGGATGGGACGGAGAAGAGGAGAGCTGTCGTCATTGGAGACTCTACAATAGTCAGGGGAGCAGTCAGGAGATTTTGTGGACGTGAGAAGGAAACCTGCATGGTTTGTTGCCTCCCGGGTGCCAGGATCCGGGATGCCTCTGACCGGGTGCATGACATCCTGGTAGGAGAGGGAAAACGGTCCTGAAGTGTGAGTTTCGGGAACTAGGCAGAAGGCTGAAGAACAGGACCTCAAGGGTGGCGTTCTCAGGATTGCTGCCAGTACTAAGTGATAGTGATGGTAAGAATTGGAGGAGATGGCAGTTGAATGCGTGGCTGAAGAGTTGGTGCAGGGGACAGGGTTTTAGATTTTTGGACCACTGGGATCTCTTCTGGGGAAGGTGGGACCTGTACAGATTGGATGGGTTGCACCTGAACTCGAGGGGGAGCAATATCCTTGCTGGTAGGCTTGCTAGCTTGGTTCAGGAGGGTTTAAATTAATTTGCTAGGGGGATGGGACCCGGAGCGATAGAGCAGTGAAAGAAGTGCATGGAGTAAAGCCAGATCTAACATATAGAGAGGCTTTGAGGAAACAGCAGCAGAATAAAGGGTATAAAGGTAGTAAGGTAGAAGGGCTAAAGTGTGTGTACTTCAATGCAAGAAGCATCAGGAACAAAGGTGATGAACTAAGAGCTTGGATACATACATGGAATTATGATGTAGTGGCCATTACGGAGACTTGGCTGGCACCAGGGCAGGAATGGATTTGGAACATTCCTGGATTTCAGTGCTTTAAAAGGGATAGAGAGGTGGGGTGAAGGGAGGCATTACTGGTCGGGGATACTATTACAGCTGCAGAAAGAGTGGGTAATGTAGCAGGATCCTCTTTTGAGTAAGTCAGGAACAGGAAGGGAGCAGTTACTCTACTGGGGGTATTCTATAGGCCCCCAGTAGCAGCAGAGATACTGGGGAGCAGATTGGGAGGCAGATTTTGGAAATGTGCAAAAATAACAGGGTTGTTATCATGGGTGACTTTAACTTCCCTAATATTGATTGGCACTTGATTAGTTCCAAGGGTTTAGATGGGGCAGAATTTGTTAAGTGTGTCCAGGATGGATTCCTGTCACAGTATGTTGACAGGTTGACTAGGGGGAATGCCATACTAGATCTAGTATTAGGTAATGAACCGAGTCAGGTCACAGATCAGTCAGTGGGTGAGCATCTGGGGCATGGTGATCACAGCTCCCTGACCTTTAGCATTATCATGGAAAAGGATAGAATCAGAGAGGACAGGAAAATTTTTAATTGGGGAAGGGCAAATTATGAGGCTATAAGGCTAGAACTTGCGGGTGTGAATTGGGATGATGTTTCTGCAGGGAAATGTACTATGGACATGTGGTCGATGTTTAGGGATATCTTGCAGGATGTTAGGGATAAATTTGTCCCAGTGAGGAAGATAAAGAATGGTAGGGTGAAGGAACCATGGGTGACAAGTGAAGTGGAAAATCTAGTCAGGTGGAAGAAAGCAGCATACTTGAGGTTTAGGAAGCAAGGATCAGATGGGTCTATTGAGGAATATAGGGTAGCAAGAAAGGAGCTTATGAAAGGGCTGAGAAGAGCAAGAAGGGGTCATGAGAAGCCCTTGGCGAATAGGGTAAAGGAAAACCCCAAGGCATTTTTCAATTACATGAAGAACAAAAAGGATGGCAGGAGTAAAGGTAGGACGATTAGAGATAAAGGTGGGAAGATGTGCCTGGAGGCTGTGGAAGTGAGCAAGGTCCTCAATGAATACCTCTCTTCAGTATTCACCAATGATAAGGAACTTGATGACAGTGAGGACAATATGAGTGAGGTTGATGTTCTGGAGCATGTTGATATTAAGGGAGAGGAGGTGTTGGAGTTGTTAAAATACATTAGGACGGATAAGTCCCCGGGGCCTGATGGAATATTCCCCAGGCTGCTCCACGAGGCAAGGGAAGAGATTGCTGAGCCTCTGGCTAGGATAAATATGTCCTCGTTGTCCACAGGAATGGTACTGGAGGATTGGAGGGAGGTGAATGCTGTCCCTTTGTTCAAAAACAGGTAGTAGGGATAGTCCCAGTAATTATAGACCAGTGAGCCTTACATCTGTGGTGGGAAAGCTGTTGGTAAAGATTCTTAGAGATAGGATTTATGGGCATTTAGAGAATCATGGTTTGATCAGGGACAGTCAGCATGGCTTTGTGAAGGGCAGATTGTGCCTAACAAGCCTGATAGAGTTCTTTGAGGAGGTGACCAGGCATATCGATGAGGGTGTGCAGTGCAGTGGATGTGATCTACATGGATTTTAGTAAGCACTTGACAAGGTTCCACACAGTAGACTTATTCAGAAAGTCAGAAGGCATGGGATCCAGGGAAGTTTGGCCAGGTGGATTCAGAATTGGCTTGCCTGCAGAAGGCAGAGGGTTGTGGTGAAGGGAGTACATTCAGATTGGAGGGTTGTGACTAGTGGTGTCCCACAAAGATCTGTTCTAGGACCTCTACTTTTCGTGATTTTTATTAACGACCTGGATGAGGGGGTAGAAGGGTGGGTTGGCAAGTCTGCAGACGATACAAAGATTGGTGGTGTAGATAGTGTAGAGGATTGTCGAAGATTGCAGAGAGACATTGATAGGATGCAGAAGTGGGCTGAGCAGTGGCAGATGGAGTTCAACCTGGAGAAGTGTGAGGTGGTATACTTTGGAAGGACAAACTCCAAGGCAGAGTACAAGTAAATGGCAGGATACTTGGTAGCGTGGAGGAGCAGAGGGATCTGGGGGTACATGTCCACGGATCCCTAAAAGTTGCCTCACAGGTAGATAGAGTAGTTAAGAAAGCTTATGGGGTGTTAGCTTTCATAAGTTGAGGGATAGAGTTTAAGAGACGCGATGTAATGATGCAGCTCTATAAAACTCTAGTTAGGCCACACTTGGAGTACTGTGTCCTGTTCTGGTCGCCTCAGTATAGGAAGGACGTGGAAGCATTGGAAAGGGTACAGAGGAGATTTACCAGGATGCTGCCTGGTTTAGAGAGTATGGATTATGATCAGAGATTAAGGGAGCTAGGGCTTTACTCTTTGGAGAGGAGGAGGATGAGAGGAGACATGATAGAGGTGTACAAGATATTAAGAGGAATAGAGAGTGGACAGCCAGCGCCTCTTCCCCAGGGCACCACTGCTCAGTACAAGAGGACATGGCTTTAAGGTAAGGGGAGGGAAGTATAAGGGGGATATTAGAGTGGTTGGTGCATGGAATGCACTGCCTGAGTCAGTGGTGGAGGCAGACACACTAGTGAAGTTCAAGAGACTACTAGACAAGTATATGGAGGAATTTAAGGTGGGGGGTTATATGTGAGGCAGGGTTTGAGGGTCAGCACAATATTGTGGGCCGAAAGGCCTGTAATGTGCGGTACTATTTTATGTTCTATGTAACCTCTTCTGCCTACACAATGTTCATATCCTTCCACTTTCATCACATTCATGTGCCTATCTAAATGCCTCTTAAAAATTCCTAATGTATCTGCCTCTACCACCACCCCAGGTAGCGCATTCCAGGAACCCAACACTTAAAATAAAACCTGCCCCTCACAGCTCCTTTGAAATTACCCCCTCTCACTTTAAATGCATGTCCGTTGGTATTAGACATTGCAACCTTGGGAAAAAGATACCACCTGTCTACTCTATCTAGGCCTCTCATAATCTTATAAACCTCTATCAGATCTCGCCTCAGTCTCGGACGCTCTGGAGAAAACAACTTCTCATTATAGCACATGCCCTCTAATTCAGGCAGCATTCTGGAAAGCAATGTTACCATATTATATTTTTAAGAACAATGCACAGTTTTATAAGCTCATTTAACCTCCTACAAGGCTTAAGTAAGCAATACCAAGAGTGAGTGAACATCAATTCATTGGGCTATATGAATGAAAGTGACAGCAGAATCCCAAGGCAATTCAATAAAACTAAATAACAGCACCAATAAACAAATTTTAAGTTCTTTTAACTGCAAGCTTTTACCAGTATCATTGACATCACTGTACACTCAGTATGATAACAGTTCTGTATGAAGTTGGTATACTCTTCAAAGTTTAAAATCTAGCAGGCAGTGCACTCACCCCCTCAACCTGCCCTAACATGTTGTTTCACATTGGTTAGTACCTTAGGCTTATAAGGTTGTGCAGTCTTAATGAAATGATTATGTCGCGTCTTCTCTTTTTTGTCTGCTCGATTTGTCAATGAATCCTGGTGTTTGCGCAACTGAGGTATACCAGATGAATGGCGACCAGATCTCTGGATTTAAAAAAAATGAAGAAAACCTCATTAAAGTACCAGTGATACTCAAAGGTTGCAATAGATTAGAATTTAATGATGAACTGTGTTCTATTTCATGGTCAACAGTTTTTAATTCCAGCTTATTAACTGAATTGCTTCAGGTTCTGAGATATTTGTCTAAACTTCTGGATAATTCAATAACCAAAATATTACACTTACATATGAAGTGTAATATTAGTAATTCCTTCAGGCTGGTACAATGGGCAACTGCATCAGATGAAATTTGCTGGTAGTTTAGTGGTTAGCACAACGTTTTACAGTACCAATGACCTGGGTTCAGTTCCCGCCGGTGTCTATAGGGAGTTTGTACATTCTCCTGTGAGTGCATGGGATTCCTCTGGGTGCTCCGGTTTCCTCCCACAGTCCAAAGATGTACCAGTTGGTAGGTTAACTGGACACTGTAAGTTGTCTCATGACTAGGTTTTGGGTTAAATCGTGGTTGATTTAGGGCCTACTCCATGGTGTATCTCAATAAATAAAATTTGAAGTGCATACTAAATTCAGGTATATTAAACATTAAACCCTTTTTAAAAATGCAATCAAGTGGTCTTAAAGGTTCATAGTAACTGCATACAACTTAAAGGTGGTCAGAAATGTTAACGAATATTCTAAGAATATTGAATTTTATTAGAACATGAAATACCAAAGTGTAACAATACATAATGCAGTTTGAAGATAAACACAAAATTTGAAAAATAAATTACAGAAAAGCCAAGGGGATGAAAGAAGACAAATTTATGCAAAGTTGATTTGAAATCAAGAGCTCCATGACAATCTGGCTTTCTGCAAACTTTTCTAATTTACTTGCAATTCATTTTATAATGCATAACTTTAGTAGTATTTTTTTAAAACAGAACTAAATACATAAATCAATTTTAATTCCTACTGACAGCAATGTCAAAATGAAGGTGAACAGCCAGTCTTTTTAATAACTATAGATGTAGAGAACAAACTTTTTTTTAAATAAAGAGCTACAAGTCAAGTACTAAATATTACAAACTTGCATCTCCTCTTTCCACAAGTTCAATCAATTTTCGAACTGAACTAGAAATTTTGGTTCAGAAATAGTGCACAATAACTTGTACTCTGTGCTGGAATACATCAACCTCATACTTGTTCCAGGAACTTAAAAAATTTTCCATGACCCCTCTCTCCATTTCACAATACAACTTCAAGCTAGTGACTATTTCTCTGATATCTGAAATATTCTGGAAAATGAGCATACCCTGGTGTGTCCATGAAGATTGTTGTAGATAATTCTGAAACGTTTCCTTGTGTATGTACATCGATATGTTCCACCCATAAGATATTCAATGACGAGTCCTACATCAATCAAGCTGATTTTATAATCTGTAGGAAGGTTCCCCTATGAAAATTAAACCAAAATTATTTATTCCTTGATCAGGATACAATTCCATCCTTCGGGAAATAATTGTACATTAGGATCAACATGTCATTCCAACATATCTCAGGAATCACCAAAAAGTAGTGGATATGAAATGAAATTCAGCTTCTGCAGCCCAGTTTCAAACCTGATCTCCACAGCAGTCTTTGTGGAACTTGTGTGCTCTGATTTCCATCCATTTGTGAGGAAAGGGCTAGTTAATAAGATAACCACCCTGGTATATGAGATGCTAGGATCAGAGCCATTGATGGGAGAACATGGACTTGGTAGACAAAAGAACTATTTCAAAGCAGTATGTCTTGATGATCTAACAATGTTGAACTTTCCCTTTGATTATTTGTAGATGCTTTATTCAACCCAAAGGAAATTACAGTGTCACAGTACAATTACAAGTACACAGATATACAAATATTAGGAGAGAAGTAAGAATAAAAAATAAATTACCTCAAACAGTCTAATTGGGGGGGGGGGGGGGGAAACGATCATCACTTCCCCAGCTATAGGTTGACTCATTATAGAGCCCAATGGCCGAGGGTAAGAATGACCTCAAGAGTGCTCGAGAGCAGCACAGTTGTCTTAGTCTATTACTAAAAGTGCTTCACTGTTCGGCCAAAGTGGCATGCAGGGAAGTGGGAAACACTATCCCATAATTGCCAGGATTTTTCAGAGAGTCCTTTGTTCTACCACAACCTCCAGTGTGTCCAGTTTGACTCCTAAAAACAGAACCAGCCTTTCTAATCAGTTTATTGAGCCTGTTGGCATTACTCATGTTGATGCTATTGCCCCAGCACACCACCGCATAGAAGACTGGTAGAACATGTAAAGGAGAGGCTGTATTAGTGATGATTTAGTGTGCCATATTAAAGGGGGTGAATACTTGTGCAATTACTGTGTTTTATATTTGTAATTAGTTCAGCTCCCTCATATGACATGAAAGTGTCAAAATAAACAAATTAACTCCACTGTAATTCAATGTTAAATTCAAAACAAACATGAAAAATTCCAAGAGGGTGAATACTTTTAACAGAACATAGAAATTTACAGCACATTACAGGCCCTTTGGCCCACAATGTTGTGTCGACCATGTAATCTACTCCAGAAAGTGCCTAGAATTTCCCTAGTGCATAGCCCTCTATTTTTTAAAGCTCCATCTACCTATCTAAGAGCCTCTTAAAAGACCCTATTGTATCTGCACTGGCACTTTGCCAGTTTGTTAAAATTCCACTATTAATGGTACTTTTACATTACACTTTTTTTGCATTAGAAGACTTATCTTACATGTCTTGATTTCTTACTAATTCAGAATTTAACAGATTTTTTAAAAATTTTGGATACATTAGTTCAGGGATTTTTGTAAAATATATATTTTAAAAAGTACTTTAAACATGTTCAGAGATGACATGTAACTGCAAAGGTCAAAGACTAGCAAGAGTACACTTACTTACCTGTTTAACATCTCTCACTAGGTGAAGCAGTGTTGGATTCGTTGGTCCTTGTTTCTGCATTGAAAGAGTACAGAATCAGGAATGCAGTTACCCTAAATAGTAAACATCAAGGAATGGCAGAGCTAGCAATTTATTCAATGCTGATTCATTTTGCTAAATGTTAACAACTTCTGCAGGGCCAATAAATGACTTGAAATTAATTTTATTAAGTCCTAATGTTATTCTTCATAAGGTAATGTTGAATATTGAACAGTATAGCACAGCACAGGCCCTTGAGACAACAATGTCATGCCGATATGTAAACCTACTCCAACAGCAATCTAACCCTTACCTCACATAGCCTGTGGTGACCCACTTTCTGCGCAGGCAAACCGGCTCACAAATAGCCAGCGCGTGGGGGGAGACTTTGGTAATGCACCTCTGACATCATTTCCGCCGGAGAGGGCGGGTGCTAGGGACTTAAATGCCAGCACCGCAAAGTTTGAATAAACTAGTCTTGAAACGACTTACTGACAGCGTGTCGTTATTTCAGCGCTGTGTGTAGCACATCGCTACACTGGTGACCCCGACGGTCCAAACGGAATTTGGACCAAAGATGACCGACTCTTCATCTGTTCACGCAGTTTCACTAAAACTGAAGACTTTCTGGACGCTGCGACCACACGTGTGGTTTAGCCAAGCAGAAGCCCAGTTCCAGATTCGGCAGATCTCTTCTGATTCCATGCGTTACTACCACGTGGTGAGTGCCCTTGACCAGGAGACGGCCACCCAGGTTGCGGAGTTCATACAGTCGCCCCGGGAAGAGGGCAAATATGAAGTATTCAAGGCACTGCTCACTGGGACCTTTGGCTTCTGACGGCATGAGTGGGGTGCCCACCTGCTTCACCTGGATGGTTTGGGAGACAGACTGCCATCAGCATTGATGAACGAGATGCTGTCCCTGGCTGACAGACACAAGCCCTGCCTCATGTTCGAGCAAGCGTTCCTAGAGCAACTGCCCGAGGACATACATCTGCTGCTGGCCGACACAGATTTCAGTGACCCTGGAAGGTGGCGGCCCGGGCAGACGTGCTGTGGAAAGCCAAGAGGGAGAGCATGGCGTCCGTCCGTCAGATTACCAGGCCACGCGCCCAACAGCAGACCAGACCAGGTCCAGCAGGGGGGCGCACACAACACAGAGGCAGGAGTGAGGAAGCCAGTGAACAGTGTTGTTTCTACCACCCACGGTGGGGCACAAAAGCCCGCTGTTGTCGCCTGCCCTGCAAGGGCCAGGGCCAGCTGCTGCTAATGACTATGGCGGCTGGCCACCAGGACAGCCTTTTATACGTCTGGGACAAACAGTCGGTACACCGCTTCTTGGTCGACACTGGAGCGGAGATCAGCATCTTGCCCCCGACAGGGTACGATACCCGCAACAGGAAGCCAGGACCCACCCTGAGGAACGCAAATGGCAGCACGATACGGACCTACGGCACCTGCACAGTGCAGCTGCAGTTCGGCGCCAGCCGGTTCACGTGGGACTTCACTCTGGCCACGGTGGCCCAACCACTCCTGGGAGCGGACTTCTTGCGAGCTCACAGCCTGCTGGTTGACTTGCAAGGGAAAAGACTGGTACATGCTGAGACTTTCCATACATTCTCACTGGGTGAAGCCAAGTTGCCGGTCCCACACTTGGACTCCATCACGCTGTCGGACAATGAGTTCACCAGAATCCTGGCGGACTTTCTATCGATTCTGGCACCACAGTTCACGGCAACCATACCCAGACACGGGGTACAGCACCACATTCCGACCCAGGGACCACCCCTCCACGCCCGTGCACGAAGGCTCCCCCCAGAACAGCTCCGCCTGGCAAAGGAGGAGTTCAAGAGGATGGAGAAATTGGGGATCGTACGGAGGTCCAACAGCCCATGGGGGTTGGAGACCATGCGGCGACTACCACAGACTGAATGAGGCTACCACTCCAGACCGCTACCCCGTGCCGCACACACAGGACTTTGCAGCAAACCTGCACGGGGCAAGAATCTTTTCCAAAGTAGACTTCGTCCGGGGATACCAACAAATCCCGGTGCACCCTGAAGACATCCCCAAAACAGCACTCATCACCCCGTTCAGCCTGTTCGAGTTCCTCTGAATGCCATTCGGCCTGAAGAATGCCGCACAGACGCTCCAGTGGCTAATGGATGCAGCGGGGCGCGACCTGGACTTTGCATTCATCTATTTGGACAACATCCTTGTCGTCAGGAGCATCTGTCCCACCTCCGCCAGCTCTACTCCCGCCTGAGTGATTTCGGCCTCACGATCAACCCAGCCAAATGCCAGTTCGGTCTCGATACCATCGACTTCCCGGGCCACAGGATTACCAAAGACGGGGCAACACCTCTGCCCGCCAAGGTAGACGAGATCCGCCACTTTGCCCGGCCCAACACGGTCAAAGGCCTGCAGGAGTTCATTGGTATGGTGAACTTCTACCACCATTTCCTCTCCTCAACAGCCCGTATCATGCGCCCTTTGTACACCCTGATGTCGGGTAAAGGCAAGGACATTACTTGGGACGAGGAGGCTGCGGCCGCTTTTGTTAAAACCAAGGAAGCCTTGGCAGACGCTGCGATGCTGGTGCACCCCAGAACAGACGTTCCAACCGCCCTCACGGTGGACGCATTTGACACAGCATTCGGTGGGGTGCTGGAGCAGCTCATCGGGGGGCACTGGCAACCCCTGGCGTTCTTCAGCAAGCACCTACAACCACCCGAACTCAAGTACACAGTGCTTTCGACCTGGGGCAGTTGGCACTGTATCTGGCAATCCGGCATTTCAGGTACTTCTTAGAAGGCAGGCTGTTCGCTGCATTCACGGACCACAAACCGTTGACCTTCGCGTTCTCGAAGGTATCAGATCCCTGGTCGGCTCACCAGCAGCGACATCTGTCCTACATCTCCGACTACATGACAGACATCCAGCATGTCTCGGGAAAGGACAACGTCGTGGCGCACGCACTCTCCAGACCAGCTGTCCAGGCCCTGTCCCTGGGGATGGACTATGCAGCACTGGTGGAGGCGCAGCAGGCAGACGACGAGATGCCCAGCTACAGGACCACAGTCTCAAGTTTGCAGCTGCAGGATTTTCTCGTAGGCTCAGGTGAGAGGCCCCTTCTGTGCGACGTGGCTACCCGCCAACCTCATCCCATTGTCCCGGCAGCCTGGAGGCGGCAAGTTTTCGACACCATACACGGTTTGGCACACCCATCTATCAGGACAACCGTCCAGCTTGTCTCCAGCAAGTTCTCATGGCACGGATTTCGCAAGCAGGTCAGTGAATGGGCCAGAACATGCACACAGTGCCAAACAGCCAAGGTGCAGCAGCACACTGAAGCCCTGCCGCAGCAGTTCGAACCCACCCACCAGAGGTTCGACCACATTCATGTGGATATCGTGGGCACCCTACCAGTGTCCCGAGGAGCGCGGTACCTCCTAACTATGGTAGACCGGTTCACGAGGTGGCCAGAGGCGGTCCCGCTCACCGACTCATCTGCTGATTCCTGCGCCCGAGCACTGATCGCAACCTGGGTAGCACGCTTCGGGGTACCGGCCCACATTACCTCCGACAGAGGTGCCTAGTTCACCTCCAGCCTGTGGTCAGCTATGGCCAGCCTGTTGGGTACGCAGCTGCACCACACAACTGCCTACCACCCACAGTTGAACGGACTGGTGGAAAGCTTCCACCGTCACTTGAAGTCGGCTCTCATGGCCCGCCTGAGAGGATCTAACTGGGTGGACGAGCTTCCCTGGGTCCTGCTTGGAATTCGCACAGCGCCCAAAGAAGATCTGCATGCCTCGTCGGCCGAGTTGCTGTACGCGCACCCCTGGCCGTCCCGGGAGAGTTCATACCAGCCCCAAGGGGCAAGAGGAAGAACCCGCAGCAGTCCTGGACAGGCTACGTGAAAGGCTCGGCAACCTGGCCCCCGTACCAACTTCACAGCATGGACGGACCCCGACCCATGTACCCAAAGACCTGCAGAACTACAAGTTTGTGTTTATATGAAGGGGCAGACACCGGGCACTGCTACAGTGGTCGTATGAGGGACCATTCAAGGTGATCAACAACAACGGGTCCACGTATGTTCTGCACAGTGGGGGGAAAGAGGAGGTTTTCACGGTGGACCGACTCAAACCAGCCCATGCGGACGGTGCAGCTGGTCGAGGTTCAGGCACCGCGGCGCAGAGACAGACCTCCCAAACAGAGGCTGATCCAGACTGTGGACATTGGGGGGGTGTATCACCAGTTCTGCGGGGGGGTTATGTGACGACCCACTTTCTGCGCAGGTGAACCGGCTCACAAACAGCCAGCGTGTGGGGGTAGACTTTGGTAATGCACCTCTGACGTCATTTCCGCCGGAGAGGGCGGGAATTAGGGATTTAAATGCCAGCGCCGCGAAGTCTGAATAAACTAGTCTTGAAACGACTTACCGACTACACGTCGTTATTTCAGCGCTGTGTGTTGCACATCGCTACAAGCCCTCATTTTTCTTTCAAACACGTGCCTGCCTAACAACCTCGTAAATGTTCTTAGCGTTTTTCTTTCTACTACCGCCATTGGTAGCACATTCTGTGCATCTACTACTGTGCAAAAAATCTACCTCTGACACCCCCCCCCCCCCCCAATAGAGCTACAACAGTACTTTGCGGCTCTTGAACTCCATACCCTGGCAAATGATGCCCAACACAACATGTGCTTTCTTAGCCACCCTACATTTTGCATTTGTGCATTTCTTTGCTCTATGGATGTGAACCCCAAGGTCCTTCTGTTAGCCCACAGTGCTAAGAATCCTGCCAGTAACTCTGTACTCCACCTTCAAGAAGTGTTTCACTTGACACTTCTCTGGACTGAACTCCATCTGCACATTTCCTACCGATGTCCTGTTGTAACCTACAACCTTCTACAGTATGCACATCACCAATTTTCATGTCATCTGCAACTTATTAACCCATCCACAGCAACCTCTTCTCTCACTTCCCACAGTAACTGGGTTATATGCTGCCTAGCCCCAGGGACTTATTTATCCTAATGTTTTACCAAAAGTTCCAGCACATCCTCTCCTTTTATCATGACATGTTCCAGCACACTAGCCTGTACTACGCTAACTTCACACTGATCAATGACCCTTTCAATGGTGAATATTGAAGAAAATTATTCACTAAAGACCTCTCCTACCTCCTCTGACTTCAGACACATTTCCACTTTTATCCCTGATATGACCTACACTCACTCTAATTATTCTCCTGTCCTTCACATGTGTAGATTGCCTTGGGGCTTTACTTAATCCTACTCACCAAGGCTTTCTCATGTCTTCTTCCAGCTCTCATAAGACCCTTTTTAAGCTCCATGATTACCTTACAACTCTCAAGAGTCTGTCTGATCTTAGCTTCCTTCTTTGTCTTGACTAAATGTTCCACTTCTCTAGAAAACACAGCCTTGAAATTGAAGGGCGACCCTTTAGAATAGAAGCAAAGAGGTTTTTTTTAAACCAGAGAGTACTGAATCTGTGGAATATCGTGCCACACACTGCAGTGGAAGCTGTGTCCATGTGTATATTTAAGACAGAAGTTGATAGTTTCCTGATAAGTCAGGGCATCAAAGGATATGGCGAGAAGGCAGGTGTATGGGGTTGAGTGGGATCCAGGATCCGCCATGATGGAATGGCGGAGCAGATCCGATGGGCTAAATGGCCTAATTCTGCTTTCATGTCTTATGGTCTTAACAACCATGATTCCTTCATGGTTGAAGTTCCAAGTCTATCTACAATCTCCCTCTTTAATTTAGTAAAATGAGGCATTTCAACACATACAAAATATGAACTCATGATTTTCTATACATACAGCTGGAGTACTTCAATTAATTATTGCATTCTGATGTCAAACCATTAACTACTCCTTACATTTATTGAAGGAAAAAAAAAACAGAAAATGCTAGACACACTGAGCAGGTCTGAACCATTTATCTTTGAATAGATGGCATCTGACCTGTCGAGTGTTTCCAACATTGTTCTGCTTCAGACTTCCTGCATCTGCAGTTTTTGATGTTTTGTACACTTACGGTATTGTACAGCTCTTCAAGTCTCGGGATTGTAAGAAATTTATGCATGCTGACTCCATTTTCAATGAGAAGTTTTACAAATTCGACTCTATCCATTACAAGAGCATCCAACATTGCTTGTTCAAGTGATCCAACCTACAACATTCAATAATAATTACAGGTGGAGACTACTGCTTTAAAAAACACACACACACAATATCATACTATAGAGAAAACATCAAAAAAAATTAATGCATTTCTGATGCTGGGCATATCTTTTGTTGAGATCCATGATTCAGGATTAGAACCTTTCTGGAGAGACGTTAGCACCATCTTCTACATAGCAGAGCACTGGCCACAAAAGCAAGCTCTTCAAAATCAATGGGAAATACTTAATTTTAGCATTAAGTTTTATTTTCGAAGGTCTTCAGCAATTGTAAATGTGGGTTCAAAGCTACTCAAATCCTTTAGTGCAAATGGAGCAGGAGTTAGCAATCTAGCATATCAAACCCGTTTTGCCATTCAATAGGATTATGGCTGAACTGGCTATCGGTTTAACTCCATCAAGTTGCCTTTTCCCCATGAACCTTCAATTACCCTGCAATGCAAAACTTTATCTACCTAGCTCTTTCTTAAATACATTTAATGAAGTAGCCTCTACTGTTACTCTGCAGCAGCATAGCAATTAACACAACACTATTACAGCTCGGGGCATTAGAGTTCGGAGTTCAACCCCAGCGTCCTCTGCATGGAGTTTGAGTCTTCCCTGTCGAATGTGAGGGTTTTCTCCAGGTACTCCAGCTTCCTCCCACAGTCCAGAGACGTACTGATAGGTAGGTTTATTTGTCATTGTAAATTGTCCAGTGATTAGGCTAGAGTTAAAATCTAGGGTTAATGGGCGGCACAGCTTGAAGGTTCAGAAGGGCTTATTCCATGCTCCACCTCTAAATAAATAAATCCACACAAAATGCTGGAGGAACTCAGCAGGGCAAACAGCATCTATGGAAAACAGTAAACAGTCAATGTTTTGAGACCCTTCTTCAGGGCTGGAAAAGAAGGGGAAAAGTCAGAGTAAGAGGTGGGGGAAGGAGAGGAAGTACAAGGTGGCAGGTGATAGGTAAAATAGGGAAAGGGGAAGGGGCTGAAGTGAAGAGTGGGAAGTTGATTGGTGAAAGAGATAAAGGGTGGAGAAGAGGGAATCTGATAGAGGACAGAAGGCCATGGAAGACAGGGAAGGGGTAAAAGCACCAGAGGGAGGTGATGGGCAGCTAAGGAGAAAACGTGAGAGGAGGGAAACAGGAATGGGGAATTGTGAAGGCAGGGGGTGCTGGAAATCAATTACCAGAAGCTCAAGAAATCAATGTTCATGCCATCAGGTTGGAGGCTACCCTAATGGAATACAAAGTGCTGCTCCTCCAACCCAACTGTGGTCTCATCACAGCACTGGAGGCGGCCATGGACTGAAATGTTGGAATGGGAAGTGGAATTGAAATGAATAGCTATAAGAAGATCCTACTTTTTCTGGCTAACAGAGCGTAAGTGCTCAGTGAGGTGGCCTCTCAATCTACGTTGGGTCTCACCGAAATACAGGAGGCCACCCATGAGCACTGGACACAGAAGATGACCCCAACAGACTCGCAGATGGTGTCGCCTCACCTGGAAGGACTGTTTGGGACCCTGAATAACAGTGAGAAAGGAAGAGCAAGGGCAGGTGTGACACTTGTTCCACTTGCTCAAGGAAAAATACCAGGAGGGAGATATGAATGGACAAAGGAGGGAAAGATGTGCTTGGTGGTGGGATCCCATTGGAGATGGCAGAAGTTAATGATATATAATAAATCTATTCCTCAAAACACTGAGGTTATGTATCCTAGCTCTCATCTCACCTAGGGGCGGAAACAACCTTCCTGCCTTTATCTTATCTTTCCCTTTCATAATCGTATATGCTTCTATAAGATCCCCTCTCATTCATCTGAATTCTAGTGAGCAATCTCAGGTGACTCAATCTCTACTCACAGGCTAACCACCTCATCTTTGGAATCAATGTCACAAACCTGCCCTGCACCAACTCCAAAGCCAGTACATTTTTCCCCTCAGGTAAGGAGACTAGAACTGCATGCAGTATTGCAAGAATGGCCTCACCAGTACCCTGTACAGTTGAAGTAAAACCTTGCTACTCTTAAATTCATTCCCTCCAGCAATGAAGGCCAACATTCCGTTTGTCTTCTTGAAAATCTGTTGCATCTGCAAACCAACTTTTTGCATTTCATGTACCAGCAGCCCAAAGTCCCTCTGCACAACAGCATGCTGCAATTTTTCACCACTTAAGTAATCTGATTTTCTATATCTCTATCTCTCTTTAGACCTTACGCAAAATTGTACTTTCCATTCAATTTAGTGTCATATATTACACCTACTCCCTTCTTCCAAATCGTAAATGTACGTAGTGAATTGTTACGGGCCCAACACCGACCCCTGCAGCACTTCAGGGTTCTCTTTGAAACTGGAAATGTGGGTCAGGAGAAGCCCTGTGCCTTGATGTGCTGGGAGGCAAACTCCCACTGGAGGCCTGTGCAAGGAGAAACAGCAGGGTGTGGGAGCATAGATAACTAGCAAATAGGACAGCAGAAGACACACTTTGCTCCTTTCTCTCCTTTGTTGAATATAAACTCATCCTTGTACTTGACATGTTGTACTCACCAGCCATTGCTGCCCATAAACAAATGCATGATTCTTGGCAATGTCCACTCTATCCCATGCCAGAGTTAAGATCAACTGATCAAAGGTAGAAGAATTGGTACCTGAATTAAGATTTAAAGATTCAGTGAAATACCAGATTTAACTATTGCATGGAGTATGAAAAAGTTGTGGTTCTTCAAAATACTTTCTCCTTCTGAACAATAAAGAAATAGGTTACTTTTAAACTGATTTCACATTCACTCAGAGTAAAAAGTGGACTATTAACAGCAGGCAAACTTTATCTTTCATGCTTGGCCAGCTTGTTTAGGTTGAATACAGCATCATTCAACACCTAACAGATGACTGCATAATTCCCCTGACAACCACAGTGCTCTCCATAACTAACATATTTGGAGACCATTTCACAGTAATGTAGCAGTTAATGTGGAACTATTACAGCTCAGAGTGGAGTTCAGAGTTCAATTCTGGTGCCCTCTGTAAGTCCTCCCCATGGAATGCATGGGTTTTCCCCAGGTGCTCTAATTTCCTCCCATAGTCTAAAGATGTATTGGGTAGTTATAATTGGTCATTGTAAATTGTCCTATATTAAGTTGGGTTAGATCGGGGTTATTGGAGTTTGCTGGGAAGCTCAAAGGACCTGAGGCCTATTCTGTGCTGTATCACTAATTAACTAAAACACTATCCTTCCCTCAAAACAGTTCCATGCTCTTATTAGAGAGGTCGTCTTAGTCTATTTCATCTATTCTAGAAAAGCACTACAAGAATTACTGGGGAAATAGAAGTGGCAGAGCAATTAAACAAACACCTATGAAGTAACCTTCTAGAAATACTAAGAAACCATTAATCCAATGAAGATGAGGAAATAAAAGAAATAAGAAAGAAATTATGCCTCAGAAATTAACAACAATGAAAAGCAACCAGTGGCCAGGGTTCAGCAGTTGAACCCAAAATAGTAAAAGAGTAGCCTTGGAAACAAGTTATGCCAGTTACTGTTTGCTTCGATATGGACAGTCAGAGGTTTTTTCCCAGGGCTGAATTGGCTAGTACAAGAGGGTATAGTTTTAAGGTGCTTGGAAGTAGGTACAGAGAAGATGTCAGGAGTAAGCTGTTGTTAGGTTTTTTTTAAACACAGAGAACGGTGAGTGCGTGGAATGGGCTGCCGGCGGTGGTGGAGGCGGAAATGTTAGGGTGTTTTAAGAGACTCTCAGATGGCCACATGGAGGTTAAAAAAAATAGAGGGCTATGGGTAAAGCCTAGGTAGTTCTAAGGTAAGGAACATGTTTGTGGGCCAAAGGGCCTGCATTGTGCAGTCGGTTTTTTATGTTTCAATTCCATACATAATTTGCACACACTGGTAGGTGGTAATGTAACTTCACTGTGGAATTTGAAACAACACACAGCTGCAGAGGCCAAGGCACTGAATGTATTTAAGAAGTAGATATATTCCTAGATGCAAAAGACATCAAGTAGTCTACTTGGTACCTTATATTTCAAACTAAAATAAAATAAGATTAAAAGTGCATCTGTAACTTTTCTTCTCATCCCTCTTACATTCATCACCAATGTGGTAAAGCCAAACAAAGGTTATGATGCAAAAAAAAAGATAACCTAGGAAGATGTGAAATCTAGAATACTTGCCCTTTAACAAAGCTGTTAGAATGGCAACGTCTATGTCCTGGTGTTCCTCTGCCCCAATGTGATATACCGTGATCTGAAATTATAGATCCACAATCAAAATCTTAACTCTTGCACTGCTTAATAAAATGTCTCTGTTCAATTACTTTGATTATTATAGCCAAGGTTTCTGCAGGTATCAAACTCAAGTGTGCAGACATCCCTCTCAGCTAACCCAAAATTGCCCCCAATCAATAACAACAAAAATGCACTTTTGGAGAGGAATGGTAACTTAGGATTTGCTCAGTCCATGCAATATATCTGCGCAGATCACAATATGGAAAATATAAAAGCAGTGTAACGTGAAGAATCTGCATTCCAACACCAAAAATTTCCGGGATGGAAAAGTCAAAGACGACGTGTCCTCTGGCTTGGTGGAAGGGTCATTATATCAAACAGCGATCAGGGCAGTAAAGAAATTCCAGTTAACACGAACGGTGGAGGTCAAGTTCAGGTCTGGAAGACCAAGAAAACTTTCCGAGACAGCTGCTCACAGGTTTGCTAGAAAAGCAAATCAAAGCCCCCGTTTGACTGCAAAAGACCTTCAATAAGATTTAGCAGACTCTGGAGTGGTGGTGCACTGTTCTACTGTGCAGCGACGCCAGCACAAATATGACCTTCATGGAAGAGTCTTGAAAAGAAAATGCTACCCTAATGCCACAAAGTTCAGTGTTAGCAGTTTGCAAAGGAATGTCTAAACAAGCCTGATGCATTTTGGAAACAAGTCCTGTGGACTGATGAAGTTAAAATAGAACCTTTTGGTCCCAATCAGCAAAAGTATTTTTGGAGAAAAAAAGGTGCAGAATTTCATGAAAAGAAAACCTCTTCAACTGTTAAGCATGGAGCTGGATCAATCATGCTTTGGGCTTGTGTTACAGCCAGTGCCACGGGGAACATTTCACTGGTAGAGGGAAGAATTAATTCAATTAAATACCAGTAAATTCTGGAAGCAAACATCAGACAATGTGTAAAAAAAGCTGAAGTTGAAAAGAGGATGGCTTCTACAACAGGTTAATGATCCTAAAAACACCTCAAAATCCACAATGGACTACCTCAAGAGGTGCAAGCTGAAGGTTTTGCCATGGCCCTCACAGTCCCCCGACCTAAACATCATTGAAAATCTGTGGATAGACCTCAAAAGACGGCCCAAGAATCTCACAGAACTAGAAGCCTTTTGCAAGGAAGAATGGGCGAAAATCCCCCAAACAAGAATTGAAAGACTCTTAGCTGGCTACAGAAAGCATTTACAGGCTGTGATACTTGTCAAAGGGGGTGTTACTAAGTACTGACCATGCAGGGTGCCCAAACTTTTTGCTTTGGGCCCTTTTCCTTTTTTGTTATTTTGAAACTGTAAAAGATGGAAATAAAAAAGTAATCTTGCTTAAAATATTATAGAAATGTGTCATCTTTAACTTTATGCCTTTTGGAAATCAGGTCTCGCTTAGCTATTCATAGTAACAGAAATTTTGACTGGGGTGCCCGAACTTTTGCATGCCACTGTATATGAGGATATTACAGGAAAGTTGCACTAATGTAAAGAGCAGCCATAATCTTGCAGAATGGCAGTCGTCACAAGGCAGTAACTGTTGCTCCTACTTCTTTATCTTACATTTTAGTACAGTACCATGGAACAGGTTACCAGGGTGACAATGGAACAATTGAGAAAGGGAACACATAGCTAAACAGCTCAGAATCAAGTGGAGGATTGGAAAGGGCAGACAGGCCAGTGTTTTCTTGTGCAAATACTGTATTGCTACAACACATTCTGCCTGGATGATGTATGCTGAGCATCACACCATCACCAGTGCCAGCTTTCCTCATTTCTGACTGTCCTCCAGGAGGACAAACTATTTTTTCCCCAAATTAATTTGTGGGAACTGAGGGCATTTACTGAATTCAAAGTTCAAAGTAAATTCATTATAAAAATATTATATACATTTTAATACTGTTATAACCACATTGAACTCAAGATTCATTTTCTTGCGAGCAATCACAATAAATACAAGAAACGCAATAGAATCAATGAAAGACCACAACCAACAGGATAAACACCCAATGTGCAAAAGACAAAACTGCAAATACAAAAAGAAATAATAATAAATAAGCAATAATTAGGGAACATGAAATTAAGAGTCCTTGAAAGCAAGCCCCTCGGTTAGTTCCAAGCATTCATGTTAACAAGTGCACGCGCAGACATATCCACGGCTATAGATGAAATTTAGATCTGGCCCTGAGGCAATATTTTCTAGCTCACAAGATGCTTATGTGACAAACTTACAAGTTCTCTAGCCTTCATACATTCCATCAGAGTCTGGAATAAATGATACGCCTCATTTTGGCTGAAGTTGAAGGTCTTTTTAATTGTGGTGAGAATTTCCAATTCCAACCCATCAGGAAGCATTCTATTGGAGAACCAAATACAATACCAATTAACCAGTTAAGTCTACTGAGTATATTAATCTTGAAAATATTTAACAATTGCAGAAATTCTACAAGTGCTAGAAATCCAAAGTAACACACACAAAATACTGAAGGAACTCAGTAGGTCAGGCTGCATCTTTGGAAATGAATGAACAGTTGACGTTTTGGGCTGAGATCCTTCATCAGGACTGGAAAGGAAGGGGGTAAAGATGACAGAATAAAAGAGGTGAGGGAAAGGGAAGGAGGATAGCCAAGAGGTGACTGGTGAAGCCAGGTGGGTGGGAAAAGCAAGAGCTGGAGAGGGAGGAATCTGTTAGAGAGGAGAGTGGACCATGGGCAAAAGGAGAGGAGACCCAGAGGGAGGCGATAGGCAGATGAGAAGAAGCAAAAGGCCAGAGTGGGGAATAGAAGAGGGGAAGGGGAGGCTTCCAACCCCCCCCCCCCAATCAGAAGGGGGATGAGGGTGGCCTCATCATGGCACAAGAGGAGGAAATGGACCGAAGTGTCAAAACGGGAACAGGAACCTGAATCAAAATATTTGGTTACCGGGAAGTTTTGCTTTTGGTGGGTGGAGCAGATGTGCTCGAAGTGGTCCCACAATTTACCATGGGTCTCACCAATGTAGAAGTGGAATTACTTGTAATTTCAGGGGTGTCACAGTAGCGTAGCAGTTAGTCTACTGATTTAAAGCAACTGACAGGGCTTTTATTTCCACTGCTGACTGTCAGGAGTTTGTATGTTCTCCCCATGACTGTGGGTTTCCATTGGGTGCTCCAGTTTCCTCCCATATTCCAAAGTTGTAGGCATGCTACATCCAAAGTTGCAGGCATGCTATGATGGTGACACTTGCAGTCTGCCCCAACACATCCCTATACTGTGTTGGTCACTCTATGTTTTGGTGTTTCGATGCACATGAGATAAATAAAGCTAATCTTTAATTTTTATAGTCTAGATTTTATGCACAATACAAAATTGTTTCAATTGGTTACAAACCTATTTCAGGATACCACGAGTTAAAACTGCTGGTGTGAATGATCTAAAATTTGATCTTTTGCCTTGCATGCTCATAAAATCATTTGTTGCTTTCTTTTACCTCACATAAAGCCTTCTTCATACAAATTATCCATTAATCTCTTGAACCTGGTATATTGAAGTTGAGGCAGCCAGAGAGATTTCCAAGATTAAAGGATTTCAACACAGAAAGCCATAGATGGACTATCTCTGTTGATCAGTGAGCTCCTAACAAGATAGCAGTAACTTTAAAAAGATCACTAGAGGCTACAATCAATTTGCAGATTTTATTGTTTTGTACCCCAGTCATTTAGTTAGCTTGAGCAGTGCAGTGGTGGTAGGGATCAAGAGAAATGGCTCAGATTGACATTTTTGGGCTGTAACACTGCATGAGATAGTTAAGCATTATTCTAATTTCAGACTTTACTGAGATAAGGGGTGATACAGACAGCCCTCCTTATCTGCGGGGGATTGGTTCCGAGACCCCCCACAGATACCAAAAATTGCTGATGCAAGTCCATTATTTAACCTGTCTCAATGCGGTGAATCTTAGGACTCAGCGGAACCCCAGACCTTATTGAACCTGTCTCAGTGCGGTGGTCTTTAGGACCTGGCACAGCTCTGAATCTGCAGTGTTTCTATGCGTGAAAATAATCATGATTGAAAATAAAGTGGAAGTAATAAAGCGATCAGAAAGAGGTGAAATGCCATCGGTTATTGGAAAAGCATTAGGCTACAGTTGGTCAGTGATCGGAACAATTTTAATGGATAATGTGAAAGGCCCTGCCATGATGAAAGCTACAATTTTTACTAAGCAACGCAGTGGTTTGATTATTGAAATATATATGTTTCTTAAGTGTTTTATATGCATAGAAAGGGAAAATATATACTATATACTAAGTCAAACATTTGACTGACGCTAAATAATACCAGATGTACCTGTTCCGACTTCAAATCCGTTTTAAAGACGGACTCAGGAATGCAACTCCTTCATAACCTGGGGACTGCCTGTACTTGTAAATCATCTCTAGATTACTTATAATACCTAATACAATGTAAATGCTATGTAAATAGTTGGTATACTGTATTGCTTGAGGAATAATTACAAGAAAAAATAGTCTGTACATGCTCAAACGAGTGCTGGAGAGAGAACTTCCGGATTTTCCCGATTCGCAGTTGGTTGAATCCGCGCATGCAGAAACTGCAGATAAGGAGGGCCGACTGTACTTAATTCCATAAAATCACTACCTTCTGTTTTCATTACTTACAAATGCTATGCCTAGCCACAAGTTACAGTGAAGTACAAGTTTCTCTCTGATGAGTAACTTACCCTCCTTCCTCAGTTTGCTTGTGCACATAGGCCAGAAGGTCTGCAGCTCGCCCAGTCCCTTCACATACAACCACAGGTACTGGGGGTGTCTCTTGAAGGTATTCCAGCACTGTGGGTATCACATTAGGACCACCCTCAAATATCAAAGCAACTACTGGTACACCTTGGCCTATTCCTGTAAAACCAGAGCATCAAATTATATTTCTAAATGAAACCTCATCGTTACACACCTGCAAGAAGAAAGTCGAGGCCAGAGAGTTAAGGAAGGGGGTACACTGATGTTCATGAGCATATCTATGTCAGGAAGGTAGTGGTTTTAAGAATATCACCACATGTAAGTGAAAAAGACCTCAGGCCTTGACAGGATCTATTCCTAGATTGCTGGGATTCTGAGGGAGATGCTTGCACTGTTGTTACCCATGGGTGAGATACCAGAAGTCTAAAGAACAGTCAGTTATCACCTTGTTGAAAAGTGGCAGGAGGGATAAGCAAGCAAGTTTTACATCAGGGCAGAGAAGCTGTTGAGAAGATTAAGGAACAGGATTTATGTTCAGTTGAAAAGGCAGTAACTGATTAGGAATTAGCATGGATTTTTTGCAAGGGAAATGATCATACAAATATGACTTTGTTATATCACTGATTTCATTGAAACCTATTGATGTTGGGAGACTTCAAGACAGTAGATTTAGAGAGGATGTTTCCTACAGTGAGAGTTTAAGACGAGGACACAGCCTCAGAATAGAGTGGCATCTATTTAGAACAGAAATGAGGAGGAATTTCTTTAGCCAGACTGTGGTGAATCTAAGTAATTCATTACCACAGGTGGCTGTGGAGGCCAAGTCATTGGGTACATTTAAGGCAGAGGTTGACAGATATTTGTTTAGTCAGGGCATGAAGGGATAAGGGGAGTAGGCATGAGACGGGGTTGAAAGGGAAATGGCAGAGCAGACTCAATTGGCCAAAAGGCTCAAGTCTGCTCTGGTATCATATGGTCTTATTTCAGTAGATAACCTAAAGTTTACAAGGGTAGCACAATGGACATGGTTTACACAGACTTCAGGAAGGCTTTTGACAACGTCCCACAGGGTAGGCTGGTCCAGAAAAATAAGGTTTATTGGCAATTTGGATCCAAAACCGGCCAGGTAATAACAAAGGGTAGTGTTTTTTTTCCCCCCGACTACAAGTCTGTAATAAAATGTACTACAGGGATTTGTGCTGCAAGCTGAATTTAATAGAAACACATGTCAGGTAATGACTTTGGGAAAGTCAAACTCTGGTGGTAGGATATTCAAAATGGGTAACAGTGGCCATAGGAATGTGAATGTACTGAAATCTTTGTGTGCAACTCCATACTCTCTGAAAATGGCCACACAGGTGATTAGAGTAGTAAATAAAGCATTTATTACACCGGCTTTCATAGGCTGAGGCACTGAGTACAAGAATTGGGATAACACTTCAGCTCTACCAAATACTGGATTACATGGAGTACTGTGCAAAATTCTGGTCACCATTTTACTAAGAGTACAGAAGAGGTTCACAGGTTGTTCCTGGAATGGAGGGTTGTAATTAAATGGAGAGATTGGATAGGTTTAGGTTATTCTGACTGGAACAGAGGAGGCTTGAGATGACCTTTTATAGAGGCAGATAGGACAGATTGTCTTTTCCCCAGAGCAGGAGAATCCAGTGCACGTTTAATATAACATTTCTTATAATTTGAGCAAATTTCTTGAATTATTTCATTGTTTTCCTACACCTTCTGCTTGCTCTTTGTCTTGTTTGTGTTACGGAAACTGCTGGAGCCTGTGATGGAACTCAAGGGATTTAGTGCCATACTGTGTCCGGAGAGCTGCCTCCAGGAGATTAGAGACCGGAGGCCAAGAAGGACCGAGAGCACAAACTGAGTCGCAGAAAAGACCAGAGACAGGGCACAGGGTCATGAACAACTCCATCTCAAAGCGGCAAGACTAAAGCATCGAGATGAATGTGGTGGGGGTCACCAATGGCTCCCAACAGAGATGGTCAGCAGCTGGATCAGCAATGTTTGGACGCGGGTCAGTGATCACTCTTTACAGAAAGACTGAGTTTGTCGACTGCTCTCCTCATATGCAGATGAAAAGATAGTTATGATATTCTGAAATTTATGTAATAATTGGATTGTACTTTATATTGGTTTCCTTCTGTGTTTTTTATCTTGCGGCTGATCTGTTAATTTTTTTGTGTGCAAGTTGGGCGGAGAAACTTGGGGGTTTGATGTGGCTGTCCCCGTTCTCCTCTGCAAATGAGGGGTTGGGGACTGTTATTGTGGCTGATCTTTTCTGCAGGAGAGGGGGGATTTTGGGGTCTAGGAGTTTTGTTTCTTTTCTTTTCCATACTGGGGTGGGGGGAGGTTGATGTCTTTTATTTCATCGACACCCATGGTCTTTCTGTATCTAATGGCTATCTGGAGCAGATAATTGTCAAAGTTGTATTATACATACATACTTTGACAATAAAATGAACCACTGAACCTTTTATAAGAGGGTAGAAAGTTAAAGATGTCTGAGTAGTACATTTCCTAAAACACAAGGTGGTAATTGTATGGAAAAGGCTTCCAGACGAGATGGTGGAGGCAGGAGTAGTTGCACTTAATGCATTTAACAAACATGTAGATAGAGAAGGAGTAAAGGTACATGGTCCTAATACAAGCAAATAGGAGCAGTGTAGAGCAGCCTAATAGTCCGTGCGCATAGATTGGGTTAAAAAGGGCCTAATTCCCTGTTGATTGATCCCATTCAATGAACACTGACTTTAATGAACTATCTCTCCTCCAAGCAAAATCTCTACTGGTCTGATAAGACCAGCCAGAGTGTATATGCTGGAATAATTTTAGAGAAAAACCCTACTAGTCCAATAAGATCAGCCACTAGTATCCTGCAATAACATTAGAATACACTTTTAGTCAGCATCTAACAGCCTCCTGGAGAGTCAGGCTCAGTTGGGCACTGCTGAGCAAAAGACAGCAGAAACATCAGGGGATGGTGCACTGATGGGCTACAGGGGATAGAAAGAGAAGTTGATTTATATCAGAATGCATGGTTCAAAAATAACACAGATAGGTCACTTGAAACTTAAAAACTTTTGAAAGAGGGCATGGATTGAGAATAAGAGGTCAGTTATTTAAAACAGAGTTGAGGAAGAGCTTCTTCTCCCAGAGAGTTGTGGAGGTGTGGAATGCACTACCTCGGAAGAAGGTGGAGGCCAATTCTCTGGATGCTTTCAAGAAAGAGCTAGATGTATAGGGGAATCAAGGGATATGGGGACAAGGCAGGGACTGGGTATTGATAGTGAATGCTCAGCCATGATCTCAGAATGGCGGTGCAGACTCGAGGGGCCGAATGGTCTACTTCTGCACCTATTGTCTATTGAAATTGTACATGTGTGTTTGAATGGCTTAATGTCAGCACATTAATTAGTCATTGAACCTAGAGAAATGGTCCACCCACAATCTGTAAAGATGAAAATGCTTCTTGCATTTTAATTTCTGAAAATGTGTTAAACTACTGAGTTCCCAAGAGCTTCAAATTAAAATTCTTATCTCAACAAGTTAACTGAAAATCCAGAACACAGTAGATTACAGTTAATTGAGTCAACTCTTGAAGAACAAAAACTAATTGAGGAAATAACTGGGATTCTCTTCATTTATTTGGGACAGTATGCTGCTTAATTGGAGCAGGAGACTACTGCCGAACAAGTTCTAATTAGCATCAGTCACTTGTACCTGTGTGCCTGTTAGATGAAACACTGCACTTAGAACAATCAGTTTTTAAAATGGCGTCAGTTGTGCGTGTTTGTGTTCAAAAAAGCAGTGATTTGTGTCACTAATATTTGGCTATAAATAAGCAGAAAGACAATTCAGAACTGTTTTGCTCACCGCAATTTCAAACATTCAAGCTTGGAGATGCCAGAAATGGCTAGGATTGACAATGAAACTATTTCACTACTTCAACAAGTTAGGAATTATGAAGAACTAGAGGGCATCAACAACCATCTTGATGTTACAATGAAAATTAAGATTTGGAGAATGCAATTACCGATAGCATTGTACGAAAGCAGACCATCGTCTGCACTAGGTGCCTGCACTGGTTTTGTATATTGCGTACACTGGATGAATTCCTGTCAATAACTATTAGGATCTAATACAGTTTTATGATAATGTAGTATCATTTGTGGTGCTCTAATTTGTTCTGTATTTTATTTAGATACATAATTTGTCACTGTTTGTCTTTTTTAAAAAAAAATACCTTTTTAACTATTTCCATGAAACTTTGGCTAATTGGGGCAACTACTTTATCTGGCCAAAATGTACTAGTCCTGATGTGTCCTAATTAACAGGAATCCACTGTATTAAACCATAATTACAAAATCTATCAGCCAACATCTGCTAGTCTGATGATAATAAATGTCTGCAGCACTAACTTGCATGAATCTTTTGGAGGTTGATGTGTTTCTCCAGTTCTCTCCGAAGTTTGACTTCAGCACCATACTTGCCGACTGTGCCATCATCCACCAGAATGAAATGGGAATGCAGACTGTTTAGAACATTCAACTTGCTCAGAGGGTTCAGCAAGGTCTGGTACGGTACAATAACCTGAAAGCAGATATGAGGCACATCAGAAAGCGTTTTAAAGACAGTAAAATTGAACAATGCTCAGCTCAAATTGAAGTACAACTGCCTTACATCTCTTCCAATGAGGTCATTCCTATTTTCAATAACACCCCAAGGGGCAATCCCAATTGTACAAATCTTCCGAGAAGAACGCGAGATATGTTCTTTCAGTGCATCACCCACATGTTTCACAACACCTAAGAAAAATAAACAAATTTTTACTCAAAGTAACAGCAGAATGAAGTGTTCAATTCCATTTTATACAGCAAAACAGCAAACTTAAAATCTTCTAGAAGAGAGGCTTCAAAAGCTTGGTACTACTTACGTGTGAAACAAATGGGGAGACCTCAGATTTCAGAATTAGAATCAGATTATAACATCACTGGCATAGGACTTAATTTGTTTGCAGCAGTACAGTGCATTATAAAATACTATAAATCACAAGATATATACAAAAATTAAATAAATAGTGCAGAAGAGAGGGAAAATCTATGAGGTAGCATACATGGGTTCATTGTCCATTCAGAAATCTGATGGCAGCGAGGAAGAAGCTGTTCTTAAAATGGTGACTCTCTCTTCAGGCTCCTATACCTCTTTCCTGATGAGAAGAGGGAATGTCCTGGGTGATGGATGCAGCCTTTTTGAGGCACTGCATTTTGAAGATGTCCTCAATTCTGGGGAGGATAGTGCCCATGCCAGTTAGCTGACCTTCCAACTTTCTGCAACTTTTTCCCAATCCTGTTCAGTGGCCCCTACATACTAAGTTGTGATACAACCAGTTGGACTGCTTTCCACAGTACATCTGCAGAAATCTGTGAGTCTTTGTTGACATAACATATCGCAAACTACTTATGAAATATTGTCAGTATCATGCCTACTTTGTAACAGCATCGATACGTCAGACTCGAGGGGCCGAATGGTCTACTTCTGCACCTATTGTCAATTGTCAGGTCCAGAATAGATCTTCAGAGATGTAGACAAGCAGGAACTTAAGCCTGCTCATCCTTTCCAGTACTGATCACCTGATGAGGTGTATGCTCCTGCAACTTCCCCTCCCTGAAGTGCACAATTAATTCCCTGGTATTACTGATGTTGAGTGCAAGGTTGTTGTTGCAACACCACTCACCCAGCTGATCCATCTCACTCCTGTACACCACCTTGTCTATCTGAAATTCTACCAACAATAGTTGTGTCATTGGCAAATTTATAGATGGTGTTTGAGCATAGCCACACAGTCATGGGTGGCTACAGCTGAGGAGACAAAAAGGTTAGCTTACTGTACTTGTTGCTTTTGACGTGGTAAGAGCACTTCAAGGGATCAGAGACAGAGGGTTTAGCTATACTTATATAGATTATTTTTGATAATTGGTGAAACAAACATGTTCTATTCTCTCAGTATGCTACAGCAGACAATGATCCACACTCATTGTTTATTATACCAGAGATGGAGAGTACCTACTGATCTGCTACCTACGGATTCACTTATTTTACCCACTTTATATCTATGACAGTGTCACTCAGTACAGCTCTAATGCCATATTCAAGTTTGCTGGCAACACCACTGCTGTTCGCCAAATCAAAGGCAACGAATCAGCCGAATGAAAATCTGGCTGTGTGGTGCCAAAACAACAATGTCTCACTCAATGTAGCAAAAGCAAAGAGTTTATTATTGACTACAGGAGATGAAACTGGGGCTCCATGAGCCAGTCCTTATTTGGGGATTGGAAGAGGAAAGGGGCAGTAGCTTTAAATTCCTCAGGATCAACACATCAGTGCCATCACAAAGGCGGCATGGAAGCACCTCTACTTTCTTAGTTTGCATAGATTCCACGTCACCAAAAGCTTTGATGAACATCTGTAGATGCAATGGAGAGTATCCTAACTGGTTGCATCACAGCCCAATATGGAAACACCAATAGCCAGAAACGGAAAAGGTTACAGAAAATGAGAATACGCTCCAGTCCATCACAAACAGAGTCCTCCCCACTACTGAGTGTGGCGGCTCATTTCCTAGCGTATGCGAACCGACTCACAATTAGATAGCCTACGGGGGTTTGCGAGCACAGAGCTTTGGAGCCTCTTCGCCATGGGGGGCCGGTTGACAGAGGCTTAAAAGTGAGGCTGAAGTTTTCGAATAAAGTTTTTTTCCTTCGACTGCAGTTACCGACTCCGTGTCGTAATTTTAGCGCTGTTTGTAGCACACCGCTACAATTGGTGACCCCGACGGTCCAAACGATTTTTGGACCAGAAATGACCGACGCCGCCTCTGTTCATGCGGTTTCGTTGACACTGCCGGGTTTCTGGACACAGCGCCCGGACCTATGGTTCCAGCAAGCCGAAGCCCAATTCCACGTTCGCCAGATCACCTCAGAAGACACCCGCTACTACTACGTGGTGGGCTCCCTCGACCAGGACACAGCTGCCCAGGTCGCGGAGTTCGTACAGTCGCCCCCGGCAGACGGCAAGTACACGGAATTCAAAGCCCTGCTCCTCAGGACTTTCGGACTCTCACGGCGCGAGCGGGCTGCCCGTTTACTGCACCTGGATGGCTTGGGCGACAGACCTCCATCGGCTTTAATGAACGAGATGTTGTCTCTGGCCGAGGGACACACAGGCCTCATGTTTGAGCAGGCATTCCTGGAGCAGCTGCCCGAGGACATACGCCTGCTGCTGTCCGACGCGGATTTCAGTGACCCCCGGAAGGTGGCAGCCCGGGCGGACTTGCTGTGGAACGCCAAAAAGGTGAGCGGGGTGTCCATCGCACAGATCTCCCAGCCACGCTCCCAGCAGCAAACCAGTCCAGGCCCGGCCGCAGAGCCCACTAACCCCCGGCCCAATGACCACTGGTGCTTCTACCACCAGCGGTGGGGCGCAGAAGCCCGCCGTTGCCGCCCGCCCTGCAAGTTCCCGGGAAACGCCAGGGCCAGCCGCCGCTGATGGCTACGGCGGCTGGCCATCGGGATAGCCTCCTGTATGTGTGGGATAGCAGGTCGGGACGCCGCTTTTTGGTCGATACTGGAGCTGAGGTCAGCGTTTTACCTCCGACAAGTTACGACACTCGCAGCAGGGCACCGGGTCCCCCCCTGAGGGCCGTGAATGGCAGCACAGTAAGGACCTATGGCACCCGTCAGGTGCAGCTACAGTTCGGCCCCAGCCAGTTCACGTGGGACTTCACACTGGCCGCCGTAGCCCAACCGCTTCTGGGTGCGGATTTTTTGCGAGCTCACAGCCTGCTGGTTGACCTGCCCAGGAAGAGACTGGTACACGCCGAGACCTTTCAGACGTTCTCCCTGGGCGCGGCCCAGTTGCCAGCCCCTCACCTCGGCTCCATCACGCTGTCCGACAACGACTTCACCAGGGTCCTGGCGGAGTTCCCATCGGTTCTGGCACCGCAGTTCACAGCAGCCATGCCCAGGCACGGCGTACAGCACCACATCCCGACACAGGGACCACCCCTCCATGCCCGTGCTCGGCGGCTTCCCCCGGACAAGCTCCGACTGGCGAAGGAGGAGTTCCAGAGAATGGAGGAATTGGGGATCATCCGGCGGTCCGACAGCCCCTGGGCTTCCCCCCTGCACATGGTGCCCAAAGCGACGGGGGGCTGGAGACCGTGCGGCGACTACCGCAGGCTGAACGAGGCTACCACACCGGACCGCTACCCTGTGCCGCACATTCAGGACTTTGCGGCAAACCTGCACGGCGCCCGGATCTTCTCCAAGGTCGACCTTGTCCGAGGGTACCATCAAATCCCGATGCATCCTGACGACGTCCCCAAGACGGCTCTCATCACCCCGTTTGGCCTCTTCGAGTTCCTCCGCATGCCGTTCGGCCTGAAGAATGCCGCACAGACGTTCCAGCGGTTAATGGACGCGGTGGGACGGGACCTGGACTTCGCGTTCATCTATTTGGATGACATCCTCATAGCCAGCGGCAGTCGTCAGGAGCATCTGTCCCACCTCCGTCAACTCTGCGCCCGACTGAGTGAGTACGGTCTTACAATCAACCCTGCCAAATGCCAGTTCGGACTTGATACCATTGACTTCCTGGGCCACAGGATTACTAAAGACGGGGCAACCCCTCTGCCCGCTAAGGTAGATGCGGTCCGCCACTTCCCCCGACCCACCACGGTCAAAGGCCTTCAGGAATTCGTAGGTATGGTCAATTTCTACCGCCGCTTCCTCCCTTCAGCTGCCCGGATCATGCGCCCCCTGTTCGCCCTGATGTCGGGTCCGAGCAAGGACATTACCTGGGACGAGGAGTCCGCCGCCGCTTTCATTCAAACGAAGGAAGCTTTGGCTGACGCCGCAATGCTAGTACATCCCAGAATGGACACCCCTACCGCCCTCACAGTGGACGCATCAAACACGGCAGTCGGTGGGGTGCTGGAGCAGCTCATCGCAGGTCGCTGGCAACCCCTGGCGTTTTTCAGCAAACACCTGCGGCCACCCGAGCTCAAGTACAGTGCTTTTGACCGGGAACTGTTGGCGCTCTACCTGGCAATCCGGCATTTCAGGTACTTCCTAGAAGGTCGGCCCTTCACCGCGTTCACGGACCACAAACCGCTTACCTTTGCGTTTACGAAAGCATCCGACCCCTGGTCATCCCGCCAGCAACGCCACCTGTCCTACATCTCTGAATACACAACGGATGTCCGGCACGTCTCGGGTAAGGACAATGTCGTGGCGGATGCGCTCTCTCGCCCTACCGTTCATGCCCTTTCCCAAGGGGTAGACTTTGAGGCACTGGCAGAGGCACAGCAGGTAGATGAGGAGATTCCGAGTTACAGGACTGCAGTCTCTGGTTTGCAGCTCCAGGACCTCCCCGTGGGCCCAGGTGAGAGGACCCTACTCTGTGACGTCGCCACCAACCAGCCCCGTCCGGTCGTCCCCGCAGCCTGGCGGCGACGTGTTTTCGACTCCATTCATAACTTGGCGCATCCCTCCATCCGGACAACTGTCCGGATGGTTTCCAGCAGGTTCGTTTGGCACGGACTCCGCAAACAGGTCAGTGAATGGGCCAGGACGTGCATGCACTGCCAGACGGCCAAGGTTCAGCGGCACACCAAAGCCCCACCGCAGCAGTTCCATCCCGCCCACCGGCGTTTCGACCACATTCATGTGGATATCGTGGGCCCCCTGCCAGTGTCGCGCGGAGCGCGTTACCTCCTGACTATCGTGGACCGGTTCACAAGATGGCCAGAGGCGGTCCCGCTCACCGACACCACCTCCGAATCTTGCGCCCGAGCCCTGATCGCCACCTGGATATCCCGCTTTGGTGTACCAGCCCACATTACCTCCGACAGAGGCGCCCAGTTCACCTCCAGCCTGTGGTCAGCTATGGCCAGCCTTTTGGGGACTCAGCTGCACCACACCACTGCCTACCACCCACAGTCGAACGGGCTAGTGGAGCGTTTCCACCGTCACCTGAAGTCGGCCCTCATGGCCCGCCTGCGAGGAGCCAACTGGGCGGACGAGCTTCCCTGGGTCCTTCTCGGCATCCGCACAGCGCCCAAGGACGACCTGCACGCCTCGTCGGCCGAGTTGGTATACGGCGCGCCCCTGGCCGTCCCCGGGGAGTTCCTACCAGCCCCGAGGGGGCAAGAGGAAGAACCCGCTGCAGTCCTGGGCAGACTTCGCGAGAAGCTCGGTAACCTGGCCCCCATACCCACTTCACAGCATGGGCGGCACCCGACCTGCGTACCCAAAGATCTACGGAACTGTAAGTTTGTGTTTGTACGAAGGGGCGGGCATCGGCCACCGCTGCAGCGGCCATACGAGGGGCCGTTTACGGTGCTCCGGAACAACGGGTCCACGTTCGTGCTGGACGTTGGGGGGAAGGAGGAGGTTTTCACGGTGGACCGCCTCAAGCCGGCCCATGTGGACCTGGCGCAACCGGCCGAGTTTCCGGCGCCTCGGCGCAGAGGCCGACCTCCCAAGCAGGTTCTGGCCCAGGCTGTGGACATTGGGGGGTGTATCGCCGGTTCTGGGGGGGGGTTATGTGGCGGCTCATTTCCTAGCGTATGCGAACCGACTCACAATTAGATAGCCTACGGGGGTTTGCGAGCACAGAGCTTTGGAGCCTCTTCGCCATGGGGGGCCGGTTGACAGAGGCTTAAAAGTGAGGCTGAAGTTTTCGAATAAAGTTTTTTTCCTTCGACTGCAGTTACCGACTCCGTGTCGTAATTTTAGCGCTGTTTGTAGCACACCGCTACATGAGCATGTTTACGTGGAGCAGTGCCACAAGAAAGCAGCAGATGCCAAAGACCCCTCAGGCCATACCCTCTGGTTGCTATCACTGGGCAGGAGGCACAGAAGGCTTGGATCCCACACCCCCAGGTAGATGTAAAGATATCGCCCTGTAGCCAGACTCCTGAGCCTACACCATTCCTCTGAACTGATTCTACCATCCATAGACTCAGTTTCAAGGATCTTTGCAACTCATGTTCTCCATATTATTTATATTGGCAGTTTATTTCTTTTGCCCATTGTGAGTTCTCAGCCTTTGTCCATGTATAGATTTTCAGAAAATTCTATTGTATTTTTCCATGTAAATGCTTGAAAGAAAAATCAATCTCAAGATAGTACATAGTTATACACATATGCACTGTAATAAATTTAGTTTGGACTTTCTGTACACTGAACATGCTCATGTAGTTAGCCACAGGCTCCTCTTGTCTTTTTAAAAAAATAATTGTCTGTATCTGATGCCGAGCTGGAATCTGCAGGCAGTCCTACATTGCCTACGTTGTCTGGCAACTCCTGTGATGCGACTGGTGCCGAACTGGCACCAATGCCAGTCTCTGCTCTTCCCTTTGGATTCATTAGCTGCGCAGAAAGGGGGAGCCTACTGCATGGGCAACAGCTTGCTCTCTGTATCAGCTAGGTTTACCCTGACCAATGGAGGGCCTTGACGTCTGTATACACACATGCATCAGGAAACAAATCACTGCCTCAATAAAGCAGTTTGCAGACCAGGTTAAGTGGCTTACTGCTAAACCATGTTCTGACAGAGGTATCAGAGCACAGATGCAACTTGCATTTTCAAAACCATGTTTCAATGGAAGTAGTCTCTTTCTTTCATGTACTTGAACACTAAAATATTCATTAATGAGTCCATGCTTTTAGAAGATTATACAGCATATTTAACTTTATTTGGGAGGGAATTTGGGTACAAAGGAATATTCCTTAATGGTATCCATGTCTTTTGGTCAAAATCTCTAGTGGGGTTAAATGTTTTTTTTGCATCTGTATTTACTAAGGAAACTGGCAAGGAGTCTATGGAAATAAGGCAAACAAGTAGTGAGATCATGGAACCTATACAGATTAAAGAGGAGGTGGTGCTTGCTGTCTTGAGGCAAAAAGTAGATAAATCACCAGGACCTGACAGAGTATTCCCTCGGACCTTGAAGGAGACTAGTGTTGAAATTGCAGGGGCCTTAGTAGACTTATTTAAAATGTCAGTATCCACGGGTGAGGTGCCGGAGGATTGGAGGATAGCTCATGTTGTTCAGTTGTTTAAAAAAAGGCTCTAAAAGATATTGCCTCTGTGCTGGAAAGAGCTAAAGCAGAATATATCAGCAGGACCTACAAAATAGATTGCTGGAGCGATCCAGTTGATTTCTTAGAGAAGCTTGCATTCAGAACAGAAAAGCTTTTGAAGGGTGGAGAGCCTGACATACAAACTGTGGCCAAAATGGTTTTGAATGATTGGCAAAGAGGGTGAATACCTTTTTATGTTAAGCCACCAGATGCTGAAGGCGACTCTCAGCCATTGACTATGTTAAAAGTGGAAAAAGAGCCAAACAAATCTGATCAAGTGAAAGGGTCGTCAGAAACAGTGACTGTTGAAAAAGAACATGAAAAAGCTGAAAATCCAATAGTGCCACAAATAGTTGCACACATAAGGCAAAACTTTGGGAAAATCAACGTGGTGCCTGAATTTTCTGAGGCAGACCTTCTACCTGTGAACATTTCTGAAGATGAAGACATTTTGGATGAAGAAGCGAAAGAGGAGGAAGAGCAGGGTAACGAAGATAGTGATGGGAACGAATCAACTGGTGCTGAACTAAATAAACTTCAGGAGAATAATCACCAATGTGTGGACAAACCAAAACAGACAATGTGGGATTTAGATGAAAAGATTGTGAAGTACAAAAAGTTATTGGATAAAGCCAAAGCAAAAAGATTCTCAGCTATAAGAATTCCAAAGGGGCTTATCACAAAATTGCTCACACAAATAAATGAAAAGACATCTGATCAGACACAGAAATCTACAGAAAATGGTGGTAGAAGAAGAAAAAGAAAAGCTCAAAATGAATTAGATGAGGAACCTCCTCCCAAACTTTCATCTAAACAGAGGCAAAGGCTGGACCGTTTGCAGCACTCAAAGAAGGTTGGTGTCCGGTATTATGAAACGCACAATGTCAAGAACAAAAATAAAAACAAAAAGAACCCTGCATCCAAACCACAGAAACGTAAAAAGAAACGATAATTCGAAATAAAGAGACTTTCTCTTTTAAAAAAAAAAGGCTCTAAAAGTAATCCGGGAAATTATAGGTTGGTAAGTTTGACATCAGTAGTAGGTAAATTATTGGAAGGAGTACTAAGAGATAGGATCTACAAGTATTTGGATAGACAGGGACTTATTAGAAAAAGTCAGCATGGCTTTGTGCGTGGTAGGTCATGTTTAACCAATCTATTAGAGTTTATCGAGGAGGTTACCAAGAAAGTGGATGAAGGGAAGGCAGTGGATGTTGTCCACGTGGACTTCAGTAAGGCCTCTGACAAAGTCCCGGCATGAGAGATTAGTTAGGAAGATTCAGTCGCTAGATATACATGGTGAGGTAGTAAATTGGATTAGACATTGGCTCAATGGAAGAAGTCAGACAGTGGTAGTGGAGGATTGCTTCTCTGAGTGGAGGCCTGTGACTAGTGGTGTGTCACAGGAATCAATGCTGGGTCCATTGTTATTTGACATCTATATCAATGATAATGTTACTGAATTGGATCAGCAAATCTGCTGATGATACAAAGATTGGAGGTGTAATGGACAGTGAGGAAAGTTTTCAAAGCTTGCAGAGGGATTTGGACCAGCTGGAAAAATGGGCTGACAAATGGCAGATAGAGTTTAATGCAGACAAGTGTGAGGTGTTGCACCTTGGAAGCGCAAACCAAGGTAGAACATTCAAGGTAAATGGTAGGACACTGAGGAGTGCAGTAGAACAGAGGGATCTGGAAATACAGATACATAATTCCCTAAAAGTAGCATCACAGGTAGATAGGGTCATAAAGAGAGCTTCTGGCACATTGGCCTTTATAAATCAAAGTACTGAGTATAACAGTTGGAATGTTATGGTGAAGTTGTGTAAGACATTGGTGTATTGTGTGCAGTTTTGTTCACCAAATTACAGGAAGGATATTAATAAGGTTGAAAGAGTGCAGAGAAGGTTTACAAGGATGTTGCCGGGACTTGAGAAACTGAGCTACAGAGAAAGGTTGAATAGGTTAGGACTTTATTCCCTGGAGCATCGAAGAATAAGGACAGATTTGATAGAGCTGTACAAAATTATGATGGGTATAGATAGAGTGAATGCAAGCAGGCTTTTTCCACTGAGGCCAGGGGAGAAAACAACCAGAGGACATGGGTTAAGGGTGAAGGGGGAAAAGTTTACAGGGAACATGGGGGGGGGGGGGGGGGGGCTTCTTCACACAGAGTGGTGGGTGTGTGGAATGAGCTGCCAGTTGAAGTGGGGAATGCAGGCTCACTTGTAACATTTAAGAAAAACTTGGACAGGTACATGGATGAGGGGGGTAGGGAGGGATATGGTCTAGGTGCAGCTCAGTGGGACTAGGCAGAAAAATGGTTCGGCACAGCCAAGAAGGGCCAAAAGGTCTGTTTTCTGTGCTGTAATGTTCTATGGGTGATAATGAGGACCCTGTGCATATAGAACAGGCTGAATGGTGACACAGTACACTAGATTAGAAGAAATCAGCTTCAAGTTGGGTCAGTTTCCCCTTCTTAGTTCAGGATAATTATATCAGAAGCATCGAGTCCAATGATGTCCAGGAAGGAACAATTTTACAGCATGTGTAAGTGTTTAACCAGACCATCATGGACTTGTACAGAAAGGCAAGAGGTAGGAATAACCAACAATCAGCAACTCAAGTGACTTTTTGCTACAATGTTTGCAGAGAATGGGTATGTCAGTTCTGTAATATGCATCTTTAAATCAAAGCTAGTGCATCCAGTTTTGTTAAGAGATCTGGCTTATCTCTTCAGATAAATGTCTCTCGCAATTCAGCTATTGTTCTGCTCTACTGCAGCTTTATAAAACTCTGGTTAGGTTGTACCTGGGGTATTGCACACAGTTCTGGTCACCACATTGTGGGAAAGATGTTGAGGCTTTGTAGAGGTTTACTAGGATGCTGCTTGGGTTAAAGGGCATATGCTATAGAGAGGTTGGACAAAGTTGGGTTGTTTTCTGCAGCGGCAAACACTGAGGGGAGATCTGTTAGATGTTTATAAGATTATGAGTGGCAATGATAGAGTATACAGGCAATCCCCGGGTTACGAACGAGTTCCATTCCTGAGTCCGTCTTTAAGTTGGATTTGTACACAAGTCAGAACAAGTACACCTGGTATTATTTAGCGTCAGTTCGTCAAACGTTTATCTTAGTATATAGTATATAATATACCTTTCTATGCATATAAAACACTTAAGAAACGTATGTATTCCAATAATTAAACCACTGCGTTGCTTAGTAATAATTGTAGCTTTCATCGGGGCAGGGCCTTTCACATGCTCCATTATTCTCACTTTATCTGCTATCCTTTAAAATTGTTTTGATCGTTGACCCACTGTAGCCTAACAATTTTCCAATGACCGATGGCATTTCACCTCTTTCCAAACGCTTTATTATTTCCACTTTATTTTCAATTGCGATTGCTTCCCGTCAATGGAACAGAAACACTGTGGGTGGCGGGTCCTGAGCTGCGCCGGGTCCTAAGGACCACCGCACTAAGACAGGCTAAATGGGACAAGTGGGGGCTGTGCTGAGTTTGGGTATTTGATCCTCCACAATATTCCGCGTGGGAATTTAAACTGGAGATGGCAGTGTTTTTTTTTACGATGTTGAGTTTCGAGCTCGACATCAACCCAGCACGGATGGTACGGGAGTCACTGGATCGACATCAACTGGGCATGGGAGCGGTCTGTCACTGGATCGAACTCAAGCCTGGCGCTGATCTCACGCACCACCAGCCGACCGGAACAAGGGTGGGGGCAGGGTCAGGGTGAATCTTACTGAGGAAAATTTAAGCCAAATACAAAGTTAAACACTCAACACTGTCAACAGCAACAACTTAAAACGGCTGACGGCGCAGTGATCCGACTTAAAACGGCGGACAGTGTTGCGTTCTGACTTAGAATGGCCGACAAGTGTTCTCCTTCCTTGGTTCGTAAGTACGAGTTGTCCTTAAGTTGGACATTCGTAACTCGGGTACTACCTGTATTGACAGCATCTTTTTCCAGCAGTTAAAATGTTTAATACCAGAGGGCACGATCTTACAGTGAGGGGGAGAAAATCTCTAAGGAGATGAGAGAGGCAAGTTTTTTTTCAGAAAGATATACGAGTGGACTAGTGCCTAGAATGCACCGCCTGTTATGGTACTGAAGGCACATACTTAAGAGGCACATTGAAGTGAGGAAAATGAAAGAATATGGACATGGTGCAGACATTAGGGATTAGTTTAGTTAACCATTTGATTATCAATTTAACTGGTTCAGCACAATACTGTGAGCCAAAGGGCCTGTTCCTGTTCCAGATACTATGTTCTAAAAGGAGATGAATGACAAGCGGCACACAAGTTGGGAATGGTACAGAAAGTCATTGCTGATGAACAACCAAGTTGTGATTCAACCATATGGCAAGGCTTACCTGCATTCACTCCTCCGGTTAGAATCCAAGCCCCTGTGGTCACTGCTGCCTTGATTAAGCCTTTTCCAACAACTTGCTTAATGCGTGGATGGAGTTCAAAGTTCTGCATTCCTCCATGCACAGATATGACGAGCTTAGGCAGCTCCATCTGCCATTCCTTCAGCATCAGTCTTAAAACAGCTTCAGGTTTAGTGTCATAGGATAACCGCACAAACTGCACCAAAATAATACAGATCTTTATCAGTCATGCATGAATCCCATATGAGGGGAAAATGTATTTAAAATTCTGACCTCTACAGATTTCCATTGGAAGTACAGAACTCACGTGCTATATTAGCACTTCATGTGGCAGCCTTGATTAACTACACTATAATCGCTTCTCTCTACACAATGTCCTGTGGGGTACCACAGTAGTGCAGCAGTTAGCCCAGGGCTTCAGAGCTCTGAGTTCAATCCTGAACGCAAGGAGTTTGTACGGCCTTCCCCATGGAGTGCACGGGTTTCCTCTGGGTGCTCCAGTTCATCTCCATAGACCAAGACCGGTTAGTAGGTTAAACAGTAATTGTAAATTGTCCTGTGATTAGGGCTACGACCAGTTAGGGCTAAGGGCCTGTATCTGTGTTGTGCGATTCTATGACTATAAAAGTTACACTATATTTTAAGGCTTTCCCAAATTGGTCAAATGAAAGAACAGAACCAACACCCTTTGACTGGATAAGAAAAGTTAAACTTTGTTATGTAGCTTTTCAGTTTTTAGGTTAAAAATAATAAATGTCATTTACATACAGTACTCAATAACTGAGGAACTTGGCAGCAACATCCTTTGGTTTCTAAATGAAGCTTTGTCTCTAGAAATCACATTGGGCAAGTCATTAATACATCTCTTGTTAATCTTTGTATTAACCCTCTGGATTATTTTAACATGCAAAAAAACCTAATTTTACAAACCTTGGCCCTGTATGAATGTGAGCCTCCCTGAAAATTAATAACCCCATAAGCATCTGTTGGGCTCTCATTTGTGTGTTTCTCCACTGACCATTCCTCTTTCTCCAAATTTGTAGTCTCACCCAATTTTACTTCGGAATATTTCATTGCCAGACTTGCAGTGAAGCCAAGATGTTGCCGGACCAGTCGACCACAGCAACACCTGAAATGAGGAAGCAGATGGGTTTTGACTTAGAAAGTACAGCATATAGATTTGTCCATGGATCAACAAATAGTATTTGCACACTAAAGCAAAGGAGAAAATGTTTATTGAAACAGCCAAAATGTGGAAAATAACTATTTCAGCAGAATTAAATATAACAGTTTCACTGAAAAGGAACAATTCCCTACAGCAATTAGCATATGGATCTTTACCACCCATCTAAGTGCTAACATTGAATTTAAATACAGTAGGCAAAGCCCAACAAGTAGAGGTTATTTAGTAGTTACACGCTTCTGGCATGCAAAGGGTCTTGTACCAAATTCTTAAAACAGTTATGCAACAAATAATAAATGAATTTAGTTTCCCTCAAGTATTATCTATTATCCCATTTAACTTGAGCTAGATTTGGAAAGTTCAGCCTCACTTATCTGGATAATTACCTTGAATGCTTAACATTATGTTGGTCACAAAATGCATTGGGCACTTAGAGTGAAGAACACGCTGACAACTGCATATTCACAGGTTAAAAGGCAAGAAGATGGCAAGTGCAATTCAATGCATATTGATGTGAACAAATTAGAACCATTGATTAGATTACTCCTTGTTTTGACACACAAATGATCTAGAAAGCATTATGTATATGATACATGGGAAAAATACTGAGAAACTGCTTGATGCTCCAGGTTTTGGAAGACTCAAAAAGGGATAGGGAAAGAGGTGGGATGGGAGGAAAGGAGAGGAATTGCTAAATCAAAGATAGAATCACTGCCACAGAAAGGGAGGGCATCACAGTGGGATCATCTTCTGGGCCAGTGTGGGCAGAAGTCAAAAGCAGGAAGGCAGCAATCATTTCATTAGTATTCTATAGGCACTAGGATATTGAGAAGCAGGTAAGTAGGCAGATTTTGGAAAAGTATTTCAGGGTTGCTGTCATGGGTGGCTTAAACTCCTCTAATATTGGCTGGTATCTCCTTAACACAAAATGTTTAGATAGGGCAGAGTTTATTAGGTCTGCCCAGGAAGGATTCCTGACAGTTTCTGGCCAGGCTAACTGGAGGAGAGGCCATACTGGATCTGGTACCAGGCAATGAACCCAGAAAGGCAACAGATCTCTCAGTGGGTTAGTATTTCAGAGACAATTACAGACATCCCACCCTGCAAAAACTCATTTCATTTCAGGGAGGTAGCACCCCGCCCCCACCCCCAACAAATCCATATCTCCACCCCCCCCCCCCCCCCCCCCAGTCAACCTCTAAGGGTGTATGTAATATTTTGTTTAGTGAGTTTGTCTGATCTGTAACCCAAGCTGGGTATACGCAGAAAATGCGACATTAAAATACGTACTTATATTATTTAGTTTTTTTTTATTCTACTACAGCTTTAAGCAAGTCTACAGGGAGTTTGGCCTCATCTTATAGGACATCAATAGAGTAGCTTCTTAGTAGCTAGCCAGCTAGTTTAAATATTGTTAGCTATGCTAATGAACAATGACACCTGTTAAACTCACCTCAACATGTGTTTTACATTTTAACCCACCATGGGCAATAGAAAAGACACTGTTCCAAACAGTGCAGCAAGCAACACTGTCATTATTTTTGAGGTTGACTGTAAAGCCCGCCCACAGAGAAAACTGATAAGTCTACTTAGCACGGAGAGAGACCAATCTGGATGCTCCTTCTTGCTTTTCCTCTCCCTCTCCCAAAAAATTATCGATTTCCAGGATATTGTATTTAATTTGTGGGCGTCAGGGAGCCGCTATCAATATGCGGGAGACTCCTGGAACTTCTGGGAGAGGTGGGATGTCTGAAATTACAACAACTTGTTGACCTTTAGCATAGCTATGGTAAAGGATAGGAGCAGACAATATGGGAAAGTGAATGATGATGCTATTAGGCAGGAACTTGGGAGTATAAATTGCAAATACGGGCATGCAGGGAAAAGCACAATGGAAATGTAGAGGTTGTTTCAGGACCACTTACAGTGCACGGGGTTCAGGACAGGTTCAGGACCCACTGAGACAGGGAAAGGATGGTAGGGTAAAGGAACCATGGTTGGCAAGAGAGGTGGACCATCTCATCAAGAAGAAGGAGGCGGCATACTTAAGGTTTAGACCATAAAACATAGGAGCAGAATTAGTCTATTTAGTCTGTTCCGCAATTCAATCATGGCTGATTCCCTTTTCCCTCCTCAATCCCATTCCATGGCCTTCTCCCAGTAACCTCTGATATCATGTCCAATCAAGAACCTATCAATCTCTGCCTTAAATACACCCAGTGACCTAGCCTCCAAAGCTGCATGTGGTAACGAATTACATATATTCGCCACCATCTGGCTGAAGATATTTCTGTTTTAAATGAACATCCCTCTATCCTGAGACAGAGCCCTCTTGTCCTAGATTCCCCCACCATGGGAAACATCCTTTCCACATCTATTCTATACAGGCCTTTCAACATTCGAAAGGTTTCAATGAGATCTCTCTCATCGTTTTAAATTCCAGCAAGTACAGACACAGAGCGATCAAACATTCCTCGTATGATAACCCTTTCATTCCGGAATCACCCTTGTGAACCACCTCTGGACCCTCTCCAATGCCAGCACATCTTTTCTTAGATGAGGAATCCAAAACTGTTCATAGTACTCAAAGTGAGGCCTCACCCATGCCTTATAAAGCCTCAGCATCACATCCCTGCTCCAGTACTTCTTGAAATGAATGCTAACATTGCATTTGCCTTCCTCATTACCAACTCTACCTGCAAGTTAACTTTTAGAATGTCTGCACAAGGACTCCCAAGTCCCTTTGCATCTCAGATTCCTGGATTTTCTCCATTTTAGAAAATAGTCCACACATTTATTTCTACTAACAAAGTGCATGACAATGCATTTTCCAACATTGTATTTCTTTGGTCACTCTCTTGCCCATTCTCCTTATCTGTCCAAGGTCCTTCTGCATCCTACCTGTTTCCGCAACACTATCTGCCCCTCAATCAATATTCATATCATCTGCAAACATGGCAACAAAGCCATCTATTTCATCATCTAAATCATTTATATACAGCATAAAAAGTGGTTCCAACACCGATCCCTGCAGAACGCCACTAGTCACTGGCAGCCAACCAGAAAAGGATCCTTTTATTTCCACTCGCTGCCTCCTACCAATCAGCCAATGCTCTAACCATGTCAGTAACTTTCCTGGAATACCATGGGCTCTTAACTTGGTATGCAGCCTCATGTGTGGCACCTTGTCAAAGACCTTCTGAAAGTTCAAATATACAATATCCACTGCAAGCCCTTTAACTATCCTACTTGTAATTGCCTCAAAAAAAAATTCCAACAGGTTTGTCAGGCAAGATTTTCCCTCAAAGAAACCATGCTGACTTTGTACTACTATCTTGTCCTATGTCACCAAGTACTCCATCACCTCATCCTTTACAATTGACTCCAACATCTTCCCAACCACTGAGGGCAGGCTAGCTGGTCTGTAGTTTGCTTTCTCCTTTCTCAGAGAGTGGAGTGACATTTGCAGTTTTCTAGTCCTCTGGCACCATGCCAGAATCCAAGGATTTTTGAAAGGTCATTGCTAATGCCTCCACAATTTCTAAAGCTACCTCTTTCAGAACCCTAGGGTGCATTTCATCTGGTCCGAGTGACTTACGTACCCTTAGGTCTTTCAGCTTTTTTGAGCTCCTTCTCCCTTGTAATAGCAACAGCAATCACTTCTCTTCCTTCACACACTACAACATCCAGCACATCGCTAGTGTCTACCACAGTGAATACTGATGCAAAATACTCATTGATTTCATCTACCATCTCCAGGTCTCCTGTTATTATTTATCTAACCTCACTTTCTAGTGGTCCTATATCCATTCATCTTTCATTTATTCTTACATACTTGAAAAAAGCTTTTACCATCCACTGATATTGTTTGCTAGCTTGCTTTCATATTTCATCTTTTACCCTTATTATTCTTTTACTTGCTCTCTGCAGGTTTTTTAAAACTTCCCAGTCCTCTATCTTCCCACTACTTTTTGTTTTGTCGCATGCCCTCTTCTTTTGCTTTTACATTAGCTTTAACTTCCCTTGTCAGCCACGGTTGTATTATTTTGCCATTTGAGTATTTCTTTGTTTTTGGAATACATTTGTCCTGCACCTTCCTCATTTCCCCCAGAAACTCACACCATTGCTGCTCTGTCATCCCTGCCAGCAGCTCCTTCCAACTTTCACCAACTCCTCTCCCATAACACTGTAATTTCCTTTACTCCACTGAAATATTGCTATGTTAGACTTTTACTTTCTCACTATCAACTTTCAAGTTGAATTCAATCACATTGGAACACTCGTTCCTCAGGGTTCTTTTCCCTTAAGCTCCCGAATCACCTCTGGCTCATTATAAAACGCCCATGTATTAAGCTGACCAGTATAGCTGACCCCCTAGTAGGCTCAATGACAAAACTGCTCTAAAGAGCTATCTCTTAAGTATTCAACAAATTCACTCTCCCAAGATCCATTACCAACCTGATTTTCCCCAATCAACCTGCATGTTAAAATCTCCCATGACTATCATAACATTGCTCTTTTGACTCCGCTTTTCCATTTCCTGGAGGTATACAACTGCCATCAGGGTTCTTTTACCCTCACAGTTTCTTAACACAACCCACAAGGATTCAAAATCTTCTGATTCTATGTCACATCTTTTTACTGATTTGATACCATTCTTTACCAGCACAGCCAAGCCAACCCCTCTGCTCATCTTCCTATCCCTCTGATACAATGTTTAACCTTGGACATTTGGCTCCCATCTACAACCATCCTTTAGTCACAATTCAGTAACGGCCACAACATCATACCTGACAGTCTATAATAGTGCAACTATTTCTTATAATCCATGCATTGAGATATAATACTGGGATATAACACAGTGCTGTATTTGTTACCCTTTTTGATTTTGCATCCCTAATACACTGATACTCACCCTGCTGGTTGTGATTTTGTCCTATTATCTGCATGCCCTTCCTGAAATCTGACTGTATGCTATCTTTGCATTTTTACCATTCTATCCTGAATCCCTTCATTCTAGTTCCCACACCCCTGTCAAATTAGGTTAAACTGTTCCCAACAGCTCTAACAAACCTCGCCATGAGAATATTGGTCTCCCTGGGTTCAAGAGCAACCAATCTCTTTTGTACAGGTCATACCTCCCCCAAAAGAAATCCCAATAATCAAAGAACCTGAAGTTTAGGACACAAAAAATAAGGCAGGGTTCTTAATTATAAAAATATAGTCATGAAGGAGCTTAAGAAGGGACTTCAGAGTGTTAGGAGGGGACATGAGAGGTCTCAATGAGCAGGATTAAAGTAAAACCCAAAGCATTCTACATGCACATAAAAATAGGATCATTCAGGGAAAAAAGAGGAAACCCATACCCAGAATCAGAGAAGATAGGGGAGGCCCTTAATGCTTTGCTTCACCAAGGAGCAGGACTAAGAATGTATAGTTAGTGTAAAATAGGCTGATGTGCTGGAGCATGTGGAGTTAAGAGGTAATGTTGTGGCTTCTGAAAGTATTAACTCTGATGAGCTCCAGGGCCAGATGAGATATAGGCCAGATTACTACAGGAAACACAAAAAAGGAAACTGATGATGACCTTTGTATCCTCACTGGCCACAGCAGTCATTAACGGATTGTTCAAGAAAGGAAACAAGGATAACCCTGGAATTATAGTCTTATGTCAACGACGGGCAAATTAATTATTGGAGAGGATCCTTAGGGACCAGATTTATAATCATTTGGAAAAACAGTCTTATTAGAGATAGTCAGCATGGTCTTGTGAGGGGCAGGTGATTGTGTTTTGAGAATGTGACAAAATATTGATGTGTAGAGCAGTGGCTACGCAGGGCGAGCACAGAATTTAGTAAGGTGTTTAAACAAGGTTCCACAAGGCATGCTCATCTAGAAAGTCAGGAGGCATTAGATCGGTGTGGGGGGGGGGGGGGGGAGGAGGAGGATAAATTTAGAGGAGATACCAGAGACAGTTTTGTTTCTAAGGCGAGTGCAATGGTGGGGATGGGAGTAGAGTTTGACAAAATAGGGATATTTAAAACTCGTAGGCACATGGATGCAAGAAAAATGGAGGGTTGTGGTAGGGAGGAAGTCTTAGATTGATGGTGGAGATTTACAGTTTTTGGTACAGCATAGTGGTCCGAAGGGCTTGTACTATACTATTCTACAAATGGATTGGGATAAATGCTCAAAACAGAGTTTATACTTTTACAAAAGGGAATATGCTTCATTGATAAAATTATGTGGAAGGGTGCCAAGGTAAATGTGAACTCAAAAGAAACACCTCACTGGCTTTAAAGCACTTCTCATAACGTCATGGAATCAGATTATTTTCAGCACTAAAGCTACCACCTGACCTCTTCTACTGATGCCAATGAAAGGTCAGCATTCTTCAAAATCAGCCAGGACAGCACAATCGGCACAATCTTCTCTACCACCCATTCAAACTAGGCTTAATCCTTATGTCTGTTAAATCAAATAAAGTTTCTTCAACTTCTTTCCTTTCACCAATTAACTCATACCTACGTCCTTCTCCACAGATCATGAAGGGCACCAGATAAATGGGTGCCTTTCAAATTAACAGTAAAGAGCTTTCTAGTACTGTTCATGTGAAGTGACTGTTCCCACAGACTCCGTGTGGTTGACTGCCAGAAATTCAAGCAGCTTCCACATGCCAAATACAACTTTATCACCCTTTCTTTGTTAAACTGTACTAAGTTGGTTATTGAGCCAGCACTCTTCAAGTCGTAAAGTACTAATGGCTTGTCTTAATGCAAGATCATGCTGTTTAATTGCAATTTTAATAAGATGGAGTAGTCAATTTACCAAACACAGAATCACATACAAATTTAAGCATGCAGTTCACCTTTATAAATGTCAAATAGAGCAGAATAAATATAAAGGACACCTAGCTGTTTAACACTGCTCAAATTACAGGCAAATAGCAAGTAGGGCAACACTTAGCCAAAATGTACAATCTAAGAAACTAATAGGTTGTAAACACTCAATGTGTAATGGATGTAAAGGTTTCTGCAAGAAAAATACTGACTTTAACATTATGAAAAACAAGGAGACAGAAGTTTATAAATATTTGTGAAACACTCAGGACTTCACACTTCCTAAGAATAGCTATTGTTATTAATCATCATCATTAATCAATATAATTTGGTTTAAGTACAATTTTCAGCACTGCATTTAGAAGCTGGTATGCTCAAATGAAAATAACAATTCATGTTATCTACTAAGACAGCCTGAATGTTTTGCTTAAATGTGATGACATTTACACTCAGGAACAAGTGTTCCAAATCTTATTCTCAAATCCAGCATGCTGGTCTTTGTGGCATTTCTGAGGTACGTAACTGCTACCATTACACGATCCTCCCTCATGCACCACCCACCCACACCCAAGAGCAAAGTGAAATATATCAGTGAAGGTCATTAGCATCTTCTCAAGCATTGCAATTGCTCTAATTTGGGAAAGTTTAAAAAAGTAATGAAACAATGGAATACAATGATCTACTCCAAGAAATGGAGAAATTTATGTAACCATTTGGCTGGACCAAACAGGATAGCTGGTACAGGCAAACAGGACAGTAAAGGTCTTTTAATGCCTCCTAGCCATAGGATAGATCACATTAACTAGATTTAAAATCAATTAACTGTACTCAAATTAGGAGAGTGGTCTGCTTGCTGTGCAGATCCACAGCAGAGCCCCACTGTTTTAAAGTTCTCAAAAGGTGCCACTAAAATAAAATTTACCTGACCAACTGCTGACATATCTGACATCCTGGAAGACATCTGAAATCAGAAGTAATACAGTGAAATATTTTGCAGTTGCAAAAAACAAATAATGAGGGTGTTTGACAATAGCAATAAATTAGCAGCACTGACATATTTGATCTCAGTTAATACAAACAAAATAATCGCTCCATAGATTGTAATCTTTCCATTAAGAATAGATTTTTCAGATACATCAATATTTTAAAGCCAATAGATCAGTATTATCAAGTAATAGAATGCAAAAATGAAACCCAGAAGTAAGACAGGAGTAAAGTGTTACTGCAATTATACTTAACCTAGGAGAGACCACAGCAGGAAGACTTGCAAGTTAAAGCCCCCCACGATAACTGCTGTTTCATTCCTTATATGCCTCAGATATTTCTGTTTATTGCCTGTGTCACTGGAATGTTATAATTCGGAGGCCAACAGACAACTCCCAACAGTGATTTTTTTCCCTTTACTATTCCTAATCTCTACCCAGATGGATTCAACATTCCAGTCCTCAGATTTTATATCATCTCACTATCACCCTGATTTTGTCCTTAATTAAAAGTGCCACCCCACCTCCCTTATCTTCCTGCTTATCCTTCAGCATTATCTGACATCTTTAGATATTTAATTCGGTCCTCTCCACCCTGCAACCACATTTCTATAATGGCTCTAAATCATACCCCTATGTACTGATTAGTGCCACAAGTTCACTGACCTTATTTTGAATACTATGGGTATTTAGATAATAGACAATAGACAGCAGGTGCAGGAGCAGGCCATTCGGCCCTTCTAGCAGCACCACATTTCACTGTGATCATGGCTGATCATACACAATCAGTACACTGTTCCTGCCCTCTCCCCACATCTCTTGACCCCGCTAGAAGAGCTCTATCTAACTCTCTCTTGAATGCATCCAGAGACTTGGCCTCCACTGCCTTCTGGGGAAGAGCATTCCACGTATCCACCGCTCTGGGTGAAAAAGTTTTTCCGCATCTCTGTTCTAAATGGCCTACCCTTTATTCTTAAACTGTGGCCTCTAGTTCTGGACTCACCCATCAGCTGGAACATTCTTCCTGCCTCCAGTGTGTCCAATCCCTTAATAATCTTGTTTGTTTCAATCAGATCCCCCTCATCCTTGTAAATTCCAGTGTATACAAGCCCAGTCGCTCCAATCTTTCAACATATGACAGTCCCGCCATTCCGGGAATTAACCTTGTGAACCTACGCTGCACTCCCTCAATAGCAAGAATGTCCTTCCTCAAATTTGGAGACCAAAACTGCACAGAATACTCCAGGTGGGGTCTTGCCAGGGCCCTGTACAGCTGCAGAAGGACCTCTTTACTCCTATACTCAATTCCTCTTGTTATAACAGCCAGCATGCTAATAGCTTTCCTCACTGCCTGCTGTACCTGCATGCTTGCTTTCATTGACTATAAAGTGCCCTTACACTCATTGTGCTTTTAAAATCTTGTAATCTTTTTCTCATTTGCACTTGACTTTTCTTTACTCCACTCTTACTTTTCTCTTTTATATCTTTTACTTTTTATCTTTATCCAAACTTTTCTCTTTTACTTTATCCATATTAAACAGTACTATCTCAATTGTAAAAAGCTAGAAGCAACAGGAATATTGAGAATTTGCATACTGCACATAAACGACTAAATTTTTATGGAGAGATGAAGAACACAAATTAATGAAATGTTTCTATCTACAGGGCTAGAATGCCCAGCCTTTGTTGGACCACACCCAGAGCAAAGTAGTTCTCGGAATAAGTTAATTTGCCTCTGTAGGTTCGAGAGTTAAATTGTGGGAAGAGAAAAAACCCTATGAAACTACCTTTGCTTTCTTTTGGGGGGAAATGGAAATACTTGGGTCTGACAGCACTGGTAGAGAAACACTTCAGGTTGATAGAGTTCCTGATGCAGAGTTTCAGCCCAAAAATTCATTAACTCCTTTCCTCCCACAGATGCTGCCTGACCTGCTGAGTTCCTCCAGCAGATTGTTTATTCCCTAGGTTCCAAATCTGCTATCTCAAAAATCTTCTCTGGATAAAGGAAAGGGTTGCTTGCTGTGGGTATAGAGAACTGTAATCTGGCAAAGCCAATTTGGAGTTTAGAATGTGCATACTAGCAGGCAAAAACAAGGAAAATTCCAAAGCACTTTACAAAATATTGAAATAAGGAGGCAACAAGGAACAGATCAGGATTCAAAAGGGGAACAAATTTCAATCTGTATGAAGCTCAAGGATGTAGACAAGGTCTCAATTGAATAGTTCTCCTCTGCATCCACTATGGAGAAGGATTTTATACTTGGGACAATTACTGGTTTGAAGGGGGTAAGGGGCTGGAATTTTACAACAAATTACCTTGAAATGGACAAAGTACAAGATGCTTTATGATTCTTTATTGTACCATTCAATCAGAATTTTAAAGGTGGAGAAAGGTGCATTAAGGGTCAACAGAGGAGTTTGCTGGGAATTGAAAAGTTTCTTAAACATCTCTGGCCACAGAAGATGGGCAATGGGGCTCAGCCAAGCAATTACAGCGCTATGAGCCTAAAATCAGGGATAAGGAAATTATTGAGGAAAAACAATTTGACAGATAGGATTAACCTGTACTTGGGAGAGGCATAGATTAGTTAAGAACAGTCAGCATTTTTTCCCACTCAAATGCTGTTTGAAATCTAGAGCTGACTAGCTGAGGAGCTGTGAAAACAGGTACTCTCACACATCTAAGTGGTATTTAGATGAGCACTTGATACACTTTATAATGTAAAAGGCTTCTCGATATACAATGGAATATGGTGCACTGCTGGGCCTGTTTCTGTGCTGTACAATAAACACAATAAATGAGGCCCTGAAAAGATTTCAGACAATGGATATAGTGAAGAATCACAAAGCACTGTAGCTCCACAAAACTGAAAACTAGTGCAGTTTAGTAACTATTTAAAATTAACCAAGGCACTTTAACCTTCACAAATTAATACCAAATGATAACTTTTTGGCATCTGTACCATAAATAATATTTATATTAGAAAACAATTAATATCCAAACAATAAAAGTGCATTCAGAACTAAATCATAATTAAATTGATATTTCTTTACCTGTGTGGGTCTTTTGAGCTTGGAATTATATAAACACATTCTCTCCTGGTAAAAGTGTTCTCTATCCAGGATTTTTGGGACTATAAAATAAAACAGATCAGGTTAAGTACTTCAGAAAGCAAATAATTTCACAAGTTTTTGTATTTGGCTAGTTTTGTGGAACCACTGCATCATAATTCATCTCAATCAGGAATTTTCGGAAACATGGCAAATAATCCTAGAAAAATAACTCTCAAAACGACAAAGGTAATTCAACTACTTTCAAACTCTCTTAACATGAGCTTCCTGTTTATTTCAGTTTGCTCGCCTTTTTCATTCTCTGGAAAACTGAGCTGCAAGGAATTTATCCAAAAAAATCCAAATGCAACTCAGCAAAAAGCAATGACCGGTAGTTTTCCAAAGAGTCTGCAAAAATACTGGGAATTTGGGTGGACAATGTTCAGTTCTGTGCATGAAATGATCCAAATAAAAACCTTGCATTTGAGGACCATTGTTCACAATTTGCCTCAAACCTGTAAAACTGTTAAGATCATGACTGTTCCACTCCACTTCCCTCCGCCATGCCCACATCTCCATAAAACCCGTAAGTCTATCAACCCATTTTGAACAACTCAATGACTAAATGTCACAGACATCTGTAAAGGGATTCTGAAGATTAAGTGTGAAGAATTTTATCCTCATTTCAGTCATAAATTACCTACTTATTTAGAGAATGTGATCTTTGGTTCCAAACTCAACAGCCTGAGGAAACGACCTTTCTGTGAAGCCATTTAAGTCGTTTTTTTTTAAAGTATGCTTTAGTGAGATTATCTCTTTATTCTGACCACTAGAAAATAAAGGCTGAATGAATTCAATCTTTCCATTCCAGGATTAATAACCCTAACTCAATTATATCCTGGTGAATAATGCGTCCACTACCTTTATTGTTTCTTTTAGTGAAGACAAATCCCTCTACTATTTATTTACTCTCCTTACAAACCCTTCATTGTGTCTGAAAGGAGTATTACAAAATTGAAACAGGCCATCTAGCCTATCACGTCTACTCTAAACCAAGAGCACCCATCATATTAAACTCATCTTCCAGCAGTAGCGCATCCCTAAGCCTCCCAAAATGCACCATTGCACATCTACCTGCAATAAAATCCAGCTGTCATTTCACCAACATACTTATAGACTACCACCAAACTACAAACTCCACAACTATAACCACTAACCTTACCAAACCATTTTCAAAACTGCACCTATTCTGGACATCAAGTATTCTTCATCGATCCTCTGCAGAAGGCAAACAACACTCAACTCTTGGATCTAATCTCAATAAACTGACTTTTTTGATGTTGCAAAGCAATTGCAGTTTTAAAACAAAACTGATTTATTCCCCAACCAATGACATTGGTACTGAGCTCAGGTGAAATTCAGAGTAACACGCTTCAATTTTCTCCCATTCATCCCAATCTGAACAGAAACCAATGCCTATTCCCTCTTGGAATTTGTTTAAAAAAAGACATATTGAACTACTGACCAATTATATCAAGTTTCGCACAAAGATAAAATTAATAAAATTTTAAACATGCTTGACTTAACCTACACTGAAAATTTCGATCTACGTTCCAAGCATGAGAAAATGTAATGAGTAAGTTTTATTGATTTTGTGCCTATCAACTCAAGTATTTTTATTTCTAAACTTTCAGAGATGCAATTCTGGTGTCCCAATCAGCAGCAGGAGCAGCACTACAAGGTGACTTCTCACAGGTCGACAGTGCACATTTAAAAGGAGAGCTTTGCAGGTGTTCGGTGTCATTCTGGCAGCCCAATCAGTGGCAAGAGCAGCCAAGAGAGGAGCAAATGAGAGGACAAGCAGAGTGACCATTGTTCGGAGTGGGCCAGTGGTAAGAGTGGGAGTGTCACGCTTTTGCTCAAAGGAGGCCTTGGCGCGAAAGAAGTGCTGGCTCTGGTTTTAGCTGTCTGGGTAAGTTTCTGTTAAGTTTCCATTTTTCTTACTGTGTCAAAGGTATTTAGTATAGTTTAACTGGCCACTGTGCATTCTTCAAGCCGGATGTTGGAGTACTGGGAGAACCACAGTCTCCCAGGGAACTACACGTATGTGCAGTGCTTCCAGCTGCAGCTCCTTGAAGACCGTGTTAGGAATCTGGAACAGCAACTGGATGACCTTTGGCTTGTACGGGAGAGTGAGAAGATCATAGATCTGAGTTACAAGGAAAGTCACCCCCAAGTTGCAGGAGGCAGGTAGCTGAGTGACTGTCAAGAGAAGGAATGGTATGGTGAATAGGCAGTTAGCACAGATCAATCCTGTTGCCATTCCCTTCAAAAAAAAAATACAGTTTGGGGTACTGTTGGGGGGGGGGGGGAAATTCACCTCCCAGGAAATGCCACAGAGACCAGATTACAGGCACTGAGCATGGGTTCGTGGTGCAGAAGGGAAAGAGGGAGAAGGGAGCAATAATGATGGAGGAGACTCAATAGTCAGAGGAACAGACAGGAGATTCTGTGGATGTGAACTGGACATCCAGTTGGCACATTGCCTCCCAGGTGCCAGGGTCAGGGATGTCTCAGATCGTCTCCACAGCATTTTGAAGGGGGGCGGTGAGCAGCCAAATGCCTTGGTACATATTGGTACATACCAATGACACAGGAAGGAAAACCAAAGAGGTCCTGAAGAGAGAATATAGAAAGCTAGGTAGAAAGCTGAGAAACATGCCCTCTCGGTTAGTCATTTCTGGATTGCTACCTGTGCCACGTGCTAGTCAGGAAACAGGATGATATGGCAGATAAATGCATGGCTGAGAAGCTGGTGCAGGGGAGCAGGGATTCAGGTTCTTGGATCATTGGGATTTTTTCTGGGGGAGGTATGACCAGTACAAAAGAGATGTGTTGTACCTGAACCCGAGGGGGACCAATATTCTTGCAGGCACATTGGAGAGGGTTTAAGCTAATTTAGCAGGGAGTGGGAACTGGAGTGAAGGGACTTAGAATAGGACTGATGGTAAAAAAATGCAAAGTTAGTATGCAGTCAGACTATCAGGAAGGGCAGCCAGACGACAGGACAAAATTGCAGCCAGCAGGGCAAGTATCAGTGCATTAGGGATGCAGAATCAAAAAAGAGTAGCTAATACAGTACTCAAAGTCTTATATCTCAATGCACAGAGTACAAGAAACTAGGCGGATGACCTTGTTGCAGTTTTACAGATTGTCAGGTTTGATGTTGTGGCCATCACTGAATCGTGGCTGAAGGATGGTTGTAGTTGAGAGCTGAATGCCCAAGGTTGCACATTGTATTGGAGGGATAGGGAGGTAGGCAGAGGGCCACTAGAAAATGAAGCATGAGAAATAATGGCAAATGAACTAAATGAGCATTTTACATCAGTCTTCACTGTGGAAGTCACTAGCAGTGTGCCAGATGTTGAAGGGAGTGAAGGGAAGAAGAGAATGCAGTTACTATTACAACAGAGAAGGTGCTCAAAAAGCTGAAAGACCTAAGGGTACACAAGCCACCCGGACAAAATGAACTGCAGCGTAGAGTTCTGAAAGAGGTAGGAGGTAGAGGTATTAGTAATGATCTCTCAAAAAGTCATTGTGCTCTGGCATGGTGCCAGAGGAAAGGAAAATTGTAAATGACATTCCACTCTTTAATGTCACTCCACAAGGGTCTATGTTGGGTCACTTCTTTTTATGCTGTATATCAATGATTTAGATGATGAAATAGATAGGTTTGTTGCCAAGTTTGCAGATGATATGAAGATTGGTGGAGGGCAGATAATGTTGAGGAAACAGGAAAGCTTCAGAAGGACTTAGATTAGGAGAATGGACAGCTGGATGACCTTCGGTTTGTACGAGAGAGTGGGGAGACCACTGATCTTTACAAGGAAATACCCTTCCAAGTTGCAGGAGGCAGGTAGCTGGGTGACCTTCAGGAAAAGGAATAGTACAGTCAATAGTCTTGGTACATATTGGTACCAATGACATAGGAAGGAAAAGCAAACAAGAGAATTTAGAAAGCTAGGCAGAAAGCAAAGAAGCAGGACCTTCAGGGTGGTAATGGGATGTTTCCCATGGTGGGAGAGTCTAAGACAAGAGGACACAGCCTCAGGATAGTGGGGCATCCATTTAAAACAGAGGCAGAGAAATTTCTTTAAATGTTTTATATGCATAGAAAAGTAAAATACGTACTAAATACTAAGACAAACGTTTGACTAACCAATGCTAAATAATACTGGATGTACCTATTCTGACTTACTTAGTAAGAGAACTTCTGATTTTTTCGATCCTGATCCACGATAACCTACACACATCCTCCCATATACTTTAAATCATCTCTAGATTACTTATAATACCTAATACAATGTAAATGCTATGTAAAATAGTCATTATACTGCATTGTTTAGGGAATAATGACAAGGGGGAAAAAAAGGTCTGTACATGCTCGAACAACAAGTGCTGGAAAAGCACTTCCGGGTTTTCTCAATCCGCGGTTGGTTGAATTTGCGCATGCGGAACTCGCGGATAAGGAGGGCCAACTGTACAAAGAATTTGAAGGTATCAACATCATCTTGAATATTACAAAGAAAATGAAGATTTGGAGGATGCAATCATTGACAGAATTGTACGAAAGTAGTCCATTATCTACACTAGATGTCTGCACTGATTTTGTTGTCAATCAAAATGAAGACAGCAGATGAATTCCTCCATTGGTAACTATTAGGAACTGATAGTTTTATAGCACTCTAGTAGTATTGATACTGTTCTAAATTATTCTGCATTTCATTTAAGTACATAACATGTTACTAGTTATACGGCAGTTTATCTTTTATATGAGCCATATTGTACTGGTCCTGACGTGTCCCAATTAACCAGAATCTACAACAGATTGGAACTAACAACAGAGCTTCAATGTGGTCTGACTGATATACTTAAAGCAATTTTATTTGCTCTTAAGGCGAATCAGAAAAATGGACAGTTCTCTAACATCAACCATCCACCAGCAACGGGCTCTACATTTCAAAATTGCCAATGACATATGTTCTTCCTAGACCACCTACTTAGTAGCTAAGGCAATTTATGCTTTGTATATACAATAAGCATAACACTGCCACAGATGACACCAAATCACTTATGCTCAGGTAAGAACTTCAATAACTGGACACAACATTGCCTGCAGGAAGCATGTGGACCAGTCCCAATTAGTCAGTGCTTTTCCAGACGCAAGCAGACCCTATCCCTAAGTATCTTCTGCAATAATATCCTTTGTTACCCTTGGAAAAAATATCACTGATCTATAGCTCTAACTTCCTTATTAAACAAAGGAAGGAAAATGGCTGTTCTCCATTCCTCTGGGACCTCACCTGCAGCTAACGTTACAAAGATCTGTCAAGGCCCTAGCAATATCCTCTCTTGCCTGTCTCAATTACGAAAGATAAATCCCATTGATCTCTGGGATGTATCTACCTTAATACTCTTCAAGAGACCCAACAACTAACTCCTTTCTTGATATCAACATGCCCCGGAATATCTGCATAACCCCCTTCATCTCACTGTCCTCCTTGGTGAATAATGATGCAATGTAATCATTGTACTCAAGAGCTTTCTGCTCTTGCTCTAGTCATAAATTTCTTTTTCTCCTTGAGTGGTTCTATCTTCTTTCCCTAGAGGTCCTCTGTTCCAATGCATGTGTAAAATACTTTGAGATTCTTTTAAATTTCCTCTCCTCACCAAGGTGACTTCATGGTCCCTTTTAGAACATCTGTTTAGTTGTCTTCTGCTTCCTTCATATTCCTCAAAAGCTCTATCTAATATTGGCATCTCAAACATTACTCAATTCTTACTTTTGCTTTTTGACTAAATTTGCAACATGTTCCCCACTAGATGTTGCCTGACTTGGTTCATATAGGCAATTTCCATTTCCCTGCCTTCATCAACACCCTTTCTCCTTTAAAAAGCTCTATCAAGTTAGAAGGCGAGACAGAATTTATCCCCAATACAAAGCATGCTGACAATCCTCGATTGGACCCTGCCTTTCAAAATGTTCATGGATTCCATTTGCTAGAACAAGCATTTATAGTAGGAAGCCAGCTGAGCTTCTGTTCAAGGATGGAAGTGGTTTAGAAATTAATTCTGCCATTTAATGTTATAATTTTCTCCACTTACACTCAACTCTTGTACCTTGCACACCAGTCCATAGCAGCATATTTTCAAAAACTGTCAAACTATGTCTTCAGCTCCTCGCTGTATTACTTCTGATCCAATTATGGATCTATTTTCTAATGCTTTTAATTGGAGGTTATTTGCATTACAATGATGGCTGATTCTTTTGGGGGATTTTGGACTGCAAAATAAATCCTTTGTGCCATCAGTCTCAATAAACTCAGACCTTTAAAATGCTTGGATATAATCTGCACAAAAGTAATGCCTCAAAAATGCAAAAAGTTCTAAAAATGGTTAGCAATAAACAAATCTACTCCAACAGCAGCAGCTTTTATAACATACAGTTAGTATTTACAAAGCAGCAGAAGTCTAAAAGAACAAAAGCCACAAGTGCAACACTCATTTTCCCATGCAGAATCATTATTTTCCCAGGTAAGTGCCACTAGATTCAGGATTCTCGTATATATACACAACAATGCTGAATCTGCCTGTCCTTCATTAGTTTGTTCCTCAAAAATTCCAGCAAACACCCCTCTAACACTGCACATTCATGCACCCTGGTGCAATAGGTTCTCCGTTCTGTTCAATGGAGAAAAATGGCTAAAAGCAAAAACCTTTTTTTAATTAATTGCATTCAGTCAAATGTTAAGTGTGATTTTTTTAAATTCAAGTTTTAAATTGATAAAATGGTTTGATTTTTTTTAAACTATTTCAGCACCAGTGACATCTAGAATTTTGTTAGCACTTTACTGTCATTGCTGTGGACATCAAGGTTGCAGTGCTGCTCCATTTGATGCAAAACAGTACAGTATACTGATAATTCAATTACTAAAAACATAATGACTGCATTTAAAATAATGTCTGAGTTTTTTTAGAATGACATTCAAGTTAGAATTAAAGACAAACAACACAAAAATGAGGCATTGTTTAGTAGTACAACAGCCCTGTAGAACAAGCTGTTTTTCAGTCTGGATGTCCGTGCATCTGTATCTCCTGCCAGATGGTAGGAGGTTGAGCAGGTAATTCAGGGGGTGGAATGAGTCCTTCACAACTTTGCGAGCCCTCCACAGACATCACGAGGTGTAAATGGTTTCCATATCTGGTTCCATATTTGCCCCAATGATGTTCTGTGCAGTCCTGATATGCACTGCTGAGCCTTCCCAGGCATCAAGAAGGCGCTGGTGGTCCAAGAGAGCTCCTCTGTGATGTTCACCCCCAAGAATTTAAAGCTGGATATCCTTTCCACCGCTTCACTGTTTATAAGTAGTATAGCTCATTCATAGCTTCTTGATTTCCTGAAATCAATAACCATGTTTTTCTTTTGATTGAGTGAAAGGTTATAGTTATTGCACCATTCACAATTCCTGCACCACCATTCTGTATGTTGTTCCATTGTTATTTGTAATTAATCCAATCACTGGTTTTGTCTGCAAATTTGACAAAGTTTGTGTCATAGGCAGATGCTCAGTCATGGGTGAAAAGAGGGTAAAGGAGTGGACTCAGTACACATTCCTGCAGTGCACCAGTGTTTCAAGTAGGGAGGTTGATATGTACTTGCCTGATCTGACTACCTGGGTACAACTGGCAAGAAAGTCCAGAATCCAAATGATACTGAGTCCCAGATTGTGTGGTTCAACAGCCAACCTCTTGGGTAGTCTGGTGTTGAAGGCATAACTGTAGTCCATAAAAAACATTCTGATGTAGTGTCCTTATGCTCCAGATAGTTCAGTACAATGTGAAGTGCAATGAAAATGATGTTCTCGGTTGAGAACATCAACCTTACAGGCAAACTACTGCAGGTCCAGAGGAGCAGGGATGGTGTTCTTGATTAGATCCGACAGCCAGCTAAGCCTGCAGGGAAGGCTCAATTCCCTTTCCGTCATCCAACACTTAATACAGGTGGACTTTCACTAATCTGGCACCAGTGGGATCTGAGGAGTGCCGGATTAGTGGAAATGCCGGATTACAGAAGGATCACATTAATAGCTAACCGCCTCATCATACCTTTAAAATATCATGTAAATCAGTACAAGTTAGATAATAATGAAACAAATGAGCAGCAAGTGAAATTTTTATAAAGTAATATTCTGTACAGGCACAGATAAAATAAAAATAAAGGGTACAGGTAAATAAACAGGAATTAACTTGTAAAGAAAAATTGAGCACTTCCGCCTCTAAAATGAGATGTTTAATATACCTTCAGGCAAAGTTACATGTCTGCAAGTGTGGGGTTGTCAGGATCAGCAACATCTTCATCTTGAAAAGTGAGTGAAGCAACAGGAACTGGCTGGTGGCAACACATCTGGGTGAGCAGAAGTTGATGGCACTGGATTTTTGAAGTGTTAGCTCCCCTGTTGCACTTTTTCTAGCAGTTTTTTTGAACATATCTTCCAAGGTAAGCTGTTCCATAAATTTTGGTCTCTCTTTGATTAGCTTATCCTGCAGCATATAAACACTCATTATTTCTTGCTCAGTATGGGCGTGTTGAAGAGTTGTCTAAAACCAGCATTATTCTTACAGTTGTGGTGCAGGCCAGCAGAGTCACAGTGAGCTCGTGCTTCAGAAACAAATTTTCAAACCATTCTAGTGTGATGCTAATTGTAATCCATCCATTTTTGTTAGCAAGGTAAATTACAGGAAATTGCATCATACCTTTTAAGGCCCTGGGACGTAAACTTTTGCCAATGACCAATAACTTACATCTGTGGGTTCCTGTAGCATTAGAACAGCTAGCAAAGTCACACAATCTCTCGATGCCTTATACCCTGTTGGCGATTCTGTATCTGCTATTATTAGTGTTCTTCTTGGTGTACATTTCCAATACTCTGCTGCTGCTTCCTTGTCTGCTGAACGTTTTTCACCACACTATATGGAACTGTAAGCCATGATGCTGCTTGAACTGATGAAGCCAGCCTTCACTGTAGTCACACTCATAATCTAGTCCTAGTCCATGAAACACCTTTGCTTGTTCCTTCACCATATCTCCAGATAGTTCAACACCTTCATTTACATGAGGATTAAACCACATCAACAGCACTTTATCTAGTTCCGAACTTCTTCAGTCTTTCATTATGTTTCTTACGCTCATATTTCTTTGAGCCACTATCAGCAAAAAAATGTAGCAGCTTTTCTTTGTTTCTTTATATCGTACACTGTGGAAGAGCCAAAGTTGTAACACTCGCACAAGCTTTTCACCGATACACCACTGTCCAGTTTTTTTTTCAAGAGTTCAACCTTATCTTTAGTGGATAATGTGCGGTGTTTTCACTTCACAGCATGAGGTGCATTTCCTTTACTCACTGGGACCATAACTGGGGCCAAAAAAAGAGCAAATGATATTAATAAATGTAGGAAAACAAGCAAGAATCGCCTGTCTGTGCTTACAAGAGCGGGCCAACATATGAACAGATCTAGCACAACCAAAATAATGCACAGCAGATTGGTATGGTGGCCGGGGAAATTTGAAATTATAATTGGGCGGAAAATTTGAAATTAGTCCTTGATTAACAAAGGAACCAGATTACAGGTAGTTGGATTAGTGAAGGTCAGTTATATAGGATAGAAACAAACCCTTCTGCCCAACTGGTCCATGCCAATTAAGATGCCCAATCCAAACTAATCAAGTAACATTCTAGATCTTTCTAATCCATGAGACTGTCCAATTGTCATTTAAACTTCCTATTGTACCTGCCTCAACCACTCACACTGGCAGTTCATTCCACAAAGATACCAATCTGGTTTCTCCTCATGTTTCTACTAAATTTTTCACCTCTCATTAACCTATGCCGTCCAGTTCTAGATTTCCCAGTGCCAGGGAGAAAGAATAAGCCCATTCACCCTATCTATGCAATGTACAAAACACTGAAACTGGTTAGGGACTTGTAAGTGAGGATCAAATCATCAACTCCAGAGAGAAAGTTTTCAATATTATTGTGAAAGTGAACTTTGTACCATAGCATATATTAGTGGTGAAAGGAGGCAGCACACTGAGCTGATTAGTATGTTTTCTAGTTTGGAGTAGTTTGCATACTTACTAAAACTGTTCATTATTGGCACCTAAATTATCCCATTTAAGATATTTAGAATGCAAGAATTTAATAGTAAAAATGAATAAAAACAAGTGTTAAACAAGAATTTGTGGAAATTAATAAATAGCAAAAGCGAAAGTAGATGTGTGCTGCAGAGGAGCCAACATCTTCAGTGAAGTGGTCCCCTTCTCAACAGTCCCACTTTCTAAGCAATTTTATCCTTTAACAAAGCACTTTCCACAAAAATACTTGCACAGAAGATTGTTGAAACTTGTCATCTTGAATAACTGTAGGTAGTTTCTTTGGCCAACCTGAAAGCTGACTTTAACAATACTTTAAATTAAAGCAAAATCCAATATAATTCAAAATGCCAAGTATGGCTGAATTACACTGCATGCAGTCTTTCCCTACAGAGCAAATAATTAACTAAATGGATCAGCAAACCAAAGGGTGGTAAGCTTGTAGAATACTTCCAGGGCTCCCAACACTTAGAACATAATGCAGTGGACATGTATAAAAATCACAGACAAGTGCAAGAAGGTTACAGAATAGGTTACACTAGTAAGTGATTTCAACCAGGAACTTAGTGTGATTATTTTAAAAGTGCATTCAGAAGACTTTGAGGCAGCAGATAGTCCTGCTAGGAATGGGACAGGGAAGTACTTAAACTTTGGGAATATAGCTGGGCAAGCTGGAGTGGAAGAACATTCTGAAGATTATGATCACCATTCTTAAATATCAAAGCAATTAAAAGGAATGCACCTGAAATTAAGATCATGAATTGTGGAAGACCCAATTCTGACACAAAATTAGAGCTGGCAAAAGTAGTCTAGGGTCAGCTACCTGCAGGCAAGTCTGCCTCCAATAAATGGAAGTCATCCAAAAATGAATTAGTGCAAACATTTTTTTGTGCAGATTGCAGGCACGTACATGAATAAATAAACAAAGTACATAGCAGATGCTATGGTCAAATCAACACGTACAAAAGCTGGATGAACTCAGCAGGTCGGGCAGCATTTGTTGAAATGAGCGGTCAATAACTGCTCATTTCAACGGATGCTGCCTGACCTGGTTGAATTCATCCAGCATTTGTATGTGTTTATATGAATAAATGCCTAAAGCTTCCAGCAAACAATACTTTTCATAGTTTGATAAAACTATTAAAGGTATATTAAAGAAATGCCAAGTTAAACACATTACAATATACATACCGTAAATTCCGGACTATAAGCCGCTACTTTTTTCCCACGCTTTGAACTCTGCGGCAACACTGCGGCCTATACTACGATGCGGCTAATGCATGTTTTTTTTTCATGCCGCCAAAAACATTTTGCCTCGTAACAGTAGACCAATAAAATTGATGAGTAGTTCACAGAGGTCCAATGAAATTGTACTATAAATCAAGCGCACTTTCACAATGAAATTATTGTAAATCAGTCATTTGTACTCACCCTCATCAACATGGAAAACACTCGAAGAAAAGCATATGATGCAGCTTTTAAGTTAAAGGCAATCAATCTGGCGGTTGAAGAAGGAAATCGAGCTGCTGCACATAATCTTGGCATAAATGAATCGATGGTGAGACGGTGGAGACGCCAGCGTGAAGAACTGAGTCAATGCAAAAAGACGACAAAAGCTTTCAGAGGTAATCATAGCAGATGGCTCGAACTTGAAAACTTTCTTGAAGACTGGGTTAACACACAGAGAGCAGGCGGCTGCGGTGTTTCCACCGTGCAGATCAGACTGAAGGCTAAAGCAATCGCCACCAAAATGAAAATCGAAGATTTCAGAGGTGGGCCATCGTGGTGTTTTAGATTTATGAGACGAAAAGGCCTGTCTGTCAGTGTACGCACGACTCTGTGTCAGCAGCTCCCTCCCAACCACGAGGAAAAACTTGCTAACTTCCGCACATTCACTCAAACAAAGATAGCGGAGAATTCCATCGGGCCAGATGATATCATAAATATGGATGAAGTACCTTTGACATTTGACCTGCCTCTCACTCGGGATGTTAATAAAAAAGGTGACTTGTCCATCACACTGAAAACAAGTGGCCATGAAAGAACGCATTTTACTTGTGTTCTGAGCTGCACAGCATCCGGACTAAAGCTTCCACCGATGGTGATTTTTAAGTGGCTGACAATGCCAAAGGAAAAATTCCCAAAAGAAATCATAGTGAAAGTCAATAAGAAAGGTTGGATGATGGAGAGTCTAATGAAGGATTGGCTGTGAGAGTGCTACGCCATGCGACCAGGGGGATTTTTTCACAGAAAAAAAGCATTGCTCGTTATGGACAGCATGAGGGCCCATATAACAGATTCAGTGAAAGCTGCCATCAAAAGTACAAACTCAATTCCAGCTGTGATTCCTGGGGGCACCACGAAGTATTTGCAGCCACTGGACATCAGCGTGAACCGGGCATTTAAAGTGGCACTGCGCGTTGAGTGGGAGGCTTGGATGACGAGCAGCAAGAAATCCTTTACCAAAACAGGCCGCATGCGAAGAGCATCTTTAACTCAAGTCTGCCAGTGGATCCTAAATGCGTGGAGCCGTGTCACAACATCCACCATCACCAACGGGTTTCGAAAGGCTGGACTGCTGCATGATGAAGAGGACCACATGCGCTCAAGTGAAAGCAACAACGAAGAGACTGAAGTGAGTGACGAGATCCTGAGGTTGTTCAATTCGGACACTGAAGAAGAGGACTTTGATGGTTTTAGTGCACAGGAGGAAGATGAAGAAGGCGATCAATAACTTTTCCTGGTAGGCTGCAGTATATATACTTTTTTTACCAGTCGTTAGGAGATACTGGAATGTTGTTTGTGCACTGTTCAGTAAAAAAGTATACGCAACGTAATTTGTGTGCTACTGATACGTATGTATATTTAAAAGTAGCTGTGTTACAGGCACTGTTCGAAAAAAAGCATTTGCAATATGTATTTGTTTATGTTACCATACGGATTTAATTAAAAGTTAAAAAATCCTCACGTGTAATATCTTTCTGTGTAAATATCTCACATTACAACGTGGGACACCTGCGGCTTAAAATCCGGTGCGGCCTGTACAAGTACAAAATTGATTTTCTTTCTAAAATTAGAGCGTGCGGCTTTTAATCAGGTGCGCTCTGTAGTCCGGAATTTACGGTATTGCATATCCTGTGTTAATGTGAACAAATCTGACAGCTCAGCATTTCATGAGAAAAAGAGAAAATATAGCAATCTACATTAACAGCTTGACCAAAGCTTAAAGAAGGCACTATCTTCTGATTAACAGTTGATAAAACAGAAAGAGTTGGGGAGTGCCATTAAAGTTTCGAATAAGGTCCATTCAACATGGCCAATGAAAAGACACATGCAGCTAGGGTCCATGCAAATAGTGTGACAAATTGAGGCAGACATTTATAATAAACTCACTGAGCCCATTGGTATCCAAATTACATCACTTTCCAGCCTGTCTGTTACAAGAATGCAATCCCCTTTTCAGTTTCCAAGACATCTTTTTATTTATTCATTTGTTTTTGGGATGTGGGCATCACCAGCTAAGCCAGTATTTATTGCTTATCCCTAGTTGGGCTTGAGAAGGTGGTGGTGAGCTGCCTTCTTGAGCCACTGCAGTCCCCAAGTTGTAGGTACACCCACAGTGCTGTCAGGAAGGGAATTCCATGATTTTGACCCAGTGACACTGAAGGAATGGTAATATGTTTCAAAGTCAGGATGGCGAATGACTTGGAGGGAGATTTTGAAGTGGTGGTGTTCCCAGGTACCTACTGTTCTTATCCTTCTAGATAATAGTGGTCATGGGTCTGGAAGGTGCTGCCTTAGGAACTTTGGTGTGTTATTGCAGGCCATTGTGTAGATAGTACACACTGCTGAAACTGTTTGTCGATGGTGGAGGGATCAGATGCTGGTGGAAGTTGTACCAATCAAGTGGGCTGCTTTGTACTGGGTGGTGATAAGCTTCTTGAGTGTTGATGGAGCTGCACTCATCCAGGCGAGTGGCAAGTGTTCCATTATACTCTTGACCTGAGCCCTGTAGATGGTGGACAGGCTTTGGGGAGTCAGGAGGTGCGTTACATGCTACAGGATTCCTAGCCTTTGACCTGTTCTGGTAGCCACAGTGTTTATATGGTTAGACTAGTGAAGTTTCCTGTCAATGGTAATCCCCAGGATGTTGATAGTAGGAGATTCAGTGATGGTGAGACACTGAATGTCAAGGGGTGATGGTTAGACCTTCTCTTGTGGAGATGGTCATTGTGTGGTTCAAACGTTACTTGCCACTTGTCAGCTCAAGCCTGGATGTTTTCCAGGTCCTGCCGTATTTGGGTATGAACTGCTTCACTATCTGAGGAGTGAGGAGTCACGAATGGTGCAGAACATTGTGCCAACTTATGACAGAAGGTCAGTCATTGATGAAGCAGCAGAATATGGTTGGCCCTAGGATACTTCCTTGCAGAACTCCTGCAGTGATGACCTGAGGATGAGATGATTGACCTCCAATCTCCACAACCATCTTCCTTTGTGTCAGGTATGATTCCAACCAGCACAGGGTTTTCCCCCCAATTCCCACTGACTCCATTTTAGCAAGGGCTCTTGATGCCATACTCTGTCAAATGCTGCCTTGATGTCAAGGATTATCACTCTCACCTTGCCTCTGGTATTTAGATCTTTAGTCCATGTTTGGACCAAGGAGGTGATGAGGTGATCTTGACAGAACCTAAACTGGGCATCATAAGCAGATCATTGATGAGTAGGTGCTGCATGATAGCACTATTGATAGCACCTTCCATTACTGTACTTTGATGATTGAGAGTAGGCTGATAGAGTTGTAATTGGCTGGGCTGGACTTGTTTCTTGTGTACAGGACACACCTGGGCAATTTTCGACTTTGCCGGGTAAATGCCAGTGTTGTAGCTGTATTGGAGCAGCTTGGCTAGTGGCGTGGCAAGTTCTGGAGCACAAGTCTTCAGGACTATTGCTGGGATTTTGTCTGGGCCCATAGCCTTCGCAGTATTCACTGCTTTCAGCCCTTTCTTGAAAGTCTCCTGGATTCATGGCTTCCCCTATACCATGGTTGATGAAACACTCCCTTGCATTTCCTCTGTTTCTCAGACTTCTGCTCTCACCCCAGCTCCCCTAATCCTCACCTTTCATCTTACTAGCCTCCATACCCAGCACATCACCCTTGTAATTTTCTCCACTGCAACAAGATCTGATCACTAGCCACATCTTCTCCTCTGCACCCTGTTCCACCACTCCCAGCAACCAATCCTTCTGTGATATTTCTGCACATCCCCAACACATTCCTTACAACTATGGGAGGTGTAACACTTGTTCTTACATGCTCAATCCCTACATGTTGAGGGAGGAACAGTCTTTCCAGGTGAGGCAAAGATTCACATACACCTCCTCCATCCACTGCATTGGGTGCTCCCACATTGTTGAGACCAAGTGAGACTAGATGACTGATTTGCAGAGCATCTCCATTTGTCTGCAATGGCCACACCTGCAATGTAGTTTCAATTTCCCTTCCACTCCCATACTGAACAGTCTTCTCCATTACCACAATGAGGCCCAATATATCCTGCCTGTGCAGTGTAAAGCAAAGATTGAATTTTCTAATTTCTGATTATCCTCTCCTCTTTTGATTTCCCTTTGCCCTCTTTTTCCTTTGGATTCACCTCCACAGAGCAGCCTCAAGGAAACATATGATCTACCCTGTTTCCATTTCTTAGCTTCCTCCTCTTAAAACACTCTTTTCTGTTTAAGCTCAATCATAGCAAACAAATCAGGAAGAAAACAAACAAATCAGAGAAAGCATCCCAAGGAAACATGCGCACATTAATATCTATTCATGGAGATGTGCCCAGGACTGTCCCAAACATACTGCAAGCCTGTTGAAGAGTGCAGACAGCAGAACATGGAAACAGCATTTACAGGACAAAAACAACAATCCAGGCCCTCACATCCCAGTCAGTCACATGCAGAGTCCAGCAGACCGTGAAAGTAGCTCCAAGTCTATCATCTTCAGCCACTCATGATTCACAAAATAATCTTTGTCATGTATATAAATAACCTGGATGAAAATGTAAATCAGCTATTTAGTAAATATACAGATGGTGTTGTGGACATCATAGAAACATAGAAAACAGACAGCACAATACAGGCCTTTCAGCCCACAAAGCTGTGCTGAACATGTCCTTACCTTAGAAATTATCTAGGGTTACCCACAGTCCTCTATTTTTCTAAACTCCATGTACCTATCCAGGAGTCTCTTAAAAAACATCATCATATCCGCCTTCATCGTCACTGGCAGCCCATTCCATGCACTCACCACTCTCTGCGTAAAACAAACTTACCACCGACATCTCCTCAGTACCTACTTCCAAGCATGTTAAAACTGTGCCTTCTTGTGCTAGTCATTACAGCCCAGGGAAAAAAAGCCTCTGACCATCCACATGATCAATGCCTCTCATCATCTTATACACCTCTGTCAGGTCTCTCATCCTCCATCTCTCCAAGGAGAAAAGGCTGAATTCACTCAACCTATTCTCATAAGGGATGCTCCCCAATCCAGGCAACATCCTTGTAAATCTTCTCTGCACCCTTTCTATGGTTTCCACATCCTTCCTGTAGTTAGATGACCAGAACTGAGCACCAACTCCAAGTGGGGTCTGACCAGGGTCTTATATAGATAGCTACAACGTTACCCCTTGGCTCCTAAGCTCAATCCCATGATTGATGAAGGCCAATGCACCATATGCCTTCTTAACCAGAGTCAACCTGTGCAGCTACTTTCAGCGTCCTATGTACTCGGACCCCAAGATCCCTCTGATCCTCCATACTGCTAAGAGTTTTACCATTAATACTATATTCATATCATAGCAGACTGACAAAACAAATACAAGATACAGATCAGCTGTAGATATGGGCAGAGATATAGCAGATGACATTTAACCCAGCCAAATGTGAAGTGCTGCACATTGATAGGTCAAATGCAAAAAAGACAGTACATTGTAAAGGCAAGACCCTTAAAAGTGATAATGAGCAGAGGGACCTTGGGGTCAAAGTTCATAGCTCTCTGAAAGTATCTACACATGTTGATAGGGTAGTTAATTCGGCATATGGCATGCTTGCCTTTATTGGTCAAGGCACTGAGTTCAAAAGTCAGGAAGTTATGTTGCAGCTTTATAAAACTCTGGTTAGGCCACATCTGGAGTATGGCATACAGTTCTGGTCACCCCACTATAGGAAGGATGTCAAGGGTTTGAAGAGGGTACGGACAAAATTTACCAGGATGTTACCTAGATTAGAAGTCATATGCTACAACGAGACACTGGACAAGCTTGGGTTGTTTTAAGTTCCTAGGTGTCAAGATCTTGGAGGATCTAACCTGGTCCTAACACATCAATACAATTATAAAGTAGGCAAAACTGCAACTATTCTTCATTAGGAGTTTGAAGAGATTTGGCATGTGTATCCAGAGATACCGGCCACTTGACAGATGCACTGCCACCTGGCTGGTCGGAGGACACACCACATACCAATCAACATTTGGTCCCTCCCAACTAATCAATGCACACCTAAATTATTGGTACCCTTAATTGGATTATCTCACCCAGCCCCATGCTTTAAAAGGTGAGACTTGGGCTTGGCTAGCTCTCTCTTACAGACCACCACATTGGAGGTAAGTGCATTGATTTATGTTTGGGAAGGTCTATTGTTTGTCCTAGTAAGGGAGCTACAGCTATCCAAGATCAAGGGGGATAGCTGATGTAGTGCTTTTCCCTTGTTCTTTGTTTGTGTAACCGTACCCTGTCCCCACACCGCTTCCTGTGTATTGTTGTTGCTTGTGTTGACCCGACTTCCCCTTGTAAATAAATTCCTTATTATTAAAACTGGGTGTGTCCAGGCCTCTACTGTTGAGACTCAAAGAACCAGTTATTTTCCATCACAACAGCATGTCAACAAATATACTCAGAAACTTCTATAGTTGTACCATGGAGAGCATTCTGACAGAGAGCATCACTGTCTGGTATGGAGGGGCTACTGCACAGGACTGAAAGGAGCTGTAGAGGCTAGTAAATCTAGTCAGCTCTATCTTGGGTACTAGCCTACAAAGTACCCAGATCACCTTTAGGGAGCAGTGTCTCAGAAAGGCAGCGTCCATTATTGAGCATCCAGCACGCAGGGCATGCCCTTTTCTCACTGTTACCATCAGGTAGGAGGTACAGAAGCCTGAAGCACACACTCAGCAATTCAGCAACAGCTTCTTCCCCTCTACCATTTAATTCCTAAATGGACACTGAATCTTTGGACACTATCTCACTTTTTTAAAAAATATACAGCATTTTTGCACTTTTTAAAAAATTTATTCAGTATACACATGCTGTAATTGATTTACTTATTTATTATTTTTTCTCTCTGCTAGGTTATGTATTACATTGAACTGCTGTTGCTAAGTTAACAAATTTGTTACATGCAAGTGATAATAAACCTGATTTTGATTTTCCCTGGAGCACTGCAGGCTGAGGGGAGATCTGATAGAGGTTTATAAGATTACAAGAGGCATAATCATAACCATTTTCCAAGAGTATTAGAAATGTCTAATACCAGAAGATAAGCACTTAAGGTAATAAGGGGTTATTTCAAAGAAGAAGTGAGAGAGAAGTGCTTTTTAAAAAAAACACGTCTGGAATGTGCTGCCTGGGGTGGTGGGAGAGGCAGAAACAGGAGACTTTTATGATACATTTAGATAGGCACATGAGGGTTAGGAAAATGTACGGATGTGGACACTATGCAGGCAGAAGAGATTAGTTTAATTATCCAGTTTAATTGGTTCAGCACAACATTGCTGACTGAAGGACCTGTTCCTGTGCTGTACTGAACTCTTCTATGTTCTATTAAAGCCCTCAAGTACCAACTGCCCTCAAGAGAGGGTAAATTATGCCGAAACTAGTGAACACATTCAGTAAAATAGTTAGTCCTCCAATTTGTTAAAATATGTATCTCATCAAAACAGGAAAACTCTTTTAATGTGAACTACAATCATAAAGCTATATTGGACGGGAAAAAAATAATTTCACAAGATGAAGTTGAGCCATCTGAATGACTAGTAGCATCATTACTTTGGAAACCTCTTATTACAACAGGGAGTTTTCCCCTTCACTGTAATTAAAAGAGCTTAACTGTACTTAAACCAGTTCTGTTTAATTTCCCCACCTTATCCTACATGCAGGTTCAATTGTCTGTGTGCAGAGCTACACCCAATTACCATCAATAGTTATTGATGATCAGCTGTACAGAGACCATCCCCAGACCACAAATTGTACTCTAAATCTGTCTTTACCTCCAGTTTACCAACAGCAGGCTCTCTACAAAAGTAAACAACTGGACCTGAATTTTTGAGACACCATTTCTACAATACGAAACAAATCCTTAAACATCCAAAATTAATGAGACTTACAAATTATACAGTATGTGTTTTCATCCTGAGCCAAAGGTAGAAAAAAGCTATCTCAGTTGCTGGGTCTGAAGTCAATTAACTGGGAGTTCCATGTATTGGTTAATTATACTGAATAATCAATAAGATCAAAGCAAAGCACATTATGTAAATTTAATGTTCAGTGTTCATCTGAAATAAGGAAAACAGCTCAATTATTAACTGTTTCTAATTTGGGTTATTTTACATAATGGTAAAAGGTTAAATTAATCTGCTATAATCATTTTAGAGTAAAGCATAGAAACAAACTGTCAGGACATTGAATACAAGAATAGGGAAATTATGTCCCAATTTATAAAACATGGATCAAACCTCAGTGGAAGTCACATGCACTGTTCTGATCACCTAAGGTACAGAAAGGGTACAGCAATGATGTAGAGGATGCAGAGTAGGTTCAACAGGATATTGCCTGAAAGGAACATTTCAGTTATGAGGCAAGCGTGGGTTCATTTCCCTACAGCAGATATCAAGAGGGGATATGACTGAGGCAAATACAATTAATGCCGGTAAAGATAGGATAGCCTGCAGGACTTCATCGTAAGTAGATAAGATTAAAGATTTTGAGGGGATGTGAAAGGGGGCCGTTTTCACTCAAAGTGCATTCCCTGACACTGGCTCTGACAGCATTCAGGTGTAGTGATGCATAGACTATGGGATTAACAATTAACAGCAGGAACATGGTGGGAAAATGGCTTGTTGCAATGGTGTATGATTAAAGAAAAGAACATTTAAAGTAACAACAACTGTACTTTTATACTGGGGATGTAGGGATCATTGGCAAGGCCTCTTATCGCTCACTACAGGCTACCCTTAATTGCTATTGAGGTGTTAGTGGTGAATCGTTTTCATGAACTGTAGTCTAGCCAATAAATACACTCACAGCGGAGTTACAGTGACAAAATGGCATCTCTCCACAATAGCATGATGGTTACTCAGAGGGGAAAATGCAGGTGTTGATGCCTTCATCTCTCCTGGTGTGATGAGATCAGGGTAACTGCACTTAATTTTCTAGTTTGCAAACAAAACATTCAAAACGTGCATGTAGTGGGGGAAATTCTGCAGGCTGCTATACCCAGGATGGAGTTTAAGTGTTCACTGAGTTGCATAGGTCAGGAGTATTCCTTTGCATTATTTTATTTAAATGCAAGGTGGCATTAGACAAGTCATTCACCACAGGATACCCAGCTTTTGTCATTTCTTAGATTTTGGTCAGATTTTGGTCAGTGGCAAGGCTCAGGATGGGGGAATTCTACAACAAAACTACCATTACTAATGTCATGGTAACTGTCTATTCTCTCTTGTAGAAGATGGCTATCTTTAAAAGCTCTATCTAACTCTTTTTTGAAGGCCTCCACTGCCTTCCGAGGCAGAGCATTCCATAGATCCACAACTCTCTGGGTGAAAAAGGTTTTCCTGAACTCCATTCTAAATTGCCTACCCCTTATTCTTACCTCTGGTTCTGGACTCCTCCAACATCAGGAACATGTTCCCTGCCTCTAGCCTGTCCAACCCCTTAATAATATGTTTCAATCAGATCCCCTCTCCTCCTCCTAAATTCCAGTGTATACAAGCCCTGTCGCTCAAATCTTTCAACAACTTTAGACAGTCCCACCCATCCCGGGAATTAACCTTGTGAACCTGTGCTGCACTCCCTCAATAGCAAGAATGTCCTTCCTCAAATTTGGAGACCAAAACTGAACACAATACTCCAGGTGTGGTCTCACCAGGGCTCTGTACAACTGCAGAAGGACCTCTTTGTTCCTATGCTCAACTCTTTCTTATGAAGGCCAACATGCCATTAGCTTTCTTCACTGCCTGCTGTACCTGCATGCTTACTTTGTGACTGATGAACAAGGACACACAGATCTCGTTGTACTTCCCCTTTTCCTAACTTGAGACCATTCAGATAGTAATCTGCCTTCCTGTTCTTGCCACCAAAGTGGATAACCTCAGTTATTCACATTAAACTGCATCTGCCATGCAAGTTGCCTGCCCACTCACCTAGCCTGTCCAAGTCAACCTGCATTCTCCCAACATCCTCCTCATATTTCACACTGCCATCCAGCTTTGTGTCATCTGTAAATTTGCTAATGTTATTTTTAATCGCTTCATCTAAATCATTAACATATTGTAAACAGCTGTGGTCCAAGCACCGAGCCTTGCGGTACTCCACTAGTTACTGCTTGCCATTCCGAAAGGGACCCGTTAAACCCTACTCCGTTTCCTGTCAGCCAACCAATTTTCTATCCGTGCTAGTACCTGTAAAAGGGGGGGGGGGGGGGGGGGTTCTTCTTTTTCTTTGTTACTGTGTATGTTAATCAAAATGGCTTCTTTGTTTTGTTAAAAGTAGGAATGCTTCTTTGTTGCGAGAGAGTGCTGGAAGCTTGTTTGGGTTAAAATTTACTGATAACGAGAATTGTATTCCTTTGTAAACCAAATGGGATTAATGTTGTTCTTTCATCCGAGTCTGTAAGCTATTGTTGGCGGGCCTTTGAGGAGATTGGTGCAAGGGGGTGAGAGAGAGAGAGGACTCGATGCTGTAAACTGGGTGAGGAACAGACCAAGCGGGGGTCCAAAGCCAGGAGGTACCCCGTGGAGAGAAGACGAAGATAGATGTGCTTGGTTGATCACTTCAGGTGGTCCTGAGCTGCGAGTCGAGAAGTTCAGAGGGGATCGAATGGTGGCCAGAAGACTTCAGTAATTGAGCTCCAACGGTTGTACACAAAGTGGTTTGGACTTTGATAAGTTTGGCACTTTTTCTTTATTTTCTTTTCCTTCATATATTCTGTATGGTTATTAATCAGTTATAGTAATCTTTATAAATTGTAATCATTTAATTGCATATGGTGTCGTCTGTTCTTTGGCGAGGCGGGGGGACATCACACAGCATCCACACAAGCTGGTTACCCAGTTTGGCTGGATCGAACTGCTCCCCCTAGACGAGAACAAGCTGAGCGAGCCTGAGGCGACCCAGGGGTTAGATACCCTACCCCCAATACCATGTGTTCTAATTCTGCCCACTAATCTCCTACGTGGGACCTTATCAAAGGCTTCCTGGAAGTCCAGGTACACTACATCCACTGGCTCTCCCTTGTCCATTTTCATAGTTACATCCTTAAAAAATTCCAGAATGGAAGAACACCTAATTCCATCTGGATACCCTCCAACCTGATGGCATGAACATTTATTTGTACAACACAAATGAATCTGCAGATGCTGGAAATAAATAAAAACAGGAAATGCTGGCAGAACTCAGCAGGCCAGACAGCATCTATGGGAGGAGGTAGTGACAACTATTTCTTTATTTCTACAACGTGATATTTCTCTCCCACTCCCTTCCCTTTTTAATTCCCCACTCAGCCTCCCTTACCTTTTCTCCTCACCTACCCATCACCTCCCCCCCACCCAAGCCCTTCCTCCACTTTCTCCCATGGTCTGTGCTTCACTCATATCAGATTACTTCTTCTCCAGCCCTTTACCTTTTCCACTTACCTCCATGTTCCTTACTTAACCCTTCACCCACCTGACTTTACATCATCTTCCAGCTTGTACTCCTTCCCCACCTTATTGTGGCTTCCTCCTCTTTTCTCTCCAGTCCTGATGAAGGGCCTCAGCCTGAAAAGAGACTGTTTATTCCTCTCCATAGATGCTGCCTGACCTGCTGAGTTCCTTCAACATTTTGTGTTGCTCTGCATTTACAGCAACTACAAAATCTCGTTTATAAACATCAGCTATGTGATCTACAGACCACAGTCACGTACATTCTAGTTAAATATTCCAAGTTAAAAATCGCATTTTAGTTACATTTATCAAGTACCAATTCAATACCAATTCCATTTTATTTCCTCCACATTACCTCAAGTCCCCACAGATTCTATACTAACCTAGAAACTAGGACCATTTTGGCTAATTAACCTACCAATCTTTGGACTACAAGGAGAAACTGAGGCACCCAGAGGAAACATGCACAGACAACAAGAACATACCAACTCCACAACGACAGTAATAGAGATTAGGACTGAACCCAAGTCCCTTTAGTTGAGGTACCAGCTTTACTAGCAACGCCACTGTGATGCCTCCAAGAAAGAGCATATTATTATAGTTGGTTTAAAAGTTTTGAAAAGTTACCAGGTGCATTATTCTCTTCCTTGGTGAACTCTTTTACCCGTGACTTCTTAAAGCTGTGTGGCTGGCTGGTTCTGGAAAGTTTCTGGTCACTGGAGAACTGATAGATTGTGGTGTGAGAGGATTCAGAATATGATGGTGTGTAATCAATGCTACATCACACCTACTCAATGTGAAGCCAATCAAGATCAATTAACCTTCCCTTGGCAGAACACAGCTTAGATACTGGATCAGTAGCTGTAAATATTAGCTAAAATAGGTATGCTGGTCAGTTCTGCTACTTTGTAAACAAACCTTTTACTTCAGTTTAGTTTTTTCACACCTACGTGTATTATTTCTAAATAGATTTAAGAGATTCCTAAAAATAAGTTAGATTTCAATTCAGATGTGTAAAACACAAGGCAAGCTGCATATTTACAATAGAAAGGAAAGACCCAGTTTCAAATAAGTTAGATTTGTTTTGGAAATTTTTCCCTAAAAAGGTAATCGATAAAGATGTTATTCTTGACATGACAAAAACTTCAGGACTTATTTTCAAAACTACAAATTTATACTGATATCTCAAAAACAAGGCTCTTAAAATGCTAGTCACTTGTCTATGGGAATAGACAAATAAGACTAACTTGTAAAGACCACAAAGCAAAATGAACAGTTAAAATAGAAGGATTCACCTAAGTTGTCAAATAAAAAGGCATCCACCAGCCACATATGGTCATTTTGTCTGACAGCAGAAAAAAAACATCAGCAAGATGCAGCACAGCAGGTTTGCATCTGAACAGTGAAATCTCCATGGAGTAGCTTGAGTCAGCCACTAATGCTCCATTTGACCTAGAACTGCTCTACAAACATTTACTGTCTGTTATATGAACTGATAGTCCTATATGACTAAAACAAAACTGGGACTCCTTCAAAATATGAAAATATCAATCTGCATTAGGATTGTAGAGACATCAGTTTGACCATACCTCTTCGAGTTCAGTCTGCAAGGGGAACTGGAACTGCAGATGGGGAAAAAAATAAATAAGTATAAATGGAATAAATAAAGAACAGTTGAGAACAATCAAGTATTACCTTAAAAATTGTTATGTCAACATTAAGTACCAACTAGCTTTTGTTGTAAAGCAGCTTGAATTTTAAAGTTTAAATCATTTCCAAAAAAAAACTAAACACTACACCTATCGTAGAATTTCAATTTGTCTGAGAATCTATACGTCACAGCAGTTTAGTAAATGATTCAGACAATTTTAAAACAATAGTTGCAATAAGAACTGAACTCAATAACTATAATACAAATTTGAGTTGAAATCATTTGGAAAACTAAAGACGTTAGTTAAGATTGCTTTACTTACAATCATGGTCATCTGATTATTACAAGCAAATCCAAGTTTAAATTACTCCAGGTCAGGGTCTTCATCCACTTGTTTATCCAGAAAAAACACCAGTTCTCATTAAAACTGAATTATTGAACAGTTATTATGAACTGAATCTACATCTTTTCAGATTAAGAACAGCCATAAGAGCAATCAACATGGACCAGTCAATATAAAAGCAGCAGGATGATGCACTGGGCTTCTTCAGTGTCATTCATCTGCTTAGTTGAATCCGGAAAAGGCTGTACCAGAGCTCAGGGATACACAAATCCTTAATAGCCAATTCTCTAAATAAAATCAAATACGCAAGACTGCCTCAAAACAAAAAATGAGTCACTGGGCTGAGAAAATTATAACCTTCACTAATGTGCCACAATCATGGCATACTGCTCTGCAATTACTAATCAAAATAACAAAATTGTTAACTCTGAACCATAGGAAAACTTTATAAACAATAATTTAAAAGGTGGGGAAACCTATCATCAACAAGCTAACCAAACTACTTTAGCAGGAGGATAGATGAGGAAATCTACAGATGCTGGAAATTCAAACAGCACACAAAATGCTGGTGGAACACAGCAGGCCAGGCAGCATCTATAAAAAGAAGCACTGTCGAAGTTTCGGGCTGAGACCCTTCGTCAGGAATAACTGAAAGGAGAGATACTAAGAGATTTGAAAGTAGTGGGGGGAGGGGGGAATGCAAAATGATAGAAGACCGGAGGGGGTGGGATGAAGCTAAGAGCTGGAAAGGTGAAGGCGAAAGTGATACAGAGCTGGAGAAGGGAAAGGATCACGGGACGGGAGGCCTCTGGAGAAAGAAAGGGGGAGAGGGGAGCACCAGAGGGAGATGGAGAACAGGCAGGGTGATGGGCAGAGAGAGAGAAAAAAAACAACTAAATATTTCAGGGATGGGGTAAGAAGGGGAGGAGGGGCATTAACGGAAGTTAGAGAAGTCAATGTTCATGCCATCAGGTTGGAGGCTACCCAGCCGGTATATAAGGTGTTGTTCCTCCAACCTGTGTGTGGATTCATCTTGACAGTAGAGGAGGCCATGGATAGACATATCAGAATGGGAATGGGACGTGGAATTAAAATGTGTGGCCGCTGGGAGATCCTGCTTTCTCTGGCGGACCGAGCGTAGGTGTTCAGCGAAATGATCTCCCAGTCTGCATCGGGTCTCACCAATATATAAAAGTCCACACCCAGAGCACCGGACGCAGTATACCACACCAGCTGACTCACAAGTGAAGTGTCGCCTCACCTGGAAGGACTGTCTGGGGCCCTGAATGGTGGTGAGGGAGGAAGTGTAAGGGCAGGTGTAGCACTTGTTCCACTTACAAGGATAAGTACCAGGAGGGAGATCGGTGGGAAGGGATGGAGGGGACGAGTGGACAAGGGAGTCATGTAGGGAGCGACCCTGCGGAAAGCAGAAGCGGGGGAGGGAAAGATGTGCTTGGTTGATAGTGGAATCCTGTTGGAGGTGGCGTAAGTTACGGAGAATTATACGTTGGACCTGGAGGCTTGAGGGGTGGTAGATGAGGACAAGGGGAACCCTATCCTGAGTGGGGTGGCGGGCGGATGGGGTGAGGGCAGATGTGCGGGAAATGGGAGAGATGCGTTTGAGCGCAGAGTTGATGGCGGAAGAAGGGAAGCCCCTTTGTTTAAAAAAGGAAGACATCTCCTTCGTCCTGGAATGAAAAGCCTCATCCTGAGAGCAGATGCGGCGGAGACAGAGGAATTGTGAGAAGGGGATAGCATTTTTGCAAGAGACAGGGTGGGAAGAGGAATAGTCCAGGTAGCTGTGAGAGTCTGTAGGCTTATAGTAGATATCAGTAGATAAGCCGTCTCCAGAAATGGAGACAGAAAGATCAAGAAAGGGGAGGGAAGTGTCAGAAATGGCCCAGGAAATTAGCAGGAGGATGCTGACTTTCACACAATGCAACTTTGAAATTTATTCACTTGTAGAACAACCGAATTTGTTACAAATAGAAATAGCAAAATTAAATTACTCAAATTTCCATATGAAGGATTTGTCTGGATAGACCGTAAAGACAAAGGAAACTCCACAAACAGGAGAAAACATTCTGAATTGTTGAAGTTAAATACAGCAACAACATTTGTTGTCAATCCAAATCATTCACTCACACTGACGTGCAAGCTTTACAGCCCAATTTAATAGCAGACCATGGAGACTGCGGCAAGACAACAAACCAGACAACAGCTAGAGCTTCAGTTGTTTTCATGCTTCAATGTGTCATTGTTATTGATAAGTCTCAATTCTTATATGCCTGTAAGCTGCATATACTCCAAGTCCTGCACACACTGCCAAAAGTCATCTTTACTAATCGAAAGTAGCAGCAAGGGAAGATGGCTAATATGTACTATAGTACAATAGTCTGTTTGTGATTTTGTACATCATTACACAGTACTGCACATTGGTAAATTATTGTACATATTATTCTGTACTTTATATTATCATATCTATTAATATTGCTAAGTGGTTTTAAATGTTGCTGCTATAATGAAATAATTTCCCAATCGGGATCAATAAAGTGATTATTAATGTTTTCCCTATTGTCCAACAAGCCAAACTTGCAAAATCCTTAACATTTTTGTTTCCTGCCACACAAGAGTATGTTTTTAAAATTTTGGCATCTTCTCTCTAACATACAGCCTTATTTGTAGGAAAACAAGCCATAATTTTCTCTTAACTAGTCCTACCTTTCTCCCTCAAACCTCCTCACAACCATCACATTTTTCGAAGGCTATTCTGTTCCAGAAACTGTAAAGATGCTGGAATGATTTATGATAATCATTCTCATTGACTGGCACTCTGCTGAGGCTAATTTAAAAACTAACTGCACACTGGTCAAATATTGGATACATGTTTCTTCGTTAAACAAGGTTTATTCTTTTAAAAACTGATTCTCAATTACTAAGAATACATCATAAACAAGGATGAAAATAAATAAGCCAATGGCCATCAACAAATTTCTTTAGTCAAACTGGTGAATCTGTGGAATTTGTTGCCATATGCAGCTGTGAAGGCCAAGTCATAGTGTATATTTAAAGGCAGAGGTTGATAGATTTTTGATTAATCTGTGCATGGAGAGATACAGGGAGAAAGCAGGATATTGGGTTTGAGATGGAAAATGGATCATCCATGGCAAAATGGAAGAGTAACTTGATGAGCCAAATGTCCTAATTCTGCTCCTATATCTTATGGCTGTATGGGGTGCTGTGGAAGCTTTCCATTCTTTATTTTGTTTCAGGAATACTGTGAACATGATGCCATTTCTGCTAAACTGCAGTGAAGTGGAAAGTGACAGGAAAGAAGTCTGTTTAATCAAATTTTCAAAATTATACCATAATTGCAATTATATTCTTCAGATGTTTTATATAATACACAGTATATCCACATCACAAGAAAAGCAGTTCTGTCAGTGGAGGCAAAACCAAACTAACTTTCATATGACCCAAATCTGAAATTTACTGTTCGTATTATTTACAGTGACACAAGTTGCTTCTTCAACAGGTACTCTCATGCATCTCTTCCCATATTTATTCTATACCATTGCACTCAATCTTCCCATTGCTACCTATCTGGTGGATCCATTTATTCCTTTACTCTTGAATAACAGTTCACACTTGAATTCTCTGCCTAAATCCCAATACCAAAACTCCCACAGAAATCTGTGGGATTATGTGCCATAGAGTGGCTCATGAGCCATAAAAATACAGATTTCCATTAGTTTGAATAATGGAATTGTTGAAACTAATGGAAATCTAATGTATTTTATGGCTCATAAGCCACTTTCTCTAGCACATCAGTACTTAAACCAATGTTTAATGTGTTCCGTCATTGATTCTATTATTACAAATCAACACCCTCTCTATATTCAACTTTAAAGAGCGTGGAGCACTATTTAATAGGAAAAATATTTCTACAATAATACAAGTAAACAAAGGAATAATTAGCAAACTAGATACCTTAACTCAAGATTTTCATAAAAACTTAATCATACAGATCAGATCAAACCCTTACGATATTCAGACCGTTAATAACTGTTTGTCTCCAGAAGCCCATCTTGTAAATACTGCAGTTAAATTAAAAACATTCACTTGTTCAGTATTGTATTACTGAGTTTTATGATATTAATGCAAAAGACAGCAAATAAATTACAGTGTTCATCAAAAGCATTCTAAAATGTGTTAAGCAATTGTTCTACCATCTAGAAAGGCAATGACATTGGACACAGTGTGTAATTTAAAACATCAGGCATAAGAGATTCAAAGCAAAACATTAACATTTCAGATGGAGTTCCATCAAATAACTAAAGACTCTATCACCTTTCCATCAGTCATTGTCCATGTCTGTCCATGATCTAATGACACCCTTAGCCAGATCTTTAACTTCAGTTGCCAGGCCTTTGCTCTCCTGACTGGCCTGTTTATGTCATTCCAAAACTTCTGCACACATCTGATACTATTACAAGCACTCAACATTTCTTCCCCACCGTCCCTTGGTGACAGCTGAGGTCCCCACTATTCAAGGTATATGTCTTTACCTTTAGGCTTCCCAAAGTGCATCATCTTGATCAACAGGATTGCTGACTATCTCACCAACTGATCAACACTATACAGTAGCCTACAACCATTAACACCTATTTATGCCATCTACTAATTAAGCCTGCTACATTCCTATTCAAATTGTTAGTGTAGTAGAGTCAGCACCAATCGTCATCGGCTTGTAATCACATAACAACCTCTATCATCTTCCTTTGCCTATTACCACTTTCCAGATACAAATGATTAACCTGCCTTGAGCCCTTTGGGCTCCAAGATTCCTGGACTAAGAACAGAAAGTACAGCAAATCTACCTCACCAGCGAGTTGTTGGACAAAAGAATCACTATTAGCATCAGATTTAATATTACCAGCATACGTCATTAGATTTAACTCTGCAGCAGTACAATGCAAATACATAATGTAGAAAAACTGAATTACAGTAAATAAACAGTTGCAAGAAAAAGTTTGTAGCTTTGTAATTACCTGATTGTCGGCATTAGTTACTTAAATGAAGATCAGACCACATTTTAAGTCACAATAATAGATAAACAATCTACCTAAACTAACAACACAAACAACTGTACATTTCATGTCTTTATTGAACATGTTGTTTAATCATTCACTGTCCAGGCTGGAGAAAGGTATGTGAGCCCTTGTATTTAATAACTGGTAGAACCTCCTTTAGCAGCAATACACTCCACCAAATGTTACCTGTAGCTGCTGATCAGACCTGCACAATGGTAAGGAGGAATTTTACACCATTCTTCCAAACCAAACTGTTTCAGTTCATTAATATTTCTGGGATATCTTGCATGAACAGCCATCTTCAGCTCATGACACAGCATCTCAATTGGGTTAAGGTCTAGACTCCAACTTGGCCATTCCAGAACACTAATTTTCTTCTTTTAAATCATTCTGTTGTTGATTTACTCTCGTGCTTTGGATCATTGTCTTGTTGTATCATCCAATTTCTATTAAGCTTCAGGTGATGATCGCTACCCTGACATTCTCCCATAAAGTATCTTGATAAAATTTTGAATGCATTGTTCCCTCAATGATTGAAAGCTGTCCAGGCCCTGGGGCAGCAAAGCAGCCCCAAACCATGATCCTTCCACCATGCTTTACAGTTGGGATGAAGTTTTGGTGTTGATGTGCAGTGTCCTTTTCCTCCAAACAAAGAGGTGTGTATTTCAAGATTCAAAGTGTATTCATTATCAGCAAACGTCTATAACATTGAATTTGTTTGCTTAACAGGCAGTCGTAAAGCAAGGAATCCAAAAGAACTGATTAAAAAAGACAAGACAAACCCTATGTCCACAAAGAAAAAATCTAATGCAAACTATAGAAGCAAACAGCAGCAGCATTCTGAACCAATTTGAGTCCATGGAGCCAAATCCCCAGAGCAGCTTGGAGTAGGCCCAAAGGCCCCCATTCAGTTCATCATATTAGCAGGGCAAGTCACTGCAAAGTTGGCAGACACAAAGCATAGCAGCCAGGGCAATTCCTCCAAAAAGTTAAGACTTTTGTTTTATCTGTCCACAGAACATTGTCCCAGAAGCTTTGTGGAACATCCAGATGGTCTTTTACAAACTTGAGATGTGCAGCAATATGTTTTTTTTTGGGAAAGTAGCAGTTTCCTCTGTGGTTCCTTCCATGAACTCCATTCTTGTTCAGTGTTTTTCTTATAGTGGACACATGAACATGAGTTAAGCAAGTTCTAGAGATTTCTGCAGGTCTTTTGCTGTTACCCTTGGGTTCTTTTTCACCTCCTTCAGTGCTGCATGATGTACTCTTGGTGTAATCTTTGCAGGATTCTCACTCTAGGGGGAGTAGTAACAGTACTGAATTTCCTCCAATTATAGACAACTTCTCTTACTGTGGACTGATGAACACAGGTCTTTTGAAATGATTGTGTAGCCCTTTTCAGCTTCATGCATCTTTACAGTTCTTCTAAGGTTTTCTGAAAGTTGTTTTGGTTGAGGCATGGTGCACAGAAACAGATCTTTCTTCAAAAGAACAGGCTGTCAGTAACATGACAGTCTTTTTTATAGGGCATGGCACCTCTACAAACCACACTTACAAACTCAATTCATTGATTGGAATTCGACTCTAAATAGCTTTTGTATAAGTCATTACCCCAGAGGTTCACATACTTTTTTGAACCTAGACGGTGATTAACACCCTGAGGTGCGCCAGTGTTGATTGCCAGCAAGGAGGATATGCTATTTCCAATCCTCAGATTCTGGTCTTCCAGTTAGGCAGTTGAGGATCTAGTTGCAGAGGGAGGTACAGAGACCTAGGTTCTGTAGTTTATTAATCAAGACTGTAGGAATGATGGTGTTAAACAGAGCTGTAGTCAATAAACAGCATTCTGACATGGGTATTTGTACTGTCCAAGTGAACCAAAGCTGCATGGAGTGCCAATGAGATTGCACTTGCTGTAGACCCATTGTGGTGATGAGCAAATTGCAGTGGGTCTAGGTCCTTGCTGAGGCAGTTCAGTCTAGCCATGACCAACTTCTCAAAGCACTTCATCACTGTAGATGTGAGCGCTACTGGACAATACTCTTTAAGGCAGCTCACACTACTCTTCTTGGGGACTGGCATAATTGCCGCCATTTTGAAGCTGGTAGGAACTTCTGACTGTAGCAATAAGAGATTGAAAATGTCTGAACAACCCGCCAGTTGTTTTCAGAGCATTAGCAGGTACCCATTGGGTCTGCCACTTTGTGAGGTTTCATCCTTCTGAAAGACAGCATGAGCTTTTGCACACTGTTATTGTCTGCTACAGCCACCTGGGGAGATGCTGTTCGCAAGGAAGCAAAAGTGAGGAAAGCACGTTGGTATTCCTGCAAGATGACAGGCAAAACCCTTCAGGCCAGATCTCTGTCAATTCTGCTTTCAAACGTTCAATCGCGAGAAAATAAAACTAGATTTCGTGTCTGAGTCTGAATCAACATGAGATAAAGACAGCTGTGCACTATCCTGATGGAAACAATTCTCCAGGATAGCACCCCTGAAACGGCCATCCAACTAGATGGTTTCATCTCTCTTCAAGCCAACAGCATTCCCACAATGGAAGCATTTGTATCTACATTAATAAGAACTGGTGTGTGAACACTTCAGCAGTGATGAGACACTGTTCACCTATGATAGAGCTCTTAATGGTGAAGTGCAAGCCCTTCTATTTACCAAGTGAGTTCGCAGTTATTGCAATTATAGCTGCATATATCCTCCCCTCTGCTAATACCAGAGAAGAAGTGCATGAGTTCTAATGCAAACCACACACCCCGTTGTTTTTTTTAAATTACTGCTGCCAACTTAAATATGGTAGAGTCCAAATTTATTAAGCACATTGACAGATGAGAACACATTGAACCTAGTTTATACCAACATCCCTGGTGCATACAAAACTCTTCCTCCCCACTTACCTGTTATGCTAATATCTCTGCATAACAGCCACTGAATAAAAAGGTCAAACCAGTTCAAAGGTAGACAGAGACCTGGTCAGAGGAACAACCTCAGCATTACAGAACTCTTTTGAAAATACAGACTGGAACATGTTCAGGGAGGCAATGACCTACAACCCACACATTAACATTGATGAATTTGTGAGATCTGTGACTGCCTACACAGAAGTGCATTGAGGACATCACTTAAACATTTCTGTGACAGGACAAATCATATGCCATGGCTGACAGTTGAGGGACGGAGTTGATTGAGAGATCAGAGTACTGCCTTCAGACTGGGGGATAAAGCAGCTCTCAGGTCAGCAAGAGCTGCAATTTCCCATGCCATCAGAAAGTCAAAACAGAGACGCGATGAGGCATTCTGCATGGCCGTGGCTGATGTGAGGAAGACCGTAGGGTCAACACACATAAAGCTGTGGGGCCTGATACACCTGTTCATGTGTCTAGGGACTGTGCCACCCAGTTAACTGAAGCTGTAACAGACATCTTCAACAGCTGCCTGGAACAGCCCACTGTTCCCTTGTGTTTCAAGGCGGCCAACATCATTCCATGTCCAAAGTGTGACAATAACAAGGAGTAATGCAAGGAGTAATATGAACAAAGTGGATGAGCTTAGAGAGTCGATCAGTACTTGGAGCTATGATGTTGTGGCCATAACAGAGACTGGGATGACTCATGGGCAAGAATGGTTATTTCGACTGCCAGGCTTTAGATGTTTTAGAAAGGACAGGGAGGAAGGAAAAAGAGGTGGGGGCGTGGCACTGTTGTTCGGAGATAGTGTCAAGGTCGCAGAAAAGGAGGACTTGGAAGGATTGGCTATGGGGTCTCTGTGGGTGAAAGTTAGAGACAGGAAGGGGTCAATAACTCTACCGGGTGTTTTTTTTTAAATAGACCACCCAATAGTTAAAGGGAAATCCAGGAGCAGATAAGGGAGACAGATTCTGGAAAGATGTAATAATAACAACAGGGTTGTAGTGGTGGGAGATTTTAATTTCCCAAATATCCACTGGTATGTCCCTAGAGCGAGAGGGTTAGATGGGGTGGAGTTTGTTAGGTGTGTTGAGAAAGGTTTCTTGACACAATATGTAGATAAGCCTACAAGAAGAGAGAGGCTGTACTTGATCTGTTATTGGGAAATGCACCTGGTGTCAGATCTCTTAGTGGGACAGCATTTTGGAGAAAGTGTCACAATTCTATATCCTTTACCATAGCATTGGAGAGGGATAGGAGCAGACAAGTTAGGAAAGTGTTTAATTGGAGTAAGGGGAACTATGAGGCTATCAGGCAGGAACTTGGAAGCATAAATGGGAACAGTGTTCTCAGGAAAGTGTACAGAAGAAACGTGGCAAATGTTCAGGGGATATTTGCTTGGAGTTCTGCATAGGTATGTTCCAATGAGACAGGGAAAGGTAGGATACAGGAACCGTGGTGTACAAAGGCTGTTGCAGGTCTAGTCAAGAAGAAGAGCTTATGAAATGTTCAAAAAACTAGGTAATGATAGAAATCTAGAAGATTATAAGGCAAGCAGGAAGGAGCTTATGAAAGAAATTAGGAGAGCCACATTGGACCATGAGAAGGCCTTGGCGGACAGGATTAAGGAAAACCCCATGGCATTCTACAAGTCTGTGAAGAGCAAGATGATAAGATGTGAGAGAATAGGACCAATCAAGTGTGACAGTGGGAAAGTGTGTATGGAACCAGAAGAGATAGCAGAGGTACTTAATGAGTACTTTGCTTCAGTATTTACTACGAAAAAGGAACTTGATGATTATAGGGACAACTTACAGCAGACTGAAAAACTTGAGCATGTAAATATTAAGAGAGAGTATGTGCTGGAGCTTTTGGAAAGCATCAAGTTGGATAAGTCACCGGGCCTGGACGAGATATATCCCAGGCTACTGCAGGAGGCAACAGAGGAGATTACTGAGCCTCTGGCAATGACCTTTGCATCATCAATGGGGACAGGAGAGGTTCCGGAGGATTGGAGGGTTTTGAATGTTGTTCCATTATTCAAGAAAGGGAATAGAGATAGCCCAGGAAACTATAGACCACTGAGTCTTACTTCAGTGGCTGGTAAGTTGATGAAGTAGATCCTGAGAGGCAGGATTTATGAACATTTGGAGAGGCAAAATATGATTAGGAATAGTCAGCACGGCTTTGTCAAAGGCAGGTCGTGCCTTCTGAGCCTGATTGAATTTTTTGAGGATGTGACTAAACACATTGATGAAGGAAGAGCTGTAGATGTAGCGTATATGGATTTCAGCAAGGCTTATTGAGAAACTAAGGAGGCATGGGATCCAAGGGGGCAATGCTTTGTGGATCCAGGACTGGCTTGCCCACAGAAGGCAAAGAGTGGTTGTAGACAGGTCACATTCTGCACGGAGATCAGTAACCAGCGGTGTGCCTCAGGGATCTTTCTGGGACCCCTATTCCTCGTGACTTTTATAAATGATCTGGATGAGGAAGTGCAGGGATGGGTTAGTAAATCTGCTGATGACACAAAGGTTGGAGGTGTTGTGGATAGTGTGGAGGGCTGTCAGAGGTTACAGCAGGACATTGACAGGATGCAAAACTGGGCTGAAAAGTGGCAGATGTAGTTCAGCCGGACAAGTGTGTGGTGAATCAATTTGGTAGGTCAAATATGATGGCAGAATATAGTATTAATGGTAAGACTCTTGGCAGCGTGGAGGATCAGAGGGATCTTGGGGTCCGAGTGGTTGTAGACGGGTCATATTCTATATGGAGGTCATATAGAATATATTCTATATCAGCGGTGTACTTCAGGGATCTGTTCTAGGACCCCTACACTTTGTGATTTTTAAAAATGACCTTGATAAGGAAGTGGAGGTCTGTCAAAGGTTACAGTGGGACACTGGGACACTGGATGCAAGACTGGGCTGAGAAGTGGTAGATGGAGTTCAACCCAGATAAGTGTGAGGTGGTTCATTTGGGTAGGTCATAGTATATGGGCAGAATATAGTATTAATGGTAAGACACTTGGTAGTGTGGAGGATCAGAGGGATCTTGGGGTCTGAGTCCATAGGACACTCAAAGCTGCTGCTCAGGTTGACTGTGGTTAAGGAGGCATACAGTGCATTAGCCCTCATCAACCATAGGATTGAGTTTAAGAGCCGAGAGGTAATGTTGCAGTTATATAGGACCCTGGTCAGACCCCACTTGGAGGACTGTGCTCAGTTCTGGTCACCTCTCTACAGGAAGGATGTGGAAACCATGGAAAGGGTGCAGAGGGGATTTACAAGGATGTTGCCTGGATTGGGGAGCATGCCTTATGAGAATAGGTTGAGTAAACTCAGCCTTTTTTCCTTGGGAGTGACAAGAAGATGAGAGGTGACCTAATAGAGGTGTACAAGATGATGAAAGGCATTGATTGTGTGGAGAGTCAGAGGCTTTTTCCCAGGGCTGAAATGGCTAGCATGAGAGAGCACAGTTTTAAGGTGCTTGGAAGTAGGTACAGAGGAGATGTCAGGGGCAAGTTTGGTTGTTTTTTTTTAAAAAAACAGCGAGTGGTGAGTGTGTGGAATGGGCTGCCAGTGACAGCAGATACGATAGGGTATTTTAAGAGACTCCTGGAAAATAGAGGTCTATGGGTAACCTTAGGCAATTTCTACGGTAAAGGCATGTTCAGCACAGCTTTGTGGGCTGAAGGGCCTGTATTGTGCTGCAAGTTTATGTTTCTATAACCTGCCTCAACAACTGCTGCCCAGTGGCACTGACTTCAACAATGAGGTGCTTTGAGTGGCGGGTTATGCATCTTCCTGCTACATGGGACCCCTTCCAAGCTGCTTGCATTCATATTGGCCCATTGATGCCATAGCCACTGCACTCCACTCCATTCTGCCCCATCTGGGAAACGGTGCCTCATATGCCAGGATGCTGTTAGGAGAGAGTTAGAAGCACTAAGTTTCTGGGAGTGCACAAAATAGACAATCTCACCTGGTCAGTCAACACCACCACCTCATTCAAGAACACAAAGCAGTGTCTCTACTTCCTGAGGAGACTGAGGCGAGTGAGGCTCTCACACCCTACTTTAGCCAATTTTACTGGAGCATCATCAACAGTGTCTTAAGCTGCTGCCTCACTGTTTGGTACAGAAATTTCAAGGCAAGTCCTGAAATCCCTACAAAGGACTGCAAGGACTGCTGAGGGAATCATTGGGGTTTCTCTTCCACCCATTAGAAATATTTATCAGGAGCACTGTGTATACAGGGCCCTTAGCATTGTCAATGATCCCTCCCATCTGCCCATCAATCTCTTTGACCCCACCATCAGGCAAGAAGTACTGTAGCGCTAGAACAAAAACTGTTAAGATGGGATAGAGCTTCTTCCCTCAGGCTATGAGACTACTGAACTCCCTGCCAGCACCCAGGTCTCATTACATATGAAACACCAGTAGAGTTATACTGTTTACTTTTTAATTTGTATTGTATATGCACATTATTTGTTAATTTATTTGTGGTAATATTACTTTATATGGTGTGAGTGAGTTATATGTGCTGCATTGTGTTCATTGGCCCCTGAGGAACGTTGCTTCATTTGGCAGTATATAAGTGTATTGTTGAATGTCAATAAACTTGAATTAGACTATGTCCACACTACACCGGATAAATCCATAACCAAAGCTTTTTCTCACAGACAGACGTATTTTATTGATCCTGAGGGAAATTGGGTTTCGTTACAGTTGCACCAACCAAGAATAGGGTGTAGAAATATAGCAATATAAAACCATAAATAATTAAATTATAAGTAAGTTATTCCAAGTGGAAATAAGTCCAGGACCAGCCTGCTGGCTCAGGGTGTCTGACACTCCCAGGGAGGAGTTGTAAAGTTTGATGGCCACAGGCAGGAATGACTTCCTGTGACACTCAGTGTTACATCTCGGTGGAATGAGTCTCTGGCTGAATGAACTCCTGTGCCTAACCAGTACATTATGGAGTGGATGGGAGACATTGTCCAAGATGGCATGCAACTTGGACAGCATTTTCTTTTCAGACACCACCGTCAGAGTCCAGTTCCACCCCCACAACATCCCTGGCCTTACGAATTTTCTCTTTGTTTTTACCTTCCATCCACACTAAAATTGCGTTTTCCTCCCCCAAAACCAGAGCTTTTCAGAAATGCTCTCCAAAGTGTGTAATTTTGAAAATGCCGGATTGGCCGGAGCAGTATGGACAGGGTAGCCGGAGAAATCTGAAAACGGCAGCGTGCTATTTTTAGATTGTGAGGACACTCAGTCCTCATTTATTGTCATTTAGTAATGCATGCATTAAGAAATGATACAATGTTCCTCCAGTATGATATTGTGGCGACTCATTTCCTAGCGTATCCGAACCGACTCACAATTAGATAGCCTACGGGGGTTTGCGAGCACAGAGCTTTGGAGCCTCTTCGCCATGGGGGGCCGGTTGACAGAGGCTTAAAAGTGAGGCTGAAGTTTTCGAATAAAGTTTTTTCCTTCGACTGCAGTTACCGACTCCGTGTCGTAATTTTAGCGCTGCGTGTAGCACACCGCTACAATATCACAAAAACACAAGACAGACCAAGATTAACTTACAAAAACCACATAATTATAAGATATAGTTACAACAGTGCAAAGCAATGCCGAAATTTGATAAGGGCAGACCATGGGCACAGTAATAAAAAGTTTCAAAGTCCTCAATAGCCCATCATCTCACGTAGACGGTAGAAGGAAGAACTCCTCTTCCTGCCGTGAACCTCCAACGCCGCAAAGCTTCCTGATGCAGCCTCTGGAAGCATCCGACCACAGCCAACTCCGAGTCCGTCCGAAAAACTTCAACCCTCCGACACCGAGCACCATCTCTGCCAAGCACTTTGACCCCGGACCCGGCCGCCAAGCAACAGGCAAAGCCTGTTTTCTTGAACTCAGCCTAACAATTTCAGAACAGACGGCAACGAATCTTACGCCAGAAGAGCTAGAAATGTACTCAGCAAATACTTTGACCCATAACTTACTGAATAAATAAGTATACTCACTTTGCCCTGTTTTCTGTCCTTGCTCGTATGAAGGTGGTTTTACCCATTTATGCAAGTATTTCTCTGACAATAGATGTGTAACAGCCTAATGTAACATTGTATGGAAATACAAGATAACACTGATGCAGACATGCTTTATGCATTTAACAAGGTGCTTTATTAATGCAACAGAGTTAGTCAGTTCTTCAATGTTCGTCGTCAGCCAGGTCAAACTGTCCATGAACTCCCTGTCGGTTGCCTCTGTACGCTCCAGTATGTTTTTTTACTTCTAAGTTCTGCTGCGCGAGAGCCAAAAACTGTCTGTCTTTTTAAAGTTTTTCTAGTCTGTAACTACACAAAAGCGCACTTTCAAGGCAAGATTCGACACCAAACATGTTGCTTGTTTTCAGTAGACGTGTCCTGAGCATGCGCAGTAGGAGGAGATTCGCCAAAATCTGTTTCAATGTGGACAGAGATATTTTTTTTTTTAAAACGCATAGTGTGGATGCCTATTGTTTCTACACGAAACCGGCGTTTTCAAAATTATCCGGTCTAGTGTGGACGTAGCCTTAACATTCAGGAAAGTTGCCTCAGGGCCATGCTACATAGAATGCAAAGCTCAACCTACTTTTTGTTAAAACAGCAAGGCAATTGAATGAGGTGACAGCGGTGAGCCATGGGTTCAATTTTTGCAACTGGGGCAAGGCAAATTTTGACAGTATTAGACTGTTTGGAGTAGGGTGCTTGCAGACAATAGGATGTCCCACACAGAGACTTTGAAAAGTGCGATCAAGAGATCAAGGTCTGCATATTCCTATTAGAGTGAAGGGCAAGGTTTTTAGGATTAGGGAACTGAGACACTGAGGCTCTGGCCAGGAAAGAGGCAGCAACAATGGTCAGTTACAGGCAGCAAGTAAGACTCACCTCCGCTCCCACCCCACCCCCAAAGTCCACAGGGGAGGTAGAAGTATGCTGAAGGAAATTAGGGTAAAAAGGCATTATGAGATGGCTTTAACAGAAAAGATTAAGAATCCGAAGATATTGCTTCAAATATATTAAGGGGATAAAAAGTATCTTGGGAGGAAATAGTGCCCCTTACAGACCATAGAGGAGATATTGTGTGGAGCTGCAGTTTACAGGCCAAGTCCTCAATTAATGTTTATCTTCCATGGAGAAATACATGAAGACTTGGGTATCAGAAAACCTACAGCACAATATAGGTCCTTCAGTCCACGATGCTGTGCCTAACACATACGTATTTCAGAAATTACTTAAGGTTACCCACAGCCCTCTATTTTCCTAAACTCCATGTACCTATCCAGGAACCTCTTAAAAGACCCTATCGTATCTGCCTCCACCACTGTCACTGGCAGCATATTCCATGCACTCACCACTTTTTGTGTAAAAATCTTACCCGACATCTCCCCTGTACCTACTTCCAAGCACCTTAAAACGGTGTCCTCTCGCATTAGCCATTTCAGCCCTGGGAAAAAGTCTCTAACTATCCACACGATCAAAGCCTCTCATCATCTTATACACCTCTATCAGGTCATCTCTCATTCTCCGTCGCTCCAAGGAGAAAAGGCCAATTTTACTCATCCTATTCTCATAAGGCTTGCTCCCCAATCCAGGCAACATCCTCGCAAATCTCCTCTGCACCCTTTCTATGGCTTCCACATCCTTCCTGTAGTGAGGCAACCAGAACTGAGCACAGTATTCCAAGAAGGGTCTGGCCAGGGTCCTATAAAGCATTACCTTTCGGCTCTTAATCTCAATCCCACAGTTGATGAAGGCTAATGCACTGTATGCCTTCTTAACCAAATAGTCAACCTGCACAGTAGCTTTGAGTGTCCTATGGACTCAGACCCCAAGATCCCTCTGATCCTCCACACTACCAAGTGTCTTACCATTAATACTACATTCTGCCTATATACTATGACCTACCAAAATGAACCACCTCACACTTATCTGGGTTGAACTCCATCTACCACTTCTCAGCCCAGTTTTGCATCCAGTGTCCCACTGTAACCTCTGATAGACCTCCACTATCCACAACACCCCTGACCTTTGTGTTATCAGCAAATTTACTAACCCATCCCTCCACTTCCTTATCAAGGTCATTTTTAAAAATCACAAAGTGTAGGGGTCCTAGAACAGATCCCTGAAGCACACCGCTGATATAGAATATATTTTATATGAACTCCATATAGAACATGACCCGTCTACAACCACTCTTTGCCTCTGTGGGCAAGCCAGTTCTGGATCCACAAAGCAAGATCCTCTTGGATCCCATGCCTCCTTACTTTCTCAATTAGCCTTGCATGTGGTACCTTATCAATTGCCTTGCTGAAATCCATATACACTACAGCTCAATCTTCATCAATGTGCTTAGTCACATCCTCAAAAAATTCAATCAGGCTCATAAGGCATGACCTGCCCTTGACAAAGCCATGCTGACTATTCCTAATCATATTATTACTCTCCAAGTGTTCATAAATCCTGCCTCTCAGGATCTTCTCCATCAACTTATCAATCACTGAAATGGCATAAAAGAATTTCCAATATTAGTAGCATTAGGCAGTAATCTGGTACTTCACACAAGTATCTCTGGCCAGTCTCCTACAATTTCATACCTAGCTTCCCACAATGTCTTAGGATACACCTGACCAGGCCCCAGGATTTGTCCCTATAAGAATACTTTAAGACCAGCAGCACCTCCTCTTCTATAATATGAATACACTCCAAGGCATTGAACTAAGGAAAGCAATAGCTATTTCTTTCAGATACATTTCAAAAGAGGTGGTGCTAGACATTTTAAAATGTATGAAGGTAAACACAAGAACATACCAAATAGGAGGGGTAGTAGGCCATCTGGCCTGACAAGCCTGCTCCGCCATTCAATAAGATTATGGTTCATCTGGCCATGCACTCATCTTCACCAACCTGCCTTTTCCCCATAACCCTTAATTCCCCTACAATGCTAAAATCTATCCAACCTGCTCTTAAATATATTTACTGAGGTAGCCGCCAATGCTTCATTGGGCAGAGAATTCCACAGATTCACCACTCTCTGGGAAAAGCAATTCCTCCTCATTTCTATCCTAAATCTACTCTCCTGAACCTTGAGGCTATGTCCCCTCGTTCTAGTAAATGGGTGATGTATCTGAGCAGAAAAGATCTATAGGGAGAGGCTGTACAGGGTAGGACTTTATTCCTTGAGGAGAGATCTAACAGAAGTGTATATAATCAAGACAGTGTGGCGACCCATTTCCTGGCACATCCGAACCGACTCACAATTAGATAGCCTATGGGGGTTTGCGAGCACAGAGCTTTGGAGCCTCTGCGCCATGGGGGGCAGGTTGAGGGAGGCTTAAAAGTGAGGCTGAAGATTTCGAATAAAGTTTTTTCCTTCGACTGCAGTTACCGACTCCGTGTCGTAATTTTAGCGCTGCGTGTAGCACACCGCTACAATTGGTGACCCCGACGGTCCAAACGATTTTTGGACCAGAAATGACCGACGCCGCCTCTGTTCATGCGGTTTCGTTGAAACTGCCGGGTTTCTGGACACAGCGACCGAACCTATGGTTCCAGCAAGCCGAAGCCCAATTCCACGTTCGCCAGATCACCTCAGAAGACACCCGCTACTACTACGTGGTGAGCTCCCTCGACCAGGACACAGCGGCCCAGGTCGCGGAGTTCGTACAGTCGCCCCCCGGCAGACGGCAAGTACACGGAATTCAAAGCCCTGCTCCTCAGGACTTTCGGACTCTCACGGCGCGAGCGGGCTGCCTGTTTACTGCACCTGGATGGCTTGGGCGACAGACCTCCATCGGCTTTAATGAATGAGATGTTGTCTCTCGCCGACGGACACACACTCTGCCTCATGTTTGAGCAGGCGTTCCTGGAGCAGCTGCCCGAGGACATACGCCTGCTGCTGTCCGACGCGGATTTCAGTGACCCCCGGAAGGTGGCAGCCCGGGCGGACTTGCTGTGGAACGCCAAAAAGGTGAGCGGGGCATCCATCGCACAGATCTCCCAGCCACGCTCCCGGCAGCAAACCAGTCCAGGCCCGGCCGCAGAGCCCGCCAACCCCCGGCCCAATGAACACTGATGCTTCTACCACCAGCGGTGGAGCGCAGAAGCCCGCCGTTGTCGCCCGCCCTGCAAGTTCCCGGGAAACGCCAGGGCCAGCCGCCGCTGATGGCTATGGCGGCTGGCCATCGGGATAGCCTCCTGTATGTGTGGGATAGAAGGTCGGGACGCCGGTTTTTGGTCGATACTGGGGCTGAGATCAGCGTTTTACCTCCGACGAGTTACGACACCCGCAGCAGGGCACCGGGTCCCCCCCTGAGGGCCGTGAATGGCAGCACAGTAAGGACCTATGGCACCCGTCAGGTGCAGCTACAGTTCGGCTCCAGCCAGTTCACGTGGGACTTTACACTGGCCGCCGTAGCCCAACCGCTTCTGGGTGCGGATTTTTTGCGGGCTCACAGCCTACTGGTCGACCTGCCCAGGAAGAGACTGGTACACGCCGAAACCTTTCAGACGTTCTCCCTGGGTGCAGCCCAGTTGCCAGCCCCTCACCTCGGCTCCATCACGCTGTCCGACAACGACTTCACCAGGGTCCTGGCGGATTTCCCATCGGTTCTGGCACCGCAGTTCACAGCGGCCATGCCCAGGCACGGCGTACAGCACCACATCCCAACCCAGGGACCACCCATCCACGCCCGCGCTCGGCGGCTTCCCCCGGACAAGCTCCGACTGGCGAAGGAGGAGTTCCAGAGGATGGAGGAATTGGGGATCAAACGGCGGTCCGACAGCCCATGGCCCTCCCCCCTGCACATGGTGCCCAAAGTGACGGGGGGCTGGAGACCGTGCGGCGACTACCGCAGGCTGAACGCTACCACACCGGACCGCTACCCTGTGCTGCACATTCAGGACTTTGCAGCAAACCTGCACGGTGCACGGATCTTCTCCAAGGTAGACCTCGTCCGAGGGTACCATCAAATCCCGATGCATCCTGACGACGTCCCCAAAACGGCTCTCATCAACCCGTTTGGCCTTTTCGAGTTCCTCCGCATGCCGTTCGGCCTGAAGAATGCCGCACAGACGTTCCAGCGGTTAATGGACGCGGTGGGACGGGACCTGGACTTCGCGTTCATCTATTTGGATGACATCCTCATAGCCAGCAGCAGTCGTCAGGAGCATCTGTCCCACCTCCGTCAACTCTGTGCCCGACTGAGTGAGTACGGTCTTACAATCAACCCCGCCAAATGCCAGTTCGGACTCGATACCATTGACTTCCTGGGCCACAGGATTACTAAAGATGGGGCAACCCCTCTGCCCGCTAAGGTAGATGCGGTCCGCCTCTTTCCCCGACCCACCACGATCAAAGGCCTTCAGGAATTCGTAGGTATGGTCAATTTCTACCGCCGCTTCCTCCCTTCAGCTGCCCGGATCATGCGCCCCCTGTTCGCCCTGATGTCGGGTCCGAACAAGGACATTACCTGGGACGAGGAGTCCACCGCCGCTTTCGTTCAAACGAAGGAAGCTTTGGCGAACGCCGCAATGCTAGTACATCCCAGAATGGATGCCCCTACCGCCCTCACAGTGGACGCATCAAACACGGCAGTCGGTGGGGTGCTGGAGCAACTCATCGCAGGTCGCTGGCAACCCCTGGCGTTTTTCAGCAAACACCTGCGACCACCCGAGCTCAAATACAGTGCTTTCGACCGGGAACTGTTGGCGCTCTACCTGGCAATCCGGCATTTCAGGTACTTCCTAGAAGGTCGGCCCTTCACAGCGTTCACGGACCACAAACCGCTTACCTTTGCGTTTACGAAAGCGTCCAACCCCTGGTCGACCCGCCAGCAACGCCACCTGTCCTACATCTCTGAATACACGACGGATGTCCGGCATGTTTCGGGTAAGGACAATGTCGTGGCGGATGCGCTCTCTCGCCCTACCGTTCATGCCCTTTCCCAAGGGGTAGACTTTGAGGCACTAGCAGAGGCGCAGCAGGCGGATGAGGAGATTCCGAGTTACAGAACCGCAGTCTCCGGTTTGCAGCTCCAGGACCTCCCCGTGGGCCCGGGTGAGAGGACCCTACTCTGTGACGTCGCCACCGGCCAGCCCCGCCCCGTCATCCCGACAGCCTGGCGGCGCCGCGTTTTCGACTCCATTCATAACTTGGCGCATCCCTCCATCCGGACAACTGGTGGTTTCCAGCAGGTTCGTTTGGCACGGACTCCGCAAACAGGTCAGTGAATGGGCCAAAACATGCATGCACTGCCAGACGGCCAAGGTGCAGCGGCACACCAAAGCCCCACCGCAGCAGTTCCATCCCGCCCACCGGCGTTTCGACCACATTCATGTGGATATCGTGGGCCCCCTGCCAGTGTCGCGCGGAGCGCGGCACCTCCTGACTATCGTGGACCGGTTCACAAGATGGCCAGAGGCGGTCCCGCTCACCGACACCACCTCCGAATCTTGCGCCCGAGCCCTGATCGCCACCTGGATATCTCGCTTTGGTGTACCAGCCCACATTACCTCCGACAGAGGTGCCCAGTTCACCTCCAGCCTGTGGTCAGCTATGGCCAGCCTTTTGGGGACTCAGCTGCACCACACCACTGCCTACCACCCACAGTCGAACGGGCTAGTGGAGCGTTTCCACCGTCACCTGAAGTCGGCCCTCATGGCCCGCCTGCGAGGAGCCAACTGGGCGGACGAGCTTCCCTTGGTCCTACTCGGCATCCGCACAGCGCCCAAGGACGACCTGCCTGCCTCGTCGGCCGAGTTGGTATACGGAGCGCCCCTGGTCGTCCCCGGGGAGTTCCTACCAGCCCCAAGGGGGCAAGAGGAAGATCCCGCAGCAGTCCTGGGCAGACTACGCGAGAAGCTCGGTAACCTGGCCCCCATACCCACTTCACAGCACGGGCGGCGCCCGACCTGCGTACCCAAAGACCTACAGAACTGTAAGTTTGTGTTTGTACGAAGGGGCGGGCATCGGCCACCGCTGCAGCGGCCATACGAGGGGCTGTTTATGGTGCTCCAGAACAACGGGTCCACGTTCGTGCTGGACGTTGGGGGGGAAAGAGGAGGTTTTCACGGTGGACCGGCTCAAACCGGCCCATGTGGACCTGGCGCAACCGGCCGAGTTTCCGGCACCTCGGCGCAGAGGCCGAACTCCCAAGCAGGTTCTGGCCCAGACTGTGGACATTGGGGGGTGTATCGCCGGTTCTGGGGGGGGGGTTATGTGGCGACCCATTTCCTGGCACATCCGAACCGACTCACAATTAGATAGCCTACGGGGGTTTGCGAGCACAGAGCTTTGGAGCCTCTGCGCCATGGGGGGCAGGTTGAGGGAGGCTTAAAAGTGAGGCTGAAGATTTCGAATAAAGTTTTTTCCTTCGACTGCAGTTACCGACTCCGTGTTGTAATTTTAGCGCTGCGTGTAGCACACCGCTACAACAGTTTGGATAGGATGAATGCTTTCAGCCCTTTCCCCATGGTTGGTGTATCCAGAACTGGAGGGCATATGTTAAAGGTTAGAAGGGAAAGATTTATTAGCAACTTGATAGGCAACTTTACCCGAGGGTAGTACAAATACGGACTGAGCTGTCACAAGAAGTGGTTCAGGCAGATATAACAACTTTTAAAAAACAGTTGGATGGGTACATAGATAGTTATGGGCCAAACACAAATGGGACTTGCCTGCATGGATAGCTTGGTCAGTATGGAGCAATATATGCTGCACAATTCTGTCAACTGTGCAGGGCTGGTGGAAGTGGTGAAATAGATTAATAAAATATGAAAAACTTTAGAAATGTTAGCTCTGTTTAAAGTCACCTGGTCCAGATGAAATGCATTCCTCGTTGCAAAGGGGCTTCCAATAATCTTACAAATCTCTAGGCCAGGAGCTCCCAACCTTTTTTATGTAATGGACATTATTAAGCTGGGTCCATGGATCCCAGGTTGGGAATCCCTGCCCTAGACACAAAGAGCAAATAACATTTATTACCAAAAATCATAAGGATGTACCAGACAATTACACGCACCCATCAGTTTAACGAGTTGTAGGAAAGTGCTCAGACAAAAATAAAGAAAATAAATGGCACTTGGAGAAATGAGTTAAAGTCAGCCATCGTGGATTTGTCTTTGACCAATCTGTATGGGTTTTCTTTGCCGAGTGAATATGTAAGCAGAGATTGCTGCAAAAGTCATCTACATAAGGCAATTAATATCGTTATTACAGCTTCTGGAATAAAGGATAGGAATTTAGCTCAATGACAGAAAGCAGAGTGATGGGAAAGAGCTATTTTCCAGACTGGAGGGCAGAAGTTAGTTGTCCCCCGAGTCAATGCTAGGACCAATGCTTTCCCAGTAGCCTCTTAAATACAAGTTTGCAGGATAAAAATAATATTTGCACAATATCAGTGGAGGTGTAGAGTTGATAATGATAGATTACAAGACAACACAAATAGGTGGGCAAACAAATGAAATGAAATTTAATAAGGAACTGGTACATCTTGTGAAAAAGAACAAGAAGAGACAATGTGAACTACATGGTACCATTCCAAAGGGTATGTTGGAATAGGAGGATCTTGGCACACATGTGTACGTCTCTGAAAATGGCAGGACACCATTAAAGAGGAATTGGTAAAGCAGATGGAGTTTGGGCTTCAACAGAAGGGAGAGTGACTGGATCTTATAAACGACAGTTTCAAAGCCTCAGAAGGTGCATGAGGACAGAAAAACAACTGATGCCAGTGAGGAAGAATTTCATTAAGGTTGGCTGAGAAGACCCAGTGTGCCCTTCTTGGAGCAAAGGAATTTGAGAGTGTCGAATAAGGATCGTGAAAGATCCAGAAAGGGCAAATGTGAGCTGATAATTCAAAAACCAAGTCAAAGATATTGGGGAACCTCAATCATCTACAAGTGACTGCTTGGTCATAGTGTTCAAAAGGGAATTAGCCAGGAGCTTGAATGGAAGTAATCTTTCAGTCTACACTGAGGAATGTGACCTACAGCACTGTACTAAAGAAAGCAAGGATTTGATACGCAAAGCTGTTCCTTAATAATTCTTCAGCATTACCCTGGTAATCTATACCGAATTTCTTCCAACTTGTGCCATAATTGCTCATGAGGAACTACAAGTACAAAGACCAGGAGTAGCATACTGTACATACACAAGATCCATTAGGCTACTTTAATCATTTCTGTACCTCTATGGCATTGAACTAACCTTGTAAATCTTAAGTTTGCTCTTTTTCAATTCACCCTAACCCCTATTCAAAACTACTTTGAACCTCCATTGTTTAATAGCATTTGAAACATTGAAAAAACAAACATGCTCCAAGCCTTTTAGATGTGAAATATACGGCCACTCATTTTTTACAATTTATCCAACTATCACAGTGTTGCCCATTTATTTAACATCTTTATAACTTAATGCTTTTATTACACTATATGCCAGCTATCTTCGTGCAAGGATAGGTACCTGGACTTTCTATCCCATTATCTAATCCATTTGTCAATACTAGAAATAGATACAGGCCTGTTTGCTTACAGAATATGGTAGTCACTTCCTGTTAATACCTACCCATTATCTGTCTGCCACTATCTTTAATAAATCATTAAAAAACTGGACAGGGTACAACATTGCAGAAGTATGGTTCAATACAAGACAAAAGCTAAAAAAGGAGACAAAAATGCTTAGAATTGAAGGTCGTCCTCTTAAGACACAGCTGGAGGAAAGTACAGCTCCTCCAAAGATGACATCATATCAGCCTGACAACAGACTGAGGAGCTGTATACTGAAGATGAAGAATAGAAGTCTCAAACTGATTTAGAAGCAAGTATGCAGTGGAGTTTGAAGATATCGCTAAAGACATTTTGGCCAACTGGATCGACAAAAGCAGAATTAGATAAAGTCAGTCTGAACAAGATGGGCAACCACAAGGTCTTTAGTGGAGTCAAAGAGGATAAGTAAGAATAAAGTGTCACTAATGTTATCACAAAGGATGCCAGTTGTGACTGATTAAGTCACTTAGTGCTGTGACAAAGCCACAATCCCAACTGAAGATCCAAATTTGGAAATTCAGAAAAGATATAGATTCAGAAATTGAAACAAGAATGAGACGGGGACATAATTTATAAGTCATTAAGAATATCTTTGAAGAGAGGAGAGTAAGAATAGCAGGTCCGACCGACAAGTCAGAAGGAATAATTCAATGAGAAATGCAGATCTCAGAAGCAGAGAGCATCTCCCATGTAACCTGCTAACTTCTAGCAAAGTAAAATTCTGACAATTCAGTATCCGCTAGTTCAAGTATTACTATGGCTAACCATCTGTCCAACTGGTTAGTCTAGAGTGAAACTAGGGGTCAGAGTGCAGGCCAAAGTGAGGGCTAGGAACATCGAGGGTCAGGAACATGGGTAGCCTTGAAGCTAAGTCCAGAGCATTTGTGTTTTAATTTGTTTTGACATTCCAGGTTGTATTTCCTGCTTCCTTTAACTTACTGGAAAACTTACTATACTGCAACATAACACATTTAATTTAAAGTGAAATAAAAGTTGCAAAGGCCTATTAATAGGAGTGACAACAACAGCCTGGAAAATCAGATAATCCATCATCAAAATCACAAGGATATCAAATCATAGGAGTTTTGCTGTATTTGCTTTCTCTATATCGAATTTAAATGAGACCAGTGAAATCACATCAAGATGCAATTTACTTGAGATGTGAGACTGAAACGATACCAAGAGCTCTATTAAAGGGGGAAGAGAAAGGAAGTCTTTCAAAAACATAGTCCTAGTGTGAATTGAAATGGGAAATTGAAGCAAACAGAAATAGTTACAAAAAAAAGTGGGGAAAGCGACCAAAATATTATTTCTTAAGACAGGCCAGCTCACTGCTGTAGTGGTGAAATGTGGAATGAATATCCAGGTTGAGATGACATAGACCAGCCAATTCCAGTCACAAACGAAGTAACCAGCAGCTACTACCACAGGAATGCAGACCAACGGGCAGAGGGAGGAGAGAATAGAGAGGAGTGATTGCTGACCCATTATCCTACCGGGGCGGTGGAGGGAATACAGAGGGGTGATTGCTGACCCACTACCCTACTAGAGGGGGGTGGAAGGAAAGAATAGAGAGGAGTGATTTCTGACTCACCACCCTACCGGGGGTTGGGGGGGGGGAGGGAATACAGAGGGGTGATTGCTGACCCTCTCTGTCCTGCTGGAGGGGGGAGGGAATACAGAGGGGTTTGATTGCCACCCACCTCTCTGCTAGAGCAGGAAAGGAATAGAGAGGGGTGTGATTGCTGACCCACTGTTCTGCCCATTGGTAATGGGCTATGCGCAACAGAAAATAAAGCAGTCTACAATTAGACTTGAGTGATGCCATGGTAAGGAAGTTCTGGGAAGAACATACATTAGTTATGAGTGGTTATACCCCATTCAGTATCAGAGCTGGCCTGTAAATCCACCTTATTTGACCACATTTCTTCGTGTCCTTTCAATCCCATCATCACATTAAAGTTCCCCATCTGCAACATCTCTGTAGGAAGATAATGGGTCTGATTAAATTTTAACATTTGGGGATTACCACACTAGAAAGTTTTCACTTTATTAGCTGACTGAATTCCTTAATCAATTTAAATCACCCATAATCTCCAAAATATGAGGGAATACAAAACTGAGCAAAGCTCTGGTGAGTGTAATCTTCAAAGCAGCAATGACACAGGCCTCTTAGTGAATACTAAGAGAATCTGTGTTCTTAGGGAATTCACCTCTGCTTCAGTGACACAGGTTACTGATAGTTGTGTAGAATTTGTGATATACAGTCCAGAACAAAGTCATACTGTGGAACATTAATACAGAAATATGCGAAGAGGAACAGAACTTTGACAGCAGGAAAAATTCACATAAATCCCAATTCCAGAACTAAGAGTTATGGCATACCCAGCATACGATGATCACATTACTGAGCATTAAAGCTTCTACCTGTATTTAAAATAAGAAATTAAACTCTTATTTAGAATATCAAAGCACTGGAATGCAAGAAAAATGGCACTGATGTCACTAAGACTTTGTTCTTCCGAATCAACAGATTACAAGAAGCTTCAAACAATAACTAATTAAAAATTCCAGGTAAACTAATAAGATTACAGCTTGATAAATCTCAAGAATATGCTTAAAGTGAAATAATCAGCAGGTATACTAAATACATTGTAATAGGAACTATCAACATCCTTTTGATTCTGGACAGAAAGAAACAGCAAATATAACACTACTCTAACAAAGGAGATAGAAAATATAGATCAACATGAGGAACCAATTAGGGAATGGCCATATTGTGTGAAATATAAAAATGTTAATTGATACGAGGGAAAGTGTGCATGAAACAATAGAATTCAAAGAGTTTGAACTTCAGAAAATAGGCTCTTCTATCCCAACAAGCTTTACTAAGAATGGTCAAGGGAAGAGTTAACCAAGGAAAACACATAGAAAGTTACAACGTATTTTGCCGACTTTATACAACACCCTATGCAAGGTTGATTGTCAAGTTTACAGCAGAGAATTTAGGGCAATAACCCAACAAGAATTGAGAATTTGTTATTGGGCAGGACTCAGCAAAATAAGAATGAACAGATTGGCAATTCGCCACTGTGGGGCATTGAAAATGGTAGTTGTGCCCAGTCAATGAACAACACCACACTCTTGCATTATACTGTTGCCAAAAACAACAAATTTCATGACACACATCAGTGACTATAATAAACCTGATTCTGACTATCGTGAATTTGACTGAAGGGCACAAACATCATATTCATAAGTTTACACAAAGTACACTGCAGATGCTGTGGTCAAATCAAGACGTACAAAAAAGCTGGATGAACTCAGCAGGTCGGGCAGCATCCGTTGAAAGAAGCAGTCAACGTTTCGGGTCGAAACCCTTCGTCTCGACCTGAAACGTTGACTGCTTCTTTCAACGGATGCTGCCCGACCTGCTGAGTTCACCCAGCTTTTTTGTACGTCTTGATTTGTAGGTTTGTTGCTGATAACAAACTGGTTGGGAATGTAATATAAATAGATTACAGGTGATATACAAAGGCCAAGTGAGTAGGCAAGAACAACACAAACACAACAATGTGCAAATATACAAAGTACACACACAAAAGCATTGGATAAATTGATATCTAAGGGATCCTCATACAGAAATCACTTAAAACTTGCACACAATATACAAAAAGCAATTAAGCAGGCAAACCGTATTCTGGACTCATGATTTACTGTTATAACATTGGCCTAATAGCACATCCTGGAGAACCATCTCCAGGTTTGATTGCCTAACCCAAAAGGTTACATTTACCACAGAACAAGGATTCACTAGGCTATTCCTAGGAATGGAATGTCTTCTGTGGAGGGTGGGGGGGGGGGGGGGGGGAGAGAAGAGAAGAAATAAAGTAAACCAGACCTGAATTCTCCAGAATTAACAACAATGGATCAAAATGAAACTAAAAATTCTTACAGGGAGGATATTTCACAGCCAAAGAGGTCTAGAATAAGAGGTCCCAGACTTAGAGTAATCATAGGATTGAGATGCAGATAAATTCCTTTAGATAATGACGAATCTTTGACATTCTCTACCAAGGGATCAGCAGATTTCTGGACATAATGTAACCAAGGAAAACGGAAAATGCTGTGGTCAAAGGTCAACCATGATCTTAATTAATGGCAGAACAGGACAAATAGACTACGGCCAAGCTCATTTATTATGTACAAAGAAGCAGCTTGATAGATGGACTATCATATAGAGAAAATGCGTAGCAATCACACTGGAACCAAACAGAAAAGCAGAAGAATAATTTTGAGAATTAAATGCCCAATCAGAGAGCCATGTACAAGAAACAAAGTTATCATATACAAACAGCAAGTAAAATTTCAAAACAAATCAAACTGAAAACCCTTCAGGAAAGTAGTCTCACTGCAACTGCAGGGGTCTTGCTGTATAACTCCTTTATTTAAACAGTGCAGCAGAGGTTAGCAGGACTAACCATGAGATGGAGTTGATAATAGAAAATTATTGAGCACAAGCAGGCCAAAACTCAATGAAATTTATAAGAGTTAGAAAATACATCAAATGGCTCCAGCAATGCATTTATATTAAAATACATAAGTGTACGCGATATCCATTTAAACTATTTAAAGTACTTCACCCACCACTAAAATGTGCCAAATCTAAAACCTTGCGTATGCCGATAGGAGGTCACCTCACTAATGCTGAGAATTCAGAGAAGGGCTTGACAGGGGCGATTCAGTGAGCATATTTCTTATATTGGGAAGCTCAGGATTATGGGTACAACTTCAAACTGACGAAATATTAAAACAAAACAGAAGCATCAGAAACTATTTACCCGCAAAGCAATAAGAGGGAGGCAAGTTTATTGGTGGACAAGGTAGTTTTGTTAAAACGTTACAGAAAGTAGATCGGATAACTGAAGCAATACCAATTTTAGTTATGTTATTATTAAAATAGAGGGTCTATAGCCTTACTTAATTTAAATTTGAAAGTGATCTTAAGACTAACACCCTCGGTGCATCAGCGCTGTCCAGATGGCTACAAATGACAGGATGGTTCGAGTCGCCATGGTTACTGATCGATATGAACCCGCAGGCCAGGCGCTGAGCCACAGCCTCGGAGGCCCAACCCGTCATACCCCAGTCCCGCTGCTGTCCCGCCGGGCAGCAGTGACGTGGCTGGCAACTACTGATCAGACGCGCCCTGTGCTCCTCAAGTCAGCCGGCCGAGTCGGGCCGAAGCCCCAATAGGCCTCACCACGCGGCCGTCAGCCAGGTCGATTGCCCCGGGAATTGACGCATTCTCAGCCACCTACCATTCTCTTCATGGGTGAGGCTGCAGAGGTGGCTCCGCGTGGCCTTGAGCCATCTACGTGGTGCGCGGGCGGACGGCGCAGCAGAGTCCCAGGTGGTAGAGAGTGCCAGGCCCGCGGAAGCCACCACTTTCATAATGGAGCGACTCCGACTGGCGCCGCCGCCGCTAACGCTCGTCACGTGACGATCGCGTGCAGGGTAGCGGGCGGGACGGGGCGGGGCCCGAGGAAACGCGTCACTCTCCCACCCCCCCCCTCCCAAAAAACATGGCTGACGCCCCGCCCGAGGGAACGCCCCAGAAAAACATGGCTGACTGAGTGTGGCGGTGTGGGGGGAGTCCGTACCGTACCGGGCCTTGGCCCACTGACACAGTCTGGATCCCCTGTCAGACCCCCTCTCCCCATCCTCGGCGTCTGTCCCCTGCCTTTTGGTGTCCACGAGATGCTGGTCCACGTAGGAAAGGAGGATCAGGCCCAGTTCTGGAAGCTGGATGTCGCCTACAACATTAGTAACCCTGAAGTGAGGAAGCAACGTGAGTTCATAAGTATTTAGACTCGAGGTTCCCGATCTTTTGTTTTATGCCGTGGACCAATATTATTAAGCAAGCAGTCTGTGGGATCCCAGGTTGGGAACCCCTGGTTTAGACGGTGATGTGGTAACTAATTTGTGGGAGCACCAGCCGCTGTCGGACCCCTGTAGCAGGACAATCGGAGTGCAGGTTGGTTTGAGATGGGGAGGATGGATTGTGTGTGGTCAGGTAGCGTCTGTGTCTGTGGGAGAGAAACGGGTAATGTTTCTGGTTAAAGACCATTTGTCAGAATAGGAGAATGGCTAATTCTAAGCTGCGAAAAGAGGTATGGTGGGTAGGACGAAGGAAATGATTGTTTGAGACCAGGGCCATTACAGAGAAATGCATACGTTGGTGGGTTAAGGAGGGAAGTTGAACAGAAGGTATGAAATGAGGGGTGTCAAAGGGTGAGAATGCAAAAACAAAGGAAAAGTAAATAAAGTGCAGGTCAGGTGGTGCTGTTGGAAATGGGACAGTGAGCCAATACAACAGACATTGCAGGTGTTAGTACCAGCTTGACACGATAGCTGATATTGAGCTCAGGTGCAAGATGAGGTGTTGTTCCTCTAGCTTATGTTGGCTTGGGGTTCAATTGTATAGGAGGTCATGGAGAGTTAGTGGCTGAGAGCTCCGAGTCACGTCTCTAGACTAAATGCAGAGGTGCTGCAAAGCTGTCACGCATCTGGATTCTCTAATGAAAGCACAAATGCACTGTCATTGGAGGAAATGCAAATGAATCATCACTTTCCTTGGAAGTCCTGACATGGTAGGAAGGAAGTAGGTGAAATGATAGACATTGCTCTCACTATGATGCTTCTGCTCGCTCGACCAAGTGCGATCATAAGGGGGAACGGTTGTTGCAAATGGGGACAGACCAGGGAACCTTGCCATTATTCGAAGGGTCATGGACCTCAAATTGGGAACCCTGCTGTAAAGAGGAAAGGAAGCTGGTGGGTGAAATCTCATAGAATCTGGAATTGGGTTAGGGTTGATTCTAACTTTAACGCACAAGAGGGCACAGTGATAGCGTAGCAGTTGGTGCGACACTACTACAGTTCAGAATGTTCCGGAGTTCAATTCCAGATCCAATCTGTAGCAAGTTTCTGTACATCCTCCCCGTGGAATGCATAGGTTTTCTCCCACAATCCAAAGATGTGCCAGGAAGGTTGTTGTCAATTGCCCTGTGATTAGGTTAGGGTTAACTGGCGCGGCTTGGAAACCCCGAAGGGTATCATTAAATAAAACTGCCCACTTCCTGCTACTAACACCCTGAGCTCTGGGGAAGTGAGGACCAAAGAACTTGTACTTTCTCTGGCCGAGGGGAGAAAAGTTGTAAGCAATAGTTGAGTTTGGTTCGAAGTCTCCTCAGTTATGATATAAGGGAAGTCACAGTTCAGGAAGGTACTTGAGGCACTTGGAAAATGTAAGTACAGCAGAAATGAAGGATCTTTGACCCAAAGCATTAACTCTGTTTCTTTCTGCACAGATGCTGTCTGGCCTACTTACTTCAGACTTGCAGCTCTGCAGTTTTTGCATTTTGATTTTTCCACATACAGACTGTCCCCAGATAACAAACAGATTCAGTTTTTACAGACTTTCCGTGTCAGAAAATAAACAAAAAAATCACTCTATGGTAACCATCCCTCAATGGTATTGTAATGAATGGTATCAAAAGCATATCAACCTGATAAGAACAGTGATTAAAAGTAAACAGAGAGAAATCTAGTTCTGTCATTTGTAGGAATGAAGTTACTGTGTGTGCGTGTGTACATGGGACTTTTGAATTTAATAATATTCTGGGAGCTTGTTTTTATGTACAGCCTATCCTTTAAGCCAGGTGTTCTTAACCTGGAGATTTCCCAAACCAGACTGTGGATTGCAGAAGAGAGTAAAATTGAAGAAATGCTTGAGCTGGAGTTTGCAAGAGTGAAAGACATGGACAGATTTGAGCATGATAGATCTGAAGTCATGTGCCTTTGCTAATCAGTAAGCAGAGTTATTAGATCCATGAGACAATGAAGGAGATGCAGAGAGTGGAACTGTTGGTGAAAGATTAGATGAGAAAGGGGAACATTGAAACAGAAGAATTTGAAGGTAATTAAAACATGGATGAGGATTTTGAGAGCAAGTGGTTAAGGCCATTGTCATGTACTAGATCTACCAACACTTGGAGAGATGGTCTGATTTGGGACAGTCAGCATGGAAAGTTCTTCAAGGAGGTATGCGATAGGGTGAATGGTGTCTGTACAGATTTTAGCAAAGCTTTTCAAAGCTGTTTCATTTGACTGTGTTCATGGGCATTCATGTATGGTGAATAATAATTGAACTTAAACTTAAAACTTGACACTGCATGACCATAAGACAAAGGAGCAGAAGTCGGCCATTCAGCCCATCTTCTCCACCATTTCATCATGAGCTGATCCAATTTCCCCTTTAGTCCCATTCCCCCGCCTTCTCACCATAACCTTTGATGCCCCGACTACTCAGATACCTATCTATCTCTGCCTTAAATACACCCAATGACTTGGCCTCCACTGTCGCCCATGGCAACAAATTCCATAGATTCACCACCCTCTGGCTAAAAAATTTTTTCTCATCTCTGTTCTGAATGGGTGCCTTGCAATCTTCAAGTCATGTCCTCTCGTACTAGACTCCCCCACCATGAGAAACAACTTTACCACATCCACTCTGTCCATGCCTTTCAACATTAGAAATGTTTCTATGAGGTCCCTCCTCATATGTTAACCCTCTCATTCCCGGAATCATTCTAGTGAATCTTCTCTGAACCTCATGCTAGTCTGGAAGGCTGGGATCCAGGGAGAATAGCAGATTGAATTCAAGAGGAAGCAGGGGGTTCTTTCTCAGGCTAGAGTCTTGTGTCTCATGCTGTGCCACAAAGTTTGATACTAAAATCTTTGTTGTTTGCAATTTAAATGAAACAATTTGGACATGAATGTACAGGCATGGTTAGTTAGTTTGCTGATGATACTAACATAGATGTGTTGTAGGTAGGACAGAAGGTTATAAAAAGTTATTAATCTGCTCAGAATGTGAGCTTGGGATTGGTAGATGGCATTCAGTCCAGGTAAGTGTGAGGTATTGCAGTTGGCAGATCAGACCAGGATGAGAGTGGTACAGAACAGGGGACCCAGGACTGCAAGAGCGTAGTTCAGTGAACGTGGCGTCACAGCTATAGACAAGGTGCTGAAGAAGGTGTCTGGCACTCTGACCTTTATCAGTTAGGGCACTGAGTACAGGAATTGTTTAGTTGTATTGCAGTTATATAAGCTGTTGGTGAGGCTACACGAAGTACGGTGTACAGTTTTGCTCAACCTGTTACAGGACAGATGTTAAACTGGAAAGAGTGCAGAAAAGATTTGCCAGGAGTTACAAGGGGAGGTTTGTAGTCTAGGACTTTATTCCCTGGGATGTAGGAGATTAAGGGATGACATGATAGAGCTATACAAGATCATGAGAGTTATGACAGGGTGAAAACATACAGTCTTTTTCAAAGGGAGGAGGCAAAAACAAGAGGGCATAGGCTTAGGATAAAAGGTGAGGGATTTAGAGGGGGCATCAGGGTGGCCTCTTCACACAAAGGGCAGTGCATATTTGGATGAACGGCCAGAAATCACATTTAAAAACCACCCATGAATACATGGGTAGGAGAGGTTTAGAGACCAAACATGGCAGCTGGGGGCAACACACAGTATGAATGAGTTGGACAAAGGGCTGGTTTTTGTGCTGCATGACTGACTGAAAATATTTCCATTTTCAAGGAGTGAAGGTGACAAATAGATTGTTTCCAAATTATTGGCAATTACTTCAAAATATAAAAGGGGCCATATAAGTTTCTATTTTTTTAAGGCAATATAGTAGTGAACAAAGTATAAGGGTAATGCCAGGAAAAACTTAGATGGCAAAGGAGAGAGAGGTTTCCCAAGTTCCTATTATCCTGAATCCCATCAAACATGAAACACATTTCCTGTAAACACCAGATAGAATGCCAGTTCTGTGTAGTAGACTCTGATATTGTGTTGCCATAGTTTAATATATTAACAGTAAATATTTTTCCTCTAATTATAAAACCTTTGCCATATTTTTAATAATGTTCACCAATTTCTGTCTCTCAGTGCCTCCAAATTACGTTCTTATTCAGGCGATTGACCTCACCACTGAGGCTAGAAGCAAGTGTTGCCTGTCTGGAACACGCCCTTGTCAGAGAGGCTGATCATAGCAATTAAATAAACTGAAGGAGCTGTCGGGCCTCCGTGCACTGATGTTTCAATATGTTGCAAACAGTCATATATTTTCATAATATATAATTAACAAAGTTTGTTTTTCCTTTTCCTGCTGCTGCTCCCTACCCCAAGCCCCCTGTTTCGTAAAATACTATCTTGCCAAAGCCAAGAGAAAACACACCCTAGTTACTATTTCAAAACTTACATTCCCATAACAAAGAAAAATTGTGTTACATTTTACTAAGTATGTAAGATTTATTGAGTTTTTATGCTGTTTGTTAAAACTGTCTGTTTACAAATCAGGAATCCACCATTTTATATTAACATGTGGATTAAGTGCTAGAATTCTGGAAGAAATCTACCAAGTAGAAGATAGAGGGAGTGCCATCGACCACTGTAAGGCAGTTAGGCAGAAGCCATTTCACTGGTAAAGTACAACTTGATCCAATGTCTATAATATGAGCTCAGTCAAAAATGCTGCTCTGGTGTCAGTTCATGCTGAGCAATAAGCTCAATTTCCTGTTAGATCACCAGCAGTCGCATGCCATCTGTCCCATCCACTCCATAATGTACTGGTTAGGCACAGGAGTACATTCAGCCAGAGACTCATTCCACCCAGATGTAACACTGAGCGTCATAGGAAGTCATTCCTACCTGTGGCCATCAAACTTCACAACTCCTCCCTTGGAGTGTCAGACACCCTGTGCCAATAGGCTGGTCCTGGACTTATTTCCACTTGGCATGATTAACTTATTATTTAATTATTTATGGTTTTACATTGCTATATTTCTTAACTATTCTTGGTTGGCATGGCTATAATGAAACCCAATTTCCCTCGGGATCAGTAAAGTATGTCTGTCTGTCTGTAACAAGAGTGGGCTCCCTCACCTCTGACCCTCAACACAGGTGCCCCTCAGGGCTGTGTTCTAAGCCCTCTCCTGCGCTGTCTGTGTCACCACCCACAGCTCCAATTTGCTGATGACACCACACTGATTGGCCTAATCTCAAATAATAATGCGGCAGCCTTCAGGGAAGAAGTCATCACCCTGACACAGTGTTGTCAAAAGAACAACCTCTCCCTCAATGTCGCAAAAACAAAGGAGCTGGTTGTGCACTACAGGAGGAATGGAGATGGGCTAACCCCTATTGATAGCAATGGATCTGGGGTTGAGAGGGTGAACAGCTTTAAGCTCCTTGGCATCAACGAGGATCTCACGTGGTCTGTGCGTAACGGCTGTGTGGTGAAAAGGACAGCAGTGCCTCTTTCACCTCTTAGACGGTTGAAGAAATTTGATATATGCCCCCAAATCTTAAGAAATTTCTACAGGGGAACTGGTTTCTGCAGGGAGTGGTGCGGACAGCCCAGCGCATCTGTAGATGTGAACTTCCCTCAATTTAGGGCATTTATAAAGACAGGTGTGTAAAAGGGGGCCGAAGGATCATTGGAGACCCGAGTCACCCCAACCACAAACTCTTCCAGCTGCTACCATCCAGGGAACAGTACCTCAACTTAAAAACCAAGATCAACAGGTTCCGGGGCAGCTTCTTCCACCAGGCCATCAGACTGATTAATTCATGCTGACGCACTGTATTTCTATGTTATATTGACTGTCCTGTTGTACATGATAGTTATTATGTAGATGGAGACATAACATAAAGGTTCTTACTCATGTATATGAAGGATGTAAGTAATAAAAGTCAATTCAATTCACTGGCAACTTATCAATTCATAGACCATAGGACATAGAAGTAGAATTCGTCAATTCAGCCTACCAACTCTGCTCCACCATTCCATTATGGCTGATTATGGCTCTCAATCCTGTTCTTCTGCCTCCTTCCTGTTAACTTTGATACCCTAATTAGCAAGAACCTATCACTCCCTTCTTTAAATATACCCAATGGCTTGACATCCACTGCCATCTGTAACAATGAATTCCACACATTTAATACCTTCTGGCTAAAGAAATTCCTCCTCATCTCTTTTCTGAATGCAAGTCCCTCTATTCTGAGGCTGTTCCCTCTGATCTTACACCCACTGACCATAGGAAGTGTCCCCTCCATGTCCACTCGATCTAGGCCTTTCAATATTCAATATACTTCATTGAAATCCACTTTCCACCAATCCAATTCTTCTGAACTCCAGTGAATGAAGTCACAGATCCAGTAAACACTCCTCAGTCAGTATGTTAACCCTTTCATTTCTGAGATCATTCTTGTGAACCAACTATGGAGCCTCACCAATGCCAGCCCATCTTTTCTTGGATTACAGACCCAAAACTGTTCACAATACTCCAAGTGCTGTCTTATAACCTCCTAGCATTAAATCCTTGCTCGTATATTCGAGTCCTCTTGAAATTAATACTGACATTGCATTTGCCTTTCAACCTACAAGTTAACCTTTAGAGAATCCTGTACAAGGACTTCGAAGTCCCTTTGCGCCTCTGCTTTTTGGATTTTCTCTCATTTAGAAAATAGTCCACACCTTTATTCCTTCTACCAAAGTGCATGACCATACACTGACCATACTGTATTCCATCTGCCACTTCTTTGATCATTCTCCCAATCTGTCTAAGCATTCATGCAGAGTCCATGCCCCTCCACCTATCTTCATAGCGTCTGCAAACTTGACCACAAAGCCAGCAATTTCATCATCCAAATCATTGACATGTAACGTGAGAAGTGGTTCCAACATTGACCCCTGTGGATACAACTAGTCACTGGCAGCCAGCTGGAAAAGGCCCTATTATTCCCATTCTTTGTCTCCTGCCGGCCAGCCAATCTTCTATTCATGCTGGTATCTTTACTGTAATGCCATGGATTCTTGTTAAGCAGCCTCAAGTGTGGCAACTTGTCAAAGGCCTTCTGAACATCCAAGTAATCAATATCCTTTGTCTATCCTGCCTGTTATTTCCTCAAATAATTCCAACAGATTTTTTAGGCATGATTCCCTCTTAAGGAGACTATGTTAAATTCAACCTATTTTATCATGTGTCTCCGAGTACTCTGAAACATCATCCATAATAATAGACTCCAACATTTTCCCAACCACTAAAGTCAGGCTAACTGGCCTATAATTTCTCTTCTGCTTCCCTCCCTTCTTAAAGAGTGGAGTTACATCTGCAATTTTCCAGTCCTCTGAAGCCATTCCAGAATCTAGTGATTCTTGACAGATCATTACTACTGCCTCCACAATCTCTTCAGAACCCTGGGGTGTAGTCATTCCAGTACAGGTGATTTGTCTACCTTCAGAATTCTCAGCTTCTCAAGCTCCTTCCCCTTACTAATGGCAATAACACTCACTTCTGCCCCTTGAAACTCTTGAATTTCTGGCATACAGCTAGCGTCTTCCACAGAGAAGACTAATGCAAAATACTTATTGAGCTTGTCCACCATTCCTTTGCCCCTCATCACTACCTCTCCAGCATCATTTTCCAGCAGTCCAATATCCACTCTCGCCTCTCCTTTACTTTCATACATGTGAAATAACTCTTTTATAGGATTGGGAAGCTTTTCAAAACCAACAGAAGGCAACAAAAAAAAAGTCATTAAGATGAAATACAAAGGTAAGTCGACCAATAATATTAAAAAGGATACCAAAAGTTCCTTCAGATATACAGCATAAAGTGTAAAAGGGAGATGAGGGTACATATCAAACTGCTGGAAAATAATGCTGGAGAGTTTCAAATGATGCCAGCAATGGGGACAAGGAAATGGCAGACAAATATTTTGCATCAGTCTTCACTGTGGAAGACATTACCAATTAGCCAGAAGTTGGAGAGTATGGGAGCAGAAGTGTGTGGTCATTACTAGAGAGAAGGTGCTTGGGAATCTGAAAGGTCTGTAGGTAGGTAAGTCACCTAGACCAGATGATGTACACCCCAGGGTTCTGAAAGAAGTGGCTGAAGGGATTGTGGAGGCATTAGTAATGATCTTTAAAGAATCACTAGATTCTGGAATGTCACTGCACTGTTCATGAAGGGAGAAAGGCAGAAGAAAGAAAATTATGGACAGTTAGTCTGACCTCAGTGGTTGGGGAGATGTTGGAGCTGGTTGAAAAAAGCCCATAGTCAGCATGGCTTTCTTAAGGAAAAATCTTGCCTGACATATCTGTTGGAAATCCTTAAAGAATGAACTAGTAGGATAGACAATGGAGAACCAGGGGATATTGTGTACTTGTCAAAGGCCTTTGGAAAATCCAAGGTGCCATACAGGAGACTGCTTAACAAGTTGAGACCCTATGGTATTGCAAGAAAGATACCAGCATGGAGGGTTAGCTTAGTAAGTTTGCTGATGACACAAAGGTCATCTATGGTATCTGGATGACCCCAATAGACTTACAGGTGAAGTGTCACCTCACCTGGAAGGACTGTTTAGAGCCCCCAAATAATAGTGAGGGAGGAGGTGTAGGGGCAGGTGTAGCACTTGTTCCGCTTGCAAGGATAGGTACCAGGAGGGAGATCAGTGGGGAGCAATGAATGGACAAGGGAGTTGCGAAAGGAGTGATCCCTGCAGAAAGCAGAAAGTGGCGGGGGACGGGAAGATGTGCTTGGTGGGATCCCATTGGAGATGGTGGAAGTAACAGACAATTATGTGCTAGACACGAGGCTGGTGGGAGGATGGGGTGAGGGCAGATATGTGTGAAATGGAAGAGATATGGTTGAGGGCAGCATTGATGGTGGAAGCCCTTTTCTTTGAAAAAGGAGGACATCTCCTTTAGTCTGGAATGAAAAGCCTCATTTTGAGAGCAGATGTGGTGGAAAGAGGTATAGTCTGGGTAGCTATGAGAGTCATTGAGTTTATAATGGACATCAATGGATAAGCTGACTGCAGAGATAGAGACAATGAGATCAGGGGGAGGGAGGTATCGGAAATGAAGCAGGTAAACTTGAGGGTAGGGTGGAAGTTGGAGACAAGGTTTCTTAGGGACGGCCAACTTGGCTTTCTTTGAGGAGGTAACAAGCAGGCTTGATGAAGGAAAGTCAATGGACGAATGGATTTTCAGAAGGCCTTTGACAAGGTGCTACATATGAGGCTTCTAAACAAGATTGGAGTGTGTGGTGTTAGAGCAAGGTATTCATATGGATAGAAGATTGGCTGACTGCCAGAAGGCAGAGAGTTGGGGATGATGAGGTTCTTTTCAGGGTGGCTGCCAGTGACCCATGGTCTATATCCCCCCCCCCCCCCCCATCTGCCCATGCGTGGTCCATATTTCTTCCCCCCATCAGCCCACACATGGTCCACATTCCCCCTCATCTGCCCACATGTGGTCCATGTCCCCCCCCATCTGCCACACGTGGTCCATAATCCCCTTCCTATCTTCCCACGTGTCCACATTTGCTCCCCAACTATTCCGTCTGTCTAAATGTCTCTTAAAATGTACTTTTGTGTCTGTTTCTGCCATTATCTCTAGCAACACAATCCCAGCATCTAACACTCCTTTTCCCTGCACATCCCCTTTAAACTTTCCTCCTCTTAAAGCAATGCTCTCTATATTTAACATTTCTACCTGGGACGTTATCTATGTCCCTCATAATTCTAAAACCATCTATCCAGTCTCCCATCGGCCTCTAACTCACTGCAGAAAATAATCCAAGTTTGTCCAAACTTCTCTTATATCTGATAGTCTTTAGGCGACACCCTGGTGCACTCTCTCTAGAGCCTCCACATCCTTCCTGTAATGAAGTGACCAGAGCAGAATGCAGTAGTCTGGACTTTGACTTCTTGACTCCTGTTTTCAATACCCCAACCGATGAGGGCAAGCTTCTCCACCACTATCAATTGGTACTACCACTTTCAGGGAGCTCTGGGCTTTGACACCATGATGCCCTTGTACATCGATGTCCTCAAGTGTCCTGACATTTATACCATTTGTCCTCCCCTTACTAGGCCCATGTAGACTACAACCAGTGCCTTTATCACCTCCGCAAAAGAACTCAATCATTTAAAACGTGAACTGCCTGCACAAAGCCATAAGCTTTTGGAGAGTGGCCATTCAGCCCATCGAGTCTGTTACACCATTCAATGGCATCTGATCTTTGTTTCTCAAGCCCATTCTCGTACCTTCTCCATTATCAATCAGGAACCTATCAATCTCAACCTCTGCCTTAAATACACCCAGTCTTTAAGTCTTGTCTTCCTGATGAAAGGTCTCAACCCAAAATGTCGACCGTTAATTCCTTCCCATAGATGCTGCCTGACCTGCTGAGTTTCTCCAACATTTTATGTGTGTTCCTGAAGATTTCCAGCATCTGCAGAATCTCTTGTGATTATGGTACAGCCAATCACTTGCCCTTCACAGCTCACATGCCAACAAATTCCACGGATTCACCATCCTCTGCCTGAAGAAACTCCTCCTCATCTCATGGAATGTCTCTTTATTCTGAGGCTGCGCACTCATATTCTAGACTCTCCTCCTAAGGCAAACATTCTTCCTGTGTCCAGTCTGTCCAGGCCTTTTAATAATCCAGAGGTTTCAATGCGATGCTCTCCCTCTTGTCCTTCTGAACTCCCTCAAGTATGAGTCCAATGCATTGAAACTCCCTTGATCTGTTAAGCTATTCGTTTCAGGAATCATTCTCATGAATTTCCTTTGGACCATCTGCACTACCAACGCAATTTGCACTATCAAATGCAAGGACCAAAACTGTTCACAATACTTCAATTGTTGTCTAAACAGTGTCTTACAAAGCCTCAGCTGTACATGCTTGCTGTTATAGTCTGGTCCTCTCAAAATGAATGCTAGTGTTGCATTTGCCTTCCTTACTAACAACTTACCTGCAAGGTAACCTTAAAGCAGTGTTTCCCAACCTGTTTTAGCCCAACGCTCCCCCCCCGCCCCCCAAAGCACTTTAATACTTTCCAACACACCCCCTAAAAAACCTTCATACTTGCCAACGCCACTCTTGGGCACAATATACTTCCCAGCGCCCCCATAGAATAAAACCATGTCTACCATATGCTAACATGAAAAAAATAATTTTGCTTTAAATTTTAAATTGTCTTTAAACTTAACTTACATAGTACCAGTGTGCTGTACAGCAGCTTTGATATCAATGTGATCCTTGAGCTTGATGATTGTTAGCAAGAATTGAAATACCTGTTCAAGTTGTGACAGCAAAAGCCTGAAGTCCTCACGTGTAACAATGTCCAGGTTGTTTCCATGTTTTTGTGAGTATGTGGTTCATTGCACTGAAGCCTCTTTCAAAAAGGTCAGAGGATGGAAATGCAATGAAGAACAGTTTGGCTCTTCTCCAAAGACCTGGAAACTTTGTATGACAGTGTAGCCACATATCACAAAAGCTGACATTTTTGAAAAGCATTTTCCTTCTTCATCATCCTGAATTTTGATAACTTCTTCTTGCAAGCTCTCTTCCTGTTCTTCCACCTTGTAAAGAAATGGGTTAATTACCCTGTCCAGAATTTCCAGATTGTTCATATCCTTGAAATGATTCTGAAAATCCTTCTTCCGTGACTGCAGGTGTAAACAGTACTCTTCCAAATCACCATCTGTGGAAAGGAGCGCCATACAATCCATGCAAGAAAATTGTGAGAACATTCTTCTCCCAATGTGTTGCTTATATATTTCCAATCTTATGATAAAAGTGGACACTGCACTTTTTGCCTGGATTAAATTGAAATTCTCACCCTGCAGTTTCTTATTTGGAATGTTCATTTTGTCACATGGATCAGCTAGGTATGCTATATCTCCACATAAAAGTTCAATTTTCTTTCCCAAGATCTTGCCAACTTTGAGCAAAAATTCAACAACAATGTCAAAAAGATTAAAGAAATGTTTTAACTAGCAAGCTTTTGACAGCCAATGCACATCAATGTGAAGAAGCAAGTGTTCAAACCCTTCATTGTTATCTTGGCGTAAATGGTGAAATATTTTGCTGTTTAACGGATGAGCTTTAGTTATTACAGGAGTCATCCTCAAAAAAAGTCGCTGGCTGAGGTGTTTGGCTGTGAAATGTTATCGACGAATTACACAATCGATTGCTAACAGATTTGGAATTACTTTTCTCATAAATGCCACTCAACCAGCATAGTGACCTGTCATATATGGTGCTCCATCTGTTACGTAAGAAATCATGTTCCTAATTGAAAACTTTTATCCTCAATATACATTTTGATCTCGTCGTAGATTGATTCTCCGTTGATACTGTTTTTAACATTTTACAAAAGAGAATCTCTTCATAAGTTTCTCCATGTTTGATAAATCATAGATATGCTATTAGCAATGCCTTGTTGTCTCACACAGTTGACTCATCTAGTTTTATCCCAAATTCTGTTTTCTGTTTTATGCATGGTTGATTATCCATGTCTTCACTCATTTCATTAATACAATGAGCTTCAGTTATTACTCAGAGGAATTGATTTTAAAATACTGGAATCCATTTTGAGAACAGTGCTGAGCACTTCTGATACAGCAGGCATTGTTAATCTTTCACTAATTGTATGAGATATTCCACACTTCCCTATTATTTTGGAAATATTATAAGAAGCAATAAGACCACTATCAAAGTCACTTTTATTTTTCTTGGTAAATGACTCCAGTGTGCAACTCTTTTCCAATGTTTCTTTCATCTTCTGGAACTGAGTACTATAATACCATAAGTAGCTTCTTCAGGATGTCTTTTAAGGAAGTGTTTCTGCAACCTGGATGGCTTCATGGTTCATTAGAGAGACAATATTACAAATAAGACACATGGGGTGTGGCTAATCTGATGGGAATGGAATAAAACCAAACTCCAGGTCTGTAACATTGCATTAATGTTTCCTAGCAGGATTAGAGTACAAGGTTTCACCACCTTCGGACTCATAGAGATCACGCCATGTGTGATTATCCATTATTAACCGGACTACATTAAAATAAAAAATTAACACAAAATGGGAATGCCTATCGGATGTTGACAACAGCAGTGAGTTAACATGGTTGGTCAGTTCAAAAGCCTCGTTAGGGTGTCACTTACTAACTCTCCATTGACTTCTATTTCCCCTAACACCATCTTGGGACACATAACCGTCCCCTTTGAGGGGGGACCGGTACTGCCCCCATTGGGAATCACTGCCTTAAGTCCTGATCTAGGACTGCATAACTCTTTGCACTTCCAGTTTCTTAATTCTCTGCCCAGTTAGAAAATGCTCTACACTTTTATTCTTCCCACTAACCACAAACATCATCGAGTAACACACGACATAATCGTGTTCTATCTGGCACATACACCCATGACCAACACACTCATTGACACACACCCACTATCAGATTGTAGCAACCTACTGTCCATTGTCTGGTCACACTCATTCAAGAGCTCACACCAACCTGTGTGCACCAGAGGTATCCACTAACCCACACCCATCAACAATATGCACCAACTGACATCAGATGTCTGCCCTAACCGACCGTCGACCAACAACACACCTTTCAGCTCTACATGCTGAAGCATTTTCTTCTGGAATGGAACAGGTTTCCAGTGATCATCTGCATTTAGTGTTTTGCACAGAATCTGTCACTAGCCAGAAGATATGTAACCACTGATTTTGGAATGGATTACTTTAAATGCTTGGTTTCAATGTGTGGTTCTGGTAATTTCAAACTATTTAGGGATGTAGTTCCATTTGATTTAAAGTATAGACCTGACATGATCACCCCCATGAGATCATAGTATTGTTACAAACACCTAGTTTACCAGCTACAGTTGTTATTCTGTAGATTAACCAAACTGATTTTTGTAGTTTTGGTTTTACACTTACCAGATGTGCCAATGGGGGAGCCACAAAGTAGATAGTATTGATTCCATCTGGAGGTGGGAGAAGTGAAGCTTTTACCTTGGACATATTGATCTGGCAGGAGGCAGTGGAAGGCTTGCTACAAGGACATTTCATGTCCTTGATGTGAGGGTGTTCACACCAGTGCATTTATCAGGAAATTTCTCTGCACTTTGTTTGTATAATAACATGGCCCTCTGCCAGCCCCAATTACATCCCTCTCTAGTTTGTGTCCCAGCCAAGCTCTGCACTGCTTTGAGCAATCAGGCCCTCCTTCCCAAAATACACAGCCATTTTCGCTCTCACGACTGGCGTCCAGGAGCTGGAAAACACACACTACATATAACATTACATAGAAGGGTGTTTATAACATTACATAGATGTTACATATAACATAACATCTGTTCTCCTTCAACTCATCAGGGCACCAGGCAGTGATGGCTGCCCAGGTCAGATCTTTCGGTTGTATCTGGGTCTGAATACAAGATGCCTGGGGTATTTCAGGATTTTTCTGTTTTTATCAGAGGCCTCTCTGGTCAAGGTTGCCACAGCTGATAGTATCTTTTTATCGTTGTTGAGGTTCAAATCAATGAATTCAATATAGATTCAAACCAAAACTCTTCAAATGAGGTACTTAAACAGATGAGGCAGCAACTTTGGCAAGAATGAGTTGCCTGTAGAAGACATTTTATAGAACTGGGTGAGGTTTGGTGTGTGATAAAGGCAGAAGTAAAAGGTAATCACAGAGAGTCAGAACAGAAACTGTTTAGTTATCTAAGATGCTGAGCTCAGTACTGAGCCTGTACTGTATCAGTACTGTGCCCAGATGGAAGATGAAATGCTGTTCCTTGAGCTTGGGTTAGACTTTGTTGAAAAGGTGTTGGAGATAGCAACAGAGGTTGGAGTAGGAGTGAGAGGGAGAATTGACAGGTCAGATCATGCAAACACTTCAGCAAAGTGGTTATAATCTGTGTTTGCTCTCTCCATCCAAGAGGAGATCTCATCCCTTAGCTGACCGCCCAACCCCTATCAGTAGACCATCCTTTGCTTTTTGCAGAGTGATGGCACCATCAAATATTTCTCCCTTTTCCTCAGCCCCTTCATTGGCATTCTCATGGACTGATTGACTTCTCAAACCAACCACTTCTATTCCATTCCATACAACACCTTCCAACAAAACACAGAGGAAACCTCCCCACCGTACAAATAAAACAGTAATGTATTTGTGCTTTTACACTTTTGTTCACAGTTTATGATGCAGATTCCTCCACGATGGGACAGTCCTCTCTTCTCACTGCTGCCATCAAGAAGAAGGTACAAGAACCTCAAGACTCACACCACTAGGTTCAGGAACATTTATTAGCCTTAAACCATCAGGGTTCTGAACCAAAGGGGATAACTTCACTCAACTTCACACCCCATCATTGAAATGTTCCCATAACCACTGGACTCTCTTTCACGGCTCTTTATCTCAGGTTCTTGATATTTATTGCTTACTTATATTATTGTTTCTTCTTTAAGCATTTGCAGTTTGTTGTCTTCTGCACTCTGGTTGAACGCCCTAGTTGGACAGCCTTTCATTGATTCTATTATAGCTACAGATTTGTTGAATATGCTCATGAGAAAATGAATCCCAGGTTGTATTTGGGGATATACAATATACGTACTTTGATAGTAACATTTACTTTGAACTTTGGAACATCTCTGTTCAGAATGCAAGTGTGACCTCAGGCTACCAGATACTGGTAGCTTTAATTCTCCATCCTGGTATCTTCGTTCTCTTAGATTCTTAGTGGAGGTTAATGTAAGTTGAAAGAAAAGTATATCAGCATCTTATTGGTCACCTCAGCCTTCCAGACTCATCAATATGTCCAACAATTTTAAAGTATTGATTCTTCAAGTCATAGAATACTACAGCACAGTAACAGGCCCCTCAGCCCATCTAGTCCATGCCAAGCTGTTATACTGTCTAGTCCAATTGACCCGCATCTGGAACATGACCCTCCATACCCCTCCCATCCATGTAGTTACTTCTGCTGACTTCTCATTCCACATTCTCACCACCCTCTGAGTGAAGAACATTCCCTCAGCATCCCCTTAAATATTTCACCTTTCACCATTAACCTAAAACCTCTAGTTCTAGCCTCACCCAACCAGATGGAAAAAGTCTGCTTGCATTAACTCTCTGTATAATTTTGTATACTTCTATCAAATCTCCCCTCATTTTCCCATGCTCCAGGGAATAAATTCAACTTTTCCCTATAAAGCAGCTCCCCAAGTTCCAGCAACATTCTTGTAAATTTCCTCTACTCTTTCAATCTCTATTGATATCTTTCCTGTGAGTAGGTGACCAAAACTGCACACAATACTCCAAATTAGGCCTCAGCAATGTCTAACACAGCTTCAACATAACATCCCAACTTCTGTTCCCTATATTTTTATTTATGAAGGTCAATGAGCCAAAAGCTTTCTTTACAACTCTGTTTGTGACACCACTTTCAAGTAATTATGGACCTGTTTTCTCAGACCCCTCTGTTCTACCGTTCCTCAATGCCCTACCATTCCCCGTGTAAGGTCAACCCAGTTGGTCCTATTGAAGTGCAAAACCTCACACTTGTCTGCATTCAATTCCATCTGCCATTTTTCAGCTGGTGCAGATTCCTCTGAAAGTTTGATAGCCTTCCTTGCTGTCCATTACACCATCTGTAAATTTGCTGATTCAGTTTATCACATCCTCATCCAGATCATTGATATAGATGACAATCATCAACAAACATAGCCCCAATCCCTGTATAACACTACTAGCAACAAGCCTCCAGTCAGAGAGGAACCGTCCACAACCACTCCCTGGCTTTTCCCACTAAGCCAATGTTGAATCATTCTAAATGCCAAATGACTTAACCTTCTGGCCCAGCCTCTCATGCAGGACCTTGTCAAAGGCCTTGCTAAAGTCCATGTGGATAGGGTTTCCACCCCCTCCCATTTCCTTCAACAACCTTCTTGAAAAGTTTGGTTTGACATGACCTAACATGTACAATGCCACATTGACTATTCCTGTCTGTCCAAATCTGTCCCTTAGAACAGGTTCCAACAATTTACCCTTGACTGATGTCAATCTCTCTAGCCTATAATTTCCCAGTTTATTGAAGTTTTTCTTCAGCAACGAAACATTAACCAACACTTCACCCATGGCTAAGCATGTTTTAAACATTTCAGCAAGCGTCACAACAGTTTCCGCATTAGCCTACCACAAGATCTGATGGGAATCTTTCTGAAGCCCTGGGGATTTATTCACCTCAAGACAGCAGGTACCTCATCCTCTATAATCCATCTGCTTCATGAGCTCAATACTCCTTTCTCTCAGTTCTATGTTCTGTCCATCAGAAAAAGTGGGATCTCCCAGTGACCACCCATTTTAATTCCACTTCCCATTCCCATTACGATATGTCAGTCCATGGCCTCCTCTATAATCCATCTGTTTCATGAGCTCAATACTCCTTTGTCTCAGTTCTATGTTCTGTTCTGTCCATCAGAAAAAGTGGTATCTCCCATTTTAATTCCACTTCCCATTACGATATGTCAGTCCATGGCCTCCTCTACCGTCACAATGAGGCCACACTCATGTTAGAGGAGCAACACCTTATATTCCATCTGGGTAGCCTCCAATCTGATGGCATGAACATTGATTTCTCAGTCTGGTAATAACCATTCCCCTCTTTCACCTTATCTCCTTGACTGCCCACCACCTCCCTTTGGTGCTCCTCCCCCTTTTCCTTCTTCCCTGGCCTTGTCCTCTCCTTTCACATTCCCCCTTCTCCAGCACTATATCTCGTTCCCCAATTTCCCAGCTGTTGACTTCAACCCAACCACCCCAGTTTCACCTATCACCTTGTTATTCCCCTCCCCCACCTTCTTACTCTGACTCCTCTATTTTTCTCCAGTCCTGATGAAGGGTCTCAGCTCAAAACATCAACTGTACTCTTTTCCATTGATGCTGCCTGGCCTGCTGAGTTCCTCCAACATTTTGTGTGTTGCTTGGATTTCCAGATTTTCTTTTGTCTATCTGTGTGTTTCCCAAGTAAATACAGATGTAAAATCTGTTCTCGTGCCATCAAAATTGGGCTTACTCCAATTTGGAATATCAACCTGAGGACAAGTCCTACCCTTCTCTATAATTTTCTTGAAAGTAATAAAATGATGATCACTAGATACCAAATGTTCCTTTGCACGTGCTTCTGTTATCTTAGCATTTGCTTTAAATAGCCCCTGAACAATGGTGAATTGCAGTGGTAGATTGCTCTTCTGGCAGCAATATGCTCTGGTTCTGTGTTAAGCTCGATATTATTCCAATTCAACATTCCCAGTTTGCTGAGTGACACAGGACAAGCATCTGCATTTGAACGGTGAACAGAAAGTTCTGGAAATACCCAGGTCACCTTACAGCAGAAATGAAAAGTTGAACATAAACCAAGTAGAGAAAGCAAGGAGGGGTCAAAAAGGAAATTCTGAGATCAGGTGTTAGTTAGGGGTAAGTCGAGAACAGGGTGGGGTACAGGTCAACAAGATGGTAATTGACAGTAAAGTTGCAGAGAAAGTAACAACTACAATATAAGGACTTTAGCAAAACCTTCGACAAAGTCATTGACAGATTGAAAAGGGTCAATAACAAAACCATTCTTTTAGAGTGCATGTGCTTTAAGATGTTGGACAATCCTGGGTTGTTTTCTCTGGAGCAGCACAGGCTAAAGAGAGATGATCATTTTTATTGACATATGAGAGGCACAGACAGTCAGAACCTCTTCTATAGGGTGGAGGACATGCACTTAAAGTGAGATAGGGAAAACTTGAAAGAAGATGTGTAGACCAAGGTTTTCCTTTACAGAACGGTGGGTTCCTGCAACAAGCTGCCAGGGGTGGTGCTGGAGGCAGAGACAATGAAGATGTTTAAGCAAATTTTGGATACACGAGTATGTAGGGAGTGAAATAGTGTGGAACAATTGCAGGCAGAAGAGTTTCAGTTTAATTTTATATTGTGCTTTGAACAGATGTTGGTTGGTCGTTGAGTTTATTACAGATGTGGTGAGTTGGTCATATTTGGTACAGATGTGGGTTGAAGGCCATTGGTCGAGTTTGTTACGGATGTGGTGACTTTGTTGTTTTGGTACAGATGTGGTTTGAGGATCATTGGGCTGGTATGGATGTTGTGACTTGATTGTGTTTAGCACAGATGTGGGTAGATTGTGTTTATTAGATGTTGTGAGTTGGTAGTGTTTGGTACCAATGTGGTGGTTTGAACGCCATAACGTTCGGTACAGATATTGTGGGTTAAGGTCTATTTCCCGTGCTGCTTTGCTCCATGATCTGTCCTCAGTGAAGACTGCATTTTCCTCAACATCTCTTCCAGCTGTGTTCACTGGTGTGGAAAATTTTTATCCATGATGGACTGAGCAGTATGTTATCTCTGTTTAAGGGCATTGGTCTTTGCACACGCTTCACCACACATCTACAAACATTTGCCTGATGGTTGAGGGGTAATGATGGTTAAGAAAAAAAAAAATCAAAGTCAGAGCCATTTGCAAATGTATTTAATAAAATATTTCAGAAGTTACATTCCCTTATGCAAATTGCAACATGTAGAATTTCAGTTTTCATTTGTAGGAGTACAAACTTTGTAGACCACCCTTTTCCACAGAATGCATTTCAAAGTTAAATGCAAATCATATTACACAGCAGTACAGTTTAATCTTTACCCTCACATGAATTAATGTGGTCAAACCTGTCTGGTTGGGGCAGAGGTGGATCTCACTGACACTTCGAGATGGTCCACAAGAACTATTCAGTGACTGCCATGAGCCATTGGACATTGTTTTTACCTCAATGTGCCTTTCTGGCTTTCATCAGGGTAGCAAGCAAGTGATAGCAAATCGAGCAGTTTAGTGCAAGAGGAACCAGAAAAGTTTGACCAGATTAACTGAAACTTCATATAAAATGCTTAACAATGGCTCTTACACCAGTTTCTGAAGGCATAAAAGTGCATCATGGATTCTCTGATTCAGGAAAATCATTAGTCATTACAAAAATATTTCAACGTAGAAACTTGTGCTCAGAGTTAGTCATTGTCAGGCCACCATCTTCCGGATTTGCCCTAGAGTTTTCTAATTATTTGGTAGCAAAATATATAGAGAAAATTAGTGGTAACGCAGTAAGTGGCATCTTTCAGGGATTCCCTGACACAGGCTCAATCAGAGCAGCATCAGTCTCTTCGCTCACTGTTCCGACTGGACTCATCATCTGAGGGCAAAAACAACAGTTAACATCACATTCATTTCACCCTACAAAGGAAAAACTTCTCAACCCAACAATACAGCAAATAAAAAAAACATTTCCAAGGTTAGCAAACATCACATGGCTCATAGACCATGTGAACCTCAAGACTGGAAAATGTTCTGTTGTCCAGAAATACTTGACACAGATGTTTCCCCCATTCTCAGGAAGGCTGTGCTGTGTGTTCATGTGTGCAAACACTGTAAATAAAGTGGGAAACCAGCCTGGGAGTGGCATCTACCAGCTGACGAGAGAGAGCTAATGAGTACAACTGTGAAAGACAATGGCGGAAAGTCCAAGGAACACCGGGCAGTGAGGACAGAGACAGTGTGGGCCAGATGAAGGAAAATGAGGAAGCAGATGGCAGGTCCAAAGCGACCTCTCCTCCCACGTAGTCTGCCCCTTAAGGTGTGAAGTGAATACTGCATCAACCCAGGACATAGCAGTTGAAGAGTTCAGGCAGGGGGTGAGGGTAACAATAAATTCTCAAGTGTGTTCAGGGTTAATCAGTTAGGCGTCCTCATGCAGGACTTCCTAAAGGCCAATTTGCAAGTTGCTTCAGTGGTTATTAAGGCAATGCGATGTTAGCATTCATTGTGAGGGGACTAGAACGTAGAAGCAAGGCAGTGGTGAGGCCTCACTCGGAATATCATGAGCAGCTTTGGGCCCCTTATCTAAGAAAATATATGTCCGGGAGAGGTGGGGGTGGGGGTATATATATATATATGGAACAAACTGCCTGAGGAAGTGGGTGAGGCAGGCATGTTAACACTTGGACAGGTATTTGGATGGGAAAGGCTTAAAGCGAAGTGAGCCAAAGGCAGAGAAATGGAACTGTAATGTAGGTGGGAATCTTGGTTAGCACAGACCAGATGGGCTGAAGGGCCTGTCTCTACACTGTAATACTATTAGATGGGTATTTGCAGGGCACCCAGTGACATTGTTTGCTTGTCACATTATACTGTTCCAGCTCCTTGCACCTCACTACAGGAACTTGCTCCCTCTTCAGCAGTTTCGTTAGCCGATTAGATCTGATCACTGGTCCTAGTAAATGGCAAATTCTCTCCTGCTTAAAGACATCACTCCAAAAATCAACATTAAAATTTGATGATAACAAGGTCAAAATCTGTCTGAAAATCATCATTAATCACCATTAATATTTGACAACAGCAAGGCCAAAATCACACAAATTAAAGCAACACGATGTAGCTTAAAGATTTGATTTCTTTCGTTGCACAAAAGCTTCTGGAGCATCACTTAAGCAAAGCAGATTTTCAGGAGTGCGTAATGGGATAGTGAAGGAAAGGGACAGTTATGGAGATCCAGCTGGAAGATAAAGCCTCCGCAGCAGCCCCCATCCATAAAGGCAGTGACTCACCTTGTAACAACGGAGTCCTGCTGCCATCCAAAACCTAGAAAGATTCATTGCATGAAGCCAGTGGTCTTCATAGTCCATCTATATCACAGTCCATACCTTTAGCTCTCTGCCACTAATTCAGTTCACTCTCACTAATGAGTACAGACTCTGTACTGAACAGAGCAAATTCAAAGTAATTAACACCAGCACAGGGCAATAACAACCCACTTTCCAAAAACAGCCAGTTCTGAATGTCCAAATCACTGCAGGTGAAGCCAAGGTTAATTTCCCATCTCACGTCACTGCAAACCAACTGGCCTGCTGATTTGTTAGCCATGAACTCTGCATGGGACTCCAGGTCCATCATAAAAGACCATAAAGTCACACAGAAAGCAATACTATTAGTGAGGTTGGGATTACCTTAAATAATTGCTGTCACCAATACAAGACTACTTATTAGATTCTTTACTGAACAGGATGACACTCCCCTAATGCTGGGATGAAAACTCATTCAGGCCTCTGAATAATCACTGAGTCAAGAACATCAACCTGGGGCAGATATCTCATCCCATTAAATTTTCAACCCACTGGTTTGATCAGGATCAGTAGTTTAGCCCGCATGTCAATCAAATTGTTGTCCATCTGTCTTGAAAACACTGGAACAGAGTCCACATGAGGGTATTTGGGAGATCTGGAGTGCAAATCCTTTAAGACTGAGGGTTTCTTTTTGCCCAAACTGGCACTCAACACACTGCATTGTCTGAAATATGACCTTTACTGATTGAATTCACCCTGAAATTTCAGGAGAAGCTAAAGCCAGCTAACACAGTATTACAGTGGAGTAAAGGGAGTTACAGAGACATGAGAGAGGAGCTGGGCAGGATTGACTGGAAGAGAACACTGGCAGGGATGACAGCAGAGCAGCAATGGCTGGAATTTCTGGAAGTAATTCAGAAGGCACTGGATATATACATCCCAAAGAGGAAGGAGGATTCTAAAGTACTGAAGAATTAAAGTAGTATTGCAGATCACATGGTCAGCTCAACATTGTGGGCTGAAGGGCCTATAATGTGCCATAGATTTTCCATGCTCTTAAGGCAAGATGACACAACTGTGGCTAACAAGAGATGTCAAAGCCAACATAAAAGACAAAAAGAGGGCATATAATAGGAAAAAAATAGTAGGATATCAGAGGATTGGGAAGCTTTTAAAAACCAACAGAAGGCAACTAAAAAAAATCATTAAAAAGGAAAAGATGGAATATGAAGGTAAGTTAGCCAATAATAAAAAAAGATACCAAAAGTTTCTTCAGATACATAAAGTAAAGGAGACCTGAGAATGGATATTGGACCGCTGGAAAATGATGCTGGAGAGGTAGCAATGGGAGACAAGGAAATGGTGATCGAACTGAATAAGTATTTTGCATTAGTCTTCACTGTGGAAGACACTAGCAGTATGGTGGAAGTTCCAGGTGTCAGGCAGGGATCATGAAGTGTGTGACATTATGGTTACTAGGAAGATGGTTCTTGGGAAACTGAAAGGTCTGAAGGTAGATAAGTTACCTCACCTGGTTCTGGAAGACTGAAAATTGCAAATGTCACTCCACTCTTCAAGAAGGGAGTGAAGCAAAAGAAAGGAATTTGTAGGCCAGTTAGTCTGACCTCAATGATTGGGAAGATGTTGGAATCAATTGTTAAGGATGAGGAGTACTTGGATGCACATGATAAAATAGCCTAGTATGCAGCATGGTTTACTCAAGGGAAAAATTTGCCTGACAAATCAGTTGGAATTTTTTGAAGAAATAACAAATCAGGATAGACAAAGGAGAATCAGTTGATGTTGTGTTTTTGGATTTTCAGAAGGCATTTGACAAGGTGCCACACACAAGACTGCTTAACGAACTATGAGCCCATGGTATTACAGGAAAGATTCTGGCATGGATAAAGTAGAGGCTGACTGGCAAGAGGCAAAGAGTGGGAATAAAGGGAATCTTTTCTGGTGTCTAGAGGTGTTCCACAGGGGTCTGTGTTGGACCAATTCTTTTTACGTTATATGTTAATGATTTGGATGATGGAACTGATGGCTTTGTTGCAAAGTTTGCAGACGATATGAAGATAAGTGGAGGGTCAAGTAGTTTTCAGAAAGTAGAGAGGCTACAAAAGGAATTAGACAGATTAGGAGAATGGGCAAAGCAGTGGCAGATGTGCCAGGAAATGCATGACCATGCACTTTGGTAGAAGAAATGTAAGTTGATCATTTTCTATATGGAGGGAAAATACAAAAAAATCTGAGGTGCAAAGGGACATGGGAGTTCTTGTGTACAATGTTAATCTGCAGGTAGAGTCTGATGCAGAAGGCAAATATGATTCATTTCAAGAGGACTAGAATACAAAAGCAAGGATGTAATGTTGAGGCTTTACAAAGCACTGGTGAGGCCTCACTTGAGTATCATGAGCAGCTTTGGACCCCTTGTCTTGGAAAGGATGTGCTGATATTGGAGTGGGTCCAGGAGGTACAGCAGAGTGACTAGAAATGAAAGGGTTAACATACAAGGATGACTCTGGCCCTAGAATTCAAAAGAATGAGGGATGATCTCATTGAAACCTATCGAATGGTGAAAGGCCTTGACAGAGCAGATGTGGAGAGGATGTTTCCTATGGTGGGAGAGTCTAAGACCGGAGGACACAGCCTCAAAATAGGAGGGGCATCTTATTAGAACAGAGACTAGGAGGAATTTCTTTAGCCAGAGAGTGGTGAACCTGTGAAATTTGCTGCCATAGGCAGCTATGGAGGCCAAGTCTTTATGTATATTTAAGGCAGAGGTTGATAGTTTCTTGATCGGTCAGGATACAAAGGGATACAGCGAGAAGGCAGGAAATTGGGTTTGAAAGGAAAATTGGGTCAGTCATGATGAAATGACAGAACAGACATGATGGGCCAAATGCCCTAATTCTACTCCTATATCTTATAGTAGATACATGTCTATGTCTACCGCTTTGGATATACTGCAATATACTTTATCGACACTAGCCTCCTCAACATCAAGGACATCTTCAAAAGTCATCTCCTCAAAAAGTCAACATCCATCACTAAGGACCCTCATCATCCAGGACATGCCCTCTTCTCGTTGTCATCATCAGGGAGGAGGTACAGGAGCCTATAGACACACACTCAATGCACCATCAGATTTCTGAATGGACAATGAACCCATGAACACTTCCTCAATATTTTCCCTCTCTTTTTGCACTACCTATTTTTAAATAAATACTTCTTATTGTAACTTAAGAGTTTTTTTTATGGTTACGTATTGCAACGTACTGCTGCTGCAAAACATCAAATTCCATGACATATTCTAGTGATAGTAAACCTGATTCAATCATGCCCATTGTGACCGGTCAGTACTTAACTTGCTTTGCCTCAAGGACTTTACATAATGTTAAGGCAATGAAATTGGCTGAGTCTGATGTCATTTTTAACCATTTAATTATAGACTATTTGCAAAGCCAAGAAGCTAATGAAAGGTGCTAACCTCATAACCACTTCCTGCCCAAAACATTTTCAGCTGCTTGCGTGCCATGGCCGTCAGAGTGCAGGTGATGAGGGTACAGGGTACGAGGTAGAGCAGGGCAGGCTGTGCCATCTTCATAACAATCAGGACCACAAAGGTTAAAACCATGCCCACAGCGTACGCTTAAAGGAAAACAATTATTATTACACATTTCTCACTGCTTCACACAACTATTAAATAGTTCAATAGTTCCATTTAATACCTGAGAAATCTATACAATATACATCCTGAAAATATTTTTCTTCTCAGACATCTACAAAAACAGAAGAGTGGCCCCCAATGAATGAGTGACAGTTAAAACGTTCGAACCCTAAAGCCCCCCTACCATACATAAACAGCAGCAAAGCAATGACCCCCCCCCACCCACCAAGCAATAGCAAGGCCCCCACTGAAGACCATGATCTGCAATACAAGGACTAACCGTTCCCCCACAAACTCTCTCTCCCTGATAAGGGGAAATGGGATGTCCCTTTCACAGCGAGGGAGAGAATGCAACTCGCCAAGTACACAACCTCTGACAGCTGATCCGCGGTTCCGTTCTCTCCCACAGGCAGCACTGGGTACGTTTTGCTCTCTACATGCATCAGGTCAGCAGCTTGTGACTAAGACACACCCAGTAAAGCCGCACTGGAGGAACACCTGGGGGGTCAGGCAGTTCCAGACCCGACACATCACTCGTTTCCCTTTCCAAACACCCGACCTGCTCTTCCCAGCAGGTGCCCATTTTTGCTTTTCATTTGGTCAATGGATTAGCTTGTGGGCAATATCATTATTAACACTGGCTTGCACCCAGAGGGGGCTGGTAGTTGCAACTGATGTCTGAAAGAATGGGAGGGGCTGCAGCCTCGCGTTTACAGTCCTTGGATGTACTGAGGAGCAAGGTGAGCGGCAGGGCTGCAGTTCGAGTGCCGAGAGGCGGATTGGAGCCAAGTTTCCTTGCCCCACATTGTAAATGGTCAGTGATTTGGTGAGAAGTTGTTTCAGTAGCTTCTCACTTCTTCTTGATCCATTCTCAAAGGTAGATCAGCCTGTGCCCAAAACTACACTAGACGGAAATTACATGTGTCATACAAGACTATAATAGACTTTTCCACGAGCAGGTAAATGTTCTAACAATTACTGGTTATAAACACATTTCATTGTTTACCGATTGATTAAAATTTCTTACCTAAAGTACACAGAATAAAATAGATGCCACCACTTCTTGTCTGCACATCAAATCTTCGGCAGTAAGCAACCAATAATCCTGTGAGATATTATACTTTATTTTTATTCATTCAGAGTTACAGCACAGTAACAGGCCCAACGAGCCCTACATCCGTGTGACCAATTAACCTACTCACCAGTACGCCGTTGAAATGTGGGAGGCAACGAGTAACCAGAATCCCACGTGGTCACAGGAAGGACGTACAAACTACTCAAAGTAGGCAATGGAACCGAGCTGTCACTGTAATCATAGTACGCTAAACCCTCCACCACCCATACCATCTTGTACAAGGAGCAAGCCACACCTGGTGGCTGTAACTCTGTGGTTTCTCTTTCCTGCTGGATTGTCAGCTCAAGATGAAGCATGTGAGATGTGGAGCTGTGACATCAATCACCTGAAACCCACATCCATTGCTGTACACTGAATCTCCAGCCTCGTCAGAGCTTCCTGCAGGATTTTGGGAATGGAATATACTCCCAATGCCAGTCACCCCCACATCCCCTCACAGAATGGGGTCTCACTGCATTTCCCCTTTCTACAAATTTGGGCTTTACCTGCAGCCCTTGGTGCCTAGACCCAGCCTGAACCTGCCTCGTTACACTTCATGAAATCAGCCTCAACTCATCCTTGAAGTATTTAGTTTGGTATCTGGAAAAAACTAAAGTATTGACATTTAAAGGATTGAAAGAAGCTACAGAAAGTTGTAAAATTAGTCAGCTCCATCTTGGGTACTAGCCTCCATACTATCCAAGACATCTTCAAGGAGCAGTGCCTCAGAAAGGCAACATCCATTACAAAGGGCTCCCATCACCCCAGACAGGCCCTCTTCTCATTGTTACCATCAGGAAGGAGGTACAGGAGCCTGAAGGCACACACTCAATGATTCAGGAACAGCTTCTTCCCCTCTGCCATCCAGTTTCTGAATGGACACTGAACTTATGAACAACTTCACTTTGTGGCATGCTTTTTTAAAATATTATTTCTGTTTTACATTATTTTAAATCTATTTAATATACATATACTTTCTACAATTGATTTACTGATTCCTTTTCTTTCCATATTATCATGTACTACATTGTACTGCTGCTGCTAAGTTAACAAATTTCAGGACACACGCCGGTGATGATAAATCTGATTCTGAAGCCATCATACCCCTCATATGATGGCCTTCATCAATCGTGGGTTGAGTTTAGGAGCTGAGAGGTAATGTTGCAGCTATATCAGACCCTGGTCAGACCCCACTTGGAGTACTGAGCTCAGTTCTGGTTGCCTCACTACAGGAAAGATGTGGAAGCCATAGAAAGGGTGTAGAGGAGATTTACAAGGATGTTGCCTGAATTGGGGAGCATGCCTTAACAGAATAGGTTGAGTGAACTCGGCCTTTTCTCCTTGGAGCGACGGAGGATGAGAGGTGACCTGATAGAGGTGTACAAGATGATGAGAGGCAATGATCATGTGGATAGTCAGAGGCTTTTTCCCAGGGATGAAATGGCTAACATGAGAGGGCACAGTTTTAAGGGGCTTGGAAGTAGGGACAGAGCAGATGTCAGGGATAAGTTGTTGTGTTTTTCTTTATAAATGCAGAGAGTGGTGAGTGTATGGAATGGGCTGCCAGTGACAGTGGTGGAGGCAGATTCAATAGGGTCTTTTAAGAGACTCCTAGACAGGTACATGGAGCTTAGAAAAATAGAGAGCTATGGATAACCCTAGGTAATTTCTAAAGTACGTACATGTTCGGCACAGCATTGTGGGCCAAAGGGCCCGTATTGTGCTGTGGGTTTTCTATGTTTCTGTGTATCTACAGGAGGCAATAAATGGGAACATAGATAAACTGTGGACAGTCAACAACTTTGCAAATATCATTGAAAATGTGTAGATTTACTCACCAGGTACAATAATATCACCAAAGCCCAACACGGAAAACGGCAATCCACACAAGGTTGCAACAGATGGCACCAGTCTTGGCACTCTGATAACTACAGGCAGCTGGAGAGAACAGCCACAGGCATCATTCAGTGGAGCTGCAGCTGGGGAAGGACCCCACTGTCATCGACATCCCACAGCCTCCACACTTGACCACATTACTCATTTAGCTGTCAAGCGTGTATAGTTCATACAGAACTGACTAACACAACATCAAAGCAGATTGGACTGGCCTGTCATTGGCCGGCAGTGCCACAGCATCGCCAACAATTTAAAGGCCATCTCTGAGATCTGATGAGGGCCGTGAACAAGCATCTGAATGTTTAACCTTTCTCTACAGAGAATAAATAGACAATAGGTGCAGAAGTAGACCATTCGGCCCTTTGAGCCTTCACTGCCATTCTGAGATCATGGCTGATCATCTACTATCAATACCCGGTTCCTGCCTTGTCCCCATATCCCTTGATTCCCCTATCCATAAGATACCTATCTAGCTCCTTCTTGAAAGCATCCAGAGAATTGGCCTCCACCGTCTTCCGAGGCAGTGCATTCCAGACCCCCACAACTCTCTGGGAGAAGAAGTTTTTCCTTAACTCTGTCCTAAATGACCTACCCCCTATTTTCAAACCAAGCCCTCTGGTACTGGACTCTCCCAGCATCTGGAACATATTTCCTGCCTCTATCTTGTCCAATCCCTTAATAATCTTATATGTTGCAATCAGATCCCCTCTCAATCTCTTTAATTCCAGCGTGTACAAGCCCAGTCTCTCTACCCTCTCTGCGCAAGACAATCCGGACATCCCAGGAATTAACCTTGTGCACTTCCTCTACAGCCAGGATGTCCTTCCTTAACCCTGGAGACCAAAACTGTACACAATACTCCAGGTATGGTCTCACTAGGACCCTGTACAAATGCAAAAGGATTTCCTTGCTCTTGTACTCAATTCCCTTTGTAATAAAGGCCAACTTTCCATTAGCCTTCTTCACTGCCTGCTGCACTTGCTCATAAAGATGGCATTGAGGGCTGGAAAGGGAACAGCTACAAACAATAAAAGTTTTGGAGCTATGAACAGAAAGGCTGATCTCAGCATGCAGCCAGTGTGCTGAATATGATGAACAGAACATCTACAGGCTGCCTCCTTGTTTATGCCTCCCCAGTCAGGACCACTCTGCTTCATGTTTCATTGGTAAAACCAGTAAACCAAACTCAGAGCATCTCCCGCTGCACTCTCACACTCAGCAACAACTAGCGAGACAGTTACGTGGTGGCACAGCATGCAACAGACCCTTCTGGCCTTTCAGCCACGCTGTCCAGCAGCCCTCGCCTCATCATGGGGCAACTTACCCACTAACTCATACATCTTCGGACTGTGGGAAGAAACCCACGTGCACTAACTTGAATTGGGATTGAACTCTGAATTCTGACTCCTCGAGCTAAACACTATGGTAGCACCTGATAGTCACATTCAAACTCCTGTGCAGATTAACGCTCAATATGACCGGTATCCACCCTCCCACCCAATACCCTTCCGAAACAGCATTAAGAACAGTGGTTCTCACAAACAAGAGGACAGAACACTGTGCAAACGAGAAAGACAGGCAATGCTTGGGACTCACTGAGAAGCCAAACGATGCAGGTACTGGAAGTTTAAATGCAGCCCAGACAGCACTGGCAACACTCACATCAGGAAGCACGCCACAAAGGGTCTAGGAACTGAAACGTTACCATTTCACCTTCTTCAGACACTGGCTGACCAGCTGAGTGTTTCACCAACCCAACCTACCAGTCGCCAGGCCGCCCCTCCCAACATAACACACAGAGCCACATCCTCAAACAGAGCTGCTCTCCACTTACATAAACAACCACTGATGAACACCCATTTCTTTAACATGGTAATATCACTCCCACCTCCCTTTCCATTCCCCATTCTGGTTCCCCCTCACCCCATCCCTTCTCCTCACCTTCCTCTGGATCCCCTCCCATGGCTCACTCTCCTCTCCTATCAAATTCCTTCTTCTTCAGGACTTTACTCTTTCCACCTATCACCTCCCAGCTTCTTGCTTCATTCCCCCTCTCCCAACCACCATCCCCCTCATCTGGCTTCACCCATCACCTACCAGCCCAGACACTCCCCCCAACCCACCCTCTTATTCTGGCTTCTGCCCCCTTCCTTTCCAGTACTGAAGAAGGGTCTCAGCCTGAAACATCAATTATTTTATTCCCCTCCAGAAATGCAGCCTGACCTGCTGAGTTCATCCAGCACTCTGTGTTGCTGAAGATTTCCAGCATCTGTGTTTACCATCAATTCAGTTTTGATGTTCTGGAACTGAAGCTTCACTAGGAACCAGCCATTGACTGATGCAAGTTCTCCAATCCATCTTCCTCACTTCCCACCCTCCAAAGTCAAAATCCAATAATGTCAAACTTCAACCAGTTACTGGTTTAACCCAAGAACAACTAACGGTAGTTTAGTCATTAGTGACCCTAAATGTAACGTTCAGAGTTGAACAGATAAATAGCTTCTTACGTTTTCATTGTGGGTCACTCGTGCAACAGCAAGTTCCATTAAGTTGCTTTCCGTGGTCTAGAATCAAACCCAATATTTAGTGCTTGAGGAGATCCAACAGCCCAGCATCTTGTCTGTTTGTGAGTAAAACAGCTTTAGTCCATCAGCAAAATGCTAGTTTTTACCTTACCTTTTCACTGGAACTTGCTCCAGATCCCGTAGCCACCTCCACCATGATGCTCTCGTGATTCTGAAATAAAGAGGGAGGTTTTCCAGAGATGGAAACCAAGGCTCACACCTCCTCACCATCACCAGGTAACAGAAGACCGTACGACACAGGAGCAGAATGAGGCCATTTGGCTCACTGAGTCTGCTCTGCCATTCATTCCATCATGGCTGATTTATTAACCCACTCAACCCCATTCTCCTGTCTTTTTGCTGCAACTTTTGACACCTTTACTAATCAAGAACCTGCCATAAGGCCATAAGACAACCTCAGCTTTAAATATTCCCAATGATTTGGCCTCTACAGCCATCCATGGGAATGAATTCTAGATTCACCACTCTCTGGGAGAAGAAATTCCTCTTCGCCGTTCTAAACAGACACCCTTCTTTTTTGAGACTGTGCTCTCTGGTCCGAGACTTCCCCATTAAAGGAAACATCCCATCACTCACCAATCTTCAATCCTCAAGTCTATCACCCATTTACTAGAACGAGGGGACATAGCCTCAAGATTCAGGGGAGCAGATTTAGGACAGAGATGAGGAGGAATTGCTTTTCCCAAAGAGTGATGAATCTGTGGAATTCTCAGCCCAATGAAGCATTGGAGGCTACCTCAGTAAATGTACTTAAGACAAAGGTTGGATAGATTTTTGCGTAGTAAGGGAATTAAGCATTATGGGGAAAAGGCAGGTAGATGGAGATGAGTCCACGGCCAGATCATCCACGATCTTATTGAATGGCAGAGCAGGCTTAACGGACCAGATGGTCCACTCCCATTCCTATTTCTTATGCTCTTATTTGAAGAAAGTGGCGACTACACGGGGACATTATTTTAACATGATTGGAAGAAAGTACAGGGGATTGTGAGGGGAGATTTTTCTTTTACAGAGAGTGGTGGGTGTGTGGAATGCCCTGCCAGGGGTAGTGGTAGAGGCAGATACATTAGGGACATTTAAGAGACTCAGATGGGCATATGGATGATAGAGAAATGGAGGACTGTGTGGAAGGTGTAGATCGTGGACTGTGCTGTAATGTTCTATGTTTAACAGGTACCTGCTTGGTGCTGATCCATCTGCCCACGGTAACTCTGCCTCCACAGGGCTGTAGGCAGCTGCGTACCAGAGAAAAATGAGCTACCGATAAAACCAGAATGCATAATGCCTGATCAATTTGCCATGCTCCCTCACATCAACAATCATCTCCAATTTAAGACTGGTCCCTCACTGAAGGAACTTTGCAGTCAATTGAATATCACTGTACAGGAACGAGTGGGAGATCACAGAATTCAATGGAACAAGTCCACATTTCTTTGAAATGGTGGGACTTTCAACACCAAGTTGTCAAGATCTTGGTAAAACTTCCAAATCTGTGAAACACACTAAAACACCAACATGTCTCGAAAACCATTTAAAGTATGATACACATACAGAACACAGAGTCAATGGAGTTAGTGATGTGCACTGACTGAGACGATTATTAAAATCAGACCCTTGACACCAGTGTAAACAGCAAACAGTGACTGAACCAAGAGAGACAGGCTTGGATCTGAGTGAACTCACCGGTGTGAAGTATGGAGTTATGAAGACGAAGAAGACATCATAGATGAGGAGGAGGACCAGCAGAATGACGCAGGACTGCAAAACAAGGAGGAGAAGGGTTGGCATTGATTCCCCTCTCACACAGACTAATCCCACCCCAGTAATTTCTCCCCATGTTCCCATCAACAACACAGCTTCACTGCTCCAGAGAGCAATACGAGGTCACCCTTACCCTCGGCCACAATGAGCTAACCGATAGCCAGGGAAGTGATGACTTCCCTCCCCTAGACTGATTGAGGTAACTTTCAAAAAAAAAAATTCTTCCTTTCTTCTTTTCTAATATTTATATATCTGTGCATTTGTATTGCTTTAGTGGCTAAGTTCCTTTGGGATCAATAAAGTTTCTATCTATCACACCCATGCAGCACAGACTCTGCCCCTCACCGAAGTACACAACCCTGGGTCGGAATGAATGAGGAAAACAGAGTACCCAGGGAATCACACAGTCATGGGAGAATGTACAAACTCCACACAGACAAGGCTGGGGGGAGCTGGGTCAGTAAGCAGCAAAAGATGTGTCCCAGATTAGTAGGTACACGCCAAAAAAGGTGTTATTAAACATCCCCACTAGAAACCTTTTGTTATCCCCTCAGTTGGGGTAAGCTGCTGGGAGAGAGTCCACTGTCTTCCCCATCTCCTCTAGCCTACAGCTCGATGGGCTATGTGCAAAGTTCCAGGAGAATAACTGACAGACCCTTTCTCCCCCAACTACAAACCCCTTCCCCATTCACCCAACTGCTGGGACACCCCTCACTCAGGGCTTTACCAGAGTCTACACTGCTTGTTTCAAATGCTTATTGGGCTAATGGTCCCCTCTTCCCCTTCAAACAACAGGCTTTCTGTTTCCACCTACAAAGCAGTGGTTTGAATAAAAGGTTACAGCACACTGTATTTGCATTTTACTTTTTTTTTAAAAAAAAGGCTTTTGTAGCTAAAAAGTCAATTTTTTTAAAAAAGAAAAATGACATAGGTCACAATACACTCAATCATGGGATTTTAGGTGGAAATGAAATTCAGATAAAAGTCAAAAACATGTTTTACCATGACAAAAAAAGCATGATGATCTTCACTCAAAGATAAATGCAGCACTAAACACAATTACATCACGTGAGAAAACTGAAGGACAGCGTCGTCATCCCTGTGGTTGAGGGGCCATAGAATGCCTTCGGGAAGAGGAGGCACTGTGCTGGATGACTGCTTAAAACGTTTTTTTCAGTGCATCTGCCTCATTAACAAAGGTTTTTGTCACAGCAATCTCTGATTTTATAAACTGACTTGATTTCTTGTCATTATGAATGCACACTGCTCTCATCCTTCAGCAAGTCCATCACACATCTTCACCATGTCATCCATGGGCACCTTTTCTACTGTGTTAACAATATCATCTTCACTGTTATCATCACAATCACCTCGATTCAGAACCATTTCAGCTACTTCACCATTAGTCATCAAATGAACAACGGGAGCCTCATTATTGATGTCCAGAACTTCTCTGACATTCACTTCCTCCAGGTTATTGGTGAACTCCGAATTTATCCCTTTTTCATATATAAGGAATTCCCATTTCTTCTCACTTGACATACATAATCCTTCAAACTCATCATCTTGCTCATCATCGTCACTGAACGTAGTCATAGTGCAGAGGGCATGTCAGGCAAGTGTGTCTTCAATTCCAGTGTTCGCAGCATCCTTCAGCCAAAACTCCTTTTGAAACCATTCCACACCCACACTTCTGTTCATTGCTGTAAGCATGCTATTCAAGAAACTGCCCTGATATTTCATCTTCATTGATCCAAGGATACTTGGTCACATGGCTGAATAAATGAAGTCACGTTTTGGGGAAAGGACATGACAAACGTCATTTTTGATGAGCTGAAAGCCCAGCTTCCCTACAATGTCTACAAGCCACTGCTACAAAATGTTTGTGAATTCAATCAGAAAAGCTGTCCGTGTTTATTTAGTTAGCTTAATAATGAACTGGTAAAGTACCCACTCCTTTAAAAACAGTGAGATCACATGCTTTCGCCTACCACAGCAAATTCATACTTACGAGTGCCTGCTGAGTTAGAACATCCCAGCACAATTACTCTGTCCTTGGCATCTTTAATTCCTGGAGGACTTCCTCATCAGCTGTAGCCAGTGTCTTTCTGGGGCAATAATGCTTGAACGACATCTCATCGGCATTGTAGACTTGCTTTGCTGTTAGATTTTCATCAGTGACAATGTTGGCAAACTCAATGAATTTCTCTGCATGATCAGCAGATGCTTCATCACAAGTTTTTAAAAAATTAATGTGCCTTTTCTTTAATTGCTGCAACCAGCCTGTTGAATGTTCACAATTATCTTTAATTTTCAATTTAATGTGATAGACCTTTGCTTGCTTCATGATCAGTATACCATGTGTTCATGCAGACGCTGACAACGGTGTTTTTCTATTTTACACTAAATTCTGTTTATTACTTTCAGCAGAGAACTTCAACAGTCTGTCCTTCTGTTTCTTCAGGTCAGAGATGATGTTCACTCCAACTCCATGCTCCTTTGTCAGATGCCTTGCACTCACACCACCGTCAAGTTTTTCCAACAGATTGACAATAATTAAATAAATGTAAATGCTTCCTCTTTCCTTTCACTATTACCCATAGGGGTGACTGCAGGCTTTTTGACACTTTCAACAATACCTTCACAACACAGAGTGGAGTATAAGCACAAAACACATGGTAATCACTGTGAGTAACCCACAAGGGTCTGGTTATGACAACAGCTGAAAACAAACTGTCACTTCTCAGTACGGTCTATGGTGCACAGAGATTTGTGTAACAGGGCCACACTCAGGGTGTGTGAGGTCACTTCTCAGAACGGTGTGTAGTACGAAGACCTGTGCGTTGCCAGGGAATTTTCCCAGCACCTTGTGCAATTTCCCATTTGTGACTTCACATCAGTGCTTGGACTTCGGTGGTTTTAGGATTTTGGAATTTCAGACAAGGGGTATTCAACCTGTATTTCTAGTGTTCAGTACAGGTAGTGACTTCCTGTAATCCTTCTTAGTTTTCAGAACTTCCAAAACAAATTAAAACCTACTTTAATTTTCACATGATGAACAGGTCAGTTATACGAACACTGGTCTAGAGCAGAAAGTTATTCGATTGTTTCAGTACACACTAGATGCTCCTGAGACAGACAGGCACGCAGTTACCTTAAAGTGAGGCATCTTCAGGGTCTTCATGAAGTTAAGGCAAAAAGCAACTCCTAGACAGTCATGCAGAGCCCATACCCATCTGAAATACAAGTTGGGAACTTAGTGCCAGCAGTTAAACAGCACAATTAAAACAATTAAGGATGTCATTCTCACAGACAACTCTCCTAGTCTGCCAGAGTCTCATTTACACACACCACAGGATTAAATTTGAGAGCTTTGGCAAACACAAAGCTTTTCCATCCCTTGCAAATGTAAGCAGGCATTAAGGACTCTCACCATCCAGGACATTGCAACCGTCAGGGAGGAGGTACAGGAGCCAAAGACACACACTTAAGATAGTTAAAGCTGTTTTAGGAATAGCTTCTTCCTCTCCACCATCAAATTTCTGAAGAGTCCATAAACACTTTTTTTTAACTATTTTTTTTATAGATTTCTGTTGTAACTTAGTAATTTTACATATTAGGTTGTACTGCTGGCTGCAAAACAAACTTCACGACATTCTGTATGTCAGCAATAATAAACCCGATCGTGAGGAGAGAAGCGTCGGTCAGATTTACCTTCCAAGAGTGCTGTGACCGACAGCGGTTTTATGCCTGCAAGATCTCCTGGGACCATTTGCCTTCCTCCTACAAGGCAACCACCCCACATCCCAGACAACACAGTGTTCGCCATAAGCACACCAGCTAATGACAGCCTGCAGTCTCGAGGCTCACCTGTCCTTGTTCCGAAACACAACCCACACTGCAGAAACCGCCAGACATAACATCCCGAGCAACAGCAAGCGTACTTCGATTCTTCTGTTAATGCAGGAGAAGCTGAAACAAAGTGGAAATCATCACGTCCATAGACAGTGAGGAAGAGTCGATCATCCCAGAACGTGTACGCAAGTCCTAGCTACACCAGCTCAAAGCTAACATTCATCATTTTAAAAAAAGTCTAACTATTTGTTTCTGATCCTGTGTGTATGATCAATCTTTTGGAGATTTTAAGAGGTTACTAAGAAGATAAATGAAAGTGGATATCGTCTATTCAGATTTTAGCAAGACCTCTGACAAGGTGGAGTGACCCACAGCTCAGCATTGGGACCTCTGTAAATAATTAGTTTGTGAAGGTACAGGGCACAACTAGTGAGTTTGCGATGATACTACAGTGAACTACAAAGGCATTTGGAGAGATGGGCAGAGGAAAGGCAAATGGAGAAGTGTGAGGACAGTCAAACCAGGGTAGGATGTATAGAGAGAGTGGCAGGGTGCAATGAGTGTTGTGGAAGAGAGAAACCTGGAATACTGTTCACTGGAAGCGACCGTGCAGGTAGACGGTGGTGAAGAAGGTGCTTACTGTGCTCTCAGGGCATTGATTTTAGGAGTTGGGACATTACGTTGCTCTATACAGGCCGCACTCAGCAGTGTTGTGTGGTTTCGGTCGAGCTGGGGAGGGGGAGGAAGGGATTTATGGACTGGCTGGACTAAAGAGCCTGAGCTACAGGGAGAGATCGGCCACACAGGATCCTTATTCCTCGGAGCGTAGGAGAATGAGGGGAATTTCATCATGAGGGTGGACAGTCAGTCTTTTCCCAATGGCTACAGAATCCAAAGCTAAAGGGTACCGCTACAAAGGAAAGACTGAAAAGAGACCAGAAGGACAACTTCCTTAGAGGCTATTGTGTGTTTGAGGTGGGTACAACTGCATTGTTGAAGAGGCATTTGAATAGGTACATGGGAGGGAGGGGGCCATGGTGGGCCGAATGGCTTGCTTCTGTGCTGTATTACTGTGACAACAAACACTTACTTGCATTTGCAGCATGGGACCCTCCGCAGGAGTTCGGCCAGGCAGTTATACAGACTGACAGCTGCAGCCACACTGAAGATTGCAATAACCACGTACACTGCAGAGGAAGAAGGTGAAGTTAGTACCCCACCCTGGAAGCTGCTGGTGACGTGCGCATTTAAGGCAGTTTCTGCAGGCTCATCTGCTCAAATCTGCACTCACTGGTCGTGAGGGCACCACAGTAGCATGGTGACCAGCGTGACGCTGTTACAGAGTTCAATCCCAGCATCTTTTGTACACCCACCCCGTGAACACGCGGGTTTTCCGGGTTCCTCCCCCAGCCCAAAGCCCCAGAAGTTGGGAGGTGAATTGGTCGTTGTGATTTGTCCTGTGATTAGGCTAGGGCTAAATCAAAGGTTGCTGTGAGGTGCAAGAGCCTGTTCCACACTGTATCTGCACCCTATCCAACAGTGAATTAGTCCCCTCCCTAAAGTACAACATCCCTGTAAATGACAGGCTTCGTGCAACTTGCAATCTGAGGTGGAAGCTCAAGAAGTTGCAGGTGAACTGAACGTGCTGTGACACTGGAGTTAGTCACTCTGAACTCTGCCGGACTGCCTCTTGGCCCTGACAAGAGCCATTCAACCCTATGCCGGCTTTCATCTGACAAGGGGAAAGTTAAAAATGCAATGTTCTCACCTAGCCACCTGTAGAAGAAGTACAAAAGGACAATCATCACGAAACAGACGGCAACGAAAAACAGTACTGTAACGGGAGTTAAGATGGCGGATGACTCGTCACTCTTGCTCCTCCCCTGAGGCTTTGCTCCGGACGCCGACAGTGATGAACTTTCACTTTTCCCCAAAAGAAATAAAATGGTACTTAGGAGATCACTTTAAAATCTGCAGTTTCCCCTCTCATTATTTAGTAAAGCTAATATCATCTAAATAACATGGACAACAACTTCTGCTAACTCGCGCACGCACACACACAAACCTGTGTGTGTATAAACTGCTGAAGGAATTCAGGCCACAGGCTGGCAAGCCCATCACAAAGTTCAAATGAAGTTGTGGGTAAGGAATCTACAACAGACCAGAGGAGCCTGCACAGTGGGGATAAGAGACTTCACTGTCCAGCTCAGCAATTTGATTTTACAACAGCAACTACAAGATCAAGGTTTAATTCCCACCACTGACTCTAAGGAGTCCATATGCTCGCCTGTGACACATGGGTTTCCTCCCACAGTCCAGAGATGTACAGGTCCGGGTCAGTGAGTTGTGAGCATGCCTCATTGGTCTTGGAAACACGGTGATACTTGCAGGCTGCCCTTGCTGATTTGATTTGATGTAAATGACAATTCCACAGCATGTTTTGATATACATGTAGCAAATAAAGCAAATTTTTAAATCTCGCTAATCTGTAAATTGTTCTAGTGACCAAAAGGCAGAAGTGAAGAGTTAGCACAGTTCAATAGCAAACCCTTTTTGCACTAAACTCTAGTTCTATTATCTCTTGCTTCAGTTTCTGCTCGCTGCAGCGCCGTGGCTGCAGGTTTCGCACTGCTCCTGTACCTCACCGCACTCGTAAAGAACCCAACAGCTCCTTAGTCAGACTCTCAGAACAGTCTGAATATACACACGGTGGCCACTTTATTAGGTACAGGAGGCCTAAAGAAATGGCCACTGAGCGTATATTCATGATCTTCTGCTGCTGTAGCCCAGCCACTTCAAGCTTCAATTCAGAGATGCTTTTCTGCACACCACTGTTATAATGTGTGATTATTTGAGTTACTGTTGCCTTCCTATCAGCTTGAACCAGTCTGGCCGATCTCCTCTGACCTCTCTCATTAACAAGGCATTTTAACCCACAGAACCAGTCTGGCCATTCTCTTCTGATCTCTCATTAACGAGGCATTTTCACCCACAGAACCAGTCTGGCCGTTCTCCTCTGACCGCTTTCATTAACAAGGCATTTTTACCCACAGAACTGTCGCTCACTGGATGTTTTGTTTTTCACACCATTCTCTGTAAACTCTAGAGATTGTAGTGCGTGAAAATCCAGGAATCAGCAGTTTCTGAGATACTCAAACCACCCCGTCTAGCACCAACGATCATTCCATGGTCAAAATCACTTAGATCACATTCCTTCCCCATTCTGATGTTTGGTCTGAACAGTAGCTGAACCTCCTGACCATGTCTGCATGCTTTTATGCATCGAGTTGCTGCCACGTGATTGGCTGATGAGATACGAGGTGAACAGGTGTATCTAATAAAGTGGCCAGTGAGTGTAAATGAACAAAACAAGGGCCGAGCTTCGGAAACTAATGCCAGCCAACAGACTTTTACCTTTCATGCTCTTCTCTTCCACTCCAGTAACCTCCAAGTGCAACTGTTCCAACAGCAATGGTGAAGATGATCAGGATGCTGTAGTCCACTGAAGGCACGGGAGGGGAATAGAGTGTGGCTGAAATCTGATTCCCTAGCACCTAGAACCAAACATCACACAAGTCAGTGCGATCCCCCACACGTTACCACAAGGCACAAAAGTAGTCAGGCCATTCAGCCCAGTAAGTCTGACTACTATGCCATCATTGACTGATTTATTACCCCTAAACCTTACTCTGTCTTTTCCCAGTGGCCTTCCAACGCCCTGACTAATCAAGAATCTATTGTTTGCTGCTTTCAATATACCCAATGACTTGGCCTCCACAGTGTCTTGTGACAATGAATTCTGATGTTACTGACCCAAAGCATCAAATCCACCCACCTTCTCTCCGTCAGATACAATATCACAGGCATATGTCGAGAAATTTGTTATTCAATTTTGTCAGATTTAGCATTTTCTGAATAACCTGAACTCGCTGAGTCCAATGCTGAGCAACCAGCGATCGGAAAGGTTTATTTGTCTAGGTGCACATTACAGACTAGTGCTGGGGGAAGAGGTTATCGGGGTGAAGGGTGTAACTCAGAGGGGGTCTCAGGATCAGCCCTTCATCAGTATCAATGAGCTGCAGAGGACAGAGGGCGAGGCACCCCACCCAGCCTGCTGACGATGAGAATAGGTGGGAGGGCACGTTTCTGTGCAAAAAACAACCAAAATACCTTTTTCATGGACAGTACATCATCGTAGCTGATTAAAGCCACTGGGATTTTCAGCTCCTCGTAGTCGGACTGATTGCCTGAAGGAGGAATCTGAAAACCAAGCATCGATGAGCACAGTCCTTAGCAAAAATTCAAAGTTAATTTCCTATCAAAGTACATGCGTAAGCATAAACAGGCATTTACAGGGAAATAAATTATAGCAATTTATGAAAAGCTACACAAAGACTGACGGACATTAACCAATGAATGGGCAACTTCTGAAGAAACAAAATATTATTCAAATTCAACTTCTTGTTGTTGACACTTCTAAAGATGACATCCATTACTAAGGACTCCCAGCACCCAGGATATACCCTGTTCTCACTGTTACCATCAGGAAGGAGGTACAGGAACCTGAAGACACACAATATTCTAGGAACAGCCCCTTCCTTCCTCTCCACCATCAGATTTCTGAGTGTCCATGAACACTACCTCACTGTTCTGTTTATTAATCTTATAAATTATAGTAAGTAATTTATCTTTGGACTTTATTGCTGCTACAAGACAATATCATATACACCTGGCTGATGGAGAAGGCTTTCCATGTGGTCATCCAGAGACTGAATGGATACTGGAGAGCAGCTGTTGTGGGCAGAGAACAGGACAGATTACAGCGTGGCCGTGGAGAGAGGGAGCAATCTCTGCAGACCAGTGCTGGGACTCCACCTGATTGATCACACTGGTGATGCCCACATTACATCAATGTCAGGGTGGGTGGGGAGGGGGGGGGGCGTCACGTGATGACGTAGGATCGAGACACGGGAACCCAGCTCTCCTGTAAAAAAATCAGTAAATTAATGTTTAAGTGAAGAAAAGTTAGTCAATACTTTCTAAAAGTTACTTATAAACTACTCCGGACTGTTTCAAGTTATGCCTCACAAACAGAAGATGAAGAAAACTACTACCGTGAAGACAACACAAGTTGGAACAGAATCAAGGCCCACTTCTGCCAAAGAACCGCGGGCTCAGGTACACTTCACCTCCGGCGATACAGAACAGGAAACTGCGGCAACATCGACTATTTTTAAAGAAAAAGACCAACGAGAACTGCGCAAACATGAAGGAAGGAGCATGCGCAAACGAGAGCAACCTGAACTACAAATCCCAGTTACAATTGAAAGTGAAAGTGAATCTGAGGTGGATTCAGATTCTCTGGAAAAATCAGACCAAGACAGAGGTAAAAGTTTTTCTGGAAATATAGAAAAGACTTTGATGCAAATAATGCGTAAACTAGAAAAATTAAATGCATTAAAAGTAATCAAAAATGATAAATATGGAGATTATGTTTGATAAAATGACAAAAAGACAGGAAAAAATGGAAAAGAGAATTTTAGATTTGGAAACTACAACAGAAGACATAGTTGAAAGAATGAATAAAATGGAAGATGATACTACTGCCTGGACATCAGAAAGAAAACAATTGTTGGAAAAAATGGATAAGCTTGAAAATTTTAGTAGACGAAACAATATTAAAACTGTTGGACTTAAAGAAGATATAGAAGGAGAAGATCCAATAATTTTTTTTCAAAAATGGATCCCTGAAAACTTGGAAATGGAAGGAGAAACTCTAATTGAAATTGAAAGGGCTCATAGAGCCTTAAGGTCAAGATCTCAAGCTGATCAAAATCCACTATCAATTTTGATAAAATGCTTAAGATACCAAGATAAAGAAAAGATCCTGAAGGCAGCTGCCCAATGTGCCAAAAAGAGAAACGGGCCATTGATGATAGAAGGGAAAGCAGTTCTTTTCTATCCTAATATAAGTTATAACCTTTTGAAGAGAAAGAAGCAATTTAACCCAGCGAAAAAAGCTTTATGGGAAAAGGGTTATAAATTTATAATGCTTCACCCAGCAACACTGATAATTTTTTTGAAGGATGGAAAAAGAAGATTTTTTTACCGATTATCGAGAAGCAGAGGAGTTCGCACAAAAACTCCCAATTATTCGCTAACTACACATAGAGATTTCCAAGCGTAATGGATTAAAGATGAAGACAGACAGTGAATGGAAGTGATGGACATTTAAGGATGATACAGGGGAGAAAGGCAAAATTTGAGAAATACTAATTGAGAATAGTTTTTTTTTCCTTCTCATATATACTTTTTTATGTTGCGGGAGGGCTGGGGAGCTTCGGATCGATTACTGCAGGACTCACGTGTGTAATCATGGCGATTGCCATGACTCATACAACAGAGGGGGGTAATTTTTTTTAAACTTTTTTTATTTTCAAATGAGAGGGGGGTAATGTTGTGTTCTTTTTTTCACAACATTAGTAGGGGGGTATTTTGTTTTTTTCTTTATAATCTATTTTTCTTTTATCTTTCTGCCTGGATGATCGGTGGGGACACACATAGCAACATGGAGAATTTTAAAAAGATTCCCCAAGATACCACGAAAGTTGAAAGATTAGGTATTATTATAGATTGGAGTAACACAATTAAAAATAATGACTAATTTACTGAATTTTTTAAGTTCTAATGTTAATTGGCTTAATGGACCAGTGAAAAGAAAAAGAATCTTAACATACATTAAAAAAATGAAAATAGATACAGCTTTTTTACAAGAAACACACTTAACAGAGATAGGACATCAGAAATTAAAAAGAGACTGGGTTGGAAATGTTATTGCAGCTTCATTTAATTCAAAGGCGAGAGGAGTTGCAATTTTGGTTAATAAAACTTTACCAATTAAAATACAAAATGTATTAATTGATTCGGCAGGGAGATATGTAATTATACATTGTCAAATGTTTTCAGTACTATGGACTCTTATGAATATTTATGCACCAAATGAAAATGATGTAAAATTTATACAAGAGGTCTTTTTGAATTTGGCTAACGCACATGACAAAATATTAATAGGTGGAGATTTTAACTTTTGTCTAGATCCAGTTTTAGATAGATCAACAAAGGTTGTCACAAAATCAAAAGTAGCAAAGTTAACTTTATCATTGATGAAAGATTTAAATTTGATTGATATATGGAGAATTAACCCGAAAGAAAGAGATTATTCATTTTATTCAAATAGAAATAAAACATACTCAAGGATAGATTTTTTCCTATTAGCAACGAATATTCAAGACAGAATGAAAAATATGGAATATAAAGCAAGAATATTGTCAGATCATTCTCCTTTGATAATGACAATGATAATGATAGATAAAGAAGAATCAATTTATAGATGGAGATTTAATTCAATATTACTAAAACATCAAGATTTTTGTGATTTTATGAAAAAGCGGATTCAGTTCTTTTTAGGTACAAATTCACATTCAGTTGATGATAAATTTATATTGTGGGAAGCAATGAAGGCATATTTGAGAGGTCAGATAATAAGTTATACTTCTAAAATTAAGAAGAAATATATGATAGAAATAGATCAATTGGAAAAAGAAACTACAAAATTAGAAAAAGAATCTCAAAGATATATGACAGAAGAAAAACGAAGACAACTTGTTAACAAGAAGTTACAATATAATACACTTCAGACATATCGAACAGAAAAAGCAATTATGAGAACGAAACAGAGATATTATGAACTAGGTGAAAGATCACATAAGGTCCTTGCATGGCAGTTAAAAACAGACCAGACTTCTAAAACGATAAATGCAATTCGAACAAGAGTAAATAAGATTACTTATAAACCTTTAGAAATTAATGAAACTTTCAAGAATTTTTATTCTGAATTGTATAAATCAGAATCACAAAATGATAATGTCAAGGTAGAAAGGTTTTTATCACAAATAACTCTTCCAAAATTGAATACAGAAGTACAGAAGGGATTAGATATGCCTTTTACATTAAAAGAGGTCAAAGAAGCTCTAGGATCATTTCAAAGTAATAAATCTCCAGGAGAAGATGGTTTTCCGCCTGAATTTTATAAAAAGTTTAAAGATTTATTAATTCCTCCTTTTATGGAGTTAATACATCAAGCGGAAAGAACTCATAAACTTCCAGAATCTTTTTTGACAGCTATTTTAATAGTATTGCCAAAAAAAGATAGAGATCTTTTAAAGCCAACATCATATAGACCTATTTCTTTGTTAAACACTGATTATAAAATAATAGCAAAAAACTTATCTAACAGATTATCTAAATACTTACCAAAATTAATACATATGGATCAAACAGGATTTAATAAAAATAGACAATCGGCAGATAATGTAACTCGGTTATTTAGTATAATTCATTTGGCTCAAGAGAGGGAAGAAATGAGTGTGGCAGTTGCTTTAGATGCAGAAAAAACATTTGATAGATTGGAATGGGATTTCTTATTTAAGGTATTGGAAAAATATGGATTAGGAGTATCTTTTATAAAATGGATTAAAACCTTAAATACTAATCTCAAAGCTAAAGTAGTGACAAATGGTCAAATTTCAACACCATTTCAGTTAACAAGGTCAACTAGGCAAAGTTGTCCATTATCACCTGCTTTATTTGTGTTGGCAATAGAACCATTAGCTGAATTAGTTAGAATGGACCCAGATATTAAGGGTTTCAGAGTTAACCAGGAGGAATACAAGATTAACTTATTTGCTGATGATGTTCTGCTTTATTTAACAAACCCATTGCACTCATTGCGTAAATTATCCTCTAGAAGAAATTATCCATTAGAAGAATATGGGAAAATATCAGGTTGTAGCGGTGTGCTACATGCAGCGCTAAAATTACGACACGGAGTCGGTAACTGCAGTCGAAGGAAAAAACTTTATTCGAAATCCTCAGCCTCACTTTTAAGCCTCCCTCAACCTGCCCCCCGTGGCGCAGAGGCTCCAAAGCTCTGTGCTCGCAAACCCCCGTAGGCTATCTCCCTTAGCCGGAAAGCTGGCTAATTGTGAGCCGGTTCGGATGTGCCAGGAAATGGGTCGCCACATAACCCCCCCCCCCCCCAGAACCGGCGATACACCCCCCAATGTCCACAGTCTGGGCCGGAACCTGCTTGGGAGGTTGGCCTCTGCGCCGAGGTGCCGGAAACTCGACCGGTTGCGCCAGGTCCACATGGGCCGGCTTGAGTCGGTCCACCATGAAAACCTCCTCTTTCCCCCCCAACGTCCAGCACGAATGTGGACCCATTGTTCCGGAGCACCATAAACGGCCCCTCGTATGGCCGCTACAGCGGTGGCCGATGCCCGCCCCTTCGTACAAACACAAACTTACAGTTCTGCAGGTCTTTGGGTACACAGGTCAGGTTCTGCCCGTGCTGTGAAGTGGGTATGGGGGCCAGGTTACCGAGCTTCTCATGTAGTCTGCCCAGGACTGCTGCGGGATCTTCCTCTTGCCCCCTTGGGGCTGGTAGAAACTCCCCGGGGACGACCAGGGGCGCGCCGTATACCAACTCGGCCGACGAGGCGTGCAGGTCGTCTTTGGGTGCTGTGCGGATGCAGAGTAGGACCCAGGGAAGCTCATCCGCCCAGTTGGCTCCTCGCAGGCGGGCCATGAGGGCCGACTTCAGATGACGGTGGAAACGCTCCACTAGCCCGTTTGACTGTGGGTGGTAGGCAGTTGTGTGGTGCAGCTGAGTCCCCAGAAGGCTGGCCATAGCCGACCACAGGCTGGAGGTGAACTGGGCACCTCTGTCGGAGGTAATGTGGGCCGGTACACCAAAGCGAGATATCCAGGTGGTGATCAGGGCTCGGGCGCAAGATTCGGAGGTGGTGTCGGTGAGCGGGACCGCCTCTGGCCATCTTGTGAACCGGTCCACGATAGTCAGGAGGTGCCGCGCTCCGCGCGACACTGGCAGGGGGCCCACGATATCCACATGAATGTGGTCGAAACACCGGTGGGCGGGATGGTGTGCCGCTGCACCTTGGCCGTCTGGCAGTGCATGCACGTTCTGGCCCATTCACTGACCTGTTTGCGGAGTCCGTGCCAAACGAACCTGCTGGAAACCATCCGGACAGTCGTCTGGATGGAGGGATGCGCCAAGTTATGAATGGAGTCGAAAACACGGCGCCGCTAGGCCGTCGGGACGACGGGATGGGGCTGGCCGGTGGCGACATCACAGAGTAGGGTCCTCTCACCCGGGCCTACGGGGAGATCCTGGAGCTGCAAACCGGAGACTGCGGTTCTGTAACTCGGAATCTCCTCATCCGCCTGCTGCGCCTCTGCCAGTGCCTCAAAGTCTACCCCTTGGGAAAGGGCATGAATGGTAGGGCGAGAGAGCACATCCGCCATGACATTGTCCTTACCGAGACATGCCGGACATCCGTCGTATATTCAGAGATGTAGGACAGGTGGCGTTGCTGGCGGGACGACCAGGGGTCGGACGCTTTCGTAAACACAAAGGTAAGCGGTTTGTGGTCCATGAACGCGGTGAAGGCCCGACCTTCTAGGAAGTACCTGAAATGCCGGATTGCCAGGTAGAGCGCCAACAGTTCCCGGTCGAAAGCACTGTACTTGAGCTCGGGTGGCCGCAGGTGTTTGCTGAAAAACGCCAGGGGTTGCCAGCAACCTGCGATGAGCTGCTCCAGCACCCCACCGACTGCCGTGTTAGATGCGTCCACTGTGAGGGCGGTAGGGGCGTCCATTCTGGGATGTACTAGCATTGCGGCATTCGCCAAAGCTTCCTTCGTTTGAAAGAAAGCGGCGGCGGACTCCTCGTCCCAGGTAATGTCCTTGCTCGGACCCGACATCAGGGCGAACAGGGGGCGCATGATCCGGGCAGCTGAAGAGAAGAAGTGGTGGTAGAAATTGACCATACCTACGAATTCCTGAAGGCCTTTGACCGTGGTGGGTCGGGGCAAGTGGCGGACCGCATCTACCTTAGCGGGCAGAGGGGTTACCCTGTCTTTAGTAATCCTGTGGCCCAGGAAGTCAATGGTATTGAGTCCGAACTGGCATTTGGCGGGGTTGATTGTAAGACCGTACTCACTCAGTCGGGCGCAGAGTTGACGGAGGTGGGACAGATGCTCCTGACGACTGCTGCTGGCTATGAGGATGTCATCCAAATAGATGAACGCGAAGTCCAGGTCCCATCCCACCGCGTCCATTAACCGCTAGAACGTCTGTGCGGCATTCTTCAGGCCGAACAGCATGCGGAGGAACTCGAAAAGGCCAAACGGGGTGATGAGAGCCGTTTTGGGGACGTCGTCAGGATGCATCGGGATTTGATGGTACCCTCGGACGAGGTCTACCTTGGAGAAGATCCGTGCACCGTGCAGGTTTGCTGCAAAGTCCTGAATATGCGGCACAAGGTAGCGGTCTGGTGTGGTAGCCTCGTTCAGCCTGCGGTAGTCGCCGCACGGTCTCCAGCCTCCCGTCGCTTTGGGCACCATGTGCAGGGGGGGAGGCCCATGGGCTGTCGGACCGCCGGATGATCCCCAATTCCTCCATCCTCTGGAACTCCTCCTTCGCCAGTCGGAGCTTGTGCAGGGGAAGCCGCCGAGCGCGGGCATGGAGGGGTGGTCCCTGGGTCGGGATGTGGTGCTGTACGCCGTGCCTGGGCATGGCCGCTGTGAACTGCGGTGCCAGAACCGATGGGAAATCCGCCATGACCCTGGTGAAGTCGTTGTCGGACAGCGTGATGGAGCCGAGGTGAGGGGCTGGCAACTGGGCTGCACCCAGGGAGAACGTCTGAAAGGTCTCGGCGTGTACCAGTCTCTTCCTGGGCAAGTCGACCAGTAGGCTGTGAGCCCGCAAAAAATCCGCACCCAGAAGCGGTTGGGCTACGGCGGCCAGTGTAAAGTCCCACGTGAACTGGCTGAAGCCGAACTGTAGCTGCACCTGACGGGTGCCATAGGTCCTTACTGTGCTGCCATTCACGGCCCTCGGGGGGGCCCTGGTGCCCTGCTGCGGGTGTCGTAACTCATCGGAGGTAAAACGCTGATCTCGGCACCAGTGTTGACCAAAAACCGGCGTCCCGACCTTCTGTCCCACACATACAGGAGGCTATCCCGATGGCCAGCCACCGTAGCCATCAGTGGCGGCTGGCCCTGGCGTTTCCCGGGAACTGGCAGGGCGGGCGACAACGGTGGGCTTCTGCGCCCCACCGCTGGTGGTAGAAGCACCAGTGTTCATTGGGCCGGGGGTTGGCGGGCCCTGCGGCCAGGCCTGGACTGGTTTGCTGCTGGGAGCGTGGCTGGGAGATCTGTGCGATGGACGCCCCACTCACCTTTTTGGCGTTCCACAGCAAGTCCGTCCGGGCTGCCACCTTCCGGGGGTCACTGAAATCCGCGTCGGACAGCAGCAGGCGTATGTCCTCGGGCAGCTGCTCCAGGAATGCCTGCTCAAACATGAGGCAGGGTGTGTGTCCGTCGGCCAGAGACAACATCCCATTCATTAAAGCCGAAGGAGGACTGTCGTCCAAGCCATCCAGGTGCAGTAAACGGGCAGCCCGCTCGTGCCGTGAGAGTCCGAAAGTCCTGAGGAGCAGGGCTTTGAATTCCGTGTACTTGCCGTCTGCCGGGGGCGACTGTACGAACTCCGCGACCTGGGCCGCTGTGTCCTGGTCGAGGGAGCTCACCACGTAGTAGTAGCGGGTGTCTTCTGAGGTGATCTGGCGAACGTGGAATTGGGCTTCGGCTTGCTGGAACCATAGGTTCGGTCGCTGTGTCCAGAAACCCGGCAGTTTCAACGAAACCGCATGAACAGAGGCAGCGTCGGTCATTTCTGGTCCAAAAATCATTTGGACCGTCGGGGTCACCAATTGTAGCGGTGTGCTACATGCAGCACTAAAATTACAACACGGAGTCGGTAACTGCAGTCGAAGGAAAAAACTTTATTCGAAATCCTCAGCCTCACTTTTAAGCCTCCCTCAACCTGCCCCCCGTGGTGCGGAGGCTCCAAAGCTCTGTGCTCGCAAACCCCTGTAGGCTATCTCCCTTAGCCGGAACGCTGGCTAATTGTGAGCGGTTCAGATGTGCCAGGAAATGGGTCGCCACAAGGTTACAAAATAAATTGGGATAAAAGTGAAATTTTACCTCTTACTAAAGGAGATTATAGTCAATGTCGATTAACAACTCAATTTAGATGGCTGACAAATGGTATAATGATATAAAGAACTTTTATAAATTAAATTACTTACCATTACAATACTTATTCCAATCACTACCAATACAACTACCCCAGAAGTTTTTTCAAGAGTTAAATAAATATGTGAGGAAGTTTCTTTGGAAAGGTAAGATGTCAAGAATATCGTTGGAAAAATTGACATGGAAATTTGATCTAGGAGGGTTACAACTTCCAAATTTTAAGAATTATTATAAAGCAAATCAACTTAGATTTATTGCATCTTTTTTGAGAAAGATAAACCGGCATGGATTAGAATAGAACTAGATAAAATAGGAGAAAATACACCAGAAGATTTTATATATAAATGGGAATCTAAATGGATACGGGAAAAGAAAGAACCTCCTATATTAAAACATTTGATTGACTTATGGAATAAGATAAACGTCGATGATGAGACAAAGAAATCTTTATTAGCAAAGAGATCTTTAATTCAAAATAGACTTATTCCTTTTACAATGGATAATCAACTTTTATATAATTGGTTTCAAAAAGGGATTAGATATATAGGAGATTGTTTTGAAGGAGGTATATTAATATCATTTGATCAATTAAAGAATAAATATAAAGTATCAAACAACACTCTTTTTTTGTTACTTCCAATTAAGGGCTTATTTAAGAGAAAAATTAAGTCAATGTTATTGCCAAAATCTAATGAAATAGAAACTTTAATTCAAAAAAGAAAAACTAAAAAATTTATTTCTTGTATGTATAGCTTGATTCAAAAACAGGCAATTAAACAAGGAATCCATACGTCAAGACAAAAATGGGAAAGTGACTTGAATATTAAAATTGAAGAAACAAATTGGTCAAGACTATGTCTTGATAGCATGACAAATACAACAAATGTCCGGTTAAGATTAGTGCATTATAATTTTTTTACATCAATTATATATTACACCACAAAAAATAAATTAATTAAATCCAAATTTATCTGATCAGTGTTTCAGATGTAACCAAGAGATCGGTACTTTTTTTACATTCTACTTGGTCTTGTTCTAAAATTCAACCTTTTTGGACAAATTTAAGAGTTTTACTGGAACAAATTATTGGAACACAAATTCCACATAATCCAATATTATTTTTATTAGATGATATTGAAGGGATAAAATCAAAACCCAAATTGAATAAATATCAGAAAGAATTCATAAAAATTGCACTGGCAGTAGCCAAGAAGGCTATTGCAGTTACTTGGAAATCGGATTCATACTTAAGTATAGATCGTTGGAAGAATGAAATTTCCAGCTGTATTCCACTTGAAAAAATTACTTATAATTTGAGATAAATATGAAACACTTTTGAAAATTTGGCGCCCTTATTTACAAAAGACAGGATTAAATGTATAGGTGCTCCAAAGATAAAATAATTGGTTATTTGGGGTAAGAAATAAATTTATATACTAAAGTTATTACGAACTCCGTGGAGCATGTGGGGATCTTCCGATATCCAGGCACGCTTTCTTTCTTTCTTTTTCTTTTTTTTCTATAGGGATGTTATGGGGGAGGGGGGAAGGGTATATATTTTTTCTTTCTGTAATCATTTGAAAAGTCAATAAAAAAAGTTTTAAAAAATATGTCAGGGTGGGGACTGCATCTGAGAAAACAGCCCATGGCCCAGTCTTCTGCAATGCGAAGACACATCTGCACGTGCATCAAGAAATGCAAGTTTAAAAAAAACAACCGAGAGAGACCCGAAGCAAAATACAGGACCCGTTTTGTCACACATTTCCACTGTCCACTGCAAAAGGTAGGATCTCCTGGCAGCCAACCATTTCAATTTCATTTCCCATTCCAACAAGCCAGTCCACAGTCTCCTCTACAGCCATGAGGAGGTTGCAGGAGCAACATCTCATATTCTATCTTGGTAGCCACCAACCTGATGGTATGAACATCGATTTCTCTAAAATCTGGTAATTTTTCCGCCCATCTTTCTCTCTTTCCATTCTGGCTCCCTTCTCATCTCATTTGCCCATCACCTCCCTCTGTGCCCCACCTCCTTCCCTTTCTATGGTCCACTCCACTCCCCTCATCAAATATCTTCTCCCTATCCCTTCCCAGCTTCTCACCTTATCCCCCTATCCCCCACCCATCACTTGCTAGTTTGCAACTCCTTCCTTTCACCCCACCTTCTCATTCTGGCTTCTCCCCCTTTCTTTCCAGTTCCGCTGAAGGGTCTCAGCCCAAAATGTCGACTGTTTACTCTTTTCTGTAGATGCTGCTCGACCTGCTGAGTTCCTCCAGCTGTTTGTGTGGCTCTACATTTCCAGCATCTGCAGAATCTTCTGTGTGCAAGATTATCTGACTTTCAGGGATTTTGTGGTTAATGTTATTTGCTTACTTTTTATTGTTTGTACAGTTTGGTTTTTTTTTTAAGCACATTGGGTGTTTTGTGGGGAGTTTTACATAGATGGGTTTTATTGTGTACCTTTGCTTTGTGGCTGCCTGAGAGATGATGAATCTCACAGACATATACAGTATTCACACTTTGATAATAAATGTACTCTGATCATTCTCAAAGCTGAGTGACACCGAGGGGATTCAGATGAGGAATGAAGGATGCAGAGTGGAACTGGAACTGTGGTCTGGATGTACCCCTGCACTCTGCAGCAGCGCTTTAACACCATGGTCTCAAAGCTGAGTGACACCGAGGGGATTCAGATGAGGAATGAAGGATGCAGAATGGAACTGGAACTGTGGTCTGGATGTACCCCTGCACTCTGCTTTAACATCATGGAAACTGTCCTCCAGCTGCTCGGAGGACATTAAGTCCTGTTCACTAAACGGCAAGAAAATTGAAGGGAAAGACCACAGTATTTTTAAAAAAACCAAAATGACAGACATCCTAATGAGCTGCCTCACTGCTTATTATGGAAATTGTACTGCAGCAGACAGAAAGGCTCGACAACCGGTAGTCCAAACTGACCAATGCATCACTAGCACCAGCCTACCCATAATCAAGAACACGTACCCAGGAAGTGTCATAAAAGGCCGGCAGCGTCACGAAGGATCCTACACACTCTGCTCATGGACTGTTCGTCAGGGCGGACGTTACTTTCCCCAAGCAGCAAAGCTGATCAACACCCCCACCCACCACTACTTTATCATTCCCCGTCAGATACTCCTGTGCCTAGCACCATCAGTCTATGTATACAAGCTATCTCAAATTTATATTTCTTTTGTTATTGTGTTCTTTATCTTTTGGTTTTTTTGTACTGCATCAGATGCAAAGTAACAATTATCTCATTCCCCTTTACACGTACGCAGTAAACAATTTTGAATGTTGATGAACAGCTCATTATGAAGTTACCAATCTCAGACTTACCAAAGTATCAGTAGAGGCAATCACAAGTGCTTTTGCGTGATTTTTCATGGCAATCCTCGCCTTCCTCACAAACGTACAGTCCCCCCGCATCACAACCACCAGCTTGTCCTTTATACCCTCAGGAGGGACATCTGTTGAGTTACAGAGCGTGGTGCTGGTCAGGTTTTGTAACGGGTACATGGTCTACAGAAACAAATCAATAATGGAAGGATCTCATTCACTGAAAACAGAGGCACATGTTTATTCACAGGCTGAGTCTGTGGTAAAGGCGGCAAGTGCAATGTTGGCATTCATGTCAAGGTACACAGAATATAAAAAGATTGCAAGACAAGGTCCCCATGCAAGCCTTATTGAGAAAGTAAGGAGGCATGGGATCCAAGGGGACATTGCTTTGTGGATCCAGAACAGGCTTGCCCACAGAAGGCAAAGAATGGTTGTAGACAGGTCATATTCTGCATGGAGGTCAGTCACCAGTGGAGTGCCTCAGGGATCTGTTCTGGGACCATTTACTCTTAGTGATTTTTATAAATGACCTGGATGAGGAAGTGGAGGGATGGGTTAGCAGGTTTGCTGATGACACAAAGGTTGGAGGTGTTGTGGATAGTGTGGAGGGCTGTCAGAGGTTACAGCAGGACATTGATAGGATGCAAAACTGGGCTGAGAAGTGGCAGATGGAGTTCAACCCAGATAAATGTGAAGTGATTCATTTTGGTAGGTGAAATATGATGGCAGAATATAGTATTAATGGTAAGACTCTTGGCAGTGTGGAGGATCAGAGGGATCTTGGGGTCCGAGTCCATAGGACATTCAAAGCAGCTGCACAGGTTGACTCTGTGGTTAAGAAGGCATACGGTGTATTGGTCTTCATCAATCGTGGAATTGAATTAAGGAGCCGAGAGGTAATGTTGCAGCTATATAGGACCTTGGTCAGACCCCATTTGGAGTACTGTGCTCAGTTCTGGTTGCCTCACTACAGGAAGGATGTGGAAACCATAGAAAGGGTGCAGAGGAGTTTTACAAGGATGTTGCCTGGATTGGGGAGCATGCCTTATGAGAATGGGCTGAGTGAACTCAGCCTTTTCTCCTTGGAGCGACAGAGGATGAGGGGAGACCTGATAGAGGTGTACAAGATGATGAGAGGCATTGATCTTGCGGATAGTCAAAGGCTTTTCCCCAGGGCTGAAATAGTTGCCACAAGAGGACACAGGTTTAAGGTGCTGAGTAGGTACAGAGGAGATGTCAGGGGTAAGTTTTTTTACTCAGAGTGGTGAGTATGTGGAATGGACTGCTGGCAACGGTGGTGGAGGCGGAAACGATAGAGACTTTTAAGAGACTTTTGGATAGGTACATAGAGCTTAGTAAAATAGAGGGCTATGGGTAAGCTTAGTAATTTCTCAGGTAGGGACATGTTCGGCACAACTTTGTGGGCCAAAGGGCCTGTATTGTGCTGTAGGTTTCCTATGTTTCTATAAAAACAAGTAGATAATGTTGAGGGTTTATAAGACACTAGTCAGGCTGCACTTGGAGTATTGTCAACAGTTTTGGGCCCCATATCTCAGAAAGGATCTGTTGTCATTGGAGAGAGTCCAGAGGAGGTTCATGAGGATGATTCCAGGGTTAGGGTTAGGGTTAGGCAAATGTGTGGCATTTGGCAGCTTTGGGCCTGTACTCACAGGAATTTAGAAGAATCTCATTGAAACCTACCAAATATTGAAAGGAGTAGATAAGGTGGATGTAGAGAGAATGTTTCCTATGGTGGGGGTGTCCAGAACTGTAGGGCACAGCCTCAAAATTGAGGAGCGACCCTTTAGAACAGAGGTAAAGGAGGAAATTCTTTTAGCCAGAGTAGTGAATCTGTGGAATGCTCTGTCACAGACTGTGGTGGAGGCTAGATCGATGGGTATATTTAACGCGATAGTTGATAGTTCCCCATCGATCAGGGCATCAAAGGATATGACAGGAAGGCAGGTTTATGGGGTTGAGTGGAACCGGGATCAGCCATGAAGGAATGGTGGAGCAGGCTTGATGGGCTGAATGGCCTAATTCTGCTCCTGTGTCTTATGGTAATACGCACACACACAGCAAAGTACAGATGGTAGACTCCAGAGCATCACTGAGAAATGTTTTACACGTTGCTGGCCTGGCGTCTGTCCGATGTAGGTGACAAGGCAGCCATTCTGCTCACCCCGTGCCTCCGTGCAGTGGGGACTGCCACTGCATTTGGCAATCAACGAGTTCAGTTCTCAGGGGCAGCAAGTTACGTAGCAGTTCATGTAACGCTTTACAGCGTCAGCCACCCAAATTCCGATCTCAGTGCTTTCTGTAAGGAGTTAGCACGTTCTCTGTCACTGAACAGGTGACAAAACCACAGGGCACAGATAGATCTGTGAGGTATCTGAGAGGTAACGTGAGGGAGGGAGGCGAGAGCTGGAATGAGCTGTCAGAGGAAGCTTTGCAAACAGGTGAATTGTAAATTTCAGACCACAGAGCAGAGGGCCTGAATGGGGACAACAGGACGGAGGCGGTGGTCAGCATGGAGCAGACAGGCCGATGGGTTTAACAGTTCCGGTAAGAGAAACAGAGGCAAGTGAAAGGGAACTGACACCCAGGATAGTCACTCACCGCGTTGTCCAGGGATCTGGGCAAAGGCATCCAGGCAGGGTTGAAGAGGACGCAGAACTCTTGCGCCGATAGCACACTGTCCATGACATTCACCCGGAGAATCCCCTCCTGGGCCGCCGCCTGTACCGGAGGAAAGGGAAAGTTAACAGGAGGGCGTCCAGGACCTGGTGACAGGGGGTTAGTTAGTAACTCAGGGGGCGCGGAGGGGGGAGAGGGGAAAGGTGGCAGTTCAGGGACCTGGAGAGAGGAAAAATTCAGGAATCCGGGGAGGAGGGGCTCAGGGACCGGGGGAGGGGAGTGCGGGAGGAGGGGCTCAGGGACCCGGGGAGGGGAGTGAGGGAGGAGGGGCTCAGGGACCCGGGGAGGGGAGTGAGGGAGGAGGGGCTCAGGGACCCGGGGAGGGGAGGAGGGGCACAGGGACCCGGGGAGGGGAGGAGGGGCACAGGGACCCGGGGAGGGGAGTGCGGGAGGAGGGGCTCAGGGACCCAGGGAGGGGAGTGTGGGAGGAGGTGCTCAGGGACCCGGGGTGGGGAGTGAGGGAGGAGGGGCTCAGGGACCCGAGGAGGAGGGGCTCAGGGACCCGGGGAGGGGAGTGCCGGAGGAGGGGCTCAGGGACCCGGGGAGGGGAGTGCGGGAGGAGGGGCTCAGGGACCCGGGGAGGGGAGTGCGGGAGGAGGGGCTCAGGGACCCGGGGAGGGGTGCCGGAGGAGGGGCTCAGGGACCCTGGGAGGGGTGTGAGGGAGGAGGGGCTCAGGGACCCGGGGAGGGGCTCAGGGACCCGGGGAGGGGGGTGAGGGAGGAGGGGCTCAGGGACCCGGGGAGGAGATTGTGGGAGGAGGGGCTCAGGGACCCGGGGAGGGGAGTGTGGGAGGAGGGGCTCAGGGACCCGGGGAGGGGAGTGAGGGAGGAGGGGCTCAGGGACCCGGGGAGGGGAGTGCCGGAGGAGGGGCTCAGGGACCCGGGGAGGGGGGAGGGGAGTGCGGGAGGAGGGGCTCAGGGGCCCGGGGAGGGAAGTGCGGGAGGAGGGGCTCAGGGACCCGGGGAGGGGAGTGCGGGAGGAGTGGCTCAGGGACCCGGGGAGGGGAGTGCGGGAGGAGGGGCTCAGGGACCCGGGGAGGGGAGTGAGGGAGGAGGGGGTCAGGGACCCGGGGAGGGGGGGGAGGGGCTCAGGGACCCGGGGAGGGGAGGAGGGGCTCAGGGACCCGGGGAGGGGAGTGAGGGAGGAGGGGCTCAGGGACCCGGGGAGGGGAGTGTGGGAGGAGGGGCTCAGGGACCCGGGGAGGGGAGTGAGGGGCTCAGGGACCCGGGGAGGGGAGTGTGGGAGGAGGGGCTCAGGGACCCGGGGAGGGGAGGAGGGGCTCAGGGACCCGGGGAAGGGCTCAGGGACCCGGGGAAGGGCTCAGGGACCCGGGGAAGGGCTCAGGGACCCGGGGAGGGGAGTGCGGGAGGAGTGGCTCAGGGACCCGGGGAGGGGAGTGCGGGAGGAGGGGCTCAGGGACCCGGGGAGGGGAGTGAGGGAGGAGGGGGTCAGGGACCCGGGGAGGGGGGGAGGGGCTCAGGGACCCGGGGAGGGGAGGAGGGGCTCAGGGACCCGGGGAGGGGAGTGAGGGAGGAGGGGCTCAGGGACCCGGGGAGGGGAGTGTGGGAGGAGGGGCTCAGGGACCCGGGGAGGGGAGTGAGGGGCTCAGGGACCCGGGGAGGGGAGTGTGGGAGGAGGGGCTCAGGGACCCGGGGAGGGGAGGAGGGGCTCAGGGACCCGGGGAAGGGCTCAGGGACCCGGGGAAGGGCTCAGGGACCCGGGGAGGGGAGTGAGGGAGGAGGGGGTCAGGGACCCGGGGAGGGGAGGAGGGGCTCAGGGACCCGGGGAGGGGAGTGTGGGAGGAGGGGCTCAGGGACCCGGGGAGGGGAGTGTGGGAGGAGGGGCTCAGGGACCCGGGGAGGGGAGTGTGGGAGGAGGGGCTCAGGGACCCGGGGAGGGGAGTGAGGGAGGAGGGGGTCAGGGACCCGGGGAGGGGAGGAGGGGCTCAGGGACCCGGGGAGGGGAGTGTGGGAGGAGGGGCTCAGGGACCCGGGGAGGGGAGTGTGGGAGGAGGGGCTCAGGGACCCGGGGAGGGGAGTGTGGGAGGAGGGGCTCAGGGACCCGGGGAAGGGCTCAGGGACCCGGGGAAGGGCTCAGGGACCCGGGGAGGGGGGTGAGGGAGGAGGTGCTCAGGGACCCGAGAGCAGAAGAGACAGAAACGGGCTCTGGAAACCCCCGGTGGCCTGCGGTTTCGACTTCCAGCAGCGCCCGGGCCTCGGCCATACCACCGCCTGGATGGGGAGAACGAGGGCGGACGGCGAAAGCCCGACGCCGGTACCTGGGTCACCGCAACCAAGAAGAGGAACGGGACAAACACCGCCATCACTACTTCAGCACGTCACTGCGCAAGCGCATTACCCAGTAGTTAACAGGGAAACTTCCTCTTTCTGCTACTTTGTCGTCATCGTTACCTGACACAGCGCCGCCCGGCGAAAGGGAGGTGCAGCTGCAGCCGCCCTGTGCTGCCACCTCGCGTCAGATAGTAGCACTGCATTTCCATCACTTGGCCCATTGTCCTGTGTGCCTGGACCCTGTCTGCGTCTCTGCTTTTTCATCTCTAAGTGAGAACGGCCCCTGTCTGATCCCCTCCAAATTCCACACCCCATCACCTTAATTTGTCCACTGGCTTGGTCTTCCTGTGAGAAAAATGTTTCATCCTGCCTACCCTATCTGTAGCTCCCATTGTTTTACCTCAGTCACATCCCCTTTTACCCCCTTCCTCCACTCTGGGGGGAACAGACTAAGCCTCTCTACATCACTGATACTCCACCGAGCCTCTCCAGCTCCTTCAGAGAGTGGTGACCACAACTGCAAGCAGGGCTGCTGCTGGGGTCTGACCAGTTGCCACAAATGCTGCCCAACCTGCTGAGTTCACTCAGCTTGTTGTAGTTGTTGCTTTGACCCCAGCATCTGCAGTGTACTTTGTGTTTGAGGTCTGACCAGTTGCAGTTTATTCCCCCTGTACTCAGTGGCCTGACAACTGAGTACAGGCCATTTAGAACGGAGTTGAGGAAAAAAATTTTCACCCACAGAGTTGTGGATCTGTGGAATGCTCTGCCTCAGAAGGCAGTGGAGGCCAACTCCCTGGATGCTTTCAAGAAAGAGTTAGAGCTCTTAAAGGTAGTGGAGTCAAGGGATATGGGTAGAAGGCAGGAACGGGGTACTGACTCTGGATGATCAGCCATGATGGGGGTGCTGGCTCAAAGGGCCAAATGGCTTACTCCTGCACCTATTGTCTATTGACTGAACACTGGTATCCTTTACCTCATCTACCTGAAGGAGCTTGCCATTCATGATGTACGTCTGAGCCCCGATAGTATTCCCAAAATGTGAACTCTACGCTTTTCACGTGAACGTTGTGTACCTGACGCTCTGGGCCTGTGAAGCTGCTGCAACTAAGTTTTTCATTGACCCCATGCAGCCGTGGACTTGTGCAGATGACAATGAACTTGCCTTTGATGTTGTTAAATTCAGGAAATCCCTCTCCATTAGTGGGAGCAACTTCACCTGAGCGATGGCAGGAGCCAGTTCACCAGCAGCTTCTCTTGGCTAGAGACAGGTGCTCAGATCACTGGAAAAATCAATTAAATACTGGCACCAGCCTACCCGCTATTAAGGACACACATACGGTAAGGTGCTGGAAAAGGACCAGTATCATCACGAAGGATCGCACCCACCCTGCTCATGGATTGTTTGTCCCACTCCGATCGGGGAGGAGGCTACCAGGACTATGATTCACAAAAACAGTTCCTTTCCTCAAGCAGTGAGGCTGATCAACACCTACACCCACTAACCCACCCTCCACCACGACTATATTTTCCTGTTAGTCACTTTATGTCCAGACCTCCTGTGCCTATTGTCACTTTATGGACAGACAATCAATCCATGTATATCATCTATCTTATGTAATTTTACACATTCAGTTATTTTTATTTTAATTATTGTGTCTTTTGTGCTGTATCAGATCACATCTGTACAGGAAATTGCAATAAAAATCTTGAATTTTTAAAGATAAATCACTGGCATATATATCGAGTGAAAAACAGCTTCTGGTCAATGACTTGAGCTATGCTCTTTAAATGTGAACATTCTGTGCCAATTCAAACCCACCATCCACATCCCCAGGTTCAGAGTCCAGACCTAGAACACAGCAGTCACACACATACAGAGCTCATGGCCTTTATTGAAGGAACAGCAGGATTTAAACAAAGTCAGAGGATGCAGTCAAGGTACTGGGAATGGGGGAGACGGGTTCTGACCCGTGACGAGAGTTGGTACTGGGATTGGGGGAGACAGATTCTGACCCGTGACTGGAGTCAGTACTGGGAATGGGGGAGATGGGTTCCAAGCCTGATGGGAGTTGGTACTGGGAATGGGGGAGAAAGTTCAAAGCCTGACGGGAGTCAGTACTGGGAATGTGGGAGACAGTTCGAACCTCACGGGAGCTGGTACTGGAAATGTGGGTGACGGATTCTGACCCATTACGGGAGTTGGTACTGGGAATGGGGGAGACGGGTTCTGACCAATGACGGGAGTTGGTACTGGGAATGGGGGAGACAGTTCAAACCTCACGGGAGCTGGTACTGGAAAAGTGGGAGACGGATTCTGACCCATTACGGGAGTTGGTACTGGAAATGTGGGAGAAGGATTCTGACCAATGACGGGAGTTGGTACTGGGAATGGGGGAGACGGGTTCTGACCTGTGACTGGAGTCAGTATTGGGAATGTGGGAGACGGGTTCCGAGCCTCACTGGAGTTAGTATTGGGAATGGGGGAGACAGTTCCAAGCCTGTTGGGAGTTGGTACTGGGAATGGGGGAGACAGATTCTGACCCGTGACGGAAGTTGGTACTGGGAATTTTGGGAGACGGGCTCTGACCTGTGACTGGAGTCTGTATTGGTAATGGGGGAGACGTGTTCCAAGCCTGTCGGGAGTTGGTACTGGGAATGTGGGAGACAGTTCGAACCTCAAGGGAGTTGGTACTGGAAATGTGGGAGACGGGTTCTGACCTGTGACGGGAGTTGGTACTGGGAATGTGGGAGACAGTTTGAACCTCAAGGGAGTTGGTACTGGAAATGTGGGAGACGGGTTCTGACCTGTGACGGGAGTTGGTACTGGGAATGGGGGAGACGGGCTCTGACCTGTGACTGGAGTCTGTATTGGTAATGGGGGAGACGTGTTCCAAGCCTGTCGGGAGTTGGTACTGGGAATGTGGGAGACAGTTCGAACCTCACGGGAGCTGGTACTGGGAATGGGGGAGACGGGTTCTGACCTGTGACGGGAGTTGGTACTGGAAATGTGGGTGACGGATTCTGACCCATTACGGGAGTTGGTACTGGGAATGGGGGAGACGGGTTCTGACCTGTGACGGGAGTTGGTACTGGGAATGGGGGAGACGGGTTCTGACCTGTGACGGGAGTTGGTACTGGGAATGGGGGAGATGGGTTCTGACCTGTTACGGGAGCTGGTACTGGGATTGGGGAGACAGTTCCAAGCCTCATGGGAGCTGGTACTGGGAATGTGGGAGACAGTTCCAAGCCTCATGGGAGCTGGTACTGGGAATGTGGGAGACGTGTTCTGAGCCTGACGGGAGTTGGTACTGGGGATGGGGGAGACCGTTCGAAACTCACAGGAGTTGGTTCTGGGAATGTGGGATATGGGTTCCGAGCCTGACGGGAGTTGGTACTGGGAATGTGGGAGATGGGTTTTGACCTGTGACGGGAGTCGGTACTGGGAATGGGGGAGACGGGTTCTGACCTGTGACGGGAGTCGGTACTGGGAATGGGGGAAACAGTTCCAAGCCTCATGGGAGTTGGTACTGGGAATGTGGGAGATGGGTTCTGACCTGTGACGGGAGTCGGTACTGGGAATGGGGGAAACAGTTCCAAGCCTCATGGGAGTTGGTACTGGGAATGGGGGAGACAGTTCCAAGCCTCACGGGAGTTGGTACTAGGAATGGGGGAGACAGTTCCAAGCCTGACGGGAGTTGGTACGGGAATAGGGGAGTCGGGTTCCAAGCCTGTCGGGAGTTGGTACTGGGAATGTGGGAGACAGTTTGAACCTCACGGGAGCTGGTACTGGGAATGTGGGAGACAGTTCGAACCTCATGGGAGCTGGTGCTGGGAATGTGGGAGATGGATTCTGACCCATTACGGGAGTTGGTACTGGGAATGTGGGAGACAGTTCGAACCTCACGGGAGTTGGTACTGGGAATGTGGGAGACAGGTTCTGACCTGTGACAGGAGTTGGTACTGGGAATGGGGGAGACAGGTTCTGACCTGTGACAGGAGTTGGTACTGGGAATGGGGGAGACAGGTTCAGACCCATTACGGGAGTTGGTACTGGGAATGGGGGAGACGGGTTCCGAGCCTGACGGGAGTTAGTACTGGGAATGGGGGAGACAGGTTCTGACCTGTGACAGGAGTTGGTACTGGGAATGGGGGAGATATTTCCAAGCCTGTCGGGAGTTGGTACTGGGAATGTGGGAGATGGGTTCTGACCTGTGACAGGAGTTGGTTCTGGGAATGTGGGATATGGGTTCCGAGCCTGACGTGAGTTGGTACTGGGAATGGGGGAGACAGTTCGAACCTCGCAGGAGTTGGTACTGGGAATGGGGGAGACAGGTTCAGACCCGTGACTGGAGTCAGTACTGGGAATGGGGGAGATGGGTTCTGACCTGTGACGGGAGCTGCTACTGGGAATGTGGGAGATGTGTTCCGAGCCTGACGGAAATAGGTGCTGAGAATGTGGGAGATGGGTTCCAAGCCTGACGGGAGTTGGTACTGGGAATGGGGGAGACAGTTCAAACCTCACGGGAGCTGGTACTGGAAATGTGGGAGACGGATTCTGACCCATTACGGGAGTTGGTACTGGGAATGGGAGAGATGGATTCTGACCAATGACGGGAGTTGGTACTGGGAATGGGGGAGACAGTTCAAACCTCACGGGAGCTGGTACTGGAAATGTGGGAGACGGATTCTGACCCATTACGGGAGTTGGTACTGGGAATGGGAGAGATGGATTCTGACCCATGACAGGAGTTGGTACTGGGAATGGGGGAGACAGGTTCAGACCCATTACGGGAGTTGGTACTGGGAATGGGGGAGACGGGTTCCGAGCCTGACGGGAGTTAGTACTGGGAATGGGGGAGACAGGTTCTGACCTGTGACAGGAGTTGGTACTGGGAATGGGGGAGATATTTCCAAGCCTGTCGGGAGTTGGTACTGGGAATGTGGGAGATGGGTTCTGACCTGTGACAGGAGTTGGTTCTGGGAATGTGGGATATGGGTTCCGAGCCTGACGGGAGTTGGTACTGGGAATGGGGGAGACAGTTCGAACCTCGCAGGAGTTGGTACTGGGAATGGGGGAGACAGGTTCAGACCCGTGACTGGAGTCAGTACTGGGAATGGGGGAGATGGGTTCTGACCTGTGACGGGAGCTGCTACTGGGAATGTGGGAGATGTGTTCCGAGCCTGACGGGAATAGGTGCTGAGAATGTGGGAGATGGGTTCCAAGCCTGACGGGAGTTGGTACTGGGAATGGGGGAGACAGTTCAAACCTCACGGGAGCTGGTACTGGAAATGTGGGAGACGGATTCTGACCCATTACGGGAGTTGGTACTGGGAATGGGAGAGATGGATTCTGACCAATGACGGGAGTTGGTACTGGGAATGGGGGAGACAGTTCAAACCTCACGGGAGCTGGTACTGGAAATGTGGGAGACGGATTCTGACCCATTACGGGAGTTGGTACTGGGAATGGGAGAGATGGATTCTGACCCATGACAGGAGTTGGTACTGGGAATGGGGGAGACAGTTCGAATCTCACGGGAGCTGGTACTGGAAAAGTGGGAGACGGATTCTGACTCATTACGGGAGTTGGTACTGGGAATGTGGGAGAAGGATTCTGACCAATGACGGGAGTTGGTACTGGAAATGTGGGAGAAGGATTCTGACCAATGACGGGAGTTGGTACTGGAAATGTGGGAGAAGGATTCTGACCAATGACGGGAGTTGGTACTGGGAATGTGGGAGACGGGTTCCGAGCCTCACTGGAGTTAGTACTGGGAATGGGGGAGACAGTTCCAAGCCTGTTGGGAGTTGGTACTGGGAATGTGGGAGACAGATTCTGACCCGTGACGGGAGTTGGTACTGGGAATGCGGGAGACAGTTCGAACCTCAAGGGAGTTGGTACTGGAAATGTGGGAGACGGGTTCTGACCTGTGACGGGAGTTGGTACTGGGAATGGGGGAGACGGGCTGACCTGTGACTGGAGTCTGTATTGGTAATGGGGGAGATGTGTTCCAAGCCTGTCGGGAGCTGGTACTGGGAATGGGGGAGACGGGTTCTGACCTGTGACGGGAGTTGGTACTGGGAATGGGGGAGACAGTTCGAACCTCACGGGAGCTGGTACTGGGAATGGGGGAGACGGGTTCTGACCTGTGACGGGAGTTGGTACTGGGAATGGGGGAGACGGGTTCTGTCCTGTGACGGGAGTTGTTACTGGGAATGGGGGAGACGGGTTCTGACCTGTTACGGGAGTTGGTACTGGGAATGGGGGAGACGGGTTCTGACCTGTGACGGGAGTTGGTACTGGGAATGGGGGAGACGGGTTCTGACCTGTTACGGGAGTTGGTACTGGGAATGGGGGAGACGGGTTCCGAGCCTGACGGGAGTTGGTACTGGGAATGGGGGAGACGGGTTCTGACCTGTGACGGGTTGGTACTGGGAATGGGGGAGACGGGTTCTGACCTGTGACGGGAATTGGTACTGGGAATGGGGGAAACGGGTTCTGACCTGTGACGGGAGTTGGTACTGGGAATGGGGGAGATGGGTTCTGACCTGTTACGGGAGCTGGTACTGGGATTGGGGAGACAGTTCCAAGCCTCATGGGAGCTGGTACTGGGAATGTGGGAGACAGTTCCAAGCCTCATGGGAGCTGGTACTGGGAATGTGGGAGACGTGTTCTGAGCCTGACGGGAGTTGGTACTGGGAATGGGGGAGACCGTTCGAAACTCACGGGAGTTGGTACTGGGAATGTGGGAGATGGGTTTTGACCTGTGACGGGAGTCGGTACTGGGAATGGGGGAGACGGGTTCTGATCTATGACGGGAGTTGGTACTGGGAATGTGGGAAACAGTTCCAAGCCTCATGGGAGTTGGTACTGGGAATCGGAGAGACAGTTCCAAGCCTGACGGGAGTTGGTACTGGGAATGGGGGAGACAGTTCGAACCTCATGGGAGCTGGTGCTGGAAATGTGGGAGACAGTTCGAACCTCATGGGAGCTGGTACTGGGAATGTGGGAGACAGTTCGAACCTCATGGGAGCTGGTGCTGGAAATGTGGGAGACGGATTCTGACCCATTACGGGATTTGGTACTGGGAATGTGAGAGACAGTTTGAACCTCACGGGAGTTGGTACTGGGAATGTGGGAGACAGTTCGAACCTCATGGGAGCTGGTGCTGGAAATGTGGGAGACGGATTCTGACCCATTACGGGATTTGGTACTGGGAATGTGGGAGACAGTTTGAACCTCACGGGAGTTGGTACTGGGAATGGGGGAGTTGGGTTCTGACCTGTGACGGGAGTTGGTACTGGGAATGGGGGAGACAGTTCGAACCTCACGGGAGTTGGTACTGGGAATGTGGGAGATGGGTTCTGACCAGTTACGGGAGTTGGTACTGGGAATGGGGGAATCGGGTTCTGACCCGTGACAGGAGTTGGTTCTGGGAATGTGGGAGACAGTTCCAAGCCTCACGGGAGCTGGTACTAGGATTGGGGAGGGGGGGAGGCAGTTTCTCAGCCATGATGGAAGCCTCATTTCCCTAGGCCCAGTCTGGGCAGTGGCATGGAAGACATGGGTGGTCAGTGAAGGCAAACGGGTTGGGTATTCGTTCCTCCGCTGAGAGTATACATGATCTTTGCAGTAACGCCAGAGGTACAGTAGCTTCCAGTAACACTTCTGGATTGTTGCTAATGTCAATATCAGAAGGTGAGACAAATCGATGTTTCAGTGTTGGTCTTCACTATGTCTGGCTACTTGAAGCCAAGGTGCAGCAGCTTTCTGAGCGGTGCTGGCCCGCCCCACCATCCCCTGGAGAAAAGTAGAAAGAATGATGTTAGAGTTTGTCCTGCCCCTGCGTACAGGTCACTGTCCATCGATTATACACTTCACACACACACTGTCAGGACTGGGCAGCACTGTAGAGAAGCATCTCTCCCTCTCCGCCATGTCTAACTGCTCGAGATTTTGCAAAGTCAATCATGACCACTGCCATGGCTGCTCTTACAGCCCATCCCTCCCTCCCCTCACACAGAGGCCCTTCAGCCCAACCTCTCTGTACTGACCAAGGTTCCCATCTACACCGGTCCCACTGTCCCACAGTTGGTCTGTATACCGCTAACCCTTTCCTACCCACGTACCGGTCCAAGTGTCTTTTAAAAGTTGTGAATGTACCTGCCTCAACCACTTCCTCTGGCAGCTCATTCCATATCCTGCCCATTCTCCAAGTGAAAAACTGTCTCTTAGTTTCCTATTAAATCTTTTCCCTCTCACCCTAACCTATGCCCTCCAGTTCCAGAATTGCCAATTCTGGCAAAAACTGTGCATACGCCCCCATTAACGCCCTTGTGGTTTAGTGGGCCTCCGTAGGGTCACCCTGCGCTCCGAGGAATTCTGCCCATCCTCTCTTCGTAACCCAGCCACTTGCGTCCCGGCAAATCCCCTCAGCAGCCTGACCAGCAGCAGGTTAACCAAACAGAAGACAACTCTCCACATGCAACCTCCCCACAGGAACGTAATGCCCCCACTCCAGCCTGACAGGAACCGGGAAGCAGAGAGGAAGATACTTACTTGAGGAGAGCGTGCCAGTAGAGAGGGGGCATGATGTCAGCCTTCATGTGGAACATGGTCCTGCGCTCCTTGCCTTGGTCGAACGGGAAGGTCTCGAGTGGCTGCCCATCGTAATCAAACTCTGCCAGTACACACTTGTTGTAGCTAGTCACCAATGGGCAGGACGTGTAGCCGTCGTACTGCACACACACCAGACAGCAAAGCCATTACACCAAGCCCACATCAGTCTGAGATGTCCCATCAGGTGGGGAACAGCATGATCCCACAGCCCACAAGGACAGAACTTATGGTGAAATATACCCCCCACAGCAGGAATAACCCCTGCGTCTGAGCGAGACATTCTCAGGGAGTGTGATGCCCAGATGGCACTCTGTACCCTGTACCCTGGGCTGGGTCTTCCAGACCCGTCTGACCGCACCCACACTCAGCCATCCTCTGAGGTCACAGGGCTCCAGAAGAACCGGTCGAGACCCACCCTCCGCACCTGAGAAAGATCACAGCAGCAATGACGCAGGTTCAATTCCCTCCGCTGCCTGAAAGGGGTTCGTACCCTCTCTCCCCTTGACTGAGTATACCCTCCCCTCTCCCCTCCCCTCCCTGATGAACGGGTATCCCCTCCCCTCCCCTCCCTGTGTCTGGTTACGGACAGTGATGCACAGTACTTCCTTCCAGAAGATTCCAAACCTCCTGACTCTCATCGCACTCACAAATAGGCTGGTACAGAACGTTCCAGCACATCAGACAATGTGCATGGTGGGCAAGAGCCACAAAGCTGAGTAAGCGAGTGCAGTACCCCCTCCCACCCAACCTGTGAACCTCCAGATGTCACCGAGAGGCAGAATTGAACCAGCAGATGCTGGAAATGTGAAACAAAAACCAGCAGTGCTGGAAATATTCAGTCAGTCAGTCAGTCATCGTCTGTGGTGAGCAGACCAGATTTAACATTTCACACGAAATAAGTTGTACCTTGCTCTTTGGTTTCTGGTTCTTCATCACCCTGGCGATGGTGGCACTGAGGACCACAGACTGGGCGGCTGAGGGACAAGGAGAGCTGTTACATCGTCCAGAAACCAGGGAATCGACTGGTGCGCAGTGGAGAAACCCAGTCAACCCCCTCCTCAACTCCACCCACTCACAAACACACACACAGCCTCACACCCACACACTCTCCCATCGTCCAATCACTCCAGCTCACATCCACTCACACATACCCATACCCACACACACTCCTCCTCCTCCTCAACTCACACCCACTCACACTTACAACTCCTCAACTCCACCCACTCACAAACACACACACAGCCTCACACCCACACACTCTCCCATCCTCCAATCACTCCTGCTCACATACACTCAGACTCATAAACACTCCCTTCCTCAACTCATACACACCATCATTACCCACTCAAACTCCCTCCACAATTCACACTCAGCCTCACACCCACATCCTGACTCACAGATTCCCTCCCTCCCTGCCTGTACTCAGCGCCCACCACTGACCGACTCCACGTCTGTACTCAGCGCCCACCACTGACCGACTCCACGTCTGTACTCAGCGCCCACCACTGACCGACTCCTCGCCTGTACTCAGCGCACACCACTGACCGACTCCACGTCTGCACTCAGCGCCCACCACTGACCGACTCCTCGCCTGTACTCAGCGCCCACCACTGACCGACCCCTCGTCTGTACTCAGCGCCCACCACTGACCGACCCCTCGTCTGTACTCAGCGCCCACCACTGACCGACTCCTCGCCTGTACTCAGCGCCCACCACTGACCGACTCCTCGCCTGTACTCAGCGCCCACCACTGACCGACTCCTCGCCTGTACTCAGCGCCCACCACTGACCGACTCCTCGCCTGTACTCAGCGCCCACCACTGACCGACTCCTCGCCTGTACTCAGCGCCCACCACTGACCGACTCCTCGTCTGTACTCAGCGCCCACCACTGACCGACTCCACGTCTGTACTCAGCGCCCACCACTGACCGACTCCTCGTCTGTACTCAGCGCCCACCACTGACCGACTCCTCGCCTGTACTCAGCGCCCACCACTGACCGACTCCTCGTCTGTACTCAGCGCCCACCACTGACCGACTCCTCGCCTGTACTCAGCGCACACCACTGACTGACTCCACGTCTGCACTCAGCGCCCACCACTGACCGACTCCACGGCTGTACTCAGCGCCCACCACTGACCGACTCCTCGCCTGTACTCAGCGCCCACCACTGACCGACTCCACGTCTGCACTCAGCGCCCACCACTGACCGACTCCACGTCTGTACTCAGCGCCCACCACTGACCGACTCCTCGCCTGTACTCAGCGCCCACCACTGACCGACCCCTCGTCTGTACTCAGCGCCCACCACTGACCGACTCCTCGTCTGTACTCAGCGCCCACCACTGACCGACCCCTCGCCTGTACTCAGCGCCCACCACTGACCGACCCCTCGCCTGTACTCAGCGCCCACCACTGACCGACCCCTCGTCTGTACTCAGCGCCCACCACTGACCGACTCCTCGCCTGTACTCAGCGCCCACCACTGACCGACTCCTCGCCTGTACTCAGCGCCCACCACTGACCGACTCCTCGCCTGTACTCAGCGCCCACCACTGACCGACTCCTCGCCTGTACTCAGCGCCCACCACTGACCGACTCCTCGTCTGTACTCAGCGCCCACCACTGACCGACTCCTCGCCTGTACTCAGCGTACTCAGCGCCCACCACTGACCGACTCCTCGCCTGTACTCAGCGCCCACCACTGACCGACTCCTCGCCTGTACTCAGCGCCCACCACTGACCGACTCCTCGTCTGTACTCAGCGCCCACCACTGACCGACTCCTCGTCTGTACTCAGCGCCCACCACTGACCGACTCCACGTCTGTACTCAGCGCCCACCACTGACCGACTCCTCGCCTGTACTCAGCGCCCACCACTGACCGACTCCTCGCCTGTACTCAGCGCCCACCACTGACCGACTCCTCGCCTGTACTCAGCGCCCACCACTGACCGACTCCTCGCCTGTACTCAGCGCCCACCACTGACCGACTCCTCGCCTGTACTCAGCGCCCACCACTGACCGACTCCTCGCCTGTACTCAGCGCCCACCACTGACCGACCCCTCGTCTGTACTCAGCGCCCACCACTGACCGACTCCTCGCCTGTACTCAGCGCCCACCACTGACCGACTCCTCGCCTGTACTCAGCGCCCACCACTGACCGACTCCTCGCCTGTACTCAGCGCCCACCACTGACCGACTCCTCGCCTGTACTCAGCGCCCACCACTGACCGACTCCTCGCCAGTACTCAGCGCCCACCTCTGACCGACTCCTCGCCTGTACTCAGCGCCCACCTCTGACCGACTCCACGCCTGTTCTCAGCGCCCACCACTGACCGACTCCTCGCCTCTACTCAGCGCCCACCACTGACCGACTCCTCGCCTGTACTCAGCGCCCACCACTGACCGACTCCTCGCCTGTACTCAGCGCCCACCACTGACCGACTCCTCGCCTGTACTCAGCGCCCACCACTGACCGACTCCTCGCCTGTACTCAGCGCCCACCACTGACCGACTCCTCGCCTGTACTCAGCGCCCACCACTGACCGACTCCACGTCTGTACTCAGCGCCCACCACTGACCGACTCCTCGCCTGTACTCAGCGCCCACCACTGACCGACTCCTCGCTTGTACTCAGCGCCCACCACTGACCGACTCCCCGCCTGTACTTAGCGCCCACCACTGACCGACTCCATGGCTGTACTCAGCGCCCACCACTGACCGACTCCTCGTCTCTACTCAGCGCCCACCACTGACCGACTCCTCGTCTCTACTCAGCGCCCATCACTGACCGACCCCTCGTCTCTACTCAGCGCCCACCACTGACCGACTCCTCGCCTGTACTCAGCGCCCACCACTGACCGACTCCTCGTCTCTACTCAGCGCCCATCACTGACCGACTCCTCGTCTCTACTCAGCGCCCATCACTGACCGACTCCTCACTTGTACTCAGCGCCCACCACTGACCGACTCCTCGTCTCTACTCAGCGCCCATCACTGACCGACTCCTCGCTTGTACTCAGCGCCCACCACTGACCGACTCCTCACTTGTACTCAGCGCCCACCACTGACCGACTCCTCGTCAGTACTCAGCACCCATCACTGACCGACCCCTCGCCTGTACTCAGCGCCCACCACTGACCGACTCCTCGTCTCTACTCAGCGCCCACCACTGACCGACTCCTCGCCTGTACTCAGCGCCCACCACTGACCGACTCCTCGCCTGCACTCAGCGCCCACCACCGACCAACTCCTAGCCTGTACTTAGCGCCCACCACTGACCGACTCCTCGTCTGTACTCAGCGCCCACCACTGACCGACTCCTCGCCAGTACTCAGCGCCCACCACTGACCGACTCCTAGCCTGTACTTAGCGCCCACCACTGACCGACTCCTCGTCTGTACTCAGCGCCCACCACTGACCGACCCCTCGTCTGTACTCAGCGCCCACCACTGACCGACTCCTAGCCTGTACTTAGCGCCCACCACTGACCGACTCCTCGTCTGTACTCAGCGCCCACCACTGACCGACCCCTCGTCTGTACTCAGCGCCCACCACTGACCGACTCCTCGCCTGTACTCAGCGCCCACCACTGACCGACTCCTCGCCTGTACTCAGTGCCCACCACTGACCGACCCCTCGTCTGTACTCAGCGCCCACCACTGACTGACTCCTCGCCTCTACTCAGCTTAAGCTCCTGACCAGGAATGTCAGCGCTGTTTTCCATAACACACGGACTAAAGATTTCTCTACGGGACGGGCTGTGCCCACCACTGGCCCCAGTACCTACTTACCCACAGCTGCAGCGGTCTTGGACGTGGGCAGGTTGGTGCAGTCCCCGATACCAAACACATTTGGGTACTCCTTGTGCTGGAGGTTGTCTTTGTCAACATCGAGCCAGCCAGCAGAGTCAGCCAGACTGCTGTTGCGCAGAACATCCGGGGCACTCATTGGAGGGCTGACGTGCAACATTTCGTACTAGTAGCATGTAAAGGAAGGACAGCAGATCCCAATCAGCTTCGTGCTCCCTCACACACACCATACAATCTGTCTTTAGCGACAGCTGTACCGTCAAGACAGAAAACTACTGTCGGTTGCAAATAAGTTTAAAGTTAAGTAATGCTAAAGATGAATAGTGAGATAGTGTTCACGGGTTTAATGTCCATCCATTAAGCTGGCAGACAGGAAGAAGCTATTCCTGAATCATTGACTGTGTGCCTTCAGGCTCCTGTATCTCCTCCCTGATGGTAGCAATGAGAAGAGGCCATGTCCTTGGTAATGGGGATGCAGACTTTTTGTGGCATCGCCTTTTAAAGATGTTCTCAATTCTGGGGAGGCCAGTGCCCATGTTGGAGCTGCCTGAGTTTACAACTTTCTACAGCTTTTCCCGATCCTGTACAGTGGCCCCTCTGTACCAGATGGTGACACAGCCAGTTAGAATGCTCTCCATGGTACATCCGTAGGATTTTACGAGAGTCTCTGGTGACGTACCAAGTCTCAAACTCCTAATGGAATTTAGTGGCTGCTGAGCCCTCTTTGTGACCCCTCTATAACTGGCAATGAAACCAGTTAGAATGCTCTCCATCTGTACAAAATGCAGTATAGCTGTTGGTGAGTCCTCTTTGTGATTGCCTCAGTGTGTTGGGCCCAGGATAGATGCTCAACGATGTGGACCATCGGGAATTCGAAGCTGCTCACCCTTTCTACCACTGACCCCACAAAGATTGTGTGTTCTCCTGACGTTCCCTTCTTGAAGACCACCATTAATTCCTTGGGATTTTGCTGGCATTGAGAGCACCACTCGACCAGCCCGCCTATCCCACTCCTGTACGCCGTCTCGTCTCCACACTCTGTTCAAAGTCAGAGGGTGCTACAGTCACGAGTATCTGTGAGAAGGTTCATCTGCTCCAGTGAGACAGGCTGAGACAGTTCCAGCATGGGATCGAAGTGAGTCTACGATCATTTTCAGTGGCTACTCCAGCAGCCCAGTGAATGACAATGACACAATTGAGCAAAGAAAACTCTTTAAAACTGCCCAGCCAATGAGATCTCAGCTGAGCTGGCCACCATGGTCATTGGTCTCCTGCTCAGCCAATGAGATCTCAGCTGAGCTGGCTGACATAATCATCAATCTCCTGCCCAGCCAATGAGATCTCAGCTGTATGGACAGTCAGTAAAACGGTCTGTGATTAAATAAAACGTGTGGATAATTCCATCCAGGCGTGACAAGAAGCTCAGAGATCTCGGCCTTGACACTGCCTTGTGCAGCTGGATCCTGGACTTCCTGTCAGATTGCCAGCAGCATCCCTCACCTCCACCCCTCTGACTGTCAACACAGGACCCCCTCAGGGCTGTGTACTGAGTCCCCTCCCTTACTCCCTGTATACCCATGACTGTGTCGCCACCCACAACTCTCATCTGCTAATTAATTTTGCCATCAACACTACATTGATTGGCCTAATCTCAAACAATAACAAGGTGGCCCACAGGGAAGAAGTCATCACCCTGACACAGTGGTGTCAAGGAAACAACCTCTCCCTCAGTGTCACAAAAACAAAGGAGCTGGTTGTGGATTACAGGAGGAATGGAGATGGCTAACCCCCATTGACATCAATGGATCTGGGTTCGAGAGGGAGGACAGCTTTAAGTTCCTCAGCATCCACATCACTGTGGTCCTCACTTAATCTGTACACAACAGCTGTGTGGTGAAAGAGTGAAACAGTGCCTCTTTCACCTCAGATGGTTGAGAAAGTTTGGTATGGGCCCCCAGATCCTAAGAACTTTCTACAGGGGTGCAATCGAGAGCATCCTGACTGGCTGCATCACTGCCTGACATGGGAGCTGTACTTCCCTCAATCACAGGACCCTGCAGATAGTGGTGTGGACAGCCCAGCACATCTGTAGTTGTGAACTTCCCATGATTCAGACCATTTACAAGGACAGGTGCGTAAAAAGGGCCTGAAGGATCAATGGGGTCCCAAATCACCCCAACCACAGTCTATTCCAGCTGCTACCATTCGGGAAACGGTACCGCAGCATTAAAGCCAGGACCAACAAGCTCCGGGACAGCTTCTTCCACCAGGCCATCAGACTGATTAACTCACATTGATTTCAGCATATTTCTATGTTACATTCACTGTTCTATTTATTATAAATTATTATAAATTACCATGATTGCACATTTAGATGGAGACGAAAATAAAGATTTTTACTCCTTATGTATGTGAAGGATGTAAGAAACAGAGTCAATTCAATTCATTCATTCATAAAAAGATATTTTTCCACTCTGTCTCGGTTCCTGTGACAATCATTTTATTCATTAGAATTACAGCAGGAACGACCCTTCCAGCAGCAAATGCTGTCAACTGCTAATTAACCTGAACTTAACCACAGGACAATTTACAATTAACTTACTAACCAGTATGTCTTTGGACTGTGGGAGGAAACCAGGACACCCAGAGGAAACCCACACGGTCACAGGGAGAACATAGACTCCTTACCGATGACACCAGAACTGAACTCTGAATTCTCGCATCTCAAGGAGGGGGGTAATAGAAGCACCAACCATGGCAGCAGTAAACCAATTTATCACCACTCTTCGAGGTACAATGTTGTAAAGACCCTTTGAGAAGAAGTGATTCACCTTGTCTTTTTTAAATGTGCAGAATATTGATCCCTCATTGCAGATTCTCCGGAAACAAAATGCATCTTCTGCATATGCACTGCCAAAATCCCTCAAGATCATAAACATCTAGTTCCCTCTTACTCTCTAATGATACATCCTCTCCTGACAGGACAGCCACCTATTCCAGGCATCAGTCTAGTGAATCATCTCAGAACAGCTCCCCGTCCATCAACACCTTCCCTGGACACATTACTGCACAGCTGCATTCACCAGTCTCCTGTATAGCTAAATCACGTTTAACCATCTGGTCTATGATAACACTATTTATTTGGTTTCCCCAATTAATTTCCATTCCCTGCGGCTCATAACACTAGAGCTGGGAATCACAGAGCTCATCTGACAGCGAGAGTCATTCAATGTGCAAAGACAACACCCTCTGTGGATTTCACAGAGCAAGAGACAAAGGAACAACATAAATAACTTCATTATCATTTTCACTAATTAGAACTGTTTCATCTTTTTAAGTGTAACATACTTAAAAGTGTTCCCGCGCAAGTCCATTGAAGAGCTTTAAAAAGCAGGAAGTATTTTAACGTAAGTCGTTGATTGGAGCACGGTGCAGATGCAGTAGCATTCCCACACAGGTACAGCAAATAGCTTTAGCAACCCAGACTCCACAAGAGGGGGGTACTGTCTAGCGGAGCAGTCATTGTGGGAGTGGTCTGAGTCAGAGTAGTAAAGCTTTGGCTCAACAGGACTTTGGCGAGAACAGGTGGAAGCAAAGTAAGTTCATACCTTATTTCTTTTTTGCTGCATTAACTCTTGAGAGTATGGGGGATATGTCTGCAGAACCCATGGTGTGGGTGTCAGATGTAGCATTTCCAGGGGACTCCCAGCTCCCCAGTGGCCACATCTGCATCAAGTGCATCGAGATGCAGCTCCTTAGAGACCACGTTAGGGAATGGGAGCGCCAGCTCGATGACCTTTGGCTTGTTAGGGTAAGTAGCAGTGATAAACAGGAGCTACAGGGAGGTAGTCACCCCGAGGCTACAGGAGACAGATAAATGGGTGACTGTCAGAAGAGGGAAGGGAGAATGACAGATAGTGGCTGTCCCCTTCAATAGTAAGTACTCCACTTTGAGTACTATTGGGGGAGGGGACAACCTACCTGGGGGAAGCGGCAGTGGCCGTGCCTCTGGCACAGAGTCTGGCCCTGCGGCTCAGAAGGGTAGGGAAAGGAAGAGGATGGCAGCAGTGATAGGGGACTCTATAGTTAGGGGGACAGACAGGCGATTCTGTGGGCACAAAAAAGAAACTCAAATAGTGGTTCGCCTCCCAGGTGTCACGGTCCGGGATGTTTCTGAATGCATCCATTCAGAAAAGGGAGGGTGAGCAGCCAGAAGCCATGGTAATATTGGTACCAATGACAGAGCTAGATAGGTACCTAATGGATAGGGGAATCAAGGGATATGGGGACAAGGCAGGAACCGGATATTGATAGTAGATGATCAGCCATGATCTCAGAATGGCGGTGCAGGCTCAAAGGGCCGAATGGTCTACTTCTGCACCTATTGTCTATAAGGAAGGAGGTCCTCAAAACAGAATACAAGGAGTTAGGAAGGAAGCTGAGAAACAGGACTTCAAGAGTAGGAATTGCTGTCTTTGCCATGTGACAGTGAGGACAGGAACAGAATCAGGTGGCAGATAAATTCAAGGCCAAAGAACTGGAGCAGGGGGCAGGGATTCAGATTTCTGGATAATTGGAACCTCTTTTAGGGCAGGTGTGACCTGTACAAAAGGGGCAGGTTGCACTTAAATCCAAGCGGGGGGGGGGGTGCAATATTCTTGAGGGCAGGTTTACTAAAGCTGTTGGGTGTGGTTTAAACTAATATGGCAGGGGGATGACAACCAGTATGATGGAGCTGAGGATGAGCCAGCAGGTTTACAAGCAGATGATGGGTGTAACATGAATGTAAGGAAGGACAAGCCAATGACTGGGTACAAATGCAGACAGAGTAAAGAGTTAAATTGTACCAGGGAGGCAAAATTCAAAAAAGGTGAAGAAAGCCAGACTGAAGATGCCGTATTTAAATACACGTAGCATTCCGAATGAGGTAGACAAATTAGAGATACGCATAGATTTTGGTCGCTATGACGTTGTGGGCATCACTGAGTTGTGGCTGAAGGAAGGCCGTAGTTGGGCCATCCTTTAACATCAAAGGATATACTCTGTATCAAAAGGACAAGTAGGAAGGCAGAGGCGGTGGTGTGGCTCTGTTGGTAAGAGATGGAATTACATCTTTACAAAGAGGTTACATAGGTCAAAGAATGTTGAATCTTTGTGGGTGGAGTTAAGAAACCGCAAGGGTTAAAAAAAAAATTATGGGAATCATATATAGGCCTCCAAATAATAGCCAAGATGTGGGGTGGAGATTGCAAAGGGAGCTGGAAAAGGCACATAATAAGGGGATTAAGAGCTGGCTTTTTAGAGCAGCTTGTGCTTGAGCCTACTAGGGGAAAGGTGATCTTAGATTGGGGGTTGTGTAATATCCCAGATCTTATTAGGGAGCGAAGTGTAGAGGAGCCCTTAGGAGGCAGTATCATAATATGATTGAATTCATACTACAATTTGAGAGGGAGAAGCACAAGTCACGTGTGTCAGTATCACAATGGAACAAAGGGAATTACAGAGGCGTGAGAGGGGAGCTTGCCCAGGTGGATTGGAGGGGGATACTGGTGGGGATGACGGCAGAGCAGAGACGGCTGAAGTTTCTGAGAATAGTTCACAAGGCACAGGATAGATATATCCCACAAAGGAAGGTGTTCTCATATGGCAGGGATGGGCAACTGTGGCTGACAAGGAAAGTTAAGGACTGCATAAAACTCAGGGAAAGGGCATATAAGGTAGCAAAAACTGAGTGGGAAGTTGGATGATTGGGAAGTTTTTAAAATCCAACAAAAGGCAACTAAAAAGCTAAAAGATGAAATATTAAGGTAAAGTAGCCAATAATATAAAGCAGGATACTGAAAGTTCTTCAGTTACATAAAGAGTGAAAGGGAGGTGAGAGTTGATATTGAACCACTGGAAAATTGTGCTGGTGAGGTAGTAATGGGGGACAAAGAATTGGCAGATGAACTTAATGGGTACTCTGCATCTGTCTTTACTATGGAAGATGAGTCTGAGAGTGTCAGGGAGCAGGAGTGAGTGCCATTGCTATTACAAAGGAAAAAGTACTGGGCAAACTCAAAGGTCTTAAGGTGGATAAGTCACCTGGGCCAGATGGACTACATCCCAGAGTCCTGAGAGATGTTGCTGAAGAGATAACAAATACATTGGTCAAGATCTTTGAAGAATCATTTGATTCTGACATGGTCCCAGAGGACTGAAAGATTACAGATGTCACTCCACTCTTTAAGAAGGGAGGAAGGCAAAAGAAAGGAAATTACAGGCCAGTCAGCCTAACCTCAGTGGTTGGGAAAGTGTTGGAGTCTGTAATTAAGGATGAGGTTTTGGGGTCCTTGGAGAGTAAATGATAAAATAAGTCAAAGTCAGCATAGTTTATGTAAAGGGTATTCTTGCCTGACAAATCTGCTAGAGTTCTTCAAGGAAGCAGCAAGCAGGGTGAACAAAGGAGAGACAGTGATTCACTTGGATTCAGTGTCATTCACTTGGATTTTCAGAAGACATTTGATAAGGTGCCTCACGTGAGGCTGCCTAGCAAGATAAAATCCTGTAGCAGACAGACAGGATGCAGAAAAAAGGAACCTTTTCTGGTTGGCTGTCAGTGACTAGCGGTGTTCCTCAGGGGTCAGTATTGGGATCGCTACTTTTCACATTGTTTGTCAATGATTTGGATAATGGAATTGATGACTTTGTGGCAAAGTTTACAGATGATATGAAGTTAGGTGGAGGGGTAGGTAGTGCTGAGGATGCAATGCAATTGCAGCAGGACTTAGACAAATCGGAAGAATGGGGAAAAATTGGCAGATGGAATACAGTTTGGGAAATGTATGAAAATGAATTATGATAAAAGGAACAATAGTGCGGAAAATGGGGAGAAGGTTCAAACATCAGAGATGCAAAGGGACTTAGGAGTCCTCGTGCAAGACTCCCAGGGGATTAACTTACAGGTCGAGTCTGTGGAATATAAAAACAAGGAGATAATGCTGCAGCTTTATAAGACACTAGTCAGGCTGCACTTGGAGTATTGTCAACAGTTTTGGGCCCCATATCTCAGAAAGGATGTGTTGTCAGTGGAGAGAGTCCAGAGGAGGTTCATGAGGATGATTCTGGGAATGAATGGGTTAACGTATGAGGAGTGTTTGGCAGCTTTGGGCCTGTACTCACTGGAATTTAGAAGAACGCGGGGGGATATTTCATTGAAATCTACAGAATATTGAAAGGACTAGATAGAGTGGATGTGGAGAGGATGTTTCCTATGGTAGGGGTATTCAGAACTAGAGGGCAAAGCCTCAAAATTTAGGGGTGACCTTTTAAAAAAGAAGTAAGGGGAATTTTTTTTAGCCAGGAAGAGATTAGTCTGTGGAATGACTGCCACAGACTGCAGTGGAGGCCAAGTCCATGTGTGTATTTAAGGTAAAAGTTGCTCGTTTCCTGATTGGTCAGGGCATCAAAGGATATGGCAAGAAGGCAGGTGTATGGGGTTGAGTGGGATCCGGGATCAGCCAGGATGGAATGGCAGAGCAAACTTGATGGGCTGAATGGCCTAATTCAACTCCTATGAATTATGGTCACATGGTACTATATGAGGAGCATCCGATCAATTGCCACATTTGAAATATTCACTCTCCATCTCTCTATCTCTCCCCCTTTCACTCTTTATACATCTTCACCTTTCTTTTTTTAATCTATCTGTTCTCTATTATGCTCTTTAAGCCTATCTCTATCTCTGTCTGTCTCTGTGTATTTCTCCCTCTTTCTCTCCATATTTCTTTCTCTATCACTCTGTCTCTCTCTTTCTCTCCCTCTCTATCTCTCAATAACACCCTCCGAGCAACCGATCTGCAAGGGCACCCCAAATTCACTGATGGTATTCCCCCTCTCCTTTGAGTCCCTCGACCGCCGTCCCTGTAACCAGACATACTGGTATTCACTCTTTAACTTGAAATAACTGTTGACTCCCGGACCCTCAATTGTAAAGGGATGTGAACTTTGTTTTTCCAACCAGACAGGATGGAATATTGACCCAGTTGTAATGAATTGGGTGAGGTCGTGGATATAGAATACCAGAGATCAGATTCACTTGGAGAGTGATCATGAGGCACAGACAAAGCCATAGACGGCAACTCAAACAGTCATCTAACGTGGGGGAGGCAAGGACATTGGGGTTTAATCAGGGAGAGAAGGGCAGAGATCTTAGGGGCGTCATGGTAGCATAGCTGGTAGCACTACAGTATAGCTCAGAGTGCCGCAGCTGGGAGTTTAATTCCCGCCACTGCCTGTAAGGAGTTTGTATGTTCTCCCCGTGATTGTGTGGATTTCCTCCGGGTGCTCCGGTTTCCTCCCACGGTCCAATTGCCCTGTGATTGGGCTCAGGTTAAATCGGTGGGTTGCTGGGTGATGTGACTCATTGGGCTGATGGGCGGTTCCACGCTGTATCTCAGTAAATAAACTCACAGCACTGGTTTGTCATAAATGAGAGAGTGTGAGTGAGGCGGGAGGCGCGTGTCTCACCATTCCAACTTGGAAGGCCAGGGCTGATAATGTCTTTCAGTCTCAGTGCAGGAGACCCTGTAAACACAAGCCAGCACGAAGCAAGGGGAAACTGGAGGCTGACGAACATGAACTTGGAGCCACTGGATAAGAGTGCAGAGGTCAGGTTCCGAAGGGCCGGGACTGGACCTGGTACAGGGGTAAGTGCTGGCTGGGCTCTTTGCTGGTCTTTGAATAAACACTGACCTTTACCGTGTTTCTCATTGCTGCCAGCATGGGCCAGTACTGGGAGAGGAGAGGTATAGATGGATGGGGGAGCCAATGTAGCAAATGTGCTAGTCAACATGGAAAAGCTGGGCTGAAGGGCCTTTCCTGTGTGGTACCATTGGACATCGCCAGTATTAGTAAAACTGAGTTCTGCCCACTAACTCAGCTTTGCCTCAGCTGTACGGATAGTGGACTGCCCGTCCCTGTGGGAATGATCTGTGAGGGACAGTCCATCAGTACTACACAGGAGGTGAAGGACAAGCAAGTAAATGAACCATTCTGACCTGGAAGGTCCTGGTCTCCCCTGGACAATCCAAAAGTTCAAACACGGCCTCCTGTCGGTCCGGGTGAACTTCAGTCAGATTCATCCTGTAATTCACGGTTATATTCCTCTCTTTAACTATTTCCAGAAGCACTTCTGCATACTTCTTCACTCCAAAAATGACTGGCAGAGAGGTATTGTAGATAATATTTGCCTTAGATCGCTTTCCAACCTTTAACAAGATAAAACACTTAGTGATAAAGGTGCCTGGAAACCCTTTGGCATGGAATTAAATCTCGGGGCAACAAGGCCTCCTCAAAAGCAAAGGTGTAATGCTGCGGCGTCGGTCAGAGCGATGGAGTACTGGGAACAGTTTTGGGCTTCATATCTGAGAAAAGATGTGCTGGCATTGGAAAGGGTCTAGAGGAGGTTCACAAGCATGATCCCAAGAATGAAAGGGTTAACGTAAGAGCAAACTTTGGTGGCTCTGGCCCTGTACTCACTGGAGTTTAGAAGAATGGGAGACAGGAAGAGATCTCATTGAAACCTGTCAAATATTGAAAGGCCTAGATAAAGTGGGTGTGAAAAGGTGTTTCCTTTGGTGGGAGAGTCTAAATCCAGACGGCACAGCCTCAGAATAGAGGGGCATCCACTTAGAATGGAGATGAGGAGGAATTTCTTTAGCCAGGGAGTGGTGAATCTAGGAAATTCATTGTGACAAACATCTGTGGAGACAAAGTCATTGGGTATATTTAAAGTGAAGTTTGATACTTTCTTAATTAGTGAGGGTGTCAAAGGTTACGGGGAGAAGATAGGAGAATGGGGTTGAGAGGGAAAAATAAATCAGCCATGCCTGAATGGCACTACAGACTTGATGGGCTGAATGGACTGATTCTGTTCCTATGTTTTATGGTCTTGTGGTCTTATCATCATTCAGAATTGGAGCACCAGATCAGTACGGGGTTCTGGTGCCATTCTGAGGAGGTGGAACATTGTGGGTTGGGGGGGGGGGGTGTCATACAACCTCTCATCACCTCCTTGGATAAGAAGCTGATCCCTGCCTGATCTCTAAGGGTGTAAAGAACAGGAAAAATGGGGAGTTTACAGAGGCAACGATGGGCTGAATGGCCCTATCCTGCTCCTATGGCTGATGGCCTGGAGGATGTTGCTGGGGTATGCGGACAGAGGTAGAGCAGACTCGGGCTCTGAAGCATTCTCACCACATCGAGAGAGATGAGGCTATGGGTGAGGGGGTGTTGGTGGGGCCGCAGAGCTTCTGGCCAATAGTTCACACCCAATGTGTGGCCTGATGTGGTCTGCTGACCCAGGGGCCTCAGGCTGGGTTCCAAGCTCGCTCAGTGACAGGACCGAACCGCGGTGTGGGGAGCTCACAACAGCAGCGGTGAGCACAACTTGCTCCGTTGCTTACTGGGGAGTCCCTCACCTTGCGGAGATAATGCTCAGACAGGTACATGATCTTCTGTGGAGCACCGGCACACTTGACTGGAGTGTTGGGGAAGGTGAAGATGGCATTTCCCTCTTCAAAGCCTTGTAATGCCTTCCAGGTCTTCTCGACGTAGTCCACCGAGTAATTGGAACCAATTTTTGGGCAGTTAAATCCTTCAGGAAGCCCCTTAATCTGAGGACAAAGTATACTGCAAAGTTCTAGACAGATTCTACCTCCTTTCAGCTTAGAAAACCCCTCCTCCAGCCAAACCCTGTCCCAGCAAGGAGCTGCTCACCTCCCCCAACCCAAACGCCCCGACCACAAGGACTGCTTTACACATTCACATTGAGGTTTAGGATGCACCCCACGAGCAGGCGGTCTCTGGGAATGGGAGGGGTGGGGAGGATTTCACTGATGCAAGATGGCGGCGCAACGCAGCGCGCAGCGGCCACTTTGGAATGAATATCTGTAATCTGTCCAGTAGGATGCCGTGTACAATCCTGATTTGATGGAGATGGATGTGTGAAGCACAGAGGAACATCTGGTGAAACTTTTGAAATGCCTGTTTCGCTGCTGCTGCTACTAATCTCCGGGAGGAAGGCCCCGAATCCTCGGCTTTGCCTGTTGCTTGGCGGCCGGTGCCGGGGTCAAAGCGCTCGGCAGAGATGGTGCTCGGTGTCGCAGGGCTGGTCAGAGGGTCAAAGTTTTCAGACGGACTCTGAGTTGGCTGTGGTCGGGCTCCCAGAGTGCTGTATCGGGAAGCTGCAGCGCTGGAGCTTCATGGCAGGAGGGTGGATGGGTCCGGTCTATGGGAGGGTGGACACGGGTCCGGTCTGTGGGAGGGTGGACACGGGTCCGGTCTGTGGGAGGGTGGACACGGGTCCGGTCTGTGGGAGGGTGGACACGGGTCCGGTCTGTGGGTGGGTGGACACGGGTCCGGTCTGTGGGAGGGTGGACACGGGTCCGGTCTGTGGGAGGGTGGACACGGGTCCGGTCTGTGGGAGGGTGGACACGGGTCCGGTCTGTGAGAGGATGGACATGGGTCCGGTCTGTGAGAGGGTGGACACGGGTCCGGTCTGTGGGAGGGTGGACACGGGTCCGGTCTGTGAGAGGGTGGACGGGCCCGGTCTGTGAGAGGGTGGACAAGGGTCCGGTCTGTGGGAGGGTGGACACGGGTCCGGTCTGTGGGAGGGTGGACACGGGTCCGGTCTGTGGGAGGGTGGACACGGGTCCGGTCTGTGGGAGGGTGGACAAAGGGGTCCGGTCTGTGGGAGGGTGGATGGGTCCGGTCTGTGGGAGGGTGGACATGGGTCCGGTCTGTGGGAGGGTGGACACGGGTCCGGTCTGTGGGAGGGTGGACACGGGTCCGGTCTGTGGGAGGGTGGACACGGGTCCGGTCTGTGGGAGGGTGGACACGGGTCCGGTCTGTGGGAGGGTGGATGGGTCCGGTCTGTGGGAGGGTGAACGTGCGTCCGGTCTGTGAGAGGGTGGACACGGGTCCGGTCTGTGAGAGGGTGGATGGGTCCGGTCTGTGGGAGGGTGAACGTGCGTCCGGTCTGTGGGAGGGTGGATGGGTCTGGTCTGTGGGAGGATGGACACGGGTCCGGTCTGTGGGAGGGTGGACACGGGTCCGGTCTGTGGGAGGGTGGACACGGGTCCGGTCTGTGGGAGGGTGGACACGGGTCCGGTCTGTGGGAGGGTGGACACGGGTCCGGTCTGTGGGAGGGTAGACACGGGTCCGGTCTGTGGGAGGGTGGACACGGGTCCGGTCTGTGAGAGGGTGGACACGGGTCCGGTCTGTGGGAGGGTAGACACGGGTCCGGTCTGTGAGAGGGTGGACACGGGTCCGGTCTGTGGGAGGGTAGACACGGGTCCGGTCTGTGGGAGGGTGGACACGGGTCCGGTCTGTGAGAGGGTGGACACGGGTCCGGTCTGTGGGAGGGTAGACACGGGTCCGGTCTGTGAGAGGGTGGACACGGGTCCGGTCTGTGGGAGGATGAACACGGGTCCGGTCTGTAAGAGGGTGGACACGGGTCCGGTCTGTGAGAGGGTGGATGGGTCCGGTCTGTGGGAGGGTGGACACGGGTCCGGTCTGTGGGAGGGTGGACACGGGTCCGGTCTGTGGGAGGGTGGACACGGGTCCGGTCTGTGGGAGGGTGGACACGGGTCCGGTCTGTGGGAGGATGGACACGGGTCCGGTCTGTGGGAGGGTGGATGGGTCCGGTCTGTGGGAGGGTGGACACGGGTCCGGTCTGTGGGAGGGTGGATGGGTCCGGTCTGTGGGAGGGTGGACACGGGTCCGGTCTGTGAGAGGGTGGACTCGGGTCCGGTCTGTGGGAGGGTGGACACGGGTCCGGTCTGTGAGAGGGTGGACACGGGTCCGGTCTGTGGGAGGGTGGACACGGGTCCGGTCTGTGGGAGGGTGGACGGGTCCGGTCTGTGGGAGGGTGGACACAGGTCCGGTCTGTGAGAGGGTGGACACGGGTCCGGTCTGTGGGAGGGTGGATGGGTCCGGTCTGTGGGAGGGTGGACACGGGTCCGGTCTGTGGGAGGGTGGACACGGGTCCGGTCTGTGAGAGGGTGGACACGGGTCCGGTCTGTGAGAGGGTGGACACGGGTCCGGTCTGTGGGAGGGTGGACACGGGTCCGGTCTGTGAGAGGGTGGACACGGGTCCGGTCTGTGAGAGGGTGGACACGGGTCCGGTCTGTGAGAGGGTGGACACGGGTCCGGTCTGTGGGAGGGTGGACACGGGTCCGGTCTGTGAGAGGGTGGACACGGGTCCGGTCTGTGGGAGGATGGACACGGGTCCGGTCTGTGAGAGGGTGGACACGGGTCCGGTCTGTGGGAGGGTGGACACGGGTCCAGTCTGTGGGAGGGTAGACACGGGTCCGGTCTGTGGGAGGATGAACACGGGTCCGGTCTGTAAGAGGGTGGACACGGGTCCGGTCTGTGAGAGGGTGGACACGGGTCCGGTCTGTGAGAGGGTGGACACGGGTCCGGTCTGTGGGAGGGTGGACACGGGTCCGGTCTGTGAGAGGGTGGACACGGGTCCGGTCTGTGGGAGGGTGGACACGGGTCCGGTCTGTGGGAGGGTGGACACGGGTCCGGTCTGTGGGAGGGTGGACACGGGTCCGGTCTGTGAGAGGGTGGACACGGGTCCGGTCTGTGGGAGGGTGGACACGGGTCCGGTCTGTGGGGGGGTGGATGGGTCCGGTCTGTGGGAGGGTGGACACGGGTCCGGTCTGTGGGAGGGTGGACACGGGTCCGGTCTGTGAGAGGGTGGACACGGGTCCGGTCTGTGGGAGGATGAACACGGGTCCGGTCTGTAAGAGGGTGGACACGGGTCCGGTCTGTGAGAGGGTGGACACGGGTCCGGTCTGTGGGAGGGTGGATGGGTCCGGTCTGTGGGAGGGTGGACACGGGTCCGGTCTGTGGGAGGGTGGACACGGGTCCGGTCTGTGGGAGGGTGGACACGGGTCCGGTCTGTGGGAGGGTCGATGGGTCCGGTCTGTGGGAGGATGGACACGGGTCCGGTCTGTGGGAGGGTGGATGGGTCCAGTCTGTGGGAGGGTGGATGGGTCCGGTCTGTGGGAGGGTGGACACGGGTCCGGTCTGTGGGAGGGTGGACACGGGTCCGGTCTGTGAGAGGGTGGACACGGGTCCGGTCTGTGGGAGGGTGGACACGGGTCCGGTCTGTGAGAGGGTGGACATGTGTCCGGTCTGTGAGAGAGTGGACACGGGTCCGGTCTGTGGGAGGGTGGACACGGGTCCGGTCTGTGGGAGGGTGGACACGGGTCCGGTCTGTGGGAGGGTGGACACGGGTCCGGTCTGTGAGAGGGTGGACACGGGTCCGGTCTGTGGGAGGGTGGACACGGGTCCGGTCTGTGGGAGGGTGGACACGGGTCCGGTCTGTGAGAGGGTGGACACGGGTCCGGTCTGTGAGAGGATGGACACGGGTCCGGTCTGTGAGAGGATGGACACGGGTCCGGTCTGTGGGAGGGTGGACACGGGTCCGGTCTGTGAGAGGGTGGACACGGGTCCGGTCTGTGAGAGGGTGGACACGGGTCCGGTCTGTGAGAGGGTGGACATGGGTCCGGTCTGTGAGAGGGTGGACATGGGTCCGGTCTGTGGGAGGGTGGACACGGGTCCGGTCTGTGGGAGGATGGACGGGTCCGGTCTGTGGGTGGGTGGATGGGTCCTGTCCGTGGGAGGGTGGACACGGGTCCGGTCTGTGGGAGGATGGACACGGGTCCGGTCTGTGGGTGGGTGGATGGGTCCTGTCCGTGGGCAGTAAACAGACACTCACTCTGTCTCCGGCTGTTGGGAGCATGGCATCCCTGAGAAATCTCTTCCTCCCACAGCACACAGACTGGACTCTCACTGCCAGAACACCAGATCCTGACAAACAGCAGTGACCCCCTGTTCCCCTGGTCACATCAAACTGTGTGAAGTGTCTTCTCTACCTTTGTTCCCTTTGAGACGACAGGAGCTGTCCCATGAGCTCCAGAGACTGACCTGTTTACCTCCCCTTCTCTCTCAGCGGCCACCCACTCCACCTTCCTGCTAAAGACAGAGATCAGGAAAGCAGCTGGGATTTTGGCTGACCCCTCTCCCTGCGGCCCTGATCCCAGCATCCTAGCAATCATGCCTAGTTCCACATCGATCGAGTCCCTGTGGAAGGTTGCTGTGGTAACACAGCAGGGACACCTACCTGGTCATAGTGCAGCTGCAGCCCCAAGGCGACGATCAGGTACCTGTAGGTGAGCTGAAGGGAACAGACCTTTAGAGACACAGCACGGAACAGGCTCTTCCCACCCAGCAACCCACTGATTTAACCCTAGCCACATCACGGGATAATCTACAACCATCAATTAACCTGCCAACCGGTATGTCTTTGGACAGTGGGCAGAATCCTGGAGGAAACCCATCTGGTCACAAGAAGGACATACGAGCTGCCTGCAGAGGTTCCCAGAATTGAACTCTGATGCCCTGAGCTGTAATGTGTCATGCAAAGTGTGTCCCTGCCATGCAGAGCAGAGCACTCCCACTCCTGATGGGCAGATGGAAGCCAGAGAGTACATCTGATCTGACCCAGACTCACGGCCCACTCAGATTCTAGCCCGAACCCTTCCTTCCCACCTGCCATGCATCCATAGCACCTGCCCTCTCCAATCGTCCCGAAGCTCACTCACACTCCCACATCTCTTACCTCTCTCCCATCGTCGGTACAGACAAGACTCTTTTCTGGATGCAGTTCTTGAACTCTGGACTTGATCCAGGTGACTCCTGAAGGGATGGTGCTGGCTGTGGGATGTCCCGATGCCCTCAGAGGCTTTGCTCCAGCCCCTACCAGAGTCCACATGGGCTGGTAGTAATGATTCTGCAAGGATAGTCAGCAGGTGAAACCCTCCCAGCAACTTCTCTCAACAACCTGCACTGCTACTACTGTCAAATGGACACTGCTCACAGCCAACGGGCAATAAGATTGTGTGTGTGTGGGGGGGGGGGGGGGCACACCAGGACGTGAGGGGTCAGTGCTGGGCCCACCATATACATTAACGATATGGAAGAAGGGACTAGGTGTAACGCCTGTAAGTTTGCTGGTGACACTAAATTGAGTGGAAAAGCCAATTTTGCAAAGGATGCAGAGAGTCTGAAGGGAAATATAGACAGGTTAAGTGAGTGGACATGGGTCTGGCAGATGGAATACAACTTCGGTAAAAACAAACAAAAATAGAAGATCAGATTATTATTTAAATGATGAAAGATTACAGCATGTTGTTGTGCAGCGGGAATGTTTGTGCCTAGATTGCAAAAAGGTTGGCTTGCAGGTTAAACAGGTTATGATGAAAGCAAGTAGAATGTTGTCTTGCTCTGTTAGAGGGATTGAATTTAACAGCAGGGAGGGTATTCTGCATCTGTATAGGATACCGGCTGCACCTGGAGTACCGGATACTGGTCTCCTCACTTGAGGAAAGATACACTGGCTTTGGGGGTAGTGCAGAGGCGGTTCACTAGGTTGATTCCGGAAATGAGAGGGGTTAGCCTATGAAGGGAGGTGGAGTCGCCTGGCTTGATACTCACTGGAATTCAGAAGGATGAAAAGAGATTTTATAGAAATATATAAAATTATGAAAGGGACAGATAAGAGATAGAGGCAAGAAAGTTGTTCCACTGGTAATTGAGACTGGAACTAGGAGACATTTCACTAAGATTTTGGGGAAAGATTTAGGATAGAAACAAGAACTGCTTTTCCCAGAGTTGCGAATCTGTATAATTCTCTTCTGGGGGAAATAGTAGAGGCTACCTTATTAAATATCTTTAAAGCACAGTAAGACAGAATATCAGAGGAATTAAGGGCTATGGGGAAAAGGCAGATAGGTGGAGATGAGTCTATGACCTGACCAGCCATGTTCTTAGTGAATGGTGGAGCAGACTCGATGGGCTGAATGGCCCTTTCCTGCTCCTAGTTTTTATGAGATGAGGGTTGGTCTCAGAATTTTCAGGGGTGTGTGACTTTCTGTCAATCATTGAGCAATGGCAAAGAAAGGAGTTAATTTTGAAAGATTATCAACACCAAACTGAGAGCTTCCCCATCACAGTTTTGACTGTGCATCAGCTGAATGACGGGAACACAACCTGCCAGGGGTGACCCCCTCCTCCCGATCCTTACTTCATTCGGCTCGACGACGGCAACTTTTCCAGCTCCAAACTTCCTCCTCATCCGTGCACTCATGGTGATCCCGCCTGTCCCACCGCCGAGCACCAGCACATCGTAGTAGCCATTGGAGACACAAGCTGTCGACGTGTGCAGTGGCTGACATCCTGCACGCAAGGTCTGCAGACCAGGTCCACACAACAGTGAAGCTCGGTGAAGAGCAGCCATGCTCCTGTGGAGAAGGGACACAAAGGGCTTCTGTTTATACCCAACCTCAAATGCCACCGAGAACACGGGCTGTCAACACGAAGACACTCGCAAATTACCTTAGAGGTATTTGCAATGCTTCTAACTGGTTGGTCTGCTGGGGTGTTCGAGAACAAGGGTGGCCGCAGTAGGATGGAGATTTGATGGTCAGTGTGGTCAGAGTGGAATGGTGATTTGATGGTCGGTGTGGTCAGCGTAGGATGGAGGTTTGATGGTCAGTGTGGTCAGAATGGGATGGAGGTTTGATGGTCAGTGTGGTCAGAGCAGGATGGAGGTTTGATGGTCAGTGTGGTCACAGTGGGATGGAAATTTGATGGTCAGTGTGGTCACAGTGGGACTGAGGTTTATGGTCAGTGTGGTCAGAGTGGGATGGAGGTTTGGTGGTCAGTGTGGTCAGAATGGGATGGAGGTTTGATGGTCAGTGTGGTCACAGTGAGATGGTGATTTGATGGTCAATGTGGTCAGAGTGGGATGGAGGTTTGATGGTCAGTGTGGTCACAGTGGGATGGTGGTTTGATGGTCGGTGTGGTCAGCGTGGGATGGAGGTTTGATGGTCAGTGTGGTCACAGTGGGATGGAGGTTTGATGGTCAGTGTGGTCAGAGTGGGATGGTGGTTTGATGGTCAGTGTGGTCACAGTGGGATGGAGGTTTGATGGTCAGTGTAGTCAGAGTGGGATGGAGGTTTGATGGTCAGTGTGGTCAGAATGGGATGGAGGTTTGATGGTCACTGTGGTCACAGTGGGATGGAGGTTTGATGGTCAGTGTGGTCAGAGTGGGATGGTGGTTTGATGGTCAGTGTGGTCACAGTGGGATGGAGGTTTGATGGTCAGTGTAGTCAGAGTGGGATGGAGGTTTGATGGTCAGCGTGGTCAGAGTGGGATGGTGGTTTGATGGTCAGTGTGGTCAGAGTGGGATGGAGGTTTGATGGTCAGTGTGGTCAGAGTGGGATGGAGGTTTGATGGTCAGTGTGGTCAGAGTGGGATGGAGGTTTGATGGTCAGTGTGGTCATAGTGGGACTGAGGTTTATGGTCAGTGTGGTCAGAGTGGGATGGAGGTTTGATTGTCAGTGTGGTCAGAGTGGGATGGAGGTTTGATGGTCAGTGTGGTCAGAGTGGGATGGAGGTTTGATGGTCAGTGTGGTCAGAGTGGGATGGTGGTTTGATGGTCAGTGTGGTCAGAGTGGGATGGAGGTTTGATGGTCAGTGTGGTCAGAATGGGATGGAGGTTTGATGGTCAGTGTGGTCACAGTGAGATGGTGATTTTATGGTCAGTGTGTTCACAGTGAGATGGAGGTTTGATGGTCAGTGTGGTCAGAGTGGGATGGAGGTTTGATGGTCAGTGTGGTCAGAGTGGGATGGAGGTTTCATGGTCAGTGTGGTCACAGTGGGATGGAGGTTTGATGGTCAGTGTGGTCAGAGTGGGATGGAGGTTTGATGGTCAGTGTGGTCAGAGTGGGATGGAAATTTGATGGTCAGTGTGGTCAGAGTGGGATGGTGATTTTATGGTCAGTGTGTTCAGAATGGGATGGAGGTTTGATGGTCAGTGTGGTCAGAGTGGGATGGAGGTTTGATGGTCAGTGTGGTCAGAGTGGGATGGAAATTTGATGGTCAGTGTGGTCAGAGTGGGATGGAGGTTTGATGGTCAGTGTGGTCAGAGTGGGATGGAGGTTTGATGGTCAGTGTGGTCAGAGTGGGATGGAGGTTTGATGGTCAGTGTGGTCAGAGTGGGATGGAGGTTTGATGGTCAGTGTGGTCAGAGTGGGATGGAGGTTTGATGGTCAGTGTGGTCAGAGTGGGATGGAGGTTTGATGGTCAGTGTGGTCAGAGTGGGATGGAGGTTTGATGGTCAGTGTGGTCACAGTGGGATGGAGGTTTGATGGTCAGTGTGGGCTGGAGTTCTTGTCCATATCTCCCCATGACTGTTGGAGTTACAGGTATACAACATGGGAAGGTCCCTGTTCCAGCGTGATCAAGGTGTCTACTGGCACCAGCTACGGCATTCCAGATGTAATCCTCTCTCCAACTTGCTCTGTTCATAGCCACAGGATTCTGTGGTGATACGGCCAACTTTCATTAACAATGTTTATCTTGTGTGTGTAGGATTTGTGGTTGAACCACATCGTCATGTTTCAATTACAGATATCTCGATTTGACTGAATACCATGTAAATGCTTCTGATACACAATTGGTTGTCGGCAAGAAATAACAGATAGTACACAGCATAAAATCATAAAGAAATTCTAATTACAAATTTCAGCTTCATCGAACAGTTCATAGGAAAAGAAAAGGAAAAACATAAAAGGTCTCAGTCCAGTTAAACCAGTCAATGTTCACAATGGCCGTTGGATCTCATACTGGAGTCGTCTTTTACTCCCCCACTGAACCCGCGGTCTCCCTCAAACCACATTCCAAGCTCCCTCAAAGGTAATCTCGAACAAACTGGCTCTCCTTCAGGAATACCGACCCTTCCTTCCTGGAGTTCTGATCTTAAAGAAGGGTAACTTTGAAGGTATGAGACGTGAATTAGCTAATATAGACTGGCAAATGATACTTAAAGGGTTGATGGTGGATATGCAATGGCAAGCACTTAAAGATCGCTTGGATGAACAACCCAGTTTGGCAAAAGAATAAACCAGGGAAGGTAGTGCACCCGTGGCTGACAAGGAAAATTAGGGATAGCATCAAGTCCAAAGAAGAAACATATAAATTAGCCAGAAAAAGCAGCACACCTGAGGACTGGGAGAAAGTCAGAGACCAGCAGAGGCGGGCAAAGGGCTTGACTAAGAAAGGGAGAAAAGATTGTGAGAGAAAGCTGGCAGGGAACATAAAAACTGACTGTAAAACCTTTTATAGGTACGTGAAAAGAAAAAGATTGGTCAAGACAAACGTAGGTCCCTTACAGTCAGAAACAGGTGAATTGATCATAGGGAACAAAGACATGGCAGACCAATTGGATAACTACAGACAATAGAGAATAGGTGCAGAAGTAGACCATTTGGCCCTTTGAGCCTGCACCACCATTCTGAGATCATGGCTGATCATCTACTATCAATACCCGGTTCCTGCCTTGTCCCCATGTCCCTTGATTCCCCTATCCATAAGATACCTATCTAGCTCCTTCTTGAAAGCATCCAGAGAATTGGCCTCCACTGCCTTCTGAGGCAGTGCATTCCAGACCTACACAACTCTCTGGGAGAAGAAGTTTTTCCTTAACTCTGTCCTAAATGACCTACTCCTTATTCTCAAACCATGCCCTCTGGTACTGGACTCTCCCAGCATCTGGAACATATTTTCTGCCTCTATCTTGTCCAATCCCTTAATAATCTTATATGTTTCAATCAGATCCCCTCTCAATCTCCTTAATTCCAGCGTGTACAAGCCCAGTCTCTCTAACCTCTCTGCGTAAGACAGTCCAAACATCCCAGGAATTAACCTTGTGAATCTACGCTGCACTTCCTCTACAGCCAGGATGTCCTTCCTTAACCCTGGAGACCAAAACTGTACACAATACTCCAGCTGTGGTCTCACCAGGGCCCTGCACAAATGCAAAAGGATTTCCGTGCTCTTGTACTCAATTCCCTTTGTAATAAAGGCCAACATTCCATTAGCCTTCTTCACTGCCTGTTGCACTTGCTCATTCTCCTTCAGTGACTGATGAACAAGGACTCCTAGATCTCTTTGTATTTCTCCCTTACCTAACTCTACACCGTTCAGATAATAATCTGCTGTCCTGTTCTTACTCCCAAAGTGGATAACCTCACACTTATTCACATTAAACATCATCTGCCAAGTATCTGCCCACTCACTCAGCCTATCCAAGTCACCTTGAATTCTCCTAACATCCTCATCACATGTCACACTGCCACCCAGCTTAGTAGCATCAGCAAACTTGCTGATGTTATTCTCAATGCCTTCATCTACATCGTTGATGTAAATCGTAAACAGCTGTGGTCCCAATACCGAGCCCTGTGGCACCCCACTAGTCACCACTTGCCATTCCGAGAAACACCCATTCACCGCTACTCTTTGCTTTCTATCTGCCAACCAGTTTTCTATCCGCCAACCAGTTTTCTATCCATGTCAATGTCTTCCCCCCCAATGCCATGAGCTCTGATTTTATCCACCAATCTCCTATGTGGGACCTTATCAAATGCCTTCTGAAAATCGAGTGGATCCACTGGATCTCCCTTGTCTAACTTCCTGGTTACATCCTCGAAAAACTCCAATAGATTAGTCAAGCATGATTTGCCCTTGGTAAATCCATGCTGGCTCGGCCCAATCCTATCACTGCTATCTAGACATGCCACTATTTCATCTTTAATAAGATCTTCCCCAATACTGATGTTAGGCTGATAGGATGATAGTTCTCTGTTTTCTCCCTCCCTCCTTTCTTAAAAAGTGGGATAACATTAGCCATTCTCCAATCCTCAGGAACTGATCCTGAATCTAAGGAAATTTGGAAAATGATTACCAATGCATCCGCAATTTCCAGAGCCACCTCCTTTAGTACCCTAGGATGCAGACCATCTGGACCTGGGGATTTGTCAGCCTTCAGTCCCATCAGTCTACTCATCATCGTTTCCTTCCTAATGTCAATCTGTTTCATTTCCTCTGCTACCCTATGTCCTTGGCCCATTCATACATCTGGGAGATTGCTTGTGTCTTCCCTAGTGAAGACAGGTCTAAAGTACTTAGTAAATTCTTCTGCCATTTCTCTATTTCCCATAACAATTTCACCCAATTCATTCTTCAAGGGCCCAACATTGTTCTTAACTATCTTCTTTCTCTTCACATACCTAAAAAAGCTTTTGCTATCCTCCTTTATATTCCTGGCTAGCTTGTGTTCGTACCTAATTTTTTCTCCCCATATTGCCTTTTTAGTTAAGTTCTGTTGTTCCTTAAAAATTTCCCAATCATCTGTCCTCCCACTCACCTTAGCTCTGTCATACTTCCTTTTTTTTTAATGTTATGCAATCTCTGACTTCCTTTGTCAACCACTGTGGCCCCTTTCCCCCCTTTGAATCCTTCTTTCTCCGGGTGATGAACCGATTTTCCACCTTGTGCATTATTCCCAAGAATATCTGCCATTGATGTTCCACTGTCTTTTCTGCTGGGATATCCGTCCAGTTAACTTTGGCCAGCACCTCCCTCATGGCTCCATAGTCTCCCCTGTTCAACTGCTACACTGACACCTCTGATCTGCCCTTATCCTTCTCAAATTGCAGATAAAAACATCATATTATGGTCACTACCTCCTAATGGCTCCTTTACTTCAAGATTGCTTATCAAATCCTGTTCATTACACAAGACTAAATCCAGAATAGCCTTGTCCCTGGTCGGCTCTTGTACAAGCTGTTCCAAGAATGCATCCCGTAGGCACTCTACAAACTCCCTATCCTGGGGTCCAGCACCAACCTGATTCTCCCAGTTCACCTGCATGTTGAAATCCCCCATAACTACTGCGACATTACCTTTGCCACATGCCAATGTTAACTCCCTATTCAACTTGCATCCAATATCCATGCTACTGTTTGGTGGCCTGTGGACAACACCCATTAGGGTCTCTTTGCCCTTACTGTTCCTCAGTTCTATCCAAACAGACTCTACTTCTCCTGATCCTATGTCCCCCCTTGCAAAGGACTGAATCTCGTTCCTGACCAACAGGGCCACCCCACCCCCTCTGCCCACATTTCTGTCCCTACGATAGCACGTATACCCTTGTACATTCATTTCCCAGGTCTGATCTCCCTGCAGTCACGTCTCTGTAATCCCAACAACATCACAGTTACCCATTCGCACCTGAGCTTCAAGCTCACCTGCCTTATTTCTGACACTTCGTGCATTCATGCATTCATGCCTATTGTGCTTAACCCAGCTCCCCGAACTCCCATCGGGCTATACACCCCTTGAATTTTGTTGTCCTTCCTAAATTTACTTATTCTTTCTGCACATTTAACTCCATGTTCCGTCAGACCACCCCTCTGTACATGTGTCCTCCTTATCACTTGTTCCGCCTATAACTACTTTGGGTTCTGTCTTCACTAAGGAGGACATAAATAATCTTCCGGAAATAGTAGGGGACCGAGTAGTGAGATGGAGGAACTGAGGGAAATACATGTTAGTAGGGAAGTGGTGTTAGGTAAATTGAAGGGATTAAAGGCAGATAAATCCCCAGGGCCAGATGGTCTCCATCCCAGTGTGCTTAAGGAAGTAGCCCAAGAAATAGTGGATGCGTTAGTGATAATTTTTCAAAACCCCTTAGATTCTGGATTAGTTCCTGAGGATTGGAGAGTGGCTAATGTAACCCCCCTTTTTAAAAAAGGAGGGAGAGAGAAACCGGGGAATTATAGACCGGTTAGTCTGACACTGGTGGTGGGGAAAGTGCTAGATTCGGTTATCAAAGGTGTGTTAACAGCACATTTGGAAAGAGGTGAAATCATCGGACAAAGTCAGCATGGATTTGTGAAAGGAAAATCATGTCTGACGAATCTTATAGAATTTTTTGAAGATGTAACTAGTAGAATGGATAGGGGAGAGCCAGTGGATGTGGTATATTTAGATTTTCAAAAGACTTTTGACAAGGTCACACACAGGAGATTAGTGTGCAAACTTAAAGCACACAGTATTGGGGGTATGGTATTGATGTGGATAGAGAATTGGTTGGCAGACAGGAAGCAAAGAGTGGGAATAAACGGGACCTATTCAGATTGGCAGACGGTGACTAGTGGGATACTGCAAGGCTCAGTGCTGGGACCCCAGTTGTTTACAATATATATTAATGATTTTGACGAGGGAATTAAATGCAGCATCTCCAAGTTTGCGGATGACACGAAGCTGGGCGGTGGTGTTAGCTGTGAGGAGGATGCTAAGAGGATGCAGGGTGACTTGGATAGGTTAGGTGAGTGGGCAAATTCATGGCAGATGCAATTTAATGTGGATAAATGTGAGGTTATCCACTTTGGTTGCAAGGACAGGAAAACAGATTATTATCTGAATGGTGGCTGATTAGGAAAAGGGGAGGTGCAACGAGACCTGGGTGTCATTGTGCACCAGTCATTGAAGGTGGGCATGCAGGTACAGCAGGCGGTGAAAAAGGCAAATGGTATGTTGGCATTCATAGCAAAAGGATTTGAGTACCTAGAGTATTGTGTACAATTTTGGTCCCCTTATCTGAGGAAAGACATTCTTGCCATAGAGGGAGTACAAAGAAGGTTCACCAGATTGATTCCTGGGATGGCAAGACTTTCATATGAAGAATGACTGGATCGACTAGGCTTATACTCACTAGAATTTAGAAGACTGAGGGGGGATCTTATTGAAACGTATAAAATTCTAAAGGGATTGGACAGGCTAGATGCAGGAAAATTGTTTCCGATGTTGGGGAAGTCCAGAACAAGGGGTCACAGTTTAAGGATAAAGGGGAAGCCTTTTGGGACCGAGATGAGGAAAAACTTCTTCACACAGAGAGTGGTGAATCTGTGGAATTCTCTGCCACAGGAAACAGTTGAGGCCAGTTCATTGGCTATATTTAAGAGGAAGTTAGATATGGCCCTTGTGGCAAAAGGGATCGGGGGTATGGAGAGAAAGCAGGTACAGGGTTCTGAGTTGGATGATCAGCCATGATCATACTGAATGGCGGTGCAGGTTCGAAGGGCCGAATGGCCTACTCCTGCACCTATTTTCTATGTTTCTATCAGCAGAAAACACTTTGTGCAACAAGCACTCTCCTTCCGTTGGCATTCTGTGGCATCTTCCCTTCTGTCCCACTCGGCAGCTCCCACCAAAAGACCTCAAACCACTCCACGTTCTCCCAATCACACCATCCTTATGTTGACCAGCATAGTACCTTATCTCCAGAAAGGTACAGGTACAGTGGTTAGTATTAACTAGCGAAGGGAGATACAGCAGTTAGTATTAACTAGTGAAGGGAGATACAGCAGTTAGCATTAACTAGTGAAGGGAGATACAGGGGTTAGCATTAACTAGTGAAGAGAGATACAGGGGTTAGCAATAACTCGTGAAGAGAGATACAGGGGTTAGCGTGGACTAGTGTAGAGAGATACAGGGGTTAGCATTAACTAGTGAAGGGAGATACAGGGGTTAGCAATAACTCGTGAAGAGAGATACAGGGGTTAGCGTGGACTAGTGTAGAGAGATACAGGGGTTAGCATTAACTAGTGAAGGGAGATACAGGGGTTAGCAATAAATAGTGAAGGGAGATACAGCGGTTAGCATTAACTAGTATAAGGAGATAAAAGGGTTAGCATGGACTAGTGTAGAGAGATACAGGGGTTAGCATGGACTAGGGTAGGGAGATACAGGTACAGGGGTTAGCATGGACTAGTGTAGAGAGATACAGGTACAGGGGTTAGCGTGGACTAGTGTAGAGAGATACAGGTACAGGGGTTAGCGTGGACTAGTGTAGAGAGATACAGGTACAGGGGTTAGCGTGGACTAGTGTATGAAGATACAGGTACAGGGGTTAGCGTGGACTAGTGTAGAGAGATACAGGTACAGGGGTTAGCGTGGACTAGTGTAGAGAGATACAGGTACAGGGGTTAGCGTGGACTAGTGTCGAGAGATACAGGTACAGGGGTTAGCGTGGACTAGTGTATGAAGATACAGGTACAGGGGTTAGCGTGGACTAGTGTAGAGAGATACAGGTACAGGGGTTAGCGTGGACTAGTGTAGAGAGATACAGGTACAGGGGTTAGCGTGGACTAGTGTCGAGAGATACAGGTACAGGGGTTAGCGTGGACTAGTGTCGAGAGATACAGGTACAGGGGTTAGCGTGGACTAGTGTAGAGAGATACAGGTACAGGGGTTAGCGTGGACTAGTGTCGAGAGATACAGGTACAGGGGTTAGCGTGGACTAGTGTAGAGAGATACAGGTACAGGGGTTAGCGTGGACTAGTGTAGAGAGATACAGGTACAGGGGTTAGCGTGGACTAGTGTCGAGAGATACAGGTACAGGGGTTAGCGTGGACTAGTGTATGAAGATACAGGTACAGGGGTTAGCGTGGACTAGTGTATGAAGATACAGGTACAGGGGTTAGCGTGGACTAGTGTAGAGAGATACAGGGGTTAGTTAGCATGGACTGGTGTAGAGAGATACAGGGGTTAGCATGGACCTTTGCTGGTTTCATTAGGGGTTTTATCAGGATGCTGCCTGGTTTAGGGGAGGCTGCTAAGAGAAGGTCTATAACGAGAGGCTGCAGAAACCTAGACTGTTTTCTTTGGAGTGCTGGAGGCTGTGGGAAGATCTGATAGAGGTTTACAACATTATATGTCACAGCCCTTTACCAGAGGGCATGCATTGAAGGTGAGAGGATGCAGGTTCATGGGGGACATGCTGTTGGTGGATGCCTGGAAATTGCTGCTTGGGGCAGTGGTCAAGACAAATACATTCAGGCCTTTTTAGAAATATTTAGATCGGTACATGAAGGCGAAGAAAATGGAAGGATATGGACATTGTGAAGCCGGAAGTGATTACTTTAATTAGCCATTGGATTAGTAATTTAGCAATAATTTCAAAAGGTCTTGAATACAAGAGCAGGGAGGTGATACTGTGGATTTATAAGGCAATGTTGAGGCCTCACCTTGAGTTCTGCAAACAGTTTTGGGCCACTCATCTGAGAAAAGATATGCTGGCATTGGAGCAGGTTCAGAGGAGGTTCAGAAGGATGATTCTGGGAATGAAAGGGTTATCGTACAAAGAACATTTGTAGGCTCTGGGTTTGCATTAGCTGAAAATCAGAAGGATGAAGGGTGGATCTCATTGAAGCCTTTTGAATGTTGAAAGGCCGAGACAGAGTAGATGTGGAAAGGGTGTTTCCCATGGTGGGAGAGTCTAGGACAAGAGAGTAGAGCCTCAGGATAGAGAGGCGTTCATTTAAAACAGAGATTTTGAGAAATTTCTTTAGCCAGAGCTTGTTGAATTTGTGGAATTTATTACCACAGGCAGCTCCAGAGGCCAGATCATTGGGTGTATTCAACAGATAGATTTAATGTCAGGGAAATGTATACAATATACATCCTGAAATTCTTTTTCTTCACAAACATCCTCAAAAACAGAGAAGTGCCCCAAAGAATGAATGACTGTTAAATGTTAAAACCACAAAGTCCCCCCTCCCATGCATAAGCAGCAGCAACAAACCCCTCTCCCCCACCAGCAAAAAAAAAAGCTCCCCCCCACCGAGCACTCAAGTGTGCATCAAAGCATCAATAAAGACACAGACTTGCAGTACTCGTTCACCCGGTAATTCGACAAACCACCTCAGCTCCTGAGCTCCATATTTAAGGCAGAGATTGATAGATTCTTGATTGGACATGGCATCAAAGGTTATGGAGAGAAAGCCAGGGAGTGGGGCTGAAGAAGAGAAAGAGGCTCAGCCATGATCGAATGGCAGCGCAGATTCGCTGGGCCGAAAGGCCGAATTCTGCTCCTATGTCTTATGGTCTAATTGAATTAGTTTGGCACGACAGTGTGGGCCAATAGCCCTGTTCCTGTGTTGTCCTGCTCTGGTTTTTATGGCAGGCCGAAGAGCTTGTTCCCACCCAGTGTGAAAGGAGGTGGAGGATTTGAAGATTTGAAAATGCACATACAGATTAAACTGAAAAGCCCAACGATATTCTGTGTAATTGATGGAAGGTTTAATTGATGGGAGATGAGGAATGCAGTAGTTATAGGGGATTCCATAGTGAGGGGAACAGACAGGAGGCTCTGTCAAATGATAGAGATACCCGCATGGTGTGTTGCCTCCCAGGTGCCAGGGTACGGGATGTTTCCGATCAGGCGCAGAGTATTCTGATGGAGAGGGTGAACAGCCAGAAGTCTTGGTACATGTTGGTACCCATGACATAGACAGAAAGAGGAAGTCCTGAAAAGAGAATTCAGGGAGTTGGGTAGGAAGCTGAAAAGCAGGACCTCTAGGGTAGTAATCTCGGGGTTGCCGCCTGTGCCATGTGCTAGCAAGTGCAAGAGTAGCATGATCAGGCGTATTAAGGTATGGCTGAGAAACTGGTGTAGGGGGAAACTGTATCATTGGGCCTCTTCTGGGGGAGGTATGACCTGTGCAAAAAAGGACGGGTTACACCTGAACCCAAAGAGGTCCAATATTCTAGCAGGCAGGTTTAATAGAACTGTTAGGGAGGGTTTAAGCTAATTTGGCAGAGGGATTGGAACTGAAGTGATAGGGCTGAGGAAGGGGAAAACAGAAATAAATCAAAGACAGTGTGCAACAGAGATTATAGAAAGAACAGGCAAGAGATGAGGCTCAATCAAAGCCAGTGGCTTGAGTTACAGGGCAATAGAGGCATGGTGCAGTTAAAACAGAAAGCAACAAATACTTGTCTGAAAGTGTTGTAATTGAATGCTCGCAGCATAAGGAATAAAATGAACCATCTTCAAACTCAGCTACAGATTGGCAAGTATGACATGGCCATCTCTGAAACTTGACTAAACGACAGCTGCCATTGGGAGCTGAACATCCAGGGATATACGGTGTATTGGAAAGATAGGTTAGTAGGCAGAGGGGGTGGTGTGGCTCTGAGTTTAAGAAATAATATTAAATCATTAGAAAGAAATCAGAAGGTGTAGTCTCTATGGGTTGAGTTAAGAAATGACAAGGGTAAAAAGACCCTAATGGAAGTTGTATCAGCCAGGATGTGGATCACAAATTACATCAGAAGAAAGAAAGGGCGTGTCAGAAAGACAATGTCATGATAATTGTTGGGGATTTTAACAAGAAGATGGATTGGGAAAACCAGGCCAGTACTGGACTTCAAGAGAGAGAATTTGTAGAATGTCTAAGGGATGGCTTTTTAGAACAGCTTGTTGTTGAGCCCAGTAGGGGATCAGCTGTGCTGGACTGGGTATTGTGCAATGATCTGGAGGTGATAAGAAAGCTTAAGGTTAAGGAACCCTTAGGGAACAGTGATCACAATATGATCGAGTTCACTTTGAAATTTGAGAAGGAGAAACTAAATTCCATTGTTTCAATATTTCAGTGGAATAAAGGGAATTACAATGGCATGAGAGGGGCTGAAGTTGACTGGAAAGGGACACTTGCAGGAAGAACAGCAGAGCAGCTACGGCTGGAGTTTCTGCGAAAATGAGGGATGTACAAGACAGATATATTCTACATAAGAAGAAATTTTCAAAGGGAAGAAGGACACTACCGTGGCTGACAAGTAAAGTCAGAGCCAAAGTAAAAGCAAAAGAGAGGCATACAAGGAAGCCAGAGCTAGTGGGAAGATAGAGGATTGGGGAGCTTTTAAAAATTTGCAGAAGGAAACTAAGAAAGTCATTAGGAAAGAAAAGATGAATTATGAAAGGAAGCTGGTGATTAGTATCAAAGAAGATACTAAGTTTTTTTTAAGTAAATGAAGAGTAAAACAGAGTTGAGGGCAGATATAGGACCAATATAAAATGACACTGGAGATATTGTAATGAGAGATGCATAGCTGGCAGACAAACTGAATGTGTAGTTTGCATCAGTCTTCACAGTGGAAAATGTCTGCAGTATACCGGACATTCAGGAGTGTCAGGGAAGTGAAGTTTGTGCTGTGAAAATGATGTCCGAGAAGGTGCTCAGGAAGCTTAATGGTCTGAGGGTGGATAAATCTCCTGGACCTGATGGAATGCACCCTCGGGTTCTGAAGGAAGTAGCTGGAGAGATTGTGGAGGCATTAATGACAATCTTTCAGGAATTGATAGATTTTGGCATTGTACCAGATGACTGGAAAATTGCAAATGTTATTCCGCTATTTAAGAAGGGTGGGAGGCAGCAGAAGGAAACTATAGACCTGTTAGCCTGACATCAGTGGTTGGGAAATTGTTGGAAGCAATAGCTGGGACGAGATTATGGAATACCTGGAGGCACATGACAAGATAGGCCAAAGCCAGCATGGTTCCCTGAAAGGAAAATCCTGCCTGACTAACCTATTGTAACTCTTTGAGGAAATTACAAGCAAGGTGGACAAAGGAGATGCAGTAGATGTGGTGTACTTGGATTTTCAGAAGGCCTTTGATAAGGTGCTCCACATGAGGCTGCTTAGTAAGATAAGAGCCCATGGAATTACAGGGAAGTTACTAGCGTGAGTGGGGCATTGGCTGTTCGACAGAAAATAGAGAGCACGAGTAAAGGGATCCTATTCTGGCTGGTTGCCGGTTACCAGTGGAGTTCAACAGGGGTCAGTGTTGGGACCACTGTTTTTTACGATATATGTCAATGATTTAGACTATGGGATTAATGCATTTGTGGCTAAATTTGCCAATGATACAAAGATAGGTGGAGTAGCAGGTAGTTTTGAGGAAACAGAGACCCTGCAGAGAGACTTAAATAGTTTAAGGGAATGGGCAAAGAAGTGGTAAATGAAATACAATGTTGTAAAGTGCATGGTCATGCACTTTGGAGGAAGAAATAAACAGAAGAGAGAATTCAAAATGCAGAGATGCAAAGGGACTTGGGAGACCTTGTGCACAATACCCTAAAGGTTAACCTCCAGGTTGAGTCAGTGGTGAAGATGGCAAATGCAATGTTGGCATTCATTTTTAGAGGTATAGAATATAAGAACAGAGATGTGATGTTGAGGCTCTATAAGGCACTTGTGAGACCACACTTGGAGTGTTGGGCTCCTTATTTTAGAAAGGATATACTGATATTGGAGAGGGTTCAGAAAAGATTCACAAGAATGATTCCAGGAATGAAAGGGTTACTGTATGAGGAAAATCTGTCAGCTCTTGGGCTGTATTCCCTGGAATTCATGAGAATGAGGGGGGAATCTCATAGAAACATTCTGAAAGTTAAAAGGCCTGAACAAATTGGATATGGCAAAGTTATTTCCCATGGTAGGGGAGCCTAGGACAAGAGGGCACGTCTCCAGGATTGAAGGACGTCCATTTAGAACTGAGATACAGAGAAATTACTTCTGTCAGAAGGTAGTAAATCTGTGGAATTCGTTATCAGGAGCGGCTGTGGAGGCCAAGTCATTGGGTGTAATTAAGGCAGAGATAGATAGGTTCTTGATTAGCCGGGGCATCAAAGGGTATGGGGTGAAGGCCGGGGAGTGGGGACGACTGGAAGAATTGGATCAGCCCATGATTGAATGGTGGAGCAGACTTGATGGGCCGAATGGCCTACTTCTGCTCCTTTAACTTATAGAGCGGAGTGGAGGAAGTTTATTCTTTCCTTAACCAGTCACCAATTAGTTAGTAACTTATGGCTGCCGCGAATTCGGCGGCAGGAGTTTCCGTGCACCAGTGCGATTAAAACAGATGCGGGAAGGAGTCGCTCCCTCGTCTTGGTTGCGGGCGAGAATGGCAAAGAGCAGACTGATCCAGAGACAGGCCAGTCTCCCGCCATCTACAGGGATATCCACTCCCTCTCCCCGGTCCGTTCATTCTCCAACGCACACGACAATCAGTTTAGCCATTCGCCCACATTAACGCAAAACACACGGCGGTATAGCGGCTGCTTACTTGAGCACACATCTTCGGTATGCTGGGGGAGAGCGGAGAGTGGGTGACGGGGAGAGCGGAGAGTGGGTGAAGGGTGACGGGGAGAGAGAGGAGAAGGGCGACGGGGAGAGAGGGGAGAAGGGTGACGGGGGGGAGAAGGGTGACGGGGAGGAGGGTGAGAGGGAGAGAAGGGGAGGGGGAGAAGGGGAGGGGGGAGAAGAGCGAGGGGGAGAGCGGGTGTGGAGAGTAGGTCACAGGTGACGGGGAGAGCGGAGAGGGTGTTGGGGGAGAAGGGTGATGGGGAGAGCGGAGAGTGGGTGTTGGGGGAGAGCGGGTGACGGCAGAGGGCGGAGAGTAGGTCACGGGTGACGGGGAGAGCAGAGAGTGGGTGTTGGGGGAGAGCGGGTGACGGCAGAGGGCGGAGAGTAGGTCACGGGTGACGGGGAGAGCAGAGAGTGGGTGACGGGGTGGGGGGAGAAGGGGGACGGGGAGAGCGGAGAGTGGGTAACAGGGTAGGGGGAGAAGGGTGACGGGGAGAGTGGAGAGTGGGTAACGGGGAGAAGGGTGATGGGGAGAGCAGAGAGTGGGTGTTGGGGGAGAGCGGGTGATGGCAGAGGGCGGAGTGTGGAGGGTAGGTCACAGGTGACGGGGAGAACAGAGTGGGTGATGGGGTAGGGGGGAGAAGGGTGACGGGGAGGGGGAGGAGGGAGAAGGGTGACGGGGAGAGCGGACAGTGGGTGACGGGGAGAGTGGAGAGTGGGTGACGGGGAGGGGGGAGAAGGGTGACGGAAGGTGGAGAATGGGTGAGGGAGGGGGAGGAGGGGGGAGAAGGGTGACAGGGAGAGCAGAGAGTGGGTGAAGGGGGAGGGGGAGGTGACGGGGAGAGCGGAGAGTGGGTGGGAAGGGGGAGGAGGGGGGAGAAGGGTGACAGGGAGAGTGAAGAGTGGGTGAAGGGTGAGGGGGAGAAGGGGGAGGAGGGTGACGGGGCAGGAGGGTGATGGGGAGAGCGGAGAGGGTGTTGGGGGAGAAGGGTGACGGGGAGGGGGAGAAGAGTGACGGGGAGAGCGGAGAGTGGGTGACGGGGTGGAGGGAGAAGGGTGACGGGGAGAGCGGAGAGTGGGTGACGGGGAGGAGGGAGAAGGGTGACGGGGAGAGCAGAGAGTGGGTGACGGGGAGGAGGGAGAAGGGTGACGGGGAGAGCGGAGAGTGGGTGACGGGGAGAGCGGAGAGTGGGTGACGGGGCAGGAGGGTGACGGCAGAGGGTGGAGAGTAGGTCACTGGTGACGGGGAGAGCGGAGAGTGGGTGACGGGGAGGAGGGAGAAGGGTGACGGGGAGAGCGGAGAGTGGGTGACAGGGAGGAGGGAGAAGGGTGACGGGGAGAGCAGAGAGTGGGTGACGGGGAGGAGGGAGAAGGGTGACGGGGAGGAGGGAGAAGGGTGACGGGGAGGAGGGAGAAGGGTGACGGGGAGAGCAGAGAGTGGGTGACGGGGGAGAAGGGTGATGGCGGAGGGCGGAGAGGGTGTTGGGGGAGAAGGGTGACGGCGGAGGGCGGAGAGGGTGTTGGGGGAGAAGGGTGACGGGGAGGGGGAGAAGAGTGACGGGGAGAGCGGAGAGTGGGTGACGGGGTGGAGGGAGAAGGGTGACGGGGAGAGCGGAGAGTGGGTGACAGGGAGGAGGGAGAAGGGTGACGGGGAGAGCAGAGAGTGGGTGACGGGGAGGAGGGAGAAGGGTGACGGGGAGGAGGGAGAAGGGTGACGGGGAGGAGGGAGAAGGGTGACGGGGAGAGCGGAGAGAGGGTGACGGGGAGAGCGGAGAGTGGGTGACGGGGCAGGAGGGTGACGGCAGAGGGTGGAGAGTAGGTCACTGGTGACGGGGAGAGCGGAGAGTGGGTGACGGGGAGGAGGGAGAAGGGTGACGGGGAGAGCAGAGAGTGGGTGACGGGGGAGAAGGGTGACGGCGGAGGGCGGAGAGGGTGTTGGGGGAGAAGGGTGACGGCGGAGGGCGGAGAGGGTGTTGGGAGAGAAGGGTGACGGCGGAGGGCGGAGAGGGTGTCGGGGGAGAAGGGTGACGGCGGAGGGCGGAGAGGGTGTCGGGGGAGAAGGGTGACGGCGGAGGGCGGAGAGGGTGTCGGGGGAGAAGGGTGACGGCGGAGGGCGGAGAGGGTGTTGGGGGAGAAGGGTGACGGCGGAGGGCGGAGAGGGTGTCGGGAGAGAAGGGTGACGGCGGAGGGCGGAGAGGGTGTCGGGGGAGAAGGGTGACGGCGGAGGGCGGAGAGGGTGTCGGGGGAGAAGGGTGACGGCGGAGGGCGGAGAGGGTGTCGGGGGAGAAGGGTGACGGCGGAGGGCGGAGAGGGTGTCGGGGGAGAAGGGTGACGGCGGAGGGCGGAGAGGGTGTCGGGGGAGAAGGGTGACGGCGGAGGGCGGAGAGGGTGTCGGGGGAGAAGGGTGACGGCGGAGGGCGGAGAGGGTGTCGGGGGAGAAGGGTGACGGCGGAGGGCGGAGAGGGTGTCGGGGGAGAAGGGTGACGGCGGAGGGCGGAGAGGGTGTCGGGGGAGAAGGGTGACGGCGGAGGGCGGAGAGGGTGTCGGGGGAGAAGGGTGACGGCGGAGGGCGGAGAGGGTGTCGGGGGAGAAGGGTGACGGCGGAGGGCGGAGAGGGTGTTGGGAGAGAAGGGTGACGGCGGAGGGCGGAGAGGGTGTCGGGGGAGAAGGGTGACGGCGGAGGGCGGAGAGGGTGTCGGGGGAGAAGGGTGACGGCGGAGGGCGGAGAGGGTGTCGGGGGAGAAGGGTGACGGCGGAGGGCGGAGAGGGTGTCGGGGGAGAAGGGTGGCGGAGGGCGGAGAGGGTGTCGGGGGAGAAGGGTGACGGCGGAGGGCGGAGAGGGTGTCGGGGGAGAAGGGTGACGGCGGAGGGCGGAGAGGGTGTCGGGGGAGAAGGGTGACGGCGGAGGGCGGAGAGGGTGTTGGGGGAGAAGGGTGACGGCGGAGGGCGGAGAGTGGGTGAGGGGTGACGGGGAGAGGGAGGAGAAGGGTGACGGGGAGAGCAGAGAGTGGGTGACGGGGAGGGCGGCATCGAACCCACCTAACTAAGGTAGGCCCGTTTCACTCTCCGACACTCCCTCCCGTGGGTCGAACGGTCACAGTCTCGCTCGGAAGCGGGAATGTTTCTGGCCGCGAGTGAGTGGCTTCTCGAGCTGGGGGAAGGGTTGTAAAAACACTGACCGACCTGCGGCAGCGATCTGTAAACAGTTCCCTCCCGGCCCTGGCGACGCGGAGAAACTCGGCGAATTCCTTTCGCCGAACACCGGGCAGCGACCTCTCCCCGCCACACCAAACCGCTCCAACTTCCTGTGTAACTAATAACAGGGTGTAACTGTAACCAGAGTCCCATCCACTCGGATAACACAAGACATTGGCGCTCATTAGGCCATTCAGCCCATCGAGTCTGCTCCACCATTCTATCATGGCTGATCCCAGAGCCCACTCAAACCCACACACCTGCCTTCTCACCAGATCCTTTGATGCCCTGACTGATCAGGATACTATCAACTTTTACCTTAAATATACCCACAGACTTGGCCTCCACTACAGTCCGTGCCAGAGCATTCCACAGATTCACTACTCTCTGGCTAAAATAAAATCCTCTTTATCTCCGTTCTAAAAGTCACCTCTCAATTTTCAAGGCTCTACCCTTTAGTCCTGGATACCCCCACCATAGAAAAACATTCTCTCCACATCCACCCTATCTAGTCCTTTCAACATTCAGTAGGTTTCAATGAAATCCACCCCCCCCCCACACACACACATTCTTCTAAATTCCAGTGAGTACAGGCCCAAAGCTGCCAAATGCTCCTTATATGTTAACCCCTTCATTCTGGGGTTTGAACCCTGATGTCTGAACCTTCTCACCATTTAGATAATAGTCTGCACTATTGTTCCTTTTACCAAAATGCATTATCATACATTTCCCAACACTGTATTCCATCTGCCACTTTTTTGCCCAGTCTTTCAAATTGTCCAAGTCCTGCAGCAATCGCATTGCTTCCTCAGCACTACCTACCCCTCCATCTATCTTCATATCATCCGAAAACTTTGCCACAAAGTCATCAAGTCATCAATTTAGAAGGATGAGAGAGGATCTGATTGAAACATATAAGGTTATTAAGGGATTGGACACGCTAGAGGCAGGAAACATGGTCTTGATGTTCGGGGAGTCCAGAACCAGAGGCCACAGTTTAAGAATAAGGGGTAGGCCATTTAGAACGGAGTTCAGGAAGAACTTTTTCACCCAGAGAGTTGTGGATCTATGGAATGCTCTGCCTCAGAAGGCAGTGGAGGCCAATTCTCTGGATGCTTTCAAGAAAGAGTTAGATAGAGCTCTTAAAGATAGCGGAGTCAAGGGATATGGGGAGAAAGGCAGGAACGGGGTACTGTGGATGATCAGCCATGATCACATTGAATGGTGGTGCTGGCTCAAAGGGCCGAATGGCCTGCTCCTGCACTTATTGTCTATTAATTCCATTATCTAAATCATTGACAAATCAATGTGAAAAGTAGTGGTCACAATACTGACCCCTGAGGAACACCGCTAGTCACTGGCAGCCAACCAGAAAAGGTCTCCTTTATACCCACTCACTGCCTCCTGCCTGTCAGCCATTCCTCTATCCACACCAGTATCTTTCCTGTAACACCACAGGATTTTATCTTGTTAAGCAGCCTTGTGTATGGCACCTTATCAAATGCCTTCTGAAAATCCGAGTAAATAACATCCACTGCCCTCCTTTGTCCACCCTGCTTGTTACTTCCTGAAAGAACTCTAACAGATTTATCAGGCAAGAATTCCCTTCACAGAAACCATGTTGATTTGACTTATTTTATCATTGGTCTCCAAGTACCTCGAAACATCCTTAATTATGGACTCCAACACTTTCCCAACCACTGAGGTTAGGCTAACTAGCCTATAATTTCCTTTCTTCTGCCTTCTTGTGACATTTGCAATTTTCCATTCCTCCAGGACCATGCCAGAATCAAGCAATGCATCTGTTAACTCTTCAGCAACTTCACTCAGGACTCTGAGATGTAGTCCATCTATCCAGGTGACTTCAAGACCCGACAACTTTTGAGTTTGTAATAGCAATGGCACTCACGGACCTCTAACACACTGTTGGTGTCTTCCACAGTGAAGACAGATACATAGTACCCATTAAGTTCATCTGCCATTTCTTTGAACACCATTACAATCTCACCAGCATCATTTTCCAGTGGTCCAATATCAACTCTCACTTCCCTTTCACTCTTTATGTAACTGAAAAAACTTTTCAATCCTGCTTTATATTATTGGCTACTTTACCTTCATATTTCATCTTATAGCTTTTAGTTGTCTTTTGTTGCATTTTAAAAACTTCCAAATTATCCAACTTCCCACTCACTTTTGCTACCTTATATGCCCTTTCCTTGGCTTTTATGCAGTCCTTAACTTCACCCATCTTTTACTCTTTATATATCTGAAAAACTTTTGGTATCCTGCTTTATATTATTGGCTAGTCTGCCCTCATTTCATCTTTTCCCTTCTTAAAGTTTTTTAATTCCCTTTTGTTGGATTTTAAAAGCTTCCCAATCATCCAACTTCCCACTCACTTTTGCTACCCTTTATGCCCTTTCCTTGGCTTTTATGCAGTCCTTAACTTCCTTTGTCAGCCATGGCTGCTACCCCTGCCATTTGAGAACTTATTCCTCTGTGGGACATAGCTATCTTGTGACTTGTGAACTATTTCCAGAAACTTCAGCCACCTCTGCTCTGCCATCATCCCCGCCAGTATTCTCCTCCAATATACATGGGCAAGCTTCTCTCCCATGCTTCTGTTATTCCCTTTATTCTTTTGCGATACTGACGCACGTGACTTGTGCTTCTCCCTCTCCAATCACAATATGAATTCACTCATGTTATGATCACTGTCTCCTCAGGGTTCCTTTACATTAAGCTCCCTAATAAGATCTGGGTTATTATTCAACACCCAATCTAATATACCCTTTCCCCAAGCCCAAGCTGCTCCAAGAAAAACATTTCATAAGCATTCAACGTATTCCCTGTCTCGCAATCTGACACCAACCTGATTTTCCCAATCCACTTGCATACTGATGTTACCCATTACAATTGTGACATTACCCTTTTCCAGCTCCCTTTGCAAACTCAACCCCACATCTTGGCTACTATTTGGAGGCCTATATATGATTCCCATAATGTTTTTCTAACCTTTGCAGTTTTTTAGCTCCACCCACAAAGATACAACATTCTCTAACCCTATGTCACCCCTTTCAAAAGATGTAATTCCAACACCTCACACTGGGTCACACCACACTGGGTCACCCCCCCCCCCACACACACACACACACACACATTGGGTCACACACCCACACACTCGGTCACACACCACCTACACTGAATCACATACCACACAATGAGTCACACACTCCCCACACTGGGTCACACACACACCACAGTTGGTCACCCACACCCCATATTGGGTCACACACCCCATATTGGATCACACACCATACACTGGGTCACCCACACCCCATATTGGGTCACACATCATACACTGGGTCACCCACACCCCACACTGGGTCACCCACACCCCACCCCACACTGGGTCACCCACACACCCCATATTGGATCACACACCATACACTGGGTCACCCACACCCCACACTGGGTCACACACACCCCATATTGGATCACACACCATACACTGGGTCACCCACACCCCATATTGGGTCACACACCCCATATTGGATCACACACCATACACAGGGTCACCCACACCCCACACTGGGTCACCCACACCCCACAGTGGGTCACCCACACCCCATATTGGGTCACACATACCACACAATGAGTCACCCACACCCCATACTGGGTCACCCACACCCCATATTGGGTCACACATACACCACACTGGGTCACCCACACCCCATATTGGGTCACACATACACCACACTGGGTCACCCACACCCCATACTGGGTCACACACACACCACACTGGGTCACCCACACCCCATACTGGGTCACACACACATACCACACTGGGTCACCCACACCCCATACTGGGTCACACACACACCACACTGGGTCACCCACACCCCATATTGGGTCACACATACACCACACTGGGTCACCCACACCCCATACTGGGTCACCCACACCCCACAATGGGTCACACACACACCACACTGGGTCACCCACACCCCATACTGGGTCACACATACACCACACTGGGTCACCCACACCCCATACTGGGTCACCCACACCCCATACTGGGTCACCCACACCCCATATTGGGTCACACATACACCACACTGGGTCACCCACACCCCATATTGGGTCACACATACACCACACTGGGTCACCCACACCCCATACTGGGTCACACACACATACCACACTGGGTCACCCACACCCCATACTGGGTCACACACACACCACACTGGGTCACCCACACCCCATATTGGGTCAAACACACACCACACTGGGTCACCCACACCCCATACTGGGTCACACACACACCACACTGAGTCACCCACACCCCATATTGGGTCACACATACACCACACTGGGTCACCCACACCCCACAATGGGTCACACACACCCCACACTGGGTCACCCACACCCCACAATGGGTCACACACACATACCACACTGGGTCACCCACACCCCATATTGGGTCACACATACACCACACTGGGTCACCCACACCCCACAATGGGTCACACACACCCCACACTGGGTCACCCACACCCCACAATGGGTCACACACACATACCACACTGGGTCACCCACACCCCATACTGGGTCACACACATACACCACACTGGGTCACCCACACCCCACAATGGGTCACACACACATACCACACTGGGTCACCCACACCCCATACTGGGTCACACACACACACCACACTGGGTCACCCACACCCCATACTGGGTCACACACACATACCACACTGGGTCACCCACACCCTATACTGGGTCACACACACACACCACACTGGGTCACCCACACCCCATACTGGGTCACACACACACACCACACTGGGTCACACACACACACCACACTGGGTCACACACACATACCACACTGGGTCACCCACACCCCATACTGGGTCACACACACACACCACACTGGGTCACCCACACCCCATACTGGGTCACACACACATACCACACTGGGTCACCCACACCCCATACTGGGTCACACACACACACCACACTGGGTCACACACACACACCACACTGGGTCACCACTGTCCTACAGTGGATCACCCGCTCTGTTGCCTGCTGGCAGCAGATGGAAGTGGGAAGGGGCTGGAGTGGAGTCAGTGGAAAGGGCCTTCTCTTTGGTCCAAAGTCCATTGCCACCTTCTAATTCCCTGATCCCAACATTTTATTCCTCTGACATTCAACCTTTGAACCTCTGAACCAACATTTTCACTTTAGCATGGGATGTACAATCCCTCCGACTCTCTATGTCTGTCCTCACCAGCTTTCCTCCACTGATACACTCACTCAGTCTCTTCTCATTACGATCATCAGAGAGGACGTACAGGAGCCTTAAGATCCACACTCAATGTTTCATGATCAGCTCCTTCCTCACAGCTATCAGATTTCTGAATGGACATTGAACCCATGCACACTACCTCACATTTTTCCTCTCTTTTTGCACTCATTATTTAATTTAATTGCTTTAAGTATACATGTTTATCTTTGTATTGTGATCTGTACTTTTTATTGTGTCCTGCTGCCACGGAACACCGCAGCTCATATTACGCCGACTTGTCAGTCTGAGCTTGCTGTCACTTTGAGCACCTTCTCCCCCGGGTAAACATTGTTTATATCAGACTGTAGATGTGGAAGCCGGCAGGGTCCAAGCAGAGCCTGTGTCCCTCCTCCCAGACGATATTGTTGCTGCTTTCTGTTCTCAATGTGGACCTCAGTCATTTCCTGAATTTTGGTGCCAACCACTGCCTCTCTTTCTCCTGGATGTTCGCACCTCCATCTCAACAACAAGCATCCACACCAGCTCACAAAACACCCATCCATCCACGTTGGAGAACTCACTAACGCTCTACCTGTTCTCAGAAGCAAAATAAATCCGTCATGTCTCCATTGACCCTCAGCACATGAAGCATCCCATCACAGTTCAGCAGCTGAACTGCTCTGCCCATTACCAGTACGATGGACTCCTGACCTCACAATCTACCTCATTATGATCTTGCACCTTATCATATACTGCACTGCACTTTCTCTGTAGCTGCTACGCTTTATTCTGTTATTGTTTTATCTTGTACTACCTCAGTGCACTGTGTAATGATTTGACCTGTGTAATCTGTATTTAAGACAAGCTTTTCACTGTATCTCTACACATGTGACATTAATAAACCAACCCACCCAGCTTCAAGACCCACAAAACATGAGTGGAAGCAAGTCTTCCAATGGAGAAGAATATTTTAATGGTGTAACACTCGCAAACTGTTGGAGGAACTCTAGTTAAGGCAGCATCTATGAAGGGGAATAAACGGTCAACATTTTGGGCTAAGAGCCTTCATCAAGACTGGAAAGGGGGCAGAAGCCTCCTTTCCCCTCACCTGGACTCACCTACCAGCTGCCAGCTTCTGCTCCTTCCTCTCCCCCCCCCCCTCCCGCACCTTTTAATTCTGGCTCCTGGCCCCTTCCCTTCCGGTCGTGATGAAGAGTCTCAGCCCAAAACGTCGACTGTTTATTCATTTCTATAGATGCTGTCTGACCTGCTGAGTTCCTCCAGCACTTGCAGAACACCTTGTGTTTAACATTTTTATGGAACCTTGAGTTTTTGATGTGATTGGTAAAATCTGTTGTAAAAGAACACAAAGGAGATATCCTAACAAACCGGTCTGACTAAGCTGGGAGGTTGGGAGGTGGAGAGGATGTCTTTGCCATTTGAGTCCAGTGGTTCATTAGTAAATCAAACAACCTCAGTGGGAGGCCTCAGAATCAATAACAGAACAAAGGAACCCTAGTTTACAAAGGCTGTAGTAAATCTAGTCAAGAAGAAAAGAAAAACTTACAAAAGATTCAGAGAGTTGGGTAATGTTAGAGATCTGGAAGATTATAAGGCTAATAGGAAGGAATTTAAGAAGGAAATTAGGAGAGCCAGAAGGGGCCATGAGAAGGCCTTGGCAGGCAGAATTAAGGAAAACCCCAAGATATTCTACAAGTATGTGAAGAGCAAGAGGATAAGACGTGAAAGAATAGGACCTATCAAGGGTGACAGTGGGGAAGTGTGTATGGAACAGGAGGAAATAGCAGAGGTACTTAATGAATACTTTAGTATTCACAATGGAAAAGGATCTTGGTGATTGTAGTGATGACTTGCAGCAGACTGAAAAGCTTGATCATGTAGATATTAAGAAAGAGGATGTGATGGAGCTTTTGGCAAACATCAAGTTGGATAAGTCGCCGGGACCGGATGAGATGTTCCCCAGGCTACTGTGGGAGGTGAGGAAGGAGATTGCTGAGCCTCTGGCGATGATCTTTGAATCATCAATGGGGATGGGAGAGGTTCCAGAGGATTGGAGGGTTGCGGAAGTTGTTTTTTTATTCAAGAAAGGGATTAGAGATAGCCCAGGAAATTATAGACCAGTGAGTCTTACCTCAGTGGTTGTTGGTAAGTTGATGGGGAAGATCCTGAGAGGCAGGATTTATGAATATTTGGAGAGGTATAATATGATTAGGAATAGTCAGCATGGCTTTGTCAAGGGCAGGTCGTGCCTTACGAGCCTGATTGAATGTTTTGAGGATGTGACTAAATACATTGATGAAGGAAGAGCAGTAGATGTAGTGTATATGGATTTCAGCAAAGGCACTTGATAAGGTACCCCATGCAAGGTTTATTGAGAAAGTAAGGAGGCATGGGATCCAAGGGAACATTGCTTTGTGGATCCAGAACTGACTTGCCCATAGAAGGCAAAGAGTGGTTGTAGACAGGTCATATTCTGCATGGAGGTTGGTGACCAGTGGTGTGCCTCAGAGATCTGTTCTGGGACCCTTTCTCTTCATGATTTTTATAAATGACCTGGATGAGGAAGTGGAGGGATGGGTTAGTAAGTTTGCTGATGACACAAAAGTTGGAGGTGTTGTGGATAGTGTGGAGGGCTGTCAGAGATTACAGTGGGACATTAATAGGATGTAAAACTGGGCTGAGAAGTGGCAGATGGAGTTCAACTCAGATAAGTGTGAGGTGGTTCATTTTGGCAGGTCAAATATGATGGCAGAATATAGTATTAATAGTAAGACTCATGGCAGTGTGGAAGATAAGAGGGATCTTGGGGTCCAAGTCCATAGGACACTCAAAGCTGCTGCGCAGGTTGACTCTGTGGCTAAGAAGGTATACAGTGCATTGGCCTTCATCAACCGTGGGATTGTTTAAGAGCCAAGAGGTAATGTTACAGCTATACAGGACCCTGGTCAGACCCCACTTGGAGTACTGTGCTCAGTTTCGGTTGCCTCACTACAGGAAAGATGTGGATACTATAGAAATGGTACAGAGGAGATTTACAAGGACATTGCCTGGATTGGGGAGCATGCCTTATGAGAATAGGATGAGTCAACTCAGCCTTTTCTCCTTGGAGCGGCGGAGGATAAGAGGTGACCTGATAGAGGTGTATAAGATGATGAAAGGCATTGATCATGTGGAGAGTCAGAGGCTTTTTCCCAGGGCTGAAATGGCTAACACGAGAGGGTAGTTTTAAGTGCTTAGAAGTAGGTACAGAGGAGATGTCAGGGGTAAGTTTTAAAAAATATATATTTTTATTAATACAGACAGCAGTGAGTGCGTGAGATGGACTGCCAACAATGGTGGTGGAGGTAGATACAATAAGGTCTTTTAAGAGACTCCTGGATAGGTACATGGAGCTTAGAAAAATAGAGCGGAGGAGGATGAGAGGTGACCTGAAAGAGGTGTACAAGATGATGAAAGGCATTGATCGTGTGGATAGTCGGAGGCTTTTTCCCAGGGCTGAAACGGTTGCCACAAGAGGACACAGGTTTAAGGTGCTGGGGAGTAGGTATGGAGGTGATGTCAGGGGTAAGTTTTTCACTCAGAGAGTGGTAAGTGCATGGAATAGGCTGCCAGCAATGGTGGTGGAGGCGGATACAATAGGGTCTTTTAAGAGACTTTTGGATAGCTATGTGGAGCTTAGAAAAATAGAGGGACATGTTCCGCATAACTTTGTGAGCCGAAGGACCTGTATGTGCTATAGGTTTTCTATGTTTCTAACATAATCAGGTTTATTATCAGTGAATATTGGCACTTTGTTGTTTGTGGTAGTTGTACATTGCAAGACAAATATTCTTGTAAGCTACAATGAAAAAATGAAATGTGCGAAAGAGGAATATCAAATAAACGCCCACGGGTTTGTGGGTGAAGGTGACACGTATTGTTCATAATAGAAACTGTTCCACATTATATTCACTAACACTGTCATTGAGTTATTGTGTTCACCTCCTTCACTCCAAAGAGAAACACCCTAGCTCACTCAACCTATTATCATAAGACATACTCTCTAATCCAGGTGAATCTCCTCTGCACTCTCTCTAAAGGTTCCACATCCTTTCTCTTGCCAGGAGGGCCTACAGGCTTTCATTTGGCCAGGAGGGAGCCTCCAAGATGACTCCTTAGAGGTAACACCTACCTTACAATCTTAGATTACTTGTTTTTTCAACTTTGTACCAACTTCAGAGGTAGTTCCAAAGTTGAAAGCCAAGATCTCTAGGATTGTATTCTTGGGATTACTCCCTGTGCCAAATGTTACAGATGCAGGTTACCATGCTCTTTGGCACCAGTATAATCGAAGCCTACTTGGTGCAGGTGGGTACCACATACTACCGAAGGGAGAGGTTAAAGATCTCACTGAACATTCTAGCCAGTTGATCAGCACAGGTCTTTAGTACCTGGCCAGGTTCCTTGTCTGGGCCAAATGCTTTTTGTGGATTCACCCTCCAGAAGACTGCTCTCACATCAGCCACAGAGACGGAAATCACAGGATCATTGGGGGCTGTGGGAGTTTGCGCTGGTCCCTTCATGTTTTGATGGACAAAGCAAGCATAGAAAGCATCGAGCTCATCTGGAAGAGAAGCCCTGTTGTTGCCTACTTGATTTTACTTTATCAGACACGATCTATTAAAGCCCAGCCACAGTTGTCGAATATGCTTTGATGATTCAAGATTAGTCCGGAATTGCCACTTTGCCCATGAGATGGTTTTCTGGAGATTGTACCTGGACTTCTCATAACTTTGCTGGTCACCAGATCTGAAGTGGAGAGGGTCAGCAACTTCAAATTCCTCAGCATTATCATCTCATAGTATCTTTCCTGGGACCAAGTGCGAGTATGAAGAAAATATGACTGCGTCTCTACTTCCTTAGCAATTTATGAAGATTTGACATGTCATCTCAAACTTTGACAAACTTCTATCGATGTGCAGTGTTGAGTATATTGACTGGTTGTATCATGAACTGGTAAGGAAATACCAATGCTCTTGAATGTTGAAGCATTAAAGTGGATAGTGAGGTCAGCTGAGAGGATCATCGGGGTCTCTCTTCCCACTATCACTGACATTTACACTACACGCTGCATCCGCAAAGGAGACAGCATTATGAAGGACCCCATGCACCCCTCATACAATCTCTTCTCCCTCCTGCCGTCTGGGAAAAGGCTCCGAAGCATTCAGGCTCTCACGACCAGACTATGTAACAGTTTCTTCCCCCAAGTTATCAGATTCCTCAATACCCAGAGCCTGGACTGACACCTTGCCCTATTGTCCTGTTTATTATTTATTGTAATGCCGGTACTGTTTTTTGCATTTTACGCAGTCCTGTGTAAGTCTGTAGTCCAGTGTAGCTTTCTCTGTGTTGTTTTTTTACATAGTTCAGTCTAGTTTTTGTACTGTCATGTAACACCATGGTCCTGAAAAACATTGTCTCATTTTTACTATGTACTGTACCAGCAGTTATGGTCGAAATGACAATAAAAGTGATTTGACTTGACTTGAATTGACCAAGAAGTAGGGCATATGGCCCAGTCCATCACAGATGAAGTCCTCCTTAGCAAGGAGCAAATCTATACAGGAAAGCAGTATCTATCAAGAACCTCACTATCCAGGGCATGTCCTCCTCATTACCAGCATCAGGATATGGACTTACAGGTTGGGACTTATCTCCCAACCATCAGGCTCTTGAACCAAAGGAAATAAGTTCACTTTCTCCATCACTGAAATGTTCCCACAACCAAGGGTCTCACTTTCAAGGACTCTATCTCAGGTTATCAATATTTATTGCTAATTTAGTATATTTATTATTTCTTTTTTGTATTTGCAGTTTAATTTTTTTGCACATTGATTGTTTTTGTAGTTGGGTGTGGTTTTTCGTTGATTCTATTGCGTTTCTTGTGTCTCAGGGACTGTACGGGGTGTGAGATGTGTTCTTCAGTAATAAGTTTACTTTAAACCTTGAATGTCCAGAGCTCGGTTGGGAAGCACACAATCAGATGAAGTCACATGACAACATCAAACACAAGGAAATCTGTTCCATTTTCTGTGTGTTACTTTGCAATATCATCAGGCAAGTGTTAATCAGGAGCAGAAGTAATTGAGCAAGTGCACCCGATCAGATTTCATAACTGGAAAGTTCCGGAAAAGAGGAAGGGAGGAAATGGAACCTTGGAAAATGAGAGAGATTTCAAAGTTCGAAATAGATGTATTACCAAAGTAAGTATACATTATACAGTTATATCTAGCTAGGGTGCCGAAGATTTTTGCACAGAACTGTATTTGTCAACATGGAGCGGAGAGAGAGTTTATAAATCTGGCGGAAGCAAAGGATGTTGGGAATGGCGAGGGTGGAGTGGGACAGGTGGCAGAGGAGTGGTGTGGGTGTAGACACACCCAGTCCTGAGACACCAGGCAAGGTAATTTGATCCCAAACAATTGGTTTACTGATCATTACAAAATGTCTCACTGGTGCCTCCCACTCCCTCCCCTCTCCGTTCCCATTTTCCCAACCATGATTCCCCTCTTCCTGCCCCCTTCCCACTCTCTGTTCACAATGGAGACCCAGATCAGAATCAGGTTTGTCATCACTCAGACATCATGAAATTAGATTTTATTTTGCAGCAGCAGTTCAGTGCAATACATAAAATTACAACAGTACTGTGCAAAAGTCTTTTGCACCCTAGCTAAATATATGTGCCTAAAACGTTTGAACATTAAAAAGAGGATAGGCAAGTGGCGGAGCAGGACCTCTCAAAGATAAAGGAAGGACTGTGTAGTTGGATCGAGGGGAAGGCCTATGAGTAGATCAGATTGTATTCACCCAGGAGAAGGACATGGTGAAAGGAGATCTGGAGTAAACTAATAATCCAGGACATGTAGAGATCAGGGGGTGTTGGGTCTATGGTGGATTAGTCCCCAGGGTTGGATGGGATCTTGATACCCATTAGTAGGGCTGACCATGGATGTTGTGTCCCAGCTGTCTAGGGCAGTATGATACGGAGAGCAAGCTGTTGCCCATGTAGCAAGTCCCCCCTTACCAAACAGCTGATGAATGGCAGACACCAATAGTTTGGCAGCAGAGGCAATGCAAAGTTGCCAATCAATGTTGAACTCAATGTAGGACTGCCTTGGGGACTCCAGTTCTAGACTTTTACCCTGGGGGTTTATTCCCAAAGCCTTCCCCATGATCATGATGTAGTGGAGGTTTGAAATCAGAGATTTTCTTCTCCTAGATGAGCTGTTAACCATGGCCGATGAGTATCTTCTGCCCAAGTGACTGGTTTTAAGGTGCCAGTAACTTGCTTTTACCCCTTCCCCTGTTGGTAGAAACATTTGCCCCACCCACAAATGTGCCCACCAAACACAAGCCAGCACCCTGCAGCATCCAATACCCCACCACAAACCATGCCAGTGACTCAACCCCAATGGGTGCCATGCTGGGTCAGCCCAGTGCCCGACTTGGCTCTGTGCAATCAGAGAGCGTCCGAGCAGCAGGTGGGGAGGAGTGCAGGGTACAGGACAGGGCAGAGCAGAGCAGTCACTTAGGGCTTCTTTCAGTGAAGGCTATCAGGTCACCTACGGGCTCATGAGGATTCAGACCACAGGTGCCTCAGCCTTCAAACACGTGTGATCCTATGTAAAATACTGTGTATGGGAAACACGTCTGGTCAGGCAGCAACTGTGGAGGCTGATGACAAGACACTCTTCTTGCCCCACACGTGGAACATTTCATCATGGTAGCATAACGTTTAGAGTAACGACTTACAGTACCAGGAATTGCGGTTCACTTCCCGTTGCTGTCTGCTCGTGACTGCACGGGTTTCCGCCAGGTGCTCTAGTTTCCTCCCACAGTCCAAAGATGTACGGGTTATGGCAAATGAGTTGTGGGTAGGCACATTGGTTGCTTGTCTGTTGTTGTGTGTAGTTTTTCATTGATTCCATGGTATTAGCTGAGAATGCCCGCAAGAAAATGAATCATATATGGTGACATATATGTACTTTAATAATAAATTTACATTAAACTTTACTGCATCAGACACATGGTTACACATGGGCTGCCTCCCCCCCACCACCCCAGCGCATCCTCGGACTGTGTTGGTCATTGATGCAAACGACACATTTTACTGTATGTTTCTGTGTACATGTGACAAATAAAGCTGATCTTTAATTCTTTATCTTTATTTCTAACATCTTACATTTTATTTCAAGTAAGTATAGTCAAAAAAGCCAAGTGAAACTTTTAATTTTGTTTTGGGGTGGTTTGTTAGTTCCCAGATGATTTGCACCGATTAACCTCCACACCCAACTCCGCCATCAATGGTTCCAAGCCAGGCTTGGGCATCCTGTAAAGATCCAGAGCCAACGCCAACAGAAGCTCATTCCTGGGTCAGACGAATCTTCACCAAGAAGTCATGGGTGAAAGTGGAAGCCACAAGGCCCATCAACCTTCTACTGGCTTAGGACCAAGGACTCTGGCAAGTGCTGTTGGTGGCCAAGGATGGGGCTTAAGAAGCAAAAGAAGAACTCCCCCACCCACTGAGTTTAACTTGGCTTACAGAATGAGCCCATTACATAGAGGAGAAATTCCAGCCTTGCAGCCACAATCGGGAAGGCAGTAAACATCGTTTAAATGTTTCTCTCTTTCAGTAACTCTCTAGGCAACAGTCTGACTGACCTCTGGTGAGGCACAGGTGCTGGACTGGAGAAGCAAGCCCTGATGGAATGGTGTGTGATCAGGGTTTAGTGACAGTAAATGAGCCTATCACCAATATTACAGTCACACTTCAGTCCAGAGCAGAGGCTGAGGCAGACATGCCTGTGGTGGAATTGAGTTTAAAAAACTTTAGGAATGGCATTAAAGTGATTCTGAAAGCAAACCTACCCATCAGTCTGTCATCAGTGACTGTAATGAAACCCTGAGCTGAGGATGTAAGCAAGTGTGAGCAGAGAGGACAATGAAGAGCACATTCCCAGCTGCCAACTCAGAGTGGGATCTCTACATTCACTTCTCCTGACAAACTTGTGCTGCAACCCATCATGTCTAAATTCCAAACTGTTCCACGTCAGGGCATCAGTCCCAAACCAAACCCGTGACTTGCTCACAGTTTAGTAACTATTCTGAGTGTGGGCATCATCCATAAACCTGAAGATAACGCAACAGCCTCGGTTGTGACATCCAGTCTGACTTCCCTGGACCCCAGACACCCGTCCAGGCCACAGAGAAATGAGATGACCTGCTTCTTCAGAGACCTCACTCAAGGGAGTGATCACAGTGGTCTAGACCATCGCTGCCTGATTAACCATTGTTCCAAGGGGCAGAAGAACCCGGAACCAATGTTGTTTGAGGACAATGAAAGCCATGCAGTGCCAGGGCACGACGTTACTGCTACAATGCATGGTCCAACATTGTACCTGGCACTGGGCATTGTGTATAATGTTGGACCACACATCACCCAGAGGCCCCACTGAAAATCTCCCCTTCATCAAAAGTGCATTTTGGATTCCTACGGTTGGTATTTTGAGTTGTTCACAGCAGACAAACTGAAGGTTAGTATTCATAAGTCCGTGCTCTGAAACATTGTGCGACAGGACGTCCTCCAAATACACTGAACCTCCAGTCTGCTGGTGTTTGCTGTCAAAGCCACAGCCCCTGGTGCCTACGAGAGCTTCGCAGGCTTAGCAATCAGTTGCCGCTCTCGTTCCAACTCCTTCTCCCGTTGCTGCTCGTTTTCCAGCACTTCCTTCTGTCTCTGCTGCTGAAGTTTTAAAGCTCTTCTCTGCAAACAGAGAAACGTATAAGCATGTTACCTATAGACCTAGAACACCATTCCCCAAATTCCCCGAGACCCAGAATACCAGTCCCCACATTCCCCCAGAGACCCAGAACACCGATCCCCACATTCCCAAGACCCAGAACACTGATCCCCACATTCCCCCCGAGACCCAGAATACCAGTCCCCACATTCCCCCCGAGACCCAGAACATCAGTCCCCACATTCCCCCTGACCCAGAACACCGATCCCCACATTCCCCCCCGAGACCCAGAACATCGATCCCCACATTCCCCCAGAGACCCAGAACACCGATCCCCACATTCCCCTGACCCAGAACACCGTTCCCCACATTCCCCAGAGACCCAGAACACTGTACCCCACATTCCCCCAACCCAGAACACCATTCCCCACATTTCCCAGAGACCCAAAACATGTCCCCACGTTCCCCAGAGACCCAGAACATCAGTCCCTACATTCCCCCAGAGACCCAGAACTCCATTCCCCACATTCCCCCGACCCAGAACACCGTTCCCCACATTCCCCCGACCCAGAACATCAGTCCCCACATTCCCCAGAGACCCAGAACATCAGTCCCCACATTCCCCCAGAGACCCAGAACATCGATCCCCACATTCCCGAGACCCAGCACACCGTTCCCCACATTCCCCAGAGACCCAGAACACCGTTCCCCACATTCCCCAAGACCCAGAACACCGTTCCCCACATTCCCCCAGAGACCCAGAACATCGATCCCCACATTCCCGAGACCCAGCACACCGTTCCCCACATTCCCCAGAGACCCAGAACACCGTTCCCCACATTCCCCAAGACCCAGAACACCGTTCCCCACATTCCCCGAGACCCAGAACACCGATCCCCACATTCCCCAGAGACCCAGAACACCGTTCCCCACATTCCCCCGACCCAGAACACCATTCCCCACATTTCCCAGAGACCCAAAACATGTCCCCATGTTCCCCAGAGACCCAGAACATCAGTCCCCACATTCCCGATACCCAGCACACCGTTCCCCACATTCCCCAGAGACCCAGAACACCGTTCCCCACATTCCCCCAGAGACCCAGAACTCCATTCCCCACATTCCCCCGAACCAGAACACCGTTCCCCACATTCCCCAGAGACCCAGAACATCAGTCCCCACATTCCCCAGAGACCCAGAACATCAGTCCCCACATTCCCCTGAGACCCAGAACACCGTTCCCCACATTCCCCAGAGACCCAGAACACCGTTCCCCACATTCCCCAAGACCCAGAACACCGTTCCCCACATTCCCCGAGACCCAGAACACCGATCCCCACATTCCCCAGAGACCCAGAACACCGTTCCCCACATTCCCCCGACCCAGAACACCATTCCCCACATTTCCCAGAGACCCAAAACATGTCCCCACGTTCCCCAGAGACCCAGAACATCAGTCCCCACATTCCCGATACCCAGCACACCGTTCCCCACATTCCCCAGAGACCCAGAACACCGTTCCCCACATTCCCCCAGAGACCCAGAACTCCATTCCCCACATTCCCCCGAACCAGAACACCATTCCCCACATTCCCCAGAGACCCAGAACATCAGTCCCCACATTCCCCAGAGACCCAGAACATCAGTCCCCACATTCCCGAGACCCAGAACACCGTTCCCCACATTCCCCAGAGACCCAGAACATCAGTCCCCACATTCCCCTGAGACCCAGAACACTGTTCCCCACATTCCCCCGACCCAGAACACTGTTCCCCATATTCCCCCGACCCAGAACACCATTTCCCAGAGACCCAAAACATGTCCCTACATTCCCCAGAGACCCAGAACATCAGTCCCCACATTCCCCCAGAGACCCAGAACTCCATTCCCCACATTCCCCCGACCCAGAACATCAGTCCCCACATTCCCCAGAGACCCAGAACATCAGTCCCCACATTCTCCCAGAGACCCAGAACATCGATCCCCACATTCCCGAGACCCAGCACACCGTTCCCCACATTCCCCAGAGACCCAGAACACCGTTCCCCACATTCCCCAAGACCCAGAACACCGTTCCCCACATTCCCCGAGACCCAGAACACCGATCCCCACATTCCCCAGAGACCCAGAACACCGATCCCCACATTCCCCAGAGACCCAGAACACCGTTCCCCACATTCCCCCGACCCAGAACACCATTCCCCACATTTCCCAGAGACCCAAAACATGTCCCCACGTTCCCCAGAGACCCAGAACATCAGTCCCCACATTCCCCGAGACCCAGAACACCGATCCTCACATTCCCCAGAGACCCAGAACACTGTTCCCCACATTCCCCCGACCCAGAACAACATTCCCCACATTTCCCAGAGACCCAAAACATGTCCCCACGTTCCCCAGAGACCCAGAACATGTCCCCACATTCCCCCAGACCCAGAACTCCATTCCCCACATTCCCCTGAACCAGAACACCGTTCCCCACATTCCCCCGACCCAGAACACCATTCCCCAGAGACCCAGAACATCAGTCCCCACATTCCCCAGAGACCCAGAACATCAGTCCCCACATTCCCACAGAGACCCAGAACACTGTTCCCCACATTCCCGAGACCCAGAACCCCAGTTCCCACATTCCCCCGAGACCCAGAACACCAATCCCCACATTCCCCCAAAACACTGTTCCCCACATTCCCCCAGAACCAGTCCCCACGTTCCCCCAAGACCCAGAACACCAGTCCCCATGTCTCTTAGAGATCCAGGACACCAGTCTCCACATTCTCCCGAGATCCTGAACATCGTTCCCTACATTCCCCTGAGATCCAGAACACTGTTCCCCATATTCCCCCAGAAATCCAGTCCCCATGTCTCCTGGAGATCCAGCACAACAGTCCCCACGTTCCCTACAGATACAGGACTCTGGTCCCCACAGGACAGAGATGGACTTTCACAGAAGGCAGATTTCAGGAACAGCAGAAAACTCCAAACCTCAAATTAAAGACCACAGCGTGAGGACCGGTGGGCACAGCAGGTTCATGGGGTCTTTGGCAACCACAGGGATGGGGCTGATACAAAGCCATTGATAAATGATATGATAAAGGAGAAGCTAAGAATAACTGTGATGATAGTCAATGAATGACAACAGCCAAAATTCATCCCATTTCTGGAGCTGAGAACATTGCCTGCCTTTGGCTAAAGGAAAGCACCCACAGTGATAACAGGAATTCAGACAGTAAAGTCAACTGGATCTATCATTCCTTGACCGTTCCCATTTGATCCTAGATTTACTGATTGCTGGACTGCATTCCCACTTCCATCATTTCAGTTTACCACCATTTAAAGCCCCCAATTCACTTGCCAACACCGCACAACAGGACAGTGCCACCACAGGACAACTGTGCTGGTTCACAAACTGTTGGACGTTCAATGGCGGGCCACGAGGATCAGGTCTCCCTGATCAGCTGGCACTTTGGGCGTGTGACAAATGGAAAACGCACCACCATCAGCACGTGATGGCAGGGGCCGGTAACATACTGTAATGAAAAATAAAACAAGGCCTGGAAAGTCTACAGCCATCCCACAGAACTCCATGCATGGAGTTATCCCAGATGAACAAGGAGTCCTAAAGCCCCTCCCTCCACCACTCTGGTCTAAAATCCAAAAATCCGAGGACCTGGTTGAGGTAGCTTCAGTAACGACTTTTAGAAGATAAGTGGTCAGATACATGAGGTGGAAAGGTGAGCTATGGGCCAAGAATAGGCAAATTGGAATAGTGTAGATGAGCACCTTGGGTTGGCATGAAACAATGGGACTGAAGGGCCTATGTGTTTTTGTGCTGCAGTGCTAAAGGATAGACAATGCAGTCAAAGTGGAGAGGGTTGATAGTAACATGCCCAGAAACTTCATTCAGGATGAGCCGTGGGGTTCCATACCTTCAGCCTTGTCGTCCTTTCATGCAACGTGACCATTTCCCTCCGAATGTTCACCAGTTTATCATGGTAACATTTGGCCTCTGTAAACTACAGGAAAATAAATGAACACAAAGAGACTGCCGATTCTGGAAATCCAGAGCAACACACACAAAATGCTGGGGTAACTCAGCAGGTAAGGCAGCATCTATGGAAATGAACAAAGAGTCAATGTTTCGGGCTGAGACCCTTCATCAGGACTGAAAAAGAAGGGGGAAGATGTCAGAATAAGGTGGTGGGGGGTGAGGGGAAGGAGGACAAGCTAGAAGGTGACAGGTGAAAATGGTAAAAGGCTGAGGAAGGAATCTGATAAGAGAGGAGAAAGGGAAGGAGGGACACCAGAGGAGGTGAGGAGAAGTGGTAAATGAACTCCTACTTGCAAAGGTAGCACCACACTGAGAAAAAAAATCCCTCGAAAATCTTCCATCAAATCTTGAGCTGAGACTCGTGTGTGTGTGTGAGAGAGAGAGATTGAGAGTGTGAGACTGTTCTGCTCTGCCATTCAGCCACACCTCTCTATCAGGTGTGGGTCAGCGTGCCCTACGATGGTCACCAGATGAGAAGCTGCAACAGTACGTTTCCGCAAGGAGTTTCACTTAGTGCTGGATGAAAAATGTCCAAAAACTAACCAAAAGTTGTGATGAAAAAATATTTACAAATAGACAAATGAAAACAAACATGTACAAAAATTTAAAAAGATACAGATGCTTTCTCACAACACACTTTGTCTTTAACTTTCCAAAACAACTATTCACCAACTGTCAAATCCAACCTCCACACCTTCCCAGCAAAGCCAGGTTTAAATCTGCCTCTGCCTGGTCTAGAAGGACCAGGAAATTCTACTGTTGGTCAGGGTGGGGAAATCACTTCATCAGACCATAATAGTTTTTCAAATGCAGATTTGGAAAGGAACTTTTTAAACAGGGATTCTAACATTGTACGATTTTATCCACAACAAATGGCTTCATCGCTAGTCTCCACATTCCATTCCTGCTTTTATATTCTAGTCCAGTATCCTAGTGGGAAGGTCTGCTCGTGCTGCATGGTGTGGTATACTCCATAAGCACCTCAGAGGAGAATAGCCAGGCTGGGTCAAGGTGACAGGAACTCAACTAACCTCGTGCTAACGTGGTGGTGTGTAGAAGAGCCTCCCTGAATGCACAACGCATTGTGGGCTGCACAGGATTGTCCCTGTGAGGTGTGTGGAGCGCTATGGACCAGATGGCACTGGATAGAATAGTTCAGCATGTACCAGATGGGCCGATTGGCCTTTTTCTGTGCAGTAGTACTCCATGATTCCACTAGTGAGTCCATTCAAAAACAACTGTAACAGAACAGGTTGACAACAGTAAACCTCCTGCTAACCTTGCCCCTTTGCCCGGTTAGTCACTCCTCCTTGTTCTCTCCCTGGTTTAGTTCCCCCAGTAGTGTTTGATAGTTCTGGGCCAGTATTCACTAGAATTCAGAAATGAGGGATGACCTAACTGAAACCTATTGAATATTAGAAGGCCTTGATAGAGTGGATGTGGAGAGGGTGTCCTTTTAGAACAGAGTTGAGGAGGAATTTCTTTAGCTGGAGAGTGGTGAATCTGTGGAATTCTTTGCTGCAGGCAGCTGTGTAGGGCAAGTTATGTACATTTAAGACAGAGGTAGATAGATTCTCGACTGGTCAGGGCACGAAGGGATACGGGTAGAAGGCAGGAGACTGGGGCTGAAAAATGGATCAGCCGTGATGAAATGGCAGAGCAGGCTCAATGGGTCAGTGGTCTAATTTTGCTCCTCTATCTTATATTAGTCCCCTTCCAGTTCAGGTGCAAACCATCTTTTCTGTAGAGGTTCCACCTTCCCTGGGTGATGATCCAAAAATCTTATGCCCTCCCTCCTACACCAACTCCTTAGCTACATATTAAACTGTATAATCTTCCTAGTTCTGGCCTCACTAGCATGTGGGATGGGTAGCAATCCTGGGGTCACAACCCTTGAGGTCCCACCCTTTAATTTAGCACCTAACTCTGAACTCCCTATGCAGAACCTCATCACTCGTCCCACCCATGTCATTGGTACCTACACGGACCACGACCTCTAGCTGTTCACCCTCCCACTTAAGAATGCCGAGGACTTGATCCGAGATATGCCGGACCCTGGCACCTGGGAAGCAACATACCATTCAGGAATCTCATTCTCACCCACAGAACCTCCTGTCCGTTCCCCAACTAACAAATCCCCAATCACCGGAGCATACTGTTCTCACCCCTGCCATCTGAGTCACTCAGACTCAATGCCAGAGACTGGACACTGTGACTTTCCTCTGTTAGGTTATTTCCCCAGACAGTATCCAAAGTGTTATACCCATTGTTGAGGGGGTTGGCCACAGAGGTACTCTGCACTGGCTCCCTAACCCCTTTCCCCTTCCTGTCACCAGTGTCCTGTGTCCTGCACCTTGGGTGTAACTACCTCTCTATATGTCCTATCTATCACTCCCTCAGCCTCCCAAATTACCTGCTCATCCAGTTCCAGTTCTGGCTCCTTAATGCAGACTGTTAGAAGCTGCAGCTGGATGCACTTCTTGCAGTTGTAGTGTTCAGAGATACTGGAGGTCTCCCTGCCTTCCAACATCCCACAAGAAATCTCCAATCACTGGAGCATTCAACTCTCCTGCTGGGCATCTCTACAGTCCAACTGAGCAGATATTGTTACGTCCGTAGCCCCCTCCTTTGTGAGAATTGCAAGGTCTTCGTTGGGTTGGGTCAAGGGGCCCGGGAAAGGAGAATGGGACGTGCAAAATGCCTTGTTTCCCCGGCGATGTAAAGCTATGGGACATGGCCATTGTCTCCGGAAGACCAAGTTGTGCATTGAGTACTGTACTCTTCATTGAAGCCCCTCAGGGGATGACCAGAGTGGGCTGGTTGAGGGATTGCATCATCCCAACCTGATTGACATCTGAGACCCCGTGAGGAAGTATAAAAGAGGGTCTGGGGAACAACCCCTTCAGACGCACCAGAAGAAATGTTAAGCGACCACGTAACAGCAGGAAGTCATCTGAAGGAAGCCACATGCGTTCGATTCCGTGGCTGGAACCATGGGAAAACAGCTTTTAGCTAACAACGGGGAAACCCGCTCCCCTGACTCAACAGATCGGCATCTTAAAAGACCTGGGGCAAGTTTAAACCGCATCACTTTTAAACCCAACAACGCTGCAGCTTGGACGAACTGATAGTGACTGTTATCTTTCCATCGGACAATACAGTAACCCCTAGACAACGATAGAGCTATTTCTTATTGGTTATTATTATGCCCACGCTTAAATTTAGTATTGACAACATATGTTATCTGTATGTTTGCATTAATCTTATTTTTGTGCCCTTTATCAATAAATACTCTTAAAAATAGTACCATCAGACTTCAACGGACCTCTCTATCTTTGCTGGTAAGTGATCCAGTTATGGGAATTCGTAACAATATAAAGAAGGAAGAACTGTGGGGAGAACTCTACCTACTTGTTTGTCTTCTCTGACAGAAGCCTCTCCTTGTTGAAGCCTCAAAATCTCCCTCTAACTCTGTCCCAGCCTTAGTTTAATTTGTTCTTGCCAATCTATTGGCAAGATTGGATGTTGCTCAAGGCTCCAAACTGCCATGAATCGCTGCCTTTTCTACTTAATCGGCGAACCTGAGTGAACTACATCTTCACAGGCTTCCGACCGCTGTAACACAGTCCTGGCCACATCATTCTAAATTCTCTCTGCACTGTTTCAACCTTATTGATATTTTTCCTGTGGTTAGGTCACCTGAATTACACACAATACGCTAATTAGGCTTCACTAACGTCTTTTACAGCTTCAACACATATCCCAACTCCTGTACTCAATACTTTGATTTCTGAAGGCCAATGAAGACAGATGCTCTGGTGGATAATTCTAGATTCACCACCTTCCAAGGCAAGAAGTTTCTCCTTATCTCAGTTGAACCTGACTCACCTGTTTTTCAAAGACTGTGAGCCCCTGGTTCTGGGCTCATTAGGCAGACAGGCATCCTCCCTACATCCAACTTACCCTGCACTGTCAACTTTAAGCTTCACTGAGCTCTGAGATCACTCCCAATTCCACCAAACACTAGGAAACACAAGCCTGGTCTACTCAAGCCTTTCCTCACACTGTAAATCCACCCTCCTGGGACCAGTCCAGTCAATGACACCTCGTTCCCACTGTGGCAATGGACCAGTTCTAAGCCCTTTGCTGGCTCCTGGACTGAACTATCATGTACTCCTTTGCTACCACAGATGCTGCCCAACATTCCTCCAGCGATTGTGTTTGCTCTGTGTCTCCCCAAGCAGCAAGGTTGAACAAAACCTCCAGCCACCAACCCACCCCTCCACACCCCCAACCACCACTACTTTATCATTTCCCATCAGTCCCTTACGTACAGACACTCCTGTGCATTGCATCACTTTATGGACATACAGTCAATCTATGGATTTGTTATCTTAAGTATTTCTATTTATTGTGTTTTAAATACCACTGGACTAGACATGCCCAGGTATCATCCCTGATGAAGACGGCAGAGTTTCTCGGAAACATGAGTTAAAATCGATATCTGTACCCAGCTAGCAGCCCGAGAAGAGTTTATTCATTGTGTATGCTGGGCAAGCACTGGATCCTTAATTTCATTCTCCTCCACACTTGCGTACTTGAAATGACTTTAACAAACTAGAATCCTGAAACAGGATCTATGTACTAATTATCAAAAGTTGCATAAGTCACATTTCCCATCCTGCTGTGGGCCTGACCTGGCATTTATTTATCCAAGCACATTTTATTCCAAATCCCCCCTGTAACCTTTAACATTATTAGCTTTCCTCCCGTGATTCCTGCGTGTCCCACCCCAGTACTCAGTGAGTAATTTTGCTCTAGGGAACCACAGAGACATGGGTTGGTGCAGCTACAAATGTACACAGAGATCCCGGTTACCCCTGCTGCTATCTATGTAATTGTTCTCTTGAGCTCTGGCTCTGTTCTGGGTAAATTGTAGGCAAGTGGAGAGTTTTTCCAATGAGCTGGCAGAGCAGAAGGCCTCCTTGTGGAGAGAATCGGACCCTGAAACCATTTCTCTCTGTTGCCTGACCACTTCTGTTCCACATTGTACTCACAAGAGCGTTGATATCCAGCACCAGATGGCACTCGCGGAATTTGGCGATCTGCTGCTCCAGAGTGTCCAACAGAACCACTTGATTTTGTCTAAAATGTGAAATACAAACAAGTTTAAGGACACTGCTCTCAGCCCCTTTTCAGACACCATGCACTGACTCCCAGCGAGAAGCCTGGGGCTGGAATACACAAAGGACAGATTGTCAACCTACTACCACCTTATTCTGGCTTTTAAACCACCCCCCCCCCCACCCTGCCTTTCCAGTCTTAATGAAGAGTCTCGGCTCAGCTACGAGGCAGGTCGTTCACAATCACCCCATACCAAAGCACATCATAAACACAATAGATTCTCACTTAATTCCTCCCTCCCCCACTTCCCCCTCACCTGGTCTCACCTATCAGCTACTAGTATGTACTCGACCCCCTGCCCCTACTACCCACCTTCCCCCTCACCTGGTCTCACCAATCACCTTCTAGCGTGTACTCGACCCCCTGCCCCTACCACCCACCTTCCCCCTTACCTGGTCTCACCAATCACCTTCTAGCGTGTACTCGACCCCCTGCCCCTACCACCCACCTTCCCCCTTACCTGGTCTCACCAATCACCTTCTAGCGTGTACTCGACCCCCTGCCCCTACCACCCACCTTCCCCCTTACCTGGTCTCACCAATCACCTTCTAGCGTGTACTCGACCCCCTGCCCCTACCACCCACCTTCCCCCTTACCTGGTCTCACCAATCACCTTCTAGCGTGTACTCGACCCCCTGACCCTACCACCCACCTTTCCCCTTACCTGGTCTCACCAATCACCTTCTAGCGTGTACTCTGACCCCACTACCCCTACCACCTTATTCTGGCTTCTACCCCTCCCCCCCAACCTTTCCAGTCTTGATGAATGGTCTTGGCCCAAAACGTCAAATGCACTCTTTTCCATAGATGCTGCCAGACCTGCTGAGTTCCTCCAGCATTTTGTTTGTGGTTCGCAATTAAAGCAAACCTATCCCCCCACCCACACCTGACACTGCACACAATACTCCGGTCGTTTTATACAGCTGCAACATGACATCCCAACCTTTAAGTCTATAAGACTATTAGACATAAGAGCAGAATTGGGCCATTCAGCCCATCGAATCTGCTCCACCATTCCATTAGACTGATTTATTATCCCTCTCAACCCAATTCTCTTGCCTTCTTTCATAACCTTTGACACCCAGACTATCAACCTCCATTTAAATATACTCAATGATCTGGCCTCCACAGCCACCTGTGGCAATGAATTCCACAGATTCACCACCCTCAGGCTAAAGAAATTCCTCCTCATCTCTGTTCTAAATGGACGTCCCTCTATTCTGAGGCTGTGTCCTCTGGTTCTAGACTCCCCCACCATAGGAAACATTCTCTCCACATTTATTCTACCTAGGCCTTTCAATATATGATAGGATTCAATGATATTCCGCCTCCACCCCCCATTCTTCTAAGCTCCAGAGAGTATAGGCCCAGAGTCATCACCCACACACTCATCATACATTAACTCTTTCATTCCCAGAAGCATTCTCGTGAAGTTCCTCTGGACCTTTTATGGTCAACACCCCAAATGGTGAAAGTATGTTTGCTGTATGCCTCGTATACACCTCTGTCTCCCTGCGTTGCCACTCTTTGTGGGTATCAATGCTCCCCATTTCCCTTAGACCTAGCAACCAATGAAACAATCGATGGCCAAGAGTGAATACATTCACAGACGTACGTCAGTTCCTGGAGGGCATTTTTCAGTTGCTTCAGATCTGGAAGATAGTGAGATATTAACCCTTCCGTCAGCTTCTCCACAGTCTCCTGATTCACACACATCAGTTCGCCCGAGCCCTCGTACTCCAGGTCGCTTTTAGTGACACCTGAGAAACAGGAAGGAGCACATGCACGACTGTTACCCACACTACAGTAAGCAACACTCTGATCGTCCACAGAAACTCTGTCATGTTTCAAATGACAATGTATTCTCAACTTTGGGTTAACACATGTAATGTGTTCAGCTGCCACATGCCTACACAGCTTCATGGTTAGGAGAGCTGGATTACTGAAGGCTTGGCTGGTAAACCTGCTGAAAGCACAAAGAGGTGGGAAAGTACCCTGTCAACTCTTACCAATTTGTTTTCAATGCACCTTTGAAAGGATCCTGTCTGGATGCTTTCAGCTAGGTGAAGCAACAAGAACTGCAGAGAAACACACACAAAGTGCTGGAGGAACTCAGCAGGCCAGACAGCATCCGTGGAAAAGAGTGCTATTGATGTTTTGGGCCAAGACTCTTCATCGGGACTGGAGAAAAAAAGATGAGTAGATTTAAAAGGTGAGGGAAGGGGAGAGATGATAGGTGAAACCGGGAGGGGGGAGGGATGAAGTAAAGAGCTGGGAAGTTGATTGATGAAAGAGATACAGGGCTGGAGAAGGGGGAATCTAACAGGACAGGACAGACGGCCATGGGAGAAAGAAAAGAGAGGAAGAGCACCAGAGGGAGGCAATGGGCAGGCAAGGAGATAAGGTGAGAGAGGGAAAAAAAGGGGATGGGGCTGGTGAAGGAGAGGAGGGAGAGGGGCAAAAACATAACTTTGAGAAATCGATGAACACCTATCACCTTGTATTTCTCACCCCCCTCCTTTTAAATCTACTCATCTTTTTTTTTCTCCAATCCTGCTGAAGGGTCTCAGCCCGAAATGTCGACTGTACTCTTTTCCATAGATGCTGCCTGACCTGCTGAGTTCCTCCAGCATTTTGTGTGTGTTGCTCGGATTTTCAGCATCTGCAGATTTTCTCTTGTTTAGAAACTGCAGAGAGTTTGTGCTTATTAGTCAGCAGTTCACAGAAACTGACCTCCCCTTCACGGACTCTGCCTACACTTTGTACTGCCTCAGTGAAACAGCCAGCCACCCACCCACACCCTTCTTTCCTCTCCCCCAACTCCCCCTCCCATTGGGCAGAAGCCGGAAGACTCAAGGACAGTCTCTATCTGCTGTTGTAAGACTATCAAATGATTCCCTTGAACAATAAAATGGACTTTTGACCTCACAATCTATAATCTATCTCATTAAACCTTGCATCTTATTGTCTACCTGCACTACATTTTCCCTGTAGCTGTTACACATTATTCTGCATTCTGTTATTGATTTACCTTGTTCTATCTTAGTGCACTGTGTAATGATCTGATCTGTATGAACAGTTTGCAAGACAAGCTTTTTACTATATCTCAGTACATGCGACAATAATAAACCAATTCCAATTGGGTTAGACAGGAGATTGTGTGGGCAAAGATCTTACCAATGAAGTGGATTCTGGGAAAATATGTCTAACTTGGCTGGGAAATAAAGTTGATGTATGTGATCTAACTGGTGAGAGGCTACAGAGGTATGAAATGTAAACAGTGTCTCAGTGCCTGCTTCACAGAAGCTTGCAGTGTACAACTCACTCAGAAAGTTGACAGAACATTACCTCACAGTTGTCTGCATTAAATTCCCACAGCAACTGCCCCACCCAACCTTTCAGATGATCTACGTCCAACAGCACTCCAGGAAAAGCTTCACTGTCTATCACTCCACCAATATCTGCATCATCTACGAATTGACCAATCATACATTCTCATCCATTACGTCAATAACAAAGACCCCAGATTTAATCCCTGCAGTGCACCACTTGTTACACACTTCCAATCAGAAACTTCCAACCGGTATTACCCTCTCCTTCCTATCAGAAATCCAGTTTACCTCAAATCCATTTTGCCTTACAGTCCTACAGCAGCCCACCATGCCCCATGTCAAAAACTTTAGTAAGGTCCATGTACCTCACTGTCTACATCACCTGTCTTGGTTACCCCCTCAAAACCTGTGATTTGTGCCTAAGAGATACAAGTGTTCATTGAATCACTTTATTGCCATCAGTGACTCAGCTTCCACCACTCCCTCTGGAGTGTTTTCCAAGCGGCCACCAATCCTGTGCTGAAAAACATCCCAATCACAGTCTCCAGTTCTATTCAGAAGGGGAAAGTACAAGACCAAAAGATATAGGAGCAGAATTGAGGCTGCTTCACTTCCCTCTCAGTCCCAATCTCCTGCTTTCTCCCTGTATCTCTTCATGCCCTGACTAATCAAGAATCTATCAACATCTGCCTTAAATATATCCAATGACTTGGCCTCCATAGCCGCCTGTGGCAACAAATTCTCAATCTCTGGCTGAAGAAATTGCTTCATATCTCTGTTTCTAAATGGAAGTCCCTCTACTCTGAGGCTGTGCCCTCTAGTTCTAGGCTCTCCCAATACCAGAGACACTCTCTCCACATCCACTCTATCAAGGCCTTTCAACATTCGATGGGTTATAATGAGATCCCCACTCACTCTTCCGAATTCCAGTGAGTACAGGTCCTCATATGGCCGCCCTTTCATTCCTAGAATATTTTTTGAGAACTTCCTCTGAACCCTCTCCAATGTCAGAACATCCTTTCTTGGATAAGGGGCCCAAAACTGCTCACAATACTCTAAGTGAGGTCTCAGAGTGTTTTATAAAGCCTCAACATTAAATCCTTGCTTTTACATTCTAATCCTCTTGAAAGGAATGCCAACATTACATCTGCCTTGATTGTTTTCTGCATTCAAACAAAATTATATTAACTTCTCATAATCATATACCTCTATCATCCTTCCCCTCAACACCCTTGGCTCCAACTGATGTAGCCCTCCAGTCTCTCCTCGTTAACGAAATGTCAGAAGATCCACACTCAGCAATTCAGGGATCAGATTCTTCCTGCTGCCATCAGATTTCTGAATGCTGCATTGACACTTCCTAGTATTTTGCACTATATATTAATTTTCTAATATCTAGTTACTTCACATCTATCCAAAACGACAAATTCACATCATAGAAGAGAGTGCTGAGAACCCAATACAGATTCTGCTTCTTGTTCTATCCCAGGTGAAACCTCTCTGCACGCTCTCCAGAATTATCAAACATGTCCTGTCGTGTGCTAAGCGGAACTGCACATATTACTCCAGGTGAGGCCTCACCTATATAGGTGTGGAGTATAACCTCGCTGCCCCAATTAACAGAGGCCAGCACCGCCTCTGTCTTCCAAATCACATTATGATTAGTCATGTACTTGTAAAATACATCACCTCACATTAATGAGATTAAACTCCTTCATTAACTCACGGCTCTCACCTGGGCCTGCACTCCCCATGGATCTCACTCTAAATGCCCCCCATGTATCTCACCTTGACTACCCTATGCCCTCATGGATCTCACCCTGACCTCCCCACCCTGCCCCTGTGGATCTCACACTGACCCACCCCACCCCATGGATCTCACCCTAATGTTCCCCCACCCCTGTGGATCTCAATCTGACCTCCCCCCCCCCATGGATATCACTCTGATGGCCCCACCCCCCACGGATCTCACCCTGACCGTCACCCCCCCATGAACCTCTCCCTGACCGCCACACCTCCAGTGGACCCTCACCCCGACCCCTACCCCTTCTCACGGATGACAAGTGCCTATCACTCATGGATCTCACCCTGACCACCACACACTGATCGTCACCCTGACCACCACACACCAAACTTCACCATGATCACCACACCGATCTTCACCCTGACCACACCGATCGTCACCCTGACCACCACACCGATCTTCACCCCGACCACCACACCAATCCCAACCAGACCCACCCCACCTCACGGATCTTCATCCTGACCACCACACTGATCTCAACTAGACCACCACACTGATCGTCACCCTGACCACACCGATCGTCACCCCGACCACCACACACTAAACTTCACCCCGATCACCACACCGATCGTCACCCTGATCACCACACCGATCGTCACCCTGACCACCACACCGATCGTCACCCCGACCACCACACCGATCATCACCCCGACCACCACACCGATCTTCACCCCGACCACCACACCAATCGTCACCCCGACCACCACACCGATCATCACCCCGACCACCACACCGATCTTCACCCCGACCACCACACCAATCGTCACCCCGACCACCACACCGATCTTCATCCCGACCACCACACCGATCGTCACCCCGACCACCACACACCGATCGTCACCCTGACCACCACACACCGATCTTCACCCTGACCACCACACCGATCTTCACCCCGACCACCACACCAATCGTCACCCCGACCACCACACCGATCTTCATCCTGACCACCACACCAATCGTCACCCCGACCACCACACCGATCGTCACCCCGACCACCACACACCGATCTTCACCCTGACCACCACACACCGATCTTCACCCTGACCACCACACCGAACTTCACCCTGACCACCACACCGATCGTCACCCCAACCACCACACCGATCTTCATCCTGACCACCACACCGATCGTCACCCTGACCACCACCACACCAATCGTCACCCTGACCACCACACACCGATTGTCACCCTGACCACCACACACCGATTGTCACCCTGACCACCACACCGATCTTCACCCTGACCATCACACCGATCCCAACCAGACCCACCCCACCTCAGGGATCTTCATCCTTACCACCACACTGATCTATACCGGACCCCACCACCAACTCCACTGACGGTGCCTCCTACCCCCCCCCCCCCCACCCGAGACCAGTCGGGATCAGCCCCTTTTCTCGGGGATACCCCAGTTTCAGCCGTTGAATTGCTACCCACCTCCCGGTCCCTCCCCCGGCGTCGGGGGTGCCGCACCCTCGTACCTGCGGGGGCTGTGAGCCCATCAGCGGCGCCCTGTGCCCAGTGCCCTGGCTCCATGGTATGGTGGTTGGCGCCGGGCCTCACACTCGCCGCCTCCTGTGGGGTTAATGGGGAAAGGTCAGGGCGGTAAGTGGGGACGGGGGAGGCCCAGCTCGGCTCCGCTTCTCATGCTCCCGGCCCGACCCTCTCCCCGGTTACCCGGCCGCCGCCAACTCTGCAGTGTGGAGGAGAGGTCGGACTGTCTTCTGGCCGCTGCTCCAGGAATGTCCGAGGCAGCGCTTCAGGCCTCGGTCCACCCCCAGCC